>NC_136525.1:8225154-8305154 GCF_053919585.1 Euprymna scolopes | reverse complement strand
TATTTGCTAATCCTCTACCCCTGTGAAGAGAATTAACTAATATATATATAAGTGGTGTTTGATCAGCACTGCTGGGGAACCATGCGAGAAATAATTGTTGTGTTTTTAAATCCCTGAAACATGTTTTCATAATATTTTCATTTTTTTTTTTTTAGACACACTTATGTGACAGAATTTGTGGCTGATATGGTTTTGGTTGTTTCGTTTTATGCCATATCAAACCTTTTCACAGTATTTAATGCCGAGTCCAGTATTTTGGAAATAGTATTCCTGTTGCATTTCAGTAATTTATTATACTATATTATATTATATTACTAGCGGGGGTACCCGGCGTTGCCCGAGTGTTTGTTTCCGGGACGGGGGGGGGGAGTTTTAAAAAATGTTATGGTAAGTAAGTAGGAAGGATCAAACCCGGAGTCATGAGTAAAAGTAGGAAAATAAAGTGTGAAAAAAAAAACAAAAAAAACATCTGCAACGTTAACAGTTCGGGCACCAAGAAAAGTCCATTCCAGTTGTGTAGGGAAAAAAAAAAAAAAAAAAAAAACGACTACGGTAGGTCGGCGCGAACGTGAAAATATAATGTGAATTGTCCAGCACGCTAACCACTACACCACAGAGCACTGCAGCTTAGTTTAGTGATTTTAAATAACTTCACATGAAAGAACTACGAAGCCAAACCGGTGTTCTCTTCTCAACTGTTCCTTGTGAACGATCCCCAAACGGTGTTAAGTGGTGGCAGGGGGAGGAGGAATTTATTAGAGAGAAAATATTTTACCACTTCCATTGATCTTAACCGATTTTGGCCGTGACTTCTCAGCAGAAAAAGTATAGAAATCTAAGATTATCGAGGAATTTGAGAAATAATAAGCCTATAACACACCTCAGATATTGTTCTGCCGTTTGTGCATATTATATTTGCACGAAATATCTTGATTTTTAATCCTATTAAGGTCAAAATCAGACGGGAAAAAAGGAGTTCATTTTATTTATATAGAGATATTATATTATATTATATTATATTTCAAGCTCTTTGTATCTCCAGAATAAGAGGAAATGGACAAAAAAGGAAAAGTAAGAGAAGGTGTTTTGTTGTTTTTGTTTTTGCAGAACAAAATTAAGTTTTGCAAAAGGAAGTTTAAAAACAAAAAGCATCAATGTTAGATGCATTTCGTCTCAGGAAGCCAATATCTTCAGACAGCCTGATTTGGTAGCCTCAGGACAGCAGATGGAGGAATGCATTTGTATTGAAAGGAAAAAAGAAGTATTGCGACCATTTTTGAGACGGCGAGAAAACAAAAATGGGAAAGAAAACGTCAACGAATTATATATATATATATATATATATATATATATATATATATATATATATATTTCATGATTCTTTGGGGGTTACAGAATTTAAATATCACAATCATGAAGGGAAGACTTTTAAATTTATGATTGAAAGCATTTTAAAATAAAGTAAAGGATGTAGCTTTGAGAAAGCGAGGGCGAAACCGGTCAGCTGACTCCCTCCCTTTTTTTTCTCTTCTCTTTTTCATCCCTTTTACTTTATTTTAAAATGCTTTTAATCATGAATTATAAAAGCCTTCCATTCATGATTGTGATATATATATATATACTAGATAAATATATATATATATATATATATATATATATATATATATACTAGCATGGGTGCAGTAAATCAGAAAGCAAACAAGTAGATCGTTATAACAAGGATCTTCGGAAGAGATAATGCTAGACGGGACGAGGGTAATTTAAAACTGACATATGAAGGTTGCCAACATCCATGGTAAGGAAAGTAACTGCATAGCTCTTGCTTCCCTTATTTTGTTCTTTAGCGTTACGTTGTTAGTCTACCACAGGAGTCACAAAACAGCGGCACATGGGCCAAATCCAGCCAGTGACATCGGTTCATTCGGCCCACTTGAATTTGCTTAATAAAACGTATGGAACACAAAACTTTCTGATAAAATTTCAATTTGGATATTATGTTTAGAATACGAACAGATTTCCATGCTTGCGGAGACCTCCTGATTGCTTTGTTCTTGAAATTAGGCATTTCATTTCTCCCAACTTTACCTTTGGGTGCCTGGCGTTGCTCAGGTGTTTGGAGAGGTGTGTTGAGTAAAAAAAAAAAATAAATAAAAAATTGTAGTAGGCAGGCAGGCTTGAACCCGTGATGTGAAGACAGAAAAAGCGGAGGTGTGTGTAAGGGCGTTGGTCGAGCAAAATAATTAAAATTGTAGTAGGCACATTACTTGCATATATTTTGAAATTAAGAATGATGTATATAAATGATTACGTTTGGTTGTTTTATTTACGACATATCAACTCTTTTCATGTTACTTAATGCCGAATCCAGTTATTTTGGAAATAGTATTCATGTTGGATCCAGTCATTTTGTAGAAAGTTTTTATTCTTCAAACTCTTTGTATCTTCAATCGCTAGTTTGTAGTGTTTGGTTTCGTTGTTTTGTAGTGGATTTTGTCGTTTTTGTTTCCTGCAGAATATGACTGAGTTTTGCAATGGGAGAGGGAAAAGGGTTACAGCATTAATGCTTGGTACATTTTAAGTTAGGAAGCCAGTCAGGAAGTGGGGGAGATAGAAAGGGGAAAAGGTAGGTTGTTGTTTTTGTAGAACAAAATTAAGTTTTGCAAAAGGAAGTAGAAAAACAAAAGCATCAGTGTTAGATGCATTTCGTCTCAGGTTGGTTGGTTGGTTGGTTGTTTTTGTTTTACAGCATATCAACCCTTTTCAGGTTATTTAATGCCGAATCCAAAGATTTTGAAGAAAATCTTTTTAATAGAATAGATTTGTTGTTTTCAAACCGGTTTCTATTGAACCCATAGTCCGGGTCAGAGTGGACCTGGGAGCAATGGCAATTAAAGGGTGGCTCCACACTCCCCAAAGCCCGCAAGCTGGGGCCTCGCCACTGGATATAGTTTAAGGTCATATCCAGGACCTTCGCTTCAGGAAGCCAATATCTTCAGATAGCCTGATCTGGTAGCAGCAGGGCTCATATAGGTTCAAATACAAGGAACTTGTATTTGAACCTAACCCTAACTGGCTAAAAACAAAGTGATACTCCACTTAACCTTTTCTGTCTTCGGTCAGTGGGGGAGAAATACTTCATGACTGAGAATTTAAAAAAAATTTTGTCCCTATCCAGAGTGCCCCTTTTTGGGGAGCTGGATTTCCCCCACATTAAAAACCGACATTGTGTCCAACTCTGCCCTTGTGGGGAGGCAAGTAAATAGGAAAATTATGGAACAGATGAAAGGTGCGGGGGGGGGGGTGCTTAAAGTTCTTAAACGGCAAAAACTGGGCCCCAGCAATCTCGCTAATAGCGAATCTATTAAATAAAGTAAATATTTATTTTTTTTATTGGTCGGTTTCCACAAACCCCTCAGTTGCCTTACTTCCCTAGGCATACCTCCAACCACCACCACCACCAACAAGCTCTTATCTGTAAACGGCACACTAGCTCAAATCATCATTAACACGTCAGTGTCGAAGTTCATAAAATCCTTCACTGTGACCCTACCTCACCCTCTAACATATTTCTCAAGAGCTCCCTTACACGGTGAGGTTTGCAGCCGGAATGGGAGGTTGGGCGGCTTCAGGGTCGGCTGAATAGCTGTTATCAATAATCTATTTTTCTTCTCCCGCTTTTCTGTCAAGGATTCAGACATATTTCTTCATGTTTTATCAAAAGGCAATTTTGTTTCTGTTAGAACACATTCTCCCAGATGGGGGAGGTGATTATAAATAAGTGCGCGCACGCCGGTCTTTTCGCTTATAGCTTATATATACATATATATATATATTTAGTGGAGATGGTAATTAATAAAAACTGAAGAAAGTGCTCAATACTGTTGTAGAGCAAATATGCGTTTTATTTTTTATTACCGTATCTTTCTGTTAAGTTCCATTATTGTTTCGGCTACACGTTTCTGTAAGAGTCTGAGGACGCTAAAGACGGCAAAAAAAAAAAAAAAAAAAAAAAAAAAAAAACGGCCGTGTAGCCGAAACAATAATGTAACTTAACAGAAAGATACGGTAATAAAAAATAAAACGTATATATATATATATATATATATATATATATATATATATATATATATATATATATATATATATATATATATATATATATAGGGTACTTATACAGTTTAACCAAGACATTAAAAAATGAAAATATCGAAAAAAAAAAAAAAAAAAAACTTTAAATTGTACATGTTATGGAATGAAGTTCTCTGAAAAAAATTTCACTTAATTTCATCAAGTAGATTTTTTTTTTTTTTTTTTTATTTTTTTTTTTTTTACAGCGAAAAAACAATTTGCAATAATACCGAGCAAAAGGTTCGATTTTTAGGAAGAAAAGCTAGTATTAAAGACGGGGAGGAAGTGTCGGCCCTTTAAATTGAGTTATCTCCCCGTGGCGTATTCTAAATTCCAAACAAAAATTTAAAAATTCCAAGATGGCCTACTTGAACGTGCTGTCATAAAAACGTGTTTTTCCGCTGTAAAAAAAACCAAAAAAAACCCAAAACTACTCGATCAAATTAAGTGAATTTTTTTTTTTTTCGGAGATCTTCAGTCCAACACGGATACGTACAATATAACCTTTTTTTGAGATCTCCATTTTTTAATGTCTTGATTAAATTGTACAAATGCCGTATACAGTGGCCTCTCTACATACGAGATTAATTCATTCCCGGACGGAGCTCGTATCTCTGACGAATTTTTCCCATAAGAGAGAACTGAAAACCAATCAATCCGTTCTCAGCGCCCAAAGTCATCCACTGTAACCCTAATCTATAATATAAATCTCACATACCTGTTTAAATGTATGTTTGTATGTTTTTATGTATGTATGTATATCTGCTTAAAACTTTCGACAGAGGTAACGGATTTTTACGAAATTGGTATCGTTTTGAAGCTCGACCCTTCAGACGACAAATATCGAAAAATTGACCAAAAACATTAATTCCCTCACCCTCAACTGGGCACTTTTCTACAAGGAGGAAGTCACTTTTTTCGCCGATATTTTCGAAAGTCATCCCCTCTTTTCAATTGACTAGCCTTAATTTAAACCTTCGCTACTGCCGGTTTAGCGATGGACGCAACGGCAAAGACGTCAATTTTTTTTTTTTTTCACTTTCTTTTCCTCCTTCGTAGTACGGGTACAAGCCTGCCTGCCTGCCTACTACAACTTATTTTTTTTTTCTTAACACACCACCAAACACCCAGGCAATGCCGGGCAACCAGGCTAGTATACAAATAAATGACAAAAAGTCTATCTTCCAAATTCCAGGATGTTGTCCATCTTACCGTTTATTTCTTTAAGCATGTTAAAATGTTCAATTTTTGACAGCACCTGTTTCTTAGCGCAGAGCCATTCATATAATTGCGAATTTTTTAAAAATCTTTAAAAGAAAATAAATGAATATGGACAGGATTACAAAATCCGCAAAAGTAATTGCAATTGTGTTTTGTGAGAGTTACGCAAGGTTTGATTTTCACACATATGCGTATAGGCATTTTTTTTTTTTTTTTTGTTGCTCAACACATACCTCCAAACATCCTGGCACGCCGAGCACGCAGGCTAGTTAACTAGAAAACACATCTTCCTGATGACTAAAAACACATTCAAATACTGATTAAGCATGAAGAAAGATTTTTTTAATATTAAATTTACCATATAAACAGTGTTTTTTTCAGCAGTGGATTTCCTATATATTTTCGCACAAGCGCACGACCAGTGCATACACTGTATTGAACTTTAAAAGCGTCAACCTCGAAATACATGTGAGAACGTGCCAAGCATTAACACCAGCATGGCATGAGAGAGAGAGAGAGAAGAGAGAGAAGAGAGAGAGAGAGAGAGAGAAGAGAGAGAGAAGAGAGAGAGAAGAGAGAGAGAGAAGAGAGAGAGAAGAGAGAGAGAAGAGAGAGAGAGAGAGAGAGAGAGAGAGAGAGAAGAGAAGAGAGAGAGAGAAGAGAAGAGAGAGAGAGAAGAGAGAGAGAGAACACTTCCTGAAGAAAAATCTTATATGATTCGAATTCGATAGAATTTCATTTTAATGAACAATTACGTTAATTAAAAAAAAAAAAGCATTTAACTGGTCATTAAACCCCTTTAAATTAATATATATATATATATATATATATATATATATATATATATATATATATCTTTCTAATGTACAGATTATATCTGCCGGATATACAATACAGAGCAAAAGAATAGGAAATAAAGTCAGCCGAACTTTTGTCTGAGAAAAGCCCCGCCATTTGCTAATGGAAACATTAACCCGTGGGTAGGAATAACAATTAATTTGATTATCTGGTTAATTTAAACTAAACCCCACATGTATATATAAAAACACCCAGAAACGTGAATTCCATGCTTTTAAGTTATGCATACGTATATATAAGCAAATAAAAATGCCATATATATATATATATATATATATATATATATATATATATATATATATATATATATATAGCGTATGTCCTTTTCGTGGGGTTTTACCAAGGTCTCATTAAAGGAAAGATAAATTGCCGCAGTGGTAAGAAGGTTTAAATAGTAAAAAAAAAAAAAAAAAAAAAAATGTTCTTATTTATAAATGAAAGAGTACCACAGTGTGGCACGTAAGTGCAATTATTCTCTCTTCGACTTCTGACCGCCAGTTTAAAGAATGCTCTCAAAGGCCCCAAACTATTAAAGGAGCTCAAGATTCCCATTTGGAGACGCTCACCTCACTCAAAACAAAATTCCCTTCCAGATGTTTCTTTAAACGTATATATCTCATTCAAACACTACCGTGTTTGAATATATGGTTAAGTGGCAGTGTTAGTCATTTAAAACTGCTTTAAAGCTTCATCGCTCACTCATTTAGATCACCTCAACTATATTGTGAAAAAAAAAAAAAAAGATTTTCAATTTTCGTTCAGTAAAATAAGTTATGAATTTAATGGTATTCAAAATCGTAGGGTGAGCGACGTTTTTTATGACTGGTTTCCATAGCAGCTACGTCGCTTCAGCGACTAGTGTTGCTATTAATTCACGGCTGTCGCAAAAAGAAGTAACAAGTGAAAGAGAACGAAAGGGAGATAATTGGGGGATTTTATTGAAAACAGACGAGTACTGTACATTGTTGTTACATATGTGTATGTTATGTTTATGGGAGCAAAAAAAAAAAAAAATTGAAATTAAACAAAGAACAAGTGAATTTATTGGAAGCCTGGAAAAATCATGGATTACAATAGAAAGATGCGAGCATGAAAAGTAATATGGTTAAGTTTAAACATGGAAAAATAAAGGACTAGTTGTTAAAGCTGGGAAAAAAGGCAACGTGTTCTAGTAAAAAAAATATAATAAATTTATAACTTAAAATGTTGCAACATTGAGAATGTTTTTAAAAAATTCAATTTATAACATTATATAATCAATTAATACTGCAATATTTTTAGTTATAAATTTGTTATATTTTTTACTAGAATATCTGGTCCTTTTTCTCATTTGTATATGCTCCGTCGTTTATATCGACCTTCATAAACTAAAGGACTGGTATAAATAAAGGGTGATTATATATATACTAGCAAAGATACCCGTGCTTCGCACGGAGCTTTGTTGCGCACTCGGGTACCAAAATCTGTGGGCACCTTTCCAGTAAGTTGATGTTGTAAGAGCAACGATTGCATAAGGTGATTAACATTTTAACTACCTCTTGTAGTGACTGAAATTCAATCAGGAACTTCACAAAACATTTTCATCAAAAAGGAAGGTTACTTGATGTTACATAGTAAATTTTTCATTGAAGTCATTTTCAACTCTTGCTTAAATTTTATCTTGCACATTCAATACTAAAAACTTACCACAATCAGATCATGTCAGTTTTTCCTCATATCCATTTCTCGAACTTTTCACTAAAGAGCCTCAGGGTAAACTACATTTCTGCTGCTTTGATTTGGAGCCAGAATGTAGAGTTTTTCTGAACTTCCTGTCCGGCTGATGGAGACGTAGAACATACCGTGACTGAAGCAGTCTGATGTCAAGTCTACGCCAATGGTGTTAAATGTCTGACCTTGACTTTTGTTTATGCTCATTGCAAAACACACCTTCACAGGAAATTGGAGTCTCCGGAATTTAAATGGAAGTACTGAGTCCGATGGAACTAAGGGGATCCTTGGCAGTAGAACGGTTTCGCCTTTGTAGGGACCACAGGAAATGGTGGCCTCAAGTACATTGGTGTGCAATCTGGTGATAACACATCTGGTTCCGTTTGTTGTTTTTGGCGGTTCCAAGGATCGAAGAATCATGATTGGCAATCCAATTTTGAGATTTAAAATGTGTGGAGGCATTCCAGATATCTCCAAAGAGTTTAAAAACTCCACAGGGTAGTGAACAGCTTCATATTCATTAGTAGCTGAATCAACTGACTTGTATTGCTTTGTGTCTCCTGGAAATTCATCCATTATTGAATTGTTCAAATGATTCACATTGCTGTTTAATGGCGAAATAATAGCCCTCTCAGCAAGCCAATCCGGTGATTTTCCATTGTTTTGCAGGTCTGGGTACACTTTGTCTTTCAGTTGCTTCTGATTACCGACACATTTACCAAGCGCAGTTGGAATCTTAATTGTGTCAGGTGAAGAAGTGATAGGAAACTGACCATTACCGATTTGGAGAAGCAATTTTGAGAAGTCTGCTGCAGCTGTGTTATCAGAGATATAGGCTCTCATATTAGTAGTCAGTCTCTTCACTATAACGTGCCTCCAGAGATAGGATTGTTTCAAACTTGCATTGACAATGTTAGCCCTTGTGCCATTTTTAACCACTGGGAGGATTTGACGGAAATCACCGCAAAATAAGGTTGGAATGCCACCCATGGGATTCTTGTTTCCTGTGATGTCTTGCAGTGTTCGGTCAATTGCTTCATAAGCACTCTTGTGCGTCATTGGGGCTTCGTCTACAATGATTGCAGAGGTGTCTCTAATTACATTTGCCAAGGCTGAGTTACCAGTAATTTTGCAAACTGGCTGATCCATTCGATGAGTATCCAAGGGTACTTTAAAAGTGCTGTGAAGAGTGCGGCCACCTTGTAGTAGAGTAGCAGCAATGCCACTGAATGCTGTTGCAAGCACAATCTTTCTCATGGATCTAATCTTTGCAAGGATCAAATTGATTACAAAAGTCTTGCCCGTACCACCTGGAGCATCAAGAAACATCATGTTTTTGTTCATTTCACCTTGTGCTTCCAACATTGCCATGAATGAATTGTAAACTTCTCTTTGAGAATCGGTCAGTTTTTCTTGCATATTTTCTGCTTGTAGGGAAGTTCTTCAAGATTATAAGTAACTTCACGTTGATACTCTCTCGCAAGTCTTTCATCTCTCCCTTGCATTGGTGCAGGTAATCCATAGCTTGCCAATGGTTGACCGCACATAAGGAGAACTTTTTCTTCAATTAGACAAAGAGTTTTATTGTAGATGTCCTCATTAAAATCTGCTTCTGGATTGTTAACTTCTTGCCTGTATCTGTGAAGAATGTCTTCAGATATTACATCACGAAAAGCCATCCAGATCTCAAGAGGATTTCTTGGCTCACAGGCTGTTAAAATTATCACAAATAGGCTTCGCAAATTTGAAGGTGATTGAGTGGCACTTGCCTCTCCTACTGCTTGATGCAAGTGATGGTCATTTTCTAGAAGGCCTCGAGCAAGGCACGCTGCTCTGTATGTTTCAAACACCTGACCATTGTATGCTCGCAAATTTTGAAATGAAGTTGGACCAGCAACCTCATTGAGCAACAGGCGTAAGAAATAACACTCCCCTGCTTTTGGACTAATCGTGTAGATTCTCCCAATGCATGGTGCCTTCCATACATCATCATTTTCAGTACCTTCAACTTGTACCCCACGCATTCTTCTCATCCATTTCTTTGTCGATTTGTTCCAAGTGTAAAACTCAGGGACTTCTACGTATTTGAGACCCCTTGCAAAGTCATCCTCATGGCAGAGTTGAAAAAATGCTGTCAAAGTTGTGGCAGGCGGTGGACCTTGGGCTCGTTCCAGAGCAGTATCAGCTGAGAACATGACACGCTGCCCATTTTCAAGATGAACAGAAAGTTGTACAATTGGGGGGAAATGTTCATGGATGGGATGTTCCAATATCCTCCAGGCTGCCTCTGAACTGCCGACATACCTTGCATTCTGGAACTGCTGGATCTCATCCACAATGTGACTTTGTACTTGGCCTTGTTGGTTAGCTGCTCCATCAGTTCTTTGTAGTTCAAACACTGCTTGATCACATCCTTTATTCACGTATTTGAGGACATATTTGATGCTTTGGATCGAGCTGCAAATTTCTACGTTAATGTGAGCGTTGAACTGCTGAAGGAGGACCTTGTTGTACGGAACAATCCACTGGTTTGTTATTTCTTGATTAACATACCGACCATTTCTCTTCATCCTTATTGTACCAGTCTGGCCTCCATCTTCTGGTTTTCTTCGCCTGTACTTGGGGTAAGAGTCTTGGCCTTGCTTGGTACACTGAAGAAATTCTTTTGGGTATTTTTTGGAACATTTGTTGTCAATCATACATGGACAATTTGGATTAAATGGTCCACAAGGTCCATGCACCATATGTGCCATCACTTTAGCATGAAGATCAGGATCTTCCTCTTTGTCAGGGATCTCTGCAGATATGCAGAGATCCATTTTTTCTGGTAGAAGTTTGTCCTCTGGGGCCTGCCAGGTGAGGATGTGTGCATGCGGCAGTCCTCTTTTTTGATATTCAATACTGTACAGGAAAGCCCTCAACCTGCCAAATCCTCCCTTTTTAATAAATTCAAGTAACTTTTTTAGCTTCTGCCTGAAAACCCTGGCAACAATATCTGGACGATCCTGAGGGTCTTGCCCTTGAAGACAATTTTCTGTAATTTCTGTCCACTTTGGATTTGTTGTGAACGTGATGAAGAGGTCGGCTCGGCCCATTCGCCGAACATATGCCATGGCATCACTTTGACGCTCAAACATGTATCGAGGGCCTCCTGTATAAGTTGCCGGAAGTACAACTCGTTGACCAAACTGTTCTGGATTCCCATCTTCCCTAAGAATTGAATCTCTGAAGTTGCTATAATTGTCAGCTCTCAGGGTCTGTTGCTCACGCCTCAGGAACTGTAAACGTTCTGTTTCAATCTTGCAGTACACATCCACCAGCCATTGTTGAAATAGCCTTCGGTACCAGAGAAAATAGTTTCCAGGCCGAGTCATTAAATGGTACGAATAAAATTGCTGTTGGGTAACTTTTCGCCCATTGGATGCATTCATGTAGATGTTGTAAGATGGAGAACCATAGGGGTACATTAACGGGTACATTAAAGTATCGTAGAGGGGATGTAGTTCGGAGATCCATTTTAATGTATCATTTCTAAAACGCAAGACAATATCCCGGTTAGCTGTTGGTTCATTCTCCATTAATATTCCAATCTCATACGTTGTTGTTGGAGCATTGAATCGCCGTGGATGCTCTTCTTGCGGCCTTCGGTCTTCCCTTATGACAACTTTATGTTCTACCAAGTGTTCTTCTTCAATCCTCTCCTTTGTTGTTTTCAGCTGACAAATAAAGCTGTTGTTCTCATGTAAAAATTCAGTCAGACTTTGGAGAATGTCTCTATTGAGTCTACTGTCACGTCCCCGATTATGTAGTTCCTCTTCCAGACTATCCAAGAAGTAGACTTGAATAAACTTTGCTGTTTCATCTTCAGGTGGTAAAAGACTCCCAATCTGGTGGCAAACCTGGCCTCGAATTCTAAAAGAAGGATTCCACCCATGTACTGCCGCAATTTTGTGACCAAATGATGTCATTGCAAAACAATTGTTATAACTGCGTAGATTTTGCAGAAAATCTTTAGAGATGGGACCATTGCCGGAGAGCAAATCTTGAAGCAACTGAGGCAGTGGTGGAAAGCTATCAAGCACAACTTTGCCAGAAGAACAACAACAACCAGGGGTTTCTCCTTTAAATTTTACAGCTGAGCAATGTTGACATACTTTGTCCATTTTTCCTATATCAGCTGTAGTGAGAGAGTCATTTTTGTTGTAGAGCAATCCTTTTCTATTGCAGTGTTCTATTTCATGGTGTCTCAAAGCAGTCATTCGTTGTCTAGCTGCCTCGTTTTCTGTCAATTGCTGGGGCAAAGTCATACTCTCTCTCCATGCAGCCTCTCGTTGTTGCCCTTGGTATAGGCGAAAGCTTCGTTGGGTTTCCGATTCATTCTGATGTCGTTGAGCCACTCTCAACTGACCTTGTGTACGTCTACTTACCTCATATAATTCATTCGATCGTAATATTGCTTCTCTTTCCAGTGCATATCTTTGCCTTTCTTGAATTTCATCTTGTGATGAATTTAACCGACTTACAGCATGTCTAGTTCTGTCAGCTTCATGTTGGGTTTCTCTTTCCAAATCTGACAGTCTTGCTCTCCTTTCTCTTTGACGTATCCTGTTAAGTTCTAGACGTCTTTCTCTATCTGAATTGTTTTCATTGGAGCGAATTGCAGCAACTCTTAGTCTATTAGCTTCCAATCTTTCCATTCTTTCTTCCTCACTTTCGTTTCTACTTTGTTTGGGTGGCATAATTTCGGTTTTAAACGGAATTGTTTAACGATATTAATGATTGTAAATTAATTAAGCGTAAAGGAAATGTATACTAACTGAAATGGACGAACTATAAATAATATTTCTGAATAGTACAATTATAAACAATTATATTGTACCTATTTACTATGCCTCCCCACGGGACAGAGTTAGACACCAGGGTCGTTTTTTAACGTGGAGAAAAGGTACAAAAATAAAAATTGTCTCAGTCGTGAAGGATTTCTCCTCCACCGAAAGAGAACAAGAAAATGAAGTGCAGCATCTGAAGAACAGATGGTATTTATTTGCTCCCCCACCGAGCAAATTAGGCACAAGGCCGATTTTTAAAGTGAGGAGTGAAGGGGAAATGGGGACCAACTCCCCGGGGAGTAGGGGAGCTGGATAGTGACAATTGGTATGAAGGGTTGCCCCTACATTGACCAAGGTCTTATATGTGGAGTTGCCCCAACATATGGTCTTTGCTTGCAGTATCTGCCGGAACAGATGGTATTTATTTGCTCCCCCACCGAGCAAATTAGGCACAAGGCCAATTTTTAATGTGAGGAGTGAAGGGAGGGGGAAGGGAAAAAGGGGACCAGCTCCCGAGAGGTGGGAAATGGGAGCTGGTTAAAGGTCAGGCATGTGGGGTTGCCCCCACATCTGGTCTTTGCTAGTCATAGCTAGTCATAGCTTGCAGCATCTGAAGAACAGATACTACACTTTGATCTTGACCAAAAGGAATGAATAAAAGCGACCTACGTGTGACTCATTACTTCCGGGTGTAAACGTCACAGTCTAAAAGTAATAATTAAAAAAAAAAGTAACTGTAAAATAAATGTAATACCAACTTAGGTTAACTAAGTAAACAGTACAATTAAAACAGTTCTATTAAAACAAATAATTACTAAGATCTAGGTAATTGTTAGTCTCATTGTTATGGTTTTAAAGAAAAAAATGTGTAAAAAAAAGTTCTGCTTTTGTGAGTACGTGTATTTCTTTTAAATTACATAACCTTTTTATTTTATTATTTATATCTCTTTTAAATTTATATATTTTGTTAGTAAACTGGAAGAAATTCAGTTGAATAAAACCTTGTTCGTGTTCTTTACGTTAAACTCATATTTTTATAAAAGGTTCATCCGGTTTAAAGAAAGCACTAAGTTTAAATAAGACTGGAAATAACTAATTCAATATATAAATAGAAAAATGAAATAAATATAAGCTTTAAGTCTTAAGATAGTAATAATCAAAATGTAATAAATTATTTTTAGTTCAAATCTATGATAAACAGGCTTTCGAAATAGGCTCGACCAGAAAGATTAAATTGGAACGAAATTATAATCTCCGTGCCATTTTCAAAACAACCCCACAAAAGTAACGATATCCTGCAGTTGGTTAAATGACAATGGTTGTAAGAAAAATGTAAAAGAAAATGCGCTTATCTGTTTATTTTGACCTGTTTTATTTAATTAAAAAAAAATTGGCTATAACTGGAAGAGAGCGTTATGTTTTGGGGGTTGTTTAAAAAATAGAATGGAAATAAAGTTAGTTCCGTTTTAATTGTGTTTAATTGCGGCAAGCGCTAACAAAATCGAAAAATCACTGTTTACATTCGAAATGTTAACTTTTATAGGTTTACAGGTTTGCTGACAAGGCTGGGGGTGTTTAATGCAATTATTTTACTAAATTGATTTTTTTCATTTAAAAATAAAATTATTTCTTTTTTAATAAAGTTTTATTTTAAAATATTTGTGTTTGTTTATTTATATAAAATTACGATAGTTGAATTGTATTCTTTCAATTATATTGGCAAGTAAAATATAAAAGATTAAAACGGAACGAAATTGAAATTTCCATTACATTTTCAATACAATCCCAAAACATAAAGCTTTGCTCGCCAATGAATTGTTTTGATAATATACGTAAAGTGAAATAAATCGAATATAAAATTAAATGAAAATATATTAAATAATTAAATGTTAAATAGATTTTGTAAATAGTACAGTTGAAATGATTAGAATATTTCCAATATGTAATAAGGTCGAGGTAATTAGTTAAAGAGATTTAATATAATGTGATATGCAAATGAGCATAAGTCATTCGATATGGGGGTGGTTTGTAGACTAGTATATAAAGAAATTAGGCCAAGATTCTTATGTCTCCTTTAACAGAAACATCCTAAAATGGGTTCTAATGTTTCTCTACCAGGAGAGATCTACCCTCTTACCTCCTTTATATTTCGTTGATGATGGAGAGCTGTACACACAGACAGAAACACACGAACCCTATTACTTTATAAAAATATAGATATATATACTTGTACTTTTTTGTAGAAAAAGAAATCCCATACAGTGCTCTATTATTAGGGAAAAAAAACCTTTCTCGAAATAAGAGCAATATATTTTTTGTATAATATATACAGGAATTTACATTTATATCGGTAGTCGTTACCTACGGTTTCAAGCCCGGTAGTTGAGGACTGCTCTTAATGTAAATTCCTATATATATATATATATATATATATATATATATATATATATATATATATGTATATATATATATATATATATATATATATATATATGTGTGTGTGTGTGTGCGTGCGTGTGTGTGTGCGTGCGTGTGTGTGTGAATAAAAAAGAATACGAAAAGTATAAAAGCTTATAACTTTTCTTTATTCGTTTTCAAATGGTGACGTGCAGGAATACAAAATAATATTATGAAAAAAAAAAAAAAAAAAATTAAGAAACTTTTTTATAAGTACATAATTTTCGACCGATCCTTCAGTCTTCATAAATATAAGGGGATTAGAACAACAGTCTAAAGAGCGGAGTTTATTTTAATGTATTAGTAAATTCATTAATACAATTGAAATAAAAGAAAACAAAACAGTCCAATCTGTAGTGGAATGGGGACAAAAATGGATGATCACGTTCAAAGCCGCCAAGACTAAACTAGTTTCATTCAATTACAGGAAACCCTCTCTACCACTTATAGCAATGGCCAACGACTCTTTATCTGAGAGTACATCTTTCAAACTCCTTGGCCTACGTTCACAAGAAACATGAGTTGGAACGATTACATTGAAAGCATTGCCAGGGTCGCTGCAAGAAAGGTGGGTTCTCTCTACCGTGCTAGAAAACTAACACCCGAAAGTATCCTGTACCTCTATAAGGCCACCATTCGCCCATGTATGGAGTATTGCTGTCACATTTGGGCTGGTGCATCTGCTGATAGTCTCTCGCTCCTTGACAAGGTTCAAAAGAGAGTCGCAAACCTGATAGGCCCTGAACTGGCATCTAAGCTTCAGCCTCTGTCCCATCGACGAAACGTTGCATCCCTCTGTCTGTTCTACAAGTATTTTAGTGGTAAATGCTCTGACGAACTGCAAGCACTTGTGCCCCCACGACGTGAGCACCCTCGACAAACCCGACTGGCTGATAAATCCAACCCCCACACTGTAGAGATCCCTAGATGTAAAAGATCTTTCTACTCCAATAGTTTCTTCCCCAGAACCGCTAGACTTTGGAATTCCATTCCAGGCCCCTGCTTCCCCAACAGTACTGACGTGCAGAAGTTCAAGTGTAACGTGAACCGAAATCTTGCGGCCAAATCCCTACATAGTACCCCGATAGTTGTTGCCCCTGATAGTAGCCCCCCCTACACCAAAGTGGCAATGTGCCTTGTTTGGGTTGAAAATGTAAAAAAAAATTCAAAAATATTATATATATATATATATATATATATATATATATATAATAAGCTCAATAGGCATAGATATCCTAGAGCTATTTTAATATTGAGTAAAATAATTGATAAATGTAACATCCCAATGAATGCATTGACGATGATACTTACGGGCTGAAAAGCGGACGATTAAAAGATATATCTGCCTTACTTAAAAATTGCTAGTTTTATTTTTGGTGTCTTTAAATCCCCACCCACTCTTTTTGCTGATGAGGAGACTTTATTTCATAAAATCAAATGATAAAATTATTGTCTAAGATTTATTGTCTGTCTCAATAAAAAAAACATCGTTTCCGAAACGATCGTACAATTTATTGATTTTGTTTGTTCTTCCTTGTGAAACCGATTTTTAATTTTAATTATAGATTATCTATCATTTTACTCAAAATATATATTAAAATTCACCTGTTATCCCTTTTTTACAAGATGGAATCACCCGATCGTCTAAGGAAATATTCCAGAGTTTTATAACTACCGTATAAGACGATCCTTGAAGATTAAAAAAATCTTTAAAAACCAATAGTTCATAAGATGCCGGGTGTTGCAATCTCTAACTTAGACTAAATAAACATGGTTTCGCGAATCAGCAGTCGTCTTATACAACCGATATACGATAAATTTATTAGAGTTTGCTCCAGTTTTGTACCTCGTCTTATTTGAGGTCGCTTTATGCGCCGAAATGTACGGTATTAAGTTATAACTTTTGCCAGTTTTTAATGAGTTAAAAAGTCATTAATATATTTTTTGTGTTATATATTAGGGGGGGGCTGTTTATTGGACAGAGACACCTAACGAGTTAACTAAAATGACTTTACTGCATCCCAGACAACATCGGTTGGGTACACATAACGTATTATATATTGAATTCAAAAGTGCTCGATACTATAAGTAGAGCAAATTATCATGGCCTCCGTTCAATCTTAAGAGACAATGGATACCCTCTGTAAGGGTTGCCGTGTGTGCAATTGTGGAGCAAGTATTGCGCAATCCCTAAACACACCTCTTCTGGGTCGCTTAAATAAGCAGAGAGCTCATACAGCGCCTGGTAATCCTCAACTGTCACTCATTTGGTGCTGGCCAGGCTCAACGTCTTGTAGGACTGGTCCGAGTCACCCCTAGAAGCCAAGAAGTAGGACGAAAATAATACCATTCCCAAGAAATAATAGTTTCTTAGCCCCTCTCTCTTTCTCATAAACCGAACACAAAGCAGGAACTGCTATCCAGTGTCCCTCATCATCTCCTTCCCTCTCTCTTTCTCCTTAACGAATCTCTAACCAGCATGACAGGCGAGTAGGCAGTACACTCTTAGCCCCGAAATCAACGAGACGTATGTTGCTGGTGAACATTATTAAGAGGTGTATTCAAATTCCAAAATGTAAAAAGGCAAATAAAGTTCTTTCCTTTTAAAAGTTAACATTTGTATTACCTTTATTATTTCAACAACAACTAATGAAGACAAGTGCCAGCCAGTCTTACAGTCTTTTAACTCTGGTGATCTAACAGAAACTGGTGTATCAACATGATTATGCCGTATCTAAGTAGAACGAATATAAAAAAAATAATTATAATTTATTTCTATTGAATAATATAAAAAGGGTTGTCGCCCTTACAACAAAAATTCTAGTTCATTTTTCTGTATAAGTTTTTTTTTTTTCAATGTGAAAAGAAATTTTGAAAAATTAAGAACTAAAAATTAATTCACTGCATTCCGACCAACGCCGTGTACGTGCACATAGTGCGGTGTATATTGAATTCAAAAGCGATCGTTACCACAAGTAGGGCAAATATAAATATATATTTATATAGCTTATATCAACATGTCAAGTTGTCGATCGTGGAATTATCAGTCAAATTGCTTTCTATACTTAGATCGAAATGTTCGCTTAATCTAAATATGTTATCGTCTAAACATAGCACGGGTTTATCATATATATCACACACGCACACACATATATATACCTGCACGCACACACACATATATATATATATATATATATATATATATATACCTATACACACACACACACACACATATACCTACACACACACACACATATATATATATATACCTACACACACACACACACATATATATATATATACCTACACACACACACACATATATATATATACCTACACACACACACATATATATATATACCTACACACACACACATATATATATACCTACACACACACACATATATATACCTACACACACACATATATATACCTACACACACACACACACATATATATACCTACACACACACACACACACACATATATATATATATACCTATACACACACATATATATATATATACCTACACACACACACACACATATATATATATACCTATACACACACATATATATATATACCTACACACACACACACATATATATACCTACACACACACACACATATACCTACACACACACACACACACATATATATATACCTACACACACACACACACACATATATATACCTACACACACACACATATATATACCTACACACACACACACACATATATATACCTACACACACACACACACATATATATACCTACACACACACACACACACACACACACACATACATATATATATACCTATACACACACACACACACACACACATATATATACCTACACACACACACACACACATATATACCTACACACACACACATATATATCTACACATACACACATATATATCTACACATATAAGAGGTGGGTGTAGTTTGCTTATATACATATATATATATATATATATATATATATATATATATATATATATATAATGTATATATACCTACACACACACTAGCTGGCTCGGTCGTACAATACGCTTACACATAATATTTTAATGCAGATTTCGTATGTATTATCATAGAATTAATTTTCTTTGGATTATTATATTACGAGGAATATTTTTTTTCTCCGGTGGACTAATTCGCAAATAAATGAATAAAAATAAAATAATGACAATGTCGTTCATCGAATTCCGTCTGTGTTTATTTACAATATCACGTCAGCTGATATTTAGGCTTGACGATCTGTTAAATAGGTTTTCTTCTCTTATAGATAAAAAAGAAGAAAAAAAGAAAAACAAAGAAAAACAAAACAAAGAAAAAAAAGGAAAAAAGAAAAAAAAGGAAAAAAGAAAAAAAAGGAAGAAAAAAAAGGAAAAAAGAAAAAAAAGGAAAAAAGAAAAAAAAGGAAAAAAGAAAAGAAAAAAAAGAAAAAAAAGAAAAAAGGAAAAAAAAGAAAAAAAAGGAAAAAAAAGAAAAGGAAAAAAAAGAAAAAAAGGAAAAAAAAGAAAAAAAGGAAAAAAAAGAAAAAAAGGGAAAAAAAGAAAAGGAAAAAAAAGAAAAAAAGGAAAAAAAAGAAAAGAAAAAAAGGAAAAAAAAGGAAAAAAGGAAAAAAAAGGAAAAAAGGAAAAAAAAGAAAAAAGGAAAAAAAAGAAAAAAAAGGAAAAAAGAAAAGAAAAAAAAGAAAAAGAAAAAAGGAAAAAAAAGAAAAAAAAGAAAAAAAGAAAAAGGAAAAAAAGAAAAAAGAAAGGAAAAAAAGAAAAAAAATGGAAAAAAATGGAAAAAAAGAAAAAAAAGGAAAAAATGGAAAAAAAGAAAAAAAAGGAAAAAAAGGAAAAAAAGAAAAAAAAGGAAAAAAATGGAAAAAAAGGAAAAAAAGGAAAAAAGAAAAAGAAAAAAAAGAAAGAAAAAGAAAAAAAAGGAAAAAAATTTTACAAGGGAATATTTTACGTTACGCCGGCCGATGTAATGCAAAATATTCCTCTGTAAAAATTCTTGTCACCTATGAGAGAAAGGCTATTTTTAAGAACAGATTTTAACGATTTTCGATACTTATTGGATGAATTTTTGTACAGAACAAATCTAAGAACACTGCCAGACATATAAATTACCTTTATGTGAAATTTGAAAAAAGATAAGCTCAGCCGTTTCGGAACCTATGCTCTCTCATATATATATATATATTTCTTTTCAAGGAAAATAAGGTAAAAAAATCCCGATAAAAGTGCTCGATATGTTAATAGAGCGGTATATAATTTTTTAATCTTTTATTGAGCCCATAATAAATTTACATTACTGTTTCCATTGGATTTTCACCCCAGGAGATGAGGTAGAGTACCAATTTCATCAGAATTTATAGGTGGACTGAAATTTAAGCTTACAGAAATGGATATAAAGTTATTGGGGGGGGGTATTAAATAGAGAGGGAGGTCGTGTGAGGAGGTTTTATAGTAGAATTTCAGTTGTGAAAAGACGCTAAAGAGCTTCTATTAGATACGTTTGAAAAAAGAAAAAAGAAAGAAAGCTGGGGTATATATATATAGCAGGGAGACCCAGCGTTGCCAGGGATCGAATGAGAATCAACAGATGTTCCACACTTCCAATAGTTTTATTGGAATCGAAATCAGTGAAATTCCCCCAAAGAAACACATACAGCTGATCGCTGAGGCTGATTAACAACCAATCCGCGACACTGACTTCCAGAAATAAAGAAATAAATAAAAAATACAACAGATAAAAGTCCTGCCGAATAGTTGTATACGTTTCTTTTTATTTTCTCCCTTGAAGAGATACTACTCTCGAAAATTGGGGACATCAACACCTACCATCTTATATGACACACTATGTCGGAAAATAAACGTAATTGAAAATTACTGAAAATTCATTCTAATATTCACATTCTAGTCTGTCTCTGCTTTATCGTTATTTTCATGGAAGTGCTCGTCTGAGCTCCAATCTATGCTCCCCCCCTCACCAAACTTTCACGAGAAACACATTTAGCTGAAAACAACACTATCAATAATTTCCCGCACTCTTTATCTGTGCCTAAACCTAAACGTAGATTCCATGGACAAAGTTTCTTTCTTAGAACTGCACGCCTGTGGCACTCACTTCTGTTTGCCTGCTTTCCAGCTGACTACAACATGGTCGTCTTCAAGTTCAACACAAACAAGTTCTTGATGAGCTGTTCCATTTAGTTAACAAATTTATCAAATTTCCATTACTAACGATTGTGATATTGTTCCATTGACTACTGTACACTCTTTAACCCTTATCCTTGAGTGGCTGCTGGGCCTTGATAAGTGGTGACACCTATGTAAAAAAAAACTAACTAGTATTTTATAAACTAACAGTGTTTCCTACAAATTGCATTGACATAGCCTTCAAATAACTCCTTTCATAAAAAGCTAAATATTTAAGGGTGATAACTCTTATTCTAACTGTTACAATAGGAATAATCGTCCTTACATAGTCTCTTCAAGTTTCCATATGAATAAAATTATGCTACCATTTTGAATGGTTCTGTGTACGTGTAATTTTCGCCTTTACGTAACTCACATTATTTTAAATTCTTAATTTAATCTAAAATGATTCCCGTACTTGGAGAAGATCTAAGTCATTCACCGAAATATCAAAATTAGCAGGGAGACCCGACGTTTCTCGGGATTGAATGATCAACAAATGTTTCACAGTCCCATATTTTTTGCTGTCACCGAAATCAGTGGATGCAGATAATATTTACTGTTTTAAAAGGAATTAATCCTTTATGACCCGAACTATGATGTAAATGATTAAAAAAATATATTTTGTTAATTTTAGTTATGACCTGAATTATGATGTAGATGATTAAAAAAAATATTTCTTGTCAATTTTAGTTATGACCTGAATTATGATGTAGAAGATTAAAAAAAATATTTATATTTAATTTTAGTTAGTTTAATCCTTTATGACCTGAATTATGATGTAAATGATTAAAAAAAATATTTCTTGTTAATTTTAGTTATGACCTGAATTATGATGTAGAAGATTAAAAAAAATATTTATATTTAATTTTAGTTAGTTTAATCCTTTGTGACCTGAATTATGATGTACATGATTAAAAAAAATATATTTTGTTAATTTTAGTTATGACCTGAATTATGATGTAGAAGATTAAAAAAAATATTTATATTTAATTTTAGTTAGTTTAATCCTTTGTGACCTGAATTATGATGTACATGATTAAAAAAAATATATTTTGTTAATTTTAGTTATGACCTGAATTATGATGTAGAAGATTAAAAAAAATATTTATATTTAATTTTAGTTAGTTTAATCCTTTGTGACCTGAATTATGATGTACATGATTAAAAAAAAATATATTTTGTTAATTTTAGTTATGACTTGAATTATGATGTAGAAGATTAAATAATATTTATATTTAATTTGAGTTAATTCAGGTCATAAAGGGTTAAACTATGATGTAGATGATTAAAAAAATATATATATATATTTGATTTTAGTTAGTTTAACCCTTTATGACCTGAATTATGATGTAGGTGATTAAAAAATATTTTTTGTTAATTTTAGTTATTTTAAGGTGTAATGATGCTATGATTGTCTTTAAACAGAATGAAAGTATATTTCAATAATAATAATAAAAAAAAAAATACCGAACTAATACGTACAAGACGTGTTTGAATCAATTCCTACTTAATTTATGCCGTTTTATTCATTCATTACAACTGAACGAATTAGTTAAACCAGGTCATAAAGGGTCAACTGGATACGTTTTACTTTTATTTCTACTGTTATATAAAAAGAACTGTTTGTATCTGCGTGCGTGAGTTCATTCTCTATGGACTAAAAAACGGCTGAGCCGATTTTTATGAAATATTAAAGCAATATCAACGAAAATTATATCTGCATATTATTATTACTATGGGGCAATATTAATTTTAGTTGCTCGTATTCGTAAGTCCAAATCCTGTTCGAGACATTTTTTATTTCTGAGTAATTTTCCAACGTACGATAACTGTAGATAATTATTTGTTTATATAATGCAATAATTGTCCACTTAAAACGCATATCTATGGAAAGATAAATAAACTTTAGTATATGCAGTTGAACAAGAAGTTCTTTTAGTCGTACAAACATGATCTTATATAAAAGATGCGTCGTATTTCTCATTGCTACACTTTACACATACACATATTATTCAAACACTACCTTGTTTGAATATATGGTTAAGTGGCAGTTTTAGTCATTTAGAACTGCTTTAAAGCTTCACCGCTGTATCACAGCTCGTCAGTGTGGCTAGGCAAGCAACTACCTCAAGCCAGGATCGAAACTCGACAGTCGGCACTTCTTACCGTTATGCTATTCGACTGCTGCTATGCTGGGCAGTGAATTAACAATATTTTGACATTGTCCAAACGCTTAAGCTCAATTTGTTTACACAAAGAGCATTGCTTTATACGCTAAAGCAGTTTGTATTGTCTGTTCCACTTCTCAGTAACTACTGTGCCGATCTGGTTGAAATTTCGTATGGACCTTTACTATGATAAAGTACAGTGAACTAAGTATTACGGTATTCGATCGGTGCACAGTTAGATTAATATTTAATGCAAAAATAAACGTAAACGTATTCAACTATCAATTAGGCATGAAGTACACCTTAGTCGATGGGATATAACTTTTGCCCGTTTTTAACGAACTGAGTATATTATAATAGAAAAATGCGAGCATGAAAAGTAATATGGTTAAGCTTAAATATGGAAAAGTAAAAGACTAGTTCAACCAAATTTCAAACAATTATTACAGTTTATAGATCACCTTCTCAGCTATATTGGGGAAAAAATCTCTTTCAATTTTTGTTCAGTAAAACAAGTCATGATGAATTTTCTGGTGTTCAAAATCGCAAAAATATGTAAGGCCGTGAGCAACGCTTTTCATGACTGATTTCCATAGCAACACCGTCGCTTCAGCGACTACGGTCGCGAAAATAGAAGTCGTGAAACAAAGAATGAAAGCATGAAAGGGAGATAATTAGGGGTATTTTATTGAAAGCAGACGAGTGCCGTACATTTTTATTACATATGTGTTTATGGGGGCAAAAATAAGACTGAAATTAAACAAAGAACAAGTGAATTTATTGGAAAACTGGAAAAATCATGGATTACAATAGAAAAATGTGAGCATGAAAAGTAATATGGTTAAGCTTAAACATAGAATAGTAAAAGACTAGTTAATACTGGAAAAGAAAAGGACAAGATATTCTAGTAAAAAAATGTAATAAATTTTATAACTTAAAATATTGCAGTAGTAAGAATTTTTTAAAAATTCCATTTATAACATTATATAATCAATACTTAATGCTGCAATATTTTAAGTTATAAATTTATTATATTTTTTACTAGAATATCTTGTCCTTTTCTTTTCCAGTTTCAACAACTAGTGGCCCTAGGATATGTTTTTTTTTTTCAGGTTAGGATGTGAAATATGTTTTTCCGGACCCTGGTTACGGTATTTTCCCCGCCTTACGGTGCTATTCATGTTATTTGATTATATACGTGTGTATTATGTATTTATGTACTGCATTTTTTTTTACTAATTTTTTATGCCGAATCCTGGGGTTCTAGTGTGTGTGTGTGTATATATATTCCCGAATTTATATAATAAACATGTTTTTGAACTATATATTCCTTATAATATAGTTCAAATTATAAATAATAAGCTCAATGGAGATCTAGTCCAGCCTTCAGAACATATGTACTGGTAAGCAACATTCCGTAAATGATTTGTACACTGATAAAATGAACCAGATAACCCACGACCACAATGAAACACGTGTAAGGTATTTATGGAAGAATAGTAGTAAGTAAAATGATGAAATAATAAAAACAAAAATCATGATTATGGACGGGTTCTATTTTTAATATTACTCCCAATGCGTGTGTGAATAGGAATGAATATATATATATATATATATATATATATATATATATATATATATATATACACACACACACACACACGTGTGTATGGGCGTGGCCCAGAGGCTAAAGAATGAAAATGGAGAATTGTACGTTTTGGTTTTGATTATAGATGATGATACCCAAGTCATATATATATATATATATATATATATACATACATACATACATACATACATACACGTGTGTGTGCGTTTACTATTTTTGGAAAGAATGCCATCCACGTGTTCGATTACAAAGAAAACATCAATATAAGAGCTTAATATTTATTTATTGAAAACCGTACAGAAGGTCAGAAAAACATTGGTACCTTCGGTTTCAAGTCTAACATAAGGGAACCAGTTAATGGTAAATAATGTTAGGCTCTTGTCAGCCATATTGTTTTCTGTTAGGCTTGAAACCGACGGTACCAATGTTTTTCTGACCTTCTGTATAGTTTTAAATAAAGAAATAAATATATATTATGGCGTAAGTAGAAAATATACAGAAAAAGCGAACATAAAAAACAGAAAATATACACAAAAAAATTTAAAAAAAAAAAAAACGTATTTTTTCACAAAACTAACGATACATTATGATGTAATCTAATCTATTTTCAAACTATCTCCTCCGATACTAAAAGTCGCAGAGCAGCGCTAAGGGCCTCAAATGACCGGGCTTTTTTTCACGGGCTGTTCTTTTATCGGTCTTTAGTCAATTAAAATTGTTTTTAAGGGGTCAAAAATGGGTGAAAATTGAAAAAAATCGTTACATATTTTGTATATTCATCTTAGTTTATTTTTAATCAGTTTATATGTGTCACATTTATACAGTGGTAACGTCACCAGCTTTGAATGCTACAGTTTTGGTTCTAGCTAACGGCACTTAAATACTTTTAGCTTTGAAAGCACGACTATAATAATATATACGAAATCTGGACAAATTAAAATATCATATTTAAGCGTATTTTACGCCCGGGCCAAGTCACCGCCCCACTAGTACATTATCTAAAAGGAATTTTTGTGTGTATGTGTGTGCGTGCATGTATTTGTATGTCTGAGTTTGTTCCCTATCGACTCCCAGTCGGCTGGGTTGATTTTTTTGATATTTCACACAAAATGTACTTTGTGTGCTTGGCAGTGTTCTTAGATAGGTTTTGTATCAGAATATGTTCGATAAGTATCGATAATTGAAATAATCTGATGAAAGAAAGAATAAGCGATTTTGATCAAAGTTAACGCCTTACACAGCCTAATAGGTCAACTCTTCCAGGCTTTGCCTCCTCTCTTTGCTTCCATACATTTATATCAGATCTACCTCTGCGTTCCATTTTTAAAAAGAATGTGTCCTATATATTATCAGACCTGACGGAATGGTTAATTGTAGATATAGACCACTTCATACTCCCGAAAAAATTCCAGCAAAAACCTAACAGCCTTCCTGCTGCTGCCATTGTGCACAGAAATCACTTTTTCCATTGCTTCCAACGTAAAAGATGTACTGAGACTAAAGCTGGCTTTAGGACTGCTAGCAACCACTGTAAAAGAGTAATAAAGAACGTGAGAGTTGTACGCTCAGTCCATTATGTCCATAGTAGCTGAGCAGCTGCTTTGGCAAATAGTAAACAGGCTCCTGAACAGAAGCGTGTGCTCTATCCCAACATCATTAATGGACCTGAGATAATCTCATCAGCATCAGACAAAGCCGAACGTTTTTGCCAAGAACTTTGCAGCTAATTCTACCCCATGCGACCAAGGCCGTCAACTCGCTGTATTTCCTCCTGTGTCAGAAAACACACTATGCAACATACAAATATCTGTGCATAATGTTGCCAAGCTAATCAAAAACCTCGATTCCAGTAAAGCAACTAGCCGTGACGGTATTCCAATTATAGTGTTAAAAAAAAGCTTCAACCAGAACTAGCTCCTATACTTACAAAGCTGTTTAAGCGTTGCCTTAAGGAGAAGTGCTTCCAAACACCCTGGAAAATTTCATCAGTATGCCCTGTATTTAAGAATTCAGGTGATCGGTCATCTTTCTCTCAGTACAGATTAATAAGTCTCCTGCGTGTCATGAGCAAGTTGCTGGAATCCATATTAAATAGAGAAGTAGTCAACCACCTCAGTGACATGCAATATGGTTTCAGTTTTGCTAGATCTACAGTAGATGTGCTAATCGTTATATCTCATAGAATTAGCTAATATTTCAACAGAGGCAACCTTTCTAGGGAAATTGCTCAACATATCAAAGGCCTTTGATAGGGTATAGCATAAAGGTCTACTTCAAAAGATCCCCAGCTATGGTATAGCTGGAAATATCTTAATTATTAAATCATTTCTCTTATAGCTTCATAAGAGTAATGGTTGATGGGCAGAAATCAGAAGCTCACAGTATTAATGCTGGAGTCCCTCAGGGGTCCATCCTGGGCCCCAACTCTCTTCCTGATCTATATCAATGATCTCCCAAACACACCCTTAGATCATTCTTAGACATTTATGCTGATGACACTATCATCTATGGCAACAAATCAAAGGCCGTAAATGATCAAGTTCTCTGATTCTCTCTCCTCTGATCATGAGCTAGTGGTACAATGGGGAAAGAGGTGGCTTGTTACTTTTAATACATCTAAAACCAAGCTTCTATCTTTACATCACTAACACTAATCCCTATCTGAAATTAATTGAAATGAATGGCTCTTGTCTTAAGGAGGCTCCATGTTTTGACAAGATTCTGGTCTGATCTCAGAATGGAACATGGTCATCAAATCTGTTGCCAAGGTTGCTGGAAAAACGGTGGGATCCTTCTACTGCTCCAGTAGATATCTCGCTGCTTATGCAATTCTCTATCTATATAAAAGCCAGGTACGTCCAAGGATGGAGTACTGCTGCCACATTTAGGTAGAAGCTGCTAGAAAGACCTCATCCTACCTTGACAGAGTTCAAAGTAGACATCATAGCCTAGTGCGGGATGCCTTTATCTCTTCCCTGCAACCTCTTTCCCACAGAAGAGCCTGTCTCTGTTTTACAGTTATTTTCATAGCAAGTGCTAATCTGAGCTCCAATCTAGTGTCCCCCCCACCAAACTTTCATGAAAAAAAACACTCGTCTAGCTGAAACCACCATCAATAATTTCCCTAACTCTTTATCAGTGCCTAAACCTAAACGTCGATTCCATGAACAAAGTTTCTTTCTTAGAACTGCACACCTGTGGAATTGTCTTCCGTTTGCCTGTTTTCCAGCTGACTACAATATGGTTGTCTTCAAGTCCAACGTAAACAAATTCTTGATGAACCGTCCCTTTAAGTAATCCAATTTACCAAATTTCCACTACTAACGATTACTACGATATTATCTCATCGACTACTGTACACTGAATAACCCCTATCCTCTAGTGGCCTCTGGGCCTTGATAAGTGGTGACTTATGTAAAAAATAAATAAATAAATAAAAAAAATAAAAAAATAAAAAAAAATAAAATAATAAATAAAAAAAATAATAAATAAAAAAAATAATAAATAAAAAAAAATAAATAAAAAAAGAATAAAAAAACATTACGTGCATTTGAGAAGTTTTATTGCCACACAAGCTGATAGGTCCAACATATGCAATCAACAGTAGGTTCTTTGATATAACAGGGCCGCATTCGAAATGAATATTTCTGGTAAGGGCACAATTGAAGCATGATACTTGACTTTTTCATTTTAATCTTTTATTCAAGCCCTTATATATAAAAAGTAATTATAAAATCAACAGTAGGCTCTCTACAGTGCAATGCAGACAATCTATTTTGGATTAAGTTATAGCGGGGAGCATGAGGAGCTTCCTTCCGGTGCAATGCAATGGCGGGCCACCAACTAAAGCAAGCAATCGATGGATTTGATTGAAAAATTATCGATTTCACCGATATCGATGACAATAAAATATGGAAGTGTGAAACGGTCGTTGATCCTTATTAAAGACCGAGCAACTTCGGGTATCCTTGCTAGTTACATTATGAAAGCCAACATTTTAGATATAGAATAAATAAGGGTAGCCAGGCGACCAATGGGTCGCCTAACATTCCCAATCTTTGCGTTTAGAACTCATCGACCTCTTACTTTTCTCTCCCTCCTTCCCCACCCACACACATTTCTGATATTCAAGTAGAAGGAAGGAAAGAATTATCCCAGGTGATTCCAAATTACCTTTTTAGGTAAATCCTATTTTAAGAAACGGAATGAAAAGAAAAAGAGAATAGATTCCTGAGTTAAATAATAAAAGAAAAAAAAATGGGAGCTGTTATCTGAGGCATTTGGAAGAGAAATCTGACAGTGAAATCCAACACCATAATATACGGGGTAATCTGGCACTGCCGGGGCAATATAAGATCTCAAAGCTGTGTGTAACGCATTTCACAATTTCTAAGACGAGGATTGGTAATTATTATTGACACTACAATTCTCATCTTGGTTGTTATATATACACAACGCTTCGGTCAGTGTTATTTTCGACTTTCTTTGTAGTACATCTTTTAAAAGTTAAAAATCTTTATGCTTCACCCGGCGGGAACCAATATGGTATTTCGAACTTCAGAGTAATATTGTCGAACTTGGGGAAACCTCAAACCGAAAAGAAAGAGGGAAAGGAAAAACGAAACGAGGGAAAGGAAAAAAAAGGGAAAAGAAAAAAAGGGAAAAGAAAAAAAGGGAAAAGAAAAAAAGGGAAAAGAAAAAAAGGGAAAAGAAAAAAGGGAAAAGAAAAAAGGGAAAAGAAAAAAGGGAAAAGAAAAAAGGGAAAAGAAAAGGGAAAAGAAAAAAGGGAAAGAAAAAAGGGAAAGAAAAAAGGGAAAGGAAAAAAAGGGAAAGGAAAAAAAGGGAAAGGAAAAAAAGGGAAAGGAAAAAAAGGGAAAGGAAAAAAAGGGAAAGGAAAAAAAGGGAAAGGAAAAAAAGGGAAAGGAAAAAAAGGGAAAGGAAAAAAAGGGAAAGGAAAAAAGGGAAAGGAAAAAAGGGAAAGGAAAAAAGGTAAAGGAAAAAAGGTAAAGGAAAAAAGGAAAAAGGAAAAAAAGGATAAAGACTGGAGATATAAAATTTGCAGAAAAGGCAATAAAATTCGAAATGCCAAAAAAAAAAAACAAAAAAAAAAAAATGATTAAGAACTACAATGTCAAATCGGAGAAAGTTAATTTTAAGTATTGCCCGAAAACAACTTCGATAAAATATTTCTAATAGATTGAGATGCCTTCTCTATGTTGTCCAACTGTCTCCTAAAGCAGAGTAATAATAACGCATGCTTCATAAATACCAAGCTTTAATTCTCCATCTGACCACACGTTTTTATAGCTTGCCAAAAGCAGAAATCGCTATCGGTATTCTGTGATTTATCTCGCCATCAAACGTTTTACCAAAACTTTTCTGTAACTTTTAACCTCCTACCATCAACCAAAATTTTTAGTCAAGCAGTTGTATATACTAGTTGTCGGAACGAATAATCGGAATCGGAAAAATCAGGGCTTTCGGGGGTATTGGAATCGATATCGGAAAAAACTGTGCCCATTTTTCGATGCCCAAAACGATTCATTTAATTAACTTTTTTGGTACTCCTTGGGCGTTGAGTTCCATGGCGACCAGCAGAAAAATTTAATGGGTAAATGTTTACTTTAACTACAACAAAACACCGACCAATAATTTTTTTTTTCGGTTTTCGGGGTCGCTGACAACGAATCTGATATTCAAATCCGTCGGAAATTTACCGTTTGCATGGTATTAACCCCTGAACCCTTGCACTATTTTGTGCAACTCACTGCCATCGTTTCTGCTATTCTTACATGCGCGACACCACCCGTCCTCCTGCCCCTGCAGCGTCCTACCCCCTAATCTAAACAGAATTTTTTGGAAAAATTAAACAGTTCTTCTGCTCGGTGTATGTCGGCGCGTTACTTACGGAAAAACGGTAAATTAAACTGCAGAAGCACGTGTTAAATATTGTACAAGTTTTATAATTGAACCCTCCTCCAAATAAATGAAAAAAAACGAAAAATAAAAATGCTTTTGTAGACCACACATGAAAACATAATTTTTTTTTTAGATCAATTAAAAAAAACATCAAAAACTATGTAACACAGAAAAATGAACCACATTTTGTTTTCGAAAACTTTCTTATTATTTTAAATGTCTGCTTAAAAATGTTTCCGCGATGTGACAAGTTACCTTACTACGCACGTCTATGTGGGAATGCATCATGTAAGAATAGCATAAACGATGGCGGTAAGTTGGCACAAAATAGTGCGAGGATTCAGGGGTTAATACCATGCAAACGGGTTTGCATATAAGATTCGTTGTCAGCGACCCCGAAACCCTAAATAAAAATAAATTTTATTGATCGGTGTTCTGTTGTAGTTAAAGTAAACGTTTACCCATTAAATTTTTCTGCTGGTCGCCATGGAACTCAACGCCCAAGGAGTACCTAACTTTTTTATTATTTAATTTTGTTTAAAACAAAATCTTCCACTGCTGGTGGTAATAATCAAATAATAAATATTTATCGATTTTAAACGAACAGTAAAAAAAAGTCTATAGATCCCCTCCATTCACACACGTATGTTTTTTTACGCTTGCAAAAAATATATGTGCACAATTAACACGTGTTTGGGGATAGTTAAATATTTATTTATAAAGAATCGGAATCAGTAATTGTATTGGAATCGTCCCATCACTAATAAGTACATATTAAGGCGGGCAGTTCTTGGAAAGAAGCTTTGTTCATGAAATCTGGATTTAGATTTTGGCATAGATAGAGACTGGGGGAAATTGTTGATCGTGGTTGTAGCTAGTCGAGTAATTTTTTTGTGGAAGTTTGGCAAGGTGGAGTCATAGACTGGAGCTCAGTCGAACACTTGCCATGATTTTTCAGGTGTTGTACAGAATTCAATATACTTAAAAAAATACAGAAATATCTTTACAATGTACTAGTGATGAGACGGTTCCAATATTTTTCCCACTCTGATAAAAGTACCGATTCCATACTAAATTTGCGATTCCGATACAATTACCGATTCTGATTCTTTATAAATCTTGAAATATTTAACTATAAAATTGTTATTTTGTCCCGATTACCATAAAAACACATCTTAAATGTGCTTATATTTTCTCAAACGTAAAAACACATTTGAAATGTGCCTATATTTTCTCAAACATAAAAACACATTTGTGACGGTGTGATCTAGAGATTGTAGTCTTACTGAAAGTTTGAATCAATAAATATTTATTATTTTATTATTACTACAAGCAGTGGAAGATGTTTCTTTAACCAAAATCAAATTAAAAAAATAATAATTAAAAGGAATCTGTTTTTGGCATCGGAAAATAGGCTAAAATTTACCCTACAAAGCTCCTATTTTTAAAATTTACCCTAAAAAGCTCCTATTTTTCTGATACAGATTAATCATCCCAACACTACAATGTACGTTACGGAGCGAAAAGATATTCCAAATACCACATAAAAATAGTTATAGAAATAATTATGTCTGCCCCTATAAAAACTGGGTTATCGTTGAGCACTGTATGTCGAAATTAAATAAAGTTGGTCCCTTAACTCACGTGCATAGATCGTAATGTTAAAATCATTTGATCACTCTAGACCTACTTGAATGACATTTACGCTTCATAATTGTTAATTTCAACTAAATCCTTCTTGTGGTTCATGCCGGCCGAGAGGCTTGTTCCTTGCTAATGAAGTCAGAGATGGCTTTGTGGCCAGGTTCGAACCCCTCGACCAGTGGTAATCGTGACTCCCTATACTGACGATTCCCAAAGGGATGAAACACTAGTGCCTGTAGGTAATAAAAATAATTACAGTAACTAACAGGACCTGTGGAAATTCCACAGAGTACTCATTCATATGTAATATATTGATGTTGGCATTCTGTAAATGTTCAGCGTAAATGGAGTCGCCCTGATATTATTGTAGCAGTTTTGTTAAAACTGCAAAAGTATCTATCTAAACTAGCAAGGACACCCAGCGTAGCCCGGTCATAATGTACGCTTGAATATGATTATTTTAATTCTTGCAGATTTCCTACGTATTATAATAGAATTCTATCGACTTTAATATATGTTATAAAGTTGCGATTTCAAAAAAATAAAAAATATATCCATATGACTTGGGTGCATCAGCTTGAATCGAAACTGAAACCAAAACCTATGAATTCTTGGTAAAATTATTTATTAAAAAAAAAAAAAAAAAAAAAGAAAGAAATAGATTACTGGAGTGCCATCATGTTTAATCGAAACCGAAACTAAAATTTATGAAGAATTCTTGGTAAAATTTATTACAAGAAACGGAAATCCATAATTAAACGACAGTCACTCGGATGCAAGCGTGACACACAAAATAAATAACACACGTTATCCTATTTATATATAGATAATTTTATATGAGAAAGAGCGAGAATATTTTTTTTTAACGGTTAAAAAAATTATATATGTGTGAGAGAGAGAGAATAATTTTTTTTTTAGCGGTTAAAAAAAAAATTGTAGCCATTACTAGGCTGATTTTGATTTCTATTTTTGAAGAGGTTGTTAAGGGACAGATAACCAGTGATGAATTTTAAAAATGGTGGGACGAAACACACTATCCTTGCTTCCTCAAAATACGATTTTCCTAGTAACCCCCCTCCCCCCCCAATAAATAAATAATAAAAACAAACAATAAAACAAAAAAATAAAAGCATGACAAAAAACATGACAAAAAAAATTTAACAAAAAAATAAAATAACTAAAAAAAAATAAAAGAATAAAAAAAAAAAACCCTCAAACTATTTGATTAATTTATATTGAACCACCACTTTCCATACTTTTTAAAATTTTCAGACCCCAAGAATATAGAAATTCCAATTTTTTCTGATAAAAAAAGTGTAGGGAGTTGGTTTAACGATCGTAAAGGGAATATCAGGCAAAGGAGAGGCGGTCCCAGTATCTTGGCTTATGATCGTCGGGCTATACTTAGTAACCAGTGATGAATTTTATAGATAGCGGAGCAAAACACGCCATCTTTCTTTCCTCATAAAATTTGATATTAAAGAAAAACAATCATGCTTGATCAACTTTCATTGAACCAATGAACCACCACGTTCCATATATTTTTTTGTTATTGTTAAACCCCCAAGAATGTAATGCCTCCACTTCTTTTCTGATTACAAAATGGGAGATTAGGGGTTTGATGTCATAACTATCATCAAGAGAGGAAACACAAGACGGGGGGGGGGGGGTCCCAGCATTTGCAGTTATAATCGTCGGCGTATATTTATCGTTACTGATTATCGTAGGTGAAAATCTTGACAAGAACGTACCAAAATAATTCGTAGATGAAATCTACTTGGGCGGCCCCTCCCCCAAGTAGGGGGTTCGCTAGACTTCGGGTTGGGGAAGAGGGTTGTGTCATTGACATATTTTGGGATGCTGGGTTGGATTGGGTAGTTGTAAATGAAAACATTAGAAGACAAGGGAAACTAGTTTTTATTTTTGTTGTTTGGAGATTTTTTTTTTTTTAAATATTTTTTTATGATTTTTGTATGATAGTTGTGAACAGCATAACGTGATGACCTGACGAGATTTTGAAAGGTTTAGGGTTACACGAGAAGCACATAATATTTTTGGAGTTTGGAATTGAAATGGGGTGAGGGTATTTAAGCGAGAGTGAGAGAAAATATGCATTTTAAAAATTAGAGATGGAGGGGTGGGGGGAACAAAAGACACGAAAGGAGGGGAACAAAAGACACGAAAGGAGGGGACCAAAAGACACGAAAGGAGGGGAACAAAAGGGGAAAGAGGACAGGGGGATAGAAAGAAGAACGGGAGCAACAGTCAGGAGGAAATAAAGTAGAGGAGTGTTGAGTTTGTGTTGTTTAACGCCATTAAATAACCTCTGGAGGTTATTTAATACCAAGAAAAGGTTTAATTGTTTTTTTTTCTTGAGGTATGTATGTTTTTTTTTAAATATTCTTTTTAAGGTATGGGTTTTATTTTGTTTTATTTTTTAAGGTATTTTTTTTTAAATTTTATTATTTTAAGGTATGGGTGTTTTTATACATTTGTTTCGTATGTTACATTTTTGTTGATGTGATTTGCATGTTTTAGGTATTTTTGTATTTCTTATAGAATGAAGGATTATACATGTTTGGTTTTTCCGATTTGCTGTAGCAAGGTAGAGGAAGAAGAAAGGTGAAGGAGAGAGAGGGGTAGGGGGGATAATAAAAAATGGATGCTGAAGTAAAAGCGACATTACTCAACCAGTTAACTAGTTGAGGTTAAACTGAAGAAAACAAAAATTATATATTAAGGAAAAACGTGGGTTTTAAAGTAAAAATAAAATGCAAACTTCTCGCGGGATTTGATTAGATTTTTATACTTTGACGAATATTACAAAAACAGGTCGTCGAGATAAAACCAGAGTAAACATTTCACGAGGGACTTCATTAACTTATAATGAAGCGGAAGGAGACAAGCGAAACAACAAAAAGGAAAAGAAACAAGAAAATGAAAAGAAAAGAAATATGTGGAGATCTACTCCTAAATAGCATCTAGGTTAACGTGATTGTTGGCATGTTGCCCGCCTACAACACTCCAGCTATGTAAAGAAATAATAATAATAATAACTAGCGGGACCTGTGAAAATTCCACAGCGGACTCTTTCATATGTAATATACTGATGTTGGCATTCAGCGTAAATGGAAACGTCTTGTAGCTCTTTTATTAACACTGCAAAAGTATTTCTCTTTCTCTCTCCCAAACAATAAAGTTGGTTGGTTGTTTTTGTATTACGGCATATCAACCCTTTTCGGGTTATTTAATGCCGAATCGAAAGATTTTGAAGAAAAATTTTTTTAATAGAATATATTTGTTGTTTTCAAGTCGGTTTCTATTTAACCCATAGTTGGGACCCTAACAGGTACTACCACTCCGAGTCAGAGTGGACCTGGGAGCAATGGTAATTAAAGGGTGGCTCCACACTCCCCAAAGCCCACAAGCTGGGGCCTCAGCACTGGATATAGTTTAAGGTCATATCCAGGACCCCCATTGAAGGACTTTTACCCTCTGCAGGGGGGGGGGCAGTCGGCGTATTCTAATGCCCCACCGACAGGGCCACCCAAACAATAAAAAAATGTAAAAAAGAAATAAACAATGAAAAAAAAAAAACAAAAAAAAAACAAAAAAAAACAAACAAAAAAAAAAACAAAAACGAAACAAATAACTGCTGTAGATATTATTACAAAATATAGAACTGCAGTGATGCATCAATTTTTGTCCCAAATATTTTAAATTAGAAAACTTATAGCGTCTGCCGGCCGAGAGATTTGGGTTATCGTTTTTTACCATGGAATAATTTAAAATTAATTATTTCTTAACAACTTTTGCATTTACCAGAAACGTGATTGTTGACATGTTCCCGCCTACAATACCCCAGCCATGTGAAGAAATAATAATAACTAGCGGGACCTGTGGAAATTCCACAGTGGACTCTTTCATCCCTTCCCTCCCTATATATATATATATATATATATAATGAACTCATTTTTCCCCTGTGATTTTGACCTTAATTGGATTGAAAATCAAGACATTTCATGCAAATGTAATATGCACAAACTGCAGCACAATACCTGAGGTGTGTTATAGGCATATTACCTGTCCACTTCCTCGATAATCATAGATTCCTATATTTTTGCTGGTGAGAGTGAACTGCCATAATCGGTTAAAATCAATGGAAGTAGTAAAATCTTTTCTCTCTAATTAATTCCTCCTTCTCTCGCCACCACTTACACCGTTTCCGAAATCGTTCACAAGGAACAGTTACGAAGGAACGCCGGTTTGGGGTTTCTTCGTAGTTTCTTAAAAAACTGGAATGGAGTTTTACCGTGCCTTTCCGTTCTATGTTTCCTATTGGGTGAAACGCACCACGGAATTAACCCTTATAATATTATTTTTAGTTGTGAATTATCAGCATAGCAATCCAGTCTCATAATATTGTCCACACTCCACCCATATTGCTGTCAGATCAACGTTTTAAAACTGATAGAAAATTCTTACGGCAAGTTTCTAATCTTTTTCATTATAGAATGTGTATCTTTTTCGATTCAAAATTTAATTTAATACAACCATTCACTTCTTGCATGTTAAGTTACTTGAAATCACTAAACTCAGCTGCAGTGCTCCATGGCGGAGTGGTTAAAGTGCCGAGCACTTCACATTATATTTTCACGTTTGCGCTGACCTACCGTAGTCGTTTTTTGTTTTTTTTCACACTTTATTTTCCAACTTCGCCTCAAGGTCTCGCATTCGATTCTTCCTACTTACCTACCAATTTTTTTTTTTTTAAACTCCAACCCAGAAATATACACCTGGGCAACGATTTTTTTTTATTATTCTTTTGTCTTGATGTATCCAAAACCACACACCTCGAAACACCCGGGCAACGCTGGGTACCCCACTAGTATGTAATATACTGAGGTTGGCATTCAGCGTAAATGGAGACGTCTTGTAGCTCTTTTAATAATAATAACTAGCAGGATATATATATATATATATATATATATATATATATATATTATTTCCAGGCAAACAGCCAACAAACCGAAAGTCCAAGACTCGAGGTTCGCCCACATTTAAGTTCATCAGTTGAACATATGTTGGATTCGAAATCCAAATCTCTTGCATGCGAAGCGAGTACTATACCACTTGAGAAACCACGCCACACTCAAGTGGTAGAGTACTCGCATTGCATGCAAGATACGTGGGTTTCAAATCCCGAATCTGGATATGTTCAACTGATGAGCCCAGATGGTGGCGAAACTAGAGCGTTACACTTTCGGTTTGTTGGCCGTCATGGCTCTTATAAACTGCGACGTTGTTTGTGAAAATAAGTATATCTCTCATATTCTGAATACATACATATACACGTATATCCCCACCACACACACGTATACGTCCAAGAACATGGAGCGACTATTCAGATCTAAGGGGACTTCCAAACTCCCAGAAAATAAATCATTCCGAATTTAAAAAAATGCTTCAATGAGAAAACAAAATATTCTACTTTCGGGGCGACGGCAGTTAGAGAAAGCTATCAAATAATAAAGAAAAAAGCAAGTGTACTGTGGAGAAAAATGCCAGAAAGTGACCTTCAAATGTGGCAAAAAAAATGTTTAGGACTGAACAAAATAGTTTCCTTGTTCGAGTCTGTTGAAGTTCTGGCGCGAAACCTGGTGTAAATCAACCTTTGAATATAGAGGACGATATTTTGGAGAAAAGCAGAGTACAGGAGAGAGAGAGAGAGAGAGAGAGTTAGAGAAAAAGAGCGGGAATAAAAAGTAGAGTGAAGGAGAGGGTGGGGTGGGGAGAAAAAAGAGTAAAGTAGAGGGGGGGATAGAGTAAAGGAGAGGTGAAGGAAAGATTAGCGGGAGGGGGAAAGAGACAAGGAGAGGGGGAGAGAAAAAGAGGGAGGGAGAGAAAAAGAGGGAGGGAGAGAAAAAGAGGGAGGGAGAGAAAAAGAGGGAGGGAGAGAAAAAGAGGGAGGGAGAGAGAAAAAGAGGGAGGGAGAGAGAAAAAGAGGGAGGAGAGAGAAAAAGAGGGAGGGAGAGAGAAAAAGAGGGAGGGAGAGAGAAAAAGAGGGAGGGAGAGAGAAAAAGAGGGAGGGAGAGAGAAAAAGAGGGAGGGAGAGAGAAAAAGAGGGAGGGAGAGAGAAAAAGAGGGAGGGAGAGAGAAAAAGAGGGAGGGAGGGGGAGAGAAACAAGGAGAAAAAGAGGGAGGGGGAGAGAAAAAGAGGGAGGGAGGGGGAGAGAAACAAGGAGAAAAAGAGGGAGGGAGGGGGAGAGAAACAAGGAGAAAAAGAGGGAGGGAGGGGGAGAGAAACAAGGAGAAAAAGAGGGAGGGAGGGGGAGAGAAACAAGGAGAAAAAGAGGGAGGGAGGGGGAGAGAAACAAGGAGAAAAAGAGGGAGGGAGGGGGAGAGAAACAAGGAGAAAAAGAGGGAGGGGGAGAGAAATAAAGAGAAAAAGAGGGAATGAGAGAGAAATAAAGAGAAAAAGAGGGAATGAGAGAGAAATAAAGAGAAAAAGAGGGAATGAGAGAGAAATAAAGAGAAAAAGAGGGAATGAGAGAGAAATAAAGAGAAAAAGAGGGAATGAGAGAGAAATAAAGAGAAAAAGAGGGAATGAGAGAGAAATAAAGAGAAAAAGAGGGAATGAGAGAGAAATAAAGAGAAAAAGAGGGAATGAAAGAAATAAAGAGAAAAAGAGGGAATGAAAGAAATAAAGAGAAAAAGAGGGAATGAGAGAGAAATAAAGAGAAAAAGAGGGAATGAGAGAGAAATAAAGAGAAAAAGAGGGAATGAAAGAGAAATAAAGAGAAAAAGAGGGAATGAGAGAGAAATAAAGAGAAAAAGAGGGAATGAGAGAGAAATAAAGAGAAAAAGAGGGAATGAAAGAGAAATAAAGAGAAAAAGAGGGAATGAGAGAGAAATAAAGAGAAAAAGAGGGAATGAGAGGGAAATAAAGAGAAAAAGAGGGAGAGAAATAAATGAAATTCATTATTTGGTCAATCAGCTCTAGTGTTCCGATTTCCTTAATCTTCTCATTATTCCTCAGACACCCTGCCTTCCTTGAAAAACTGATGCTCGATTCATGCAAGATAGTCCAAAAGCAGTCTGAAGCATTCCATACATTTCTGTAGCATTTTCCTAATTTTAAAACAGAATTTTATTGCATATCGTTCTTCTAAAGTGTGCTCACGTCCAAAGTGCATTTTTGAAATTCACCAGCTGTGAAATCAGGTTTTAGTAGGGTGTATTCCAATTCCTGCTGTGGTTGTCGATTTGAACCTGTAGTTATAAAAATTGGTACGTCATCTCATAAGATGTATATCAATAATAAACTGAATTTGCAAGAGTCTACAACAATTTTGAATGCATGTAAAACAGATCTGGAAACTTATTGAAGGCACTTAATGTCTACCCCCACCCACCCACCCACACACGCACCTTACCCGGCGGAAAGCATTTGCCATTTTTCTTTTTCTTTCAAAATTTGCCATTTGTGGATAATAACTCGGTATTTTATCTGAACGAGCAAAGCAGAAACACATTTTAACCAAACGTCCCTCCCCCATCATAAGTCACGGAGAGGAACTAAGAGAAGAAAGAAACGACACCTTTGAATTATATTCTTCTATTTTTAGGGAAAAACACCCGAGAAAAATAAAAATGGAGGGATGCAGGATGAAAATAAAAAATAAAATAAAAAATAAAATAAAAAATGTTGATAAAAGGCTGAAATCGTTGTCCCCTGAAAAGAATATCCTTTTAGTAAATATTTAAGAATTTGGTTATTAAACGGCATAGCAACCTTTTTTTTTTTATAGGGAATTTTGTCATTTTTATGAAACTATGTAGGTTTAAGATTTTTTTTTTTTTTTTTTTGGCTCAAAAGCTAAGTCTTGGAGAGAACTTGAATACCTACTAGACTATATATGAGAAAGAAAGACAGGGAGAGAGAGAGGGACAGAGAGAGAGAGTCTACCTCAATTTGTTTACATAGTTCAACACACAAATGAGAATGTCTAATATATATATATATATATATTTTAACAAATTGAGGTGCATACACACACACCTCAACACACACACACACACACATATATACACACACCTCAATTTATTCACATATGTGTGTGTGTGTGTGTGAGTGTGTGTGTTGAATTATGTGAATAAAGGTGTTTGTGTATGCATATATATATATATATATATATATATATATATATATATATGCATATATATGTGTGTGTGTGTGTTGAATTATGTGAACAAATTGGAGGTGTGTGTGTGTGTGTATGCACCTCAATTTGTTAAAATATATATATATATATATATATATATATATATATATATATATATATATATACGTTTTATTTTTTATTACCGTATCTTTCTGTTAAGTTACATTATTGTTTCGGCTACTCGGCCGTTTTTTTTTTTTGCCGTCTGTAGCGTCCTCAGACTTTTACAGAAAACCGGGTTTCTGTAAAAGTCTGAGGATGCTACAGACGGCAAAAAAAAAAAAAAAAAAAAAAAAAAAAAAAAAATACGGCCGTGTAGCTGAAACAATAATGTAACTTAACAGAAAGATACGGTAATAAAAAATAAAACGCATATTTGCTCTACAACAGTATTGAACACTTTCTTCAGTTTTTATTAATTAACATCTCCACTAATATATATATATATATATATTATACATATATGTATATGTGTGTTGAATTATGTGAACAAATTGAGGTGTATGTGTGTGTATGCACCTCAATTTATTTTATATAATTCAACACTATAGAACATATACGGCATAATCACGTTGACACACCGGTTCTCGTCGGATCACCGAAGTTAAGCAATGTTGAGCCTGGCTAGTACCAGATGGGTGACCATTTGGGAATTCTAGGCGCTGTATGTGCTCTCCACTTATCTCGGCATTGTTTCCAGTCGTCTTGTACCTCAACTTGCCACTGGTATGCAACAATGTTGACTCAGGAGAGGCGTGGTTGGAGATTGCGCAACTCTTGCCACACAAATTTCACGCGCAGGCACCCTTACAGTGGGTATCCATAGTCTGTCAAGACTGAAGGAAGCCTTATAGAACATGAATGCTTACTGGACAAGTGTCTAAGGTTTCTCTGTACAAGGGTTTGTCGGGACAGTCTGACGTGCGGATATTTATTTCCATGTAAAACCCTTTGTTGAATGTTCAAAATCATAACAGCATTCACAGTTCTAGGTGTGTCAGAAATTTCGTGAAAAATAGTAAATAATTCCCCCCCCCCCGTCTTTCCAAGCTTATAACTACTCGAAAAATGTAATTCAAGCCCTAATTTTTTTTTTTTTTTTTTTTCAATTAAAAGGAGCAAGGACCAAGGTTTCATTAAAAAAGAAAAAACAAACAACGTGGTTTAAAAAAAAAAAAAAAAAAAAGGTTCTAAACTTCGAACTTTACAGGTAAATTTCTAAAAAAACACTACTTTTTTGTTTGTTTTAAATTTGAATATATTATTTATTGACCTTTTCTCTTCAATTTGTGATATATAAAACTTTGGTGAGTAAATTAATTATTTACTTTTTAATAGACACTTGAAAATGGGGGGGGCGTGAATAAAAAAAAACCGTTTGTCTTAAATATTATATTCGGTTTATTGGAAAGAGCATAAAATTTCACACTGAAAATATCGTAAAAATAGAATCAATAGAAAAATTTTGATAGATTTTTAAAGTTTAAAAATTGAAAAATATTGAGTTCGGAAAATTCATTATTGTTTTTTTAAAAAAAAAAAATATTTCTATTACTTTTAAAACAACTTTAATAGTTTATTTTGGAAGTATAATCCATAAAGAAAATAAACAACCTACTTTTAAAAGAGAAATTACGAGTTTTTTTTTATATTTTATTCGCAGTTTCGTGTTAGGGGTGTCAAAAATTCCTACAAAAATTCTGATACACCCATCACAGCTCTAATCTCCTCGATATTTGCTAACCCATACTAGTTTTTATGAGGAATCGTGCACCTGTAATATGGTTCATATGAACGTGTGGGAAAGCATCAGCAGCAGCAGAGGATAGCTGGCTTGCGAAGATAGCAGCAGCAGCAGCAGCAATAGTGGCCAAAAATTGTATATGCAAATAAGGAAGTGTGCAAGAGAAGAAAAAATACACCATGTGCTCGAGCAGAAACAAAGTGGGCGTCGAGGAGAATGAACGTGTAAAGATGCAGCCAATAAGCGGTCGGCATGCGGTCGGAGGAAGGAGAACTGCTTACCAAATGAACATTAGGTAGCGAGAGACTTTTTTTTTTAAAGCGGTGTCAAAAGTAAAGGCAATAAAACTAAAAAGAGAAAAGATGCAGACCCAGATTTTTTATTTATTTCTATTCCTGTTTGTTTGTGTGTCCGTTTGCGACGTCACATACCTTCTCCGAGTGATATTACCTCAAGTAACAGCACGAAACCGGATACTCCACCAGACTTGATGGATTTTTGTCCTGGAATCCAGTTAGACCAAGAGACCACAAGAAAAAGTATGTTTTTCTAAACAGTTCAATTCTTGTAAATAAAAAAAAAAAAAAAACTATATATATATATGTATATATATATACTCAAACTGAGATCGAAACTAAAACCTTAAGACAGCGAGTCAAGTACGATAACCATTAGGTCAGCTTGCCACGTCCTTGAAAAAAAAATGTTTTCAAACCTACTTATTCTTAACATAAGTAATCTGTCTGGTGAATGATTCACACATGCACATTCATGACATAGCAAACAGACTACCATGTACCAATTTTTTAACTTTAGAGGATGATTATATAGGGAGACAAGCAGGATGACTCAATGTTGTCCGGGATGATCAATGAATGTTTTTTACTGCCATCGAAATCAGTGAAATATCACATTTTTCAATCAAATAGATTGATTCCCTGCTCTAATTGAGGACTCATCACTAGGGCTATGACAACAGCATATTCTTTTCATTGTTTTGACTAGTATATATTCGACACAAACACACTACTTATTGCACGCCTCTCGTAGTCCGCAATACATTGTAGTCTATAATCCATTATAAAGAACCTACTGTTGATTTTATAAAAAATATTTTTTTTATATAATAGCTTGAATTAAAATTTAAAACGCAAAAGTCAAGTATCATGGTTCGATTGTGCTCTAAACAGAAACATTCATTTCGAACGCACACCTGTAATATCAAAGAACCTACTGTTGATTTTATATGTTGGTCCTTTCTGCTTGTGTGGTAATAAAACTTCTCAAATGCACTTGTGATGTTAGGCTGTGTAAGGTGTTAACTTTGATCAAAATCGCCTGTTCCTTTTTTCATCGGATTATTTCCATTGTAGATTAATACTTATCGAAGATATTCAGAATCAAAACCTATCTAAGAACATTGTCAGGCACATAAAGTACCTTCTTGTGACATTTCATAAAAATCGACCCAGCCATAGGAAACGAACTCAGATACATAAATATACAAAGTTCCTTGATTTTCTATGCCTGGCCTTACATGTACCTATTTACAATTCCTCCCCACGGGACAGAGTTAGACACCAGGGTCGTTTTTTAACGTGAAGAAAAGGAACAAAAATAAAAATTGTCTCAGTCGTGAAGGATTTCTCCTCCACTGACAGAGAACAAGAAATTGAAGTGCAGCATCTGAAGAACAGATACTACACTTTGATCTTGTTTATATATTTTATTGCTTTTTTAAAAATTTTGAAAATACAATTAAGTAAAAAAAAAAAAAAAAAGAAAGATTCTTAAACAACAAAATTAGGCACAAGGCCCTACAAGAGATGGGGAAGGGTTCAGGGTCTTTGTGACTAAAGTGATTAAAAAGTAATAAATGTAGACTTTGGAGTCTTACTCTTGACTGGCAACATTTACCAAAATACCTCATTCACTCTATGGATCTTAATCTAACTAATAAATCCCTAGCGTTTAAGAATCAAAACCATATTTACAATTTATAAACAGTTGTCTGTGTGTTTGTGTATGCATTTTCTTTTTGTGTGTGTGTGTGTGTGTGTGTGTGTGTGTGTGTGTGTGCGCGCGCGTGACAAAATAAATAATACTACACTTTGATCTTGTCCCGAAGGCCAATACATGTTGTGCGTTTATAATGAATTTAAGTTTAAAATGAAAAAGTCGAGTATCATTGTGAAATTGTGCTTTAAACAGAAACATTCTTTTCGAACGCACAGAATAAAATTTAAAAAAAAAAATAGTGTGCGACTAGGAAAGGAGAGGGGGAACATTAAAATAATTAAGGAAGGTCAGTATTAAAGTGCCCATGGTCTTTTATGAAATTCCTGTGTATAGAAAACATTTTGCAGGACAAATTTTAAAAGTTTTCGGGTTACCCAGACATTCACAAATTTGATATCTTGAGACAACAGATGTTGACATTTTAAAGTCGGTTCATTTCTCTGCAGTGTCATCATTTGAGGAAGTGCACGCACACAGAAAAAATTAATTTCGCAAGTTACATTTATGTGTAACTAGCGAGGGGTACCCGGCGTTGCCTGGGTGTTTGTAGGTGTGTGTGAAAAAAACAACAACAAAAAAAACAGGTGCCCGTGAAAAAAAAACAAAAACAAAGCCTTGACAACGCGCAGTAGGAAAATAGTAAAGTGTGAAAAAAAAAAACAGGTGCTCGTTTTTGATTGACGTGACGCCGATAAGTATTCAGCAGTCAGCATTTTGTGCGGGACAGTTTTTAATGAGGTCAATAAATCGGTTTGTTTCTTTTCAAAAACCCGCCCCCCCCCGTCTGATATGACGAAGTCGACAAACGTTCACTGGCTCTGGGCCTGTTATTAGAGTCGAGTTTCGCTTTTTGTTTATACCGAAAACCGAATTTAACGCGTGCCAATGCGGGAAATGTGGAATAATTAACGTTTGAAAGTCAATAAAATTAAATAGACAGGCGAGCTCCGTTGTTAAGTGTGAGATATTACAATTTATAGACGATATAAAAAGTTTTAAGTTGTGAACCGAGCGCTTCTCTGAAAGAAGCCTTTTTTGGACATCGAGGAAAAGTGTACATACATACATACATACATACATTTTCGCTTTTATATATATATATATATATATATATATATATATATATATATATATATATATAGATGACTTATTTCAAAATAGTCCCCCATCTTTATTATAGAAAAGTCACTTTGTGCGTGCGTGCGTAAGTGTATGAGTTCCTTCCTCATATGCTCAGCAGTTTCGGAACCTATCTTTTTCAAATTTCACACAAAGCTAATTCATGTGTCTGGCAGCGTTCTTAGATAGGTTTTGTACGGAAACTCATCCGGTAAGTATCGAAAATCAAAAAGTCCAAACTGAAAAATAGCTTTTCTTTCTTATAGATAGAAAAAAAAAAAATTTTTACAGGAGAATATTTTACGTTACACCGGCAAGGGAGATAATAAAATTTCAGCAAATCATTTCTCCTTAAAAACAAACAAAAAAAAATAAAACAAAACAAAACGGATTTAATATAATCTGGATATATAGCTTAGTGATAGAGCATTTCCTTTCCCCTCCATATGTTGTCAGCCAACTCGACTTTTCAATATCTGTATGTATTCGACAAGAGACATTTTAAGGCCAGAGGTTACATACACCTAAACGTGAACCCCCCTCCCTCCCCAAAACAAAACATTAAAGATGAGAGCAGAAGTTTGAATAATCCAAATAATAAACATCAATCCTCATCACAAAACTTCAAATCTGTGGACAAAATATTCAAAGAGGAGTTTGGTAGGGACGTTTTGCGCACACACTGACAAAGTCACTTATCTATTGATTGAGATTGTCGGACTAACTTCCTCATCTTGGTTGTTATTGTCACAACGTTTCGGCCGTTTTGCCCTCCGGCCTTCGTCAGGTGAACAGTTTGTTAGGAGTCTCGAACCCAACCCTTTATTATTATTACGGGGGTACCGTGTTCGGACTCCACCTAGGCTTTAGGACATAGTTGCTGATTCTCTGTTTTTCAATGTTACTTTTTCACTGCCTTCGTTCAGGATTGAACTCAGCACCTTTGGGTAACTGTAAACTTTGATACAACGTCTAGGACCACTCGGCCATATGTCACTAGGTCCTAGTGATCGCCAGCCACATCTACACTAAAAATGGGCCAAGTGTGAAAGACAGAAGAAATCGATTTTTCAATATTTTTCCATGAATTTTTATTAATTTTAACCGAAAATTTCTATATAGCACATAATAATAATAATAATAATAATAATAATAATAATAATTATAATAATCTGCAAAATCGAAGTCAAAAGGGAATGCGATTCCATCCTAAGCATTTATTAAAGTAAATGTTTGTTCTGTGTTATTAGTCTCGTTTAAGTTTCCTTGTTCAGTTGTTCTTTGTTCAATATAGCTTTTAGTGCGATAAAACGTATAAAATTTGTCTGGCCCATCTTTTTTTTGCTCACGAGTGTATATAATGATTAAGGGAACGACGACGTTATGTCTTTGTGCAGCGAGATGTCGCCGTTCTACATACAGCACCTGGTATTCCCAAATTGGTCACCACATCTGGTACTGACCAGGTTCAATCTTGCTTAACTTCAGTGATCTAACGAGGACCGGTGTGTCAATGTGATTGTGACTAGACATATTTCTACGTTCTTTTGTGATTTCCTGCCTCTTAGTCAAATATCTCCTACTCGTAGCAAGCCTGTTGCGTTGCATAGTCAGGGGTTTTGTATATAGTACACACGTGTGTCTAATTCGTGGCACGTCTAGTAACGTATAAAAATTATGACAACAGATACATTTTAACAACGGACATTTAACAAAAAGGACAAATAACATTTCTTTAGGATTATAACATCGGGCAAATTGGAGAAACATACCTGAGCTTGTTTGATGGACCCTTAGGAACAGAAGATCCATTCCAATGAATCAACAAATCTCGGGTTGTCTTTTCAGCAACTTTATTTACCGATGTTTCCCCCATTAGAAAGCTGTCGCTGGTCCTAAACTAACGCAGTCCGATTTCCCCTACTGGGAGCTATCACTGTCCGACTCGATCCGCTCTCTTTCACTATTGATCCTTGACTGCGTCTGTTCTCTCGTGCTAACAATCTCTGACTGATCAAATCCTAAAGTCCACGTCACTTTACAATGACATCCACGTAAAACTATGTCAGACTGTAGAGGTCAATCTACTTTAAATTATTGTTCATATTCAATATTCTTTAATTTATGAAACATCTATAATATAAATCTCGCCTGTCTGTTTAAACGTATGTATTACGTCTGGCAAAATTTTCGACAGAGGCGATGAATCCTGACAAGATTTGGTATCATTTTAAAGCTCGTCATCTCGGACGACAAATATCGAAAAATTGGCCCAAAACATTAATTCCTTCACCCTAAACTCAGCCGTTTTGTACAAGGAGGAATCAATTTTTTTTTAGCAAATCGTCCTCGTTGGCTTTAGTTAATTTCAACACTTGACTTCCGGTCGCGTCATGGAGATATCGGCTAAGATGTTAGATTTTCTTTCACTGTCTTTTCTTCCTTCGCGTCGCAGGTTCGAGCCTGCCTGTCTACTACCACTTTTTTTTTTTTTGCTTTAATACACACTCGAAACACCCGGGCAACGCCGGACACCCAGGCTAGTCTTAAATAATTTTCTCTGTAAATATTTATTCTGTTATGATATTCTATTTTTACAAAGATTACGACGATCATAATCGTTTACTAGCAATACCTTCGGCTTCACCCTGCTAATATCTAACAGCTGTATGCATAACAAACATGCAACCTTGTAAACATGTTGCCTGGACAAGAGCAATGAAGGAGACGAGGAGGAATATTCGTTGAAAACTATTAAACAAAATATCCTGGTGACTCCTCTCAGATCACATTATCAAATTAAAACAGTCGCATAAGTTTTCAAAACTTCCCAACCCCCAACTTTAATTCCTCGGGGTTTTAAAGTCTGCATTCTTAACATTGGCAAGGGTCAAATAAATTCCAAAAATATCTTGCTGACCAGAAATGCTTAAAATAAATAAATGAATATATATGCACACGCACGCACGCACGCACGACATGATCATGTTAACACACCGGTTCTCGCGAGATCAACGAAGTTAAGCAACAAGTGTCTGGCCAATACCAGATCGGTGACCATTTGGGAATAGCATGTGCTGTATATGCAGAAGGTTGACGTATCTCTGCAAAAACAAAAGAGAGAGGGAGAGGAGAGAAAGGACAGAGGGAGAGGAGAGAAAGGACAGAGGGAGAAGAGGGGGAGAGAAAGGACAGAGGGAGAAGAGGGAGAGGGAAAAGAGAGTGGAGGGGGAAAAGAGAGTGGAGGGGGAAAAGAGAGTGGAGGGGGAAAAGAGAGTGGAGGGGGAAAAGAGAGTGGAGGGGGAAAAGAGAGTGGAGGGGGAAAAGAGAGGAGGGGGAAAAGAGAGGAGGGGGAAAAGAGAGGAGGGGGAGAGGGAAAAGAGAGGAGGGGGAGAGGGAAAAGAGAGGAGGGGGAGAGGGAAAAGAGAGGAGGGGGAGAGGGAAAAGAGTGGAGGGGGAGAGGGAAAAGAGTGGAGGGGGAGAGGGAAAAGAGTGGAGGGGGAGAGGGAAAAGAGTGGAGGGGGAGAGGGAAAAGAGTGGAGGGGGAGAGGGAGAAGAGTGGAGGGGGAGAGGGAGAAGAGTGGAGGGGGAGAGGGAGAAGAGTGGAGGGGGAGAGGGAGAAGAGTGGAGGGGGAGAGGGAGAAGAGTGGAGGGGGAGAGGGAGAAGAGTGGAGGGGGAGAGGGAGAAGAGTGGAGGGGGAGAGGGAGAAGAGTGGAGGGGGAGAGGGAGAAGACAGAAGGAGGAAGAAGACAGAAGGAGGAAGAAGACAGAAGGAGGAAGAAGACAGAAGGAGGAAGAAGACAGAAGGAGGAAGAAGACAGAAGGAGGAAGAAGACAGAAGGAGGAAGAAGACAGAAGGAGGAAGAAGACAGAAGGAGGAAGAAGACAGAAGGAGGAAGAAGACAGAAGGAGGAAGAAGACAGAAGGAGGAAGAAGACAGAAGGAGGAAGAAGACAGAAGGAGGAAGAAGACAGAAGGAAGAAGAAGACAGAAGGAGGAAGAAGACAGAAGGAGGAAGAAGACAGAAGGAGGAAGAAGACAGAAGGAGGAAGAAGACAGAAGGAGGAAGAAGACAGAAGGAGGAAGAAGACAGAAGGAGGAAGAAGACAGAAGGAGGAAGAAGACAGAAGGAGGAAGAAGACAGAAGGAGGAAGAAGACAGAAGGAGGAAGAAGACAGAAGGAGGAAGAAGACAGAAGGAGGAAGAAGACAGGAGGAGGAAGAAGACAGAAGGAGGAAGAAGACAGAAGGAGGAAGAAGACAGAAGGAGGAAGGAGACAGAAGGAGGAAGGAGACAGGAGGAGGAAGAAGACAGGAGGAGGAAGAAGACAGAAGGAGGAAGAAGACAGAAGGAGGAAGAAGACAGAAGGAGGAAGAAGACAGAAGGAGGAAGAAGACAGGAGGAGGAAGAAGACAGGAGGAGGAAGAAGACAGGAGGAGGAAGAAGACAGGAGGAGGAAGAAGACAGGAGGAGGAAGAAGACAGAAGGAGGAAGAAGACAGGAGGAGGAAGAAGACAGGAGGAGGAAGAAGACAGGAGGAGGAAGAAGACAGGAGGAGGAAGAAGACAGGAGGAGGAAGAAGACGGAAGGAGGAAGAAGACAGAAGGAGGAAGAAGACAGAAGGAGGAAGAAGACAGAAGGAGGAAGAAGACAGAAGGAGGAAGAAGACAGGAGGAGGAAGAAGACAGGAGGAGGAAGAAGACAGAAGGAGGAAGAAGACAGAAGGAGGAAGGAGACAGGAGGAGGAAGAAGACAGGAGGAGGAAGAAGACAGGAGGAGGAAGAAGACAGGAGGAGGAAGAAGACAGAAGGAGGAAGAAGACAGAAGGAGGAAGAAGACAGAAGGAGGAAGAAGACAGAAGGAGGAAGAAGACAGGAGGAGGAAGAAGACAGGAGGAGGAAGAAGACAGAAGGAGGAAGAAGACAGAAGGAGGAAGAAGACAGAAGGAGGAAGAAGACAGAAGGAGGAAGAAGACAGGAGGAAGAAGACAGAAGGAGGAAGAAGACAGGAGGAAGAAGACAGAAGGAGGAGGAAGACAGAAGGAGGAAGAAGACAGAAGGAGGAAGAAGACAGAAGGAGGAAGAAGACAGAAGGAGGAAGAAGACAGAAGGAGGAAGAAGACAGAAGGAGGAAGAAGGACGGAGAGAGAGAGAGAGAGAGAGAGAGAGAGAGAGGGAGGAAAATACACAGAAGATGGGAACAGGTGTGTGTAGAGCTAATCGAGTGGTAGATAAAAACTAGAGCTCAAAAAAAAAGACAAAGTTGTCCTTTTTTAACTAGCGGGAGTACCCGGCGTTGCCCGGGTGTTTGAAGGTGTGGGGGGAATGGGGGAGGGAGGGTAAAGAATAAGTGAAGTAATAACCCAGTTTATACTTAAAATAAATCGGAAAGAAAAAAAACAAAGAAAAAAAACAAAAAGAACGTGTTCGGAAAAAACAAAAACAGGGGTCAATCCTGGGCCCAACTCTCTTCCTGATCTACATCAATGACCTCCCTAAACACATACTTAAATCATTCGTTGACATCTATGCTGATGACACGACCATCTACGGCAACACATCAAAGGCTGTAAATGACAAAATTCTCTCTGATTCTCTCTCCTCTGATCTCGAGCGCGTGGTTCAGTGGGGGAAGATGTGGCTGGTTACCTTTAATGCATCCAAAACCAAACTCTTATCCTTACATCATCAACGCTCTGATTCCAATTTGGCATCAATTGTGATGGATGGCTCTCGTCTGGGTGAGGCCCCGTGTTTTGACAAGCTTCTGGGTTTGACCTTTACTCCCAATCTGCTGCCAAGGTCGCTGGAAAGATGATGGGATCCTACTACTGCTCCAGAAGATATCTCACTACTGATGCAATTCTCTATCTATATAAAAGCCAAGTATGTCGAAGGATGGAATACTGTTGCCATATCTTGGCAGGAGCTGCTAAAAACAGCCTATCCTGCCTTGACAGAGTACAAAATAGACTTCGTGGCTTAGTGGGGGATGCCCTTTTCTCTACCCTGCAACCTCTCTCCCACAGAAGAGACTTTGCGAGCCTATCCTTGTTTTATCGTTATTTCCATGGCAGGTGCTCGTCTGAACTCCAATTTCTGCCCCCCACCCCTCGCTAATCTTTCACGAAAAACACCCGTCTAGCTGTGTGAAAAATTTCCCCCACTCTATATCTGTGCCTAAATCAAAACCTGGATTCCATGAACAAAGCTTCTTTCTTAGAACTGCACGCCTGTGGAACTCTGTTCCGTCTGCCTGCTTCCCACCGGACTACAACTTGGATGTCTTCAAGTCCAATGTTAACAAATTCCTAATGAACCGCCTCCTTAAGTAAACACTTCATCAAATCTCCACACTAACGTAATGTACTTGCAATAACCCTTATCCCTGAGTGGCTTCCGGGCCTTGATAAGTGGTGATCACTGTGTAAAAAAAAAAAAAAAAAAAAAAAAAAAAAAAAAAAAAACAGCGAAAAGCGATTAAAAATGGTATAAATAGCCTTGTTTCAATATTAAAAGTTTAAAAATCGAAAAAAAAAAATTTGATAACTGGGATTGTACCTGCAATCTTAAGATAACGACGCTGTCCGGACCCCCCCCCCCTGACAAACGGACGTAAAACTTTTAAAAAATCGGACGAACAAAAACCAGAAAAAAGGAAAAAACAAAGAATAAGACACAGCGAAAAGCGGAAAAAATAAATAACCTTGTTCCGATATTAAAAGTTTAAAAATCGAAAGGAAAATATATCTGATAACTGGGATTGAACCAGCAATCTTAAGATAGCGACGCTGTTAATCCATTGCGTTATGAACACGTTGACGAATTTAGGTCGGTTGTTATATTTAAACGAATTCAAGGTACAACGTCTTTCGCGCGTGTTGACGCATGCGTAGAAGCCATCTTGTCATGAAGATACGATTTTTTGCCATCCCATCCTGGTAGAAAAGGGTCTGATTGAGGGTGAAGGAATGAATGTTTTGGGCCAATTTTTCGATATTTGTCGGCCGAAGGTTCGAGTTTGAAAATGATTCCTATCTTGTGAAAATCCGTGGCCGCTGTCCAAAGTTTTTGCAAGACCTGCAAACACACATACATACATTTTCGCTTTTATATATATATATACTAGCGAGGGGTACCCGGTGTTTTTCGGGGTATGTGAAAAAACCCCGAAAATGTGAAAAAAAACAGGTGCCCGTGAAAAAAAAAACGAAGTCTTCACGACGCGCAGTTGGAAAATAGTAAAGTGTTAAAAAAAAAAAACAGGTGCGCGTTTTTGATTGACGTGACAGCGATAGGTATTCAGCAGTTAGCATTTTGTGCGGGACAGTTTTGAATGAGGTGAATAAATCGGTTTGTTTATTTTTAAAAACCCGCTCCCTGTTTATTAGGAGGAGCGAAATGAAAGCTACAGTCTGATATGACGAAGCGAAGTCGACATTGAACAAACATTACTTAGCTCTCTAGAGACAACTGGCTTTCGGCCTGTGATTAGAGTCGAGTTTCGCTTTTTTTTTTTTTTTTTTAATACCGAAAACCGAATGTAACGCGTGCTGATGCGGGAAGTGTCGAATAATTAACGTTTGAAAGTCAATAAAATTAAATAGACAGGCGAGCTCCGTGGGTAACTGAGATATTACAATTTATAGATGATATAAAAAGTTTTAAGTTGTGAACCGAGCGAGCGCTTCTCTGAAAAAAGCCTTTTTTGGACATCGAGGAAAAGTGTACATACATACATACATTTTCGCTTATATATATATATATATATATATATATATATATATATATATATATATATACAAACCTAGAAAATTCATTTTAATCATCCAAACAAATCGAGCTTTTATTCAACGCGAGACGCCCATGAAAAAAGTTTTAAAAAAAGTAATATATATATATATATAAAATAAAAAAATGGGGCGCTGATTGACGAGGTTTGTCAATAGGAAGGTTTGAGTCGGATTAGGGTCGGCAGATTAGCTCTGGTCACAAACAAGACTACGTGATAATCCATGATGTTCAGAGATATATTCGTAAAGATATTTGTTTGTTAGTTTAACGAAATGAAGTGTGTTAGCGTGAGTGAGCAAGAGACACAAGTCGAAAGAGAGATTCAGAGACACAAGTCGAAAGAGAGATTCAGAGACACAAGTCGAAAGAGAGATTCAGAGACACAAGTCGAAAGAGAGATTCAGAGACACAAGTCGAAAGAGAGATTCAGAGACACAAGTCGAAAGAGAGATTCAGAGACACAAGTCGAAAGAGAGATTCAGAGACACAAGTCGAAAGAGAGATTCAGAGACACAAGTCGAAAGAGAGATTCAGAGACACAAGTCGAAAGAGAGATTCAGAGACACAAGTCGAAAGAGAGATTCAGAGACACAAGTCGAAAGAGAGATTCAGAGACACAAGTCGAAAGAGAGATTCAGAGACACAAGTCGAAAGAGAGATTCAGAGACACAAGTCGAAAGAGAGATTCAGAGACACAAGTCGAAAGAGAGATTCAGAGACACAAGTCGAAAGAGAGATTCAGAGACACAAGTCGAAAGAGAGATTCAGAGACACAAGTCGAAAGAGAGATTCAGAGACACAAGTCGAAAGAGAGATTCAGAGACACAAGTCGAAAGAGAGATTCAGAGACACAAGTCGAAAGAGAGATTCAGAGACACAAGTCGAAAGAGAGATTCAGAGACACAAGTCGAAAGAGAGATTCAGAGACACAAGTCGAAAGAGAGATTCAGAGACACAAGTCGAAAGAGAGATTCAGAGACACAAGTCGAAAGAGAGATTCAGAGACACAAGTCGAAAGAGAGATTCAGAGACACAAGTCGAAAGAGAGATTCAGAGACACAAGTCGAAAGAGAGATTCAGAGACACAAGTCGAAAGAGAGATTCAGAGACACAAGTCGAAAGAGAGATTCAGAGACACAAGTCGAAAGAGAGATTCAGAGACACAAGTCGAAAGAGAGATTCAGAGACACAAGTCGAAAGAGAGATTCAGAGACACAAGTCGAAAGAGAGATTCAGAGACACAAGTCGAAAGAGAGATTCAGAGACACAAGTCGAAAGAGAGATTCAGAGACACAAGTCGAAAGAGAGATTCAGAGACACAAGTCGAAAGAGAGATTCAGAGACACAAGTCGAAAGAGAGATTCAGAGACACAAGTCGAAAGAGAGATTCAGAGACACAAGTCGAAAGAGAGATTCAGAGACACAAGTCGAAAGAGAGATTCAGAGACACAAGTCGAAAGAGAGATTCAGAGACACAAGTCGAAAGAGAGATTCAGAGACACAAGTCGAAAGAGAGATTCAGAGACACAAGTCGAAAGAGAGATTCAGAGACACAAGTCGAAAGAGAGATTCAGACACAAGTCGAAAGAGAGATTCAGACACAAGTCGAAAGAGAGATTCAGAGACACAAGTCGAAAGAGAGATTCAGAGACACAAGTCGAAAGAGAGATTCAGAGACACAAGTCGAAAGAGAGATTCAGACACAAGTCGAAAGAGAGATTCAGAGACAAGTCGAAAGAGAGATTCAGACACAAGTCGAAAGAGAGATTCAGAGACACAAGTCGAAAGAGAGATTCAGAGACACAAGTCGAAAGAGAGATTCAGAGACACAAGTCGAAAGAGAGATTCAGAGACACAAGTCGAAAGAGAGATTCAGAGACACAAGTCGAAAGAGAGATTCAGAGACACAAATCGAAAGAGAGATTCAGAGACACAAGTCGAAAGAGAGATTCAGAGACACAAGTCGAAAGAGAGATTCAGAGACACAAGTCGAAAGAGAGATTCAGAGACACAAGTCGAAAGAGAGATTCAGAGACACAAGTCGAAAGAGAGATTCAGAGACACAAGTCGAAAGAGAGATTCAGAGACACAAGTCGAAAGAGAGATTCAGAGACACAAGTCGAAAGAGAGATTCAGAGACACAAGTCGAAAGAGAGATTCAGACACAAATCGAAAGAGAGATTCAGACACAAATCGAAAGAGAGATTCAGAGACACAAATCCAAAGAGAGATTCAGAGACACAAGTCGAAAGAGAGATTCAGAGACACAAGTCGAAAGAGAGATTCAGACACAAATCGAAAGAGAGATTCAGAGACACAAATCCAAAGAGAGATTCAGAGACACAAGTCGAAAGAGAGATTCAGACACAAATCGAAAGAGAGATTCAGAGACACAAATCCAAAGAGAGATTCAGAGACACAAGTCGAAAGAGAGATTCAGAGACACAAGTCGAAAGAGAGATTCAGAGACACAAGTCGAAAGAGAGATTCAGAGACACAAGTCGAAAGAGAGATTCAGAGACACAAGTCGAAAGAGAGATTCAGAGACACAAGTCGAAAGAGAGATTCAGAGACACAAGTCGAAAGAGAGATTCAGAGACACAAGTCGAAAGAGAGATTCAGAGACACAAGTCGAAAGAGAGATTCAGAGACACAAGTCGAAAGAGAGATTCAGAGACACAAGTCGAAAGAGAGATTCAGAGACACAAGTCGAAAGAGAGATTCAGAGACACAAGTCGAAAGAGAGATTCAGAGACACAAGTCGAAAGAGAGATTCAGAGACACAAGTCGAAAGAGAGATTCAGAGACACAAGTCGAAAGAGAGATTCAGAGACACAAGTCGAAAGAGAGATTCAGACACAAGTCGAAAGAGAGATTCAGACACAAGTCGAAAGAGAGATTCAGAGACACAAGTCGAAAGAGAGATTCAGAGACACAAGTCGAAAGAGAGATTCAGAGACACAAGTCGAAAGAGAGATTCAGAGACACAAGTCGAAAGAGAGATTCAGAGACACAAGTCGAAAGAGAGATTCAGAGACACAAGTCGAAAGAGAGATTCAGAGACACAAGTCGAAAGAGAGATTCAGAGACACAAGTCGAAAGAGAGATTCAGAGACACAAGTCGAAAGAGAGATTCAGAGACACAAGTCGAAAGAGAGATTCAGACACAAATCGAAAGAGAGATTCAGACACAAATCGAAAGAGAGATTCAGAGACACAAATCCAAAGAGAGATTCAGAGACACAAATCCAAAGAGAGATTCAGAGACACAAGTCGAAAGAGAGATTCAGAGACACAAGTCGAAAGAGAGATTCAGACACAAATCGAAAGAGAGATTCAGAGACACAAATCCAAAGAGAGATTCAGAGACACAAGTCGAAAGAGAGATTCAGACACAAATCGAAAGAGAGATTCAGAGACACAAATCCAAAGAGAGATTCAGAGACACAAGTCGAAAGAGAGATTCAGAGACACAAGTCGAAAGAGAGATTCAGAGACACAAGTCGAAAGAGAGATTCAGACACAAATCGAAAGAGAGATTCAGAGACACAAATCCAAAGAGAGATTCAGAGACACAAATCCAAAGAGAGATTCAGAGACACAAGTCGAAAGAGAGATTCAGAGACACAAGTCGAAAGAGAGATTCAGAGACAAATCGAAAGAGAGATTCAGAGACACAAATCCAAAGAGAGATTCAGAGACACAAATCCAAAGAGAGATTCAGAGACACAAGTCGAAAGAGAGATTCAGAGACACAAGTCGAAAGAGAGATTCAGAGACACAAGTCGAAAGAGAGATTCAGAGACACAAGTCGAAAGAGAGATTCAGAGACACAAATCCAAAGAGAGATTCAGAGACACAAGTCGAAAGAGAGATTCAGAGACACAAGTCGAAAGAGAGATTCAGAGACACAAGTCGAAAGAGAGATTCAGAGACACAAGTCGAAAGAGAGATTCAGAGACACAAGTCGAAAGAGAGATTCAGAGACACAAGTCGAAAGAGAGATTCAGAGACACAAGTCGAAAGAGAGATTCAGAGACACAAATCGAAAGAGAGATTCAGACACAAATCGAAAGAGAGATTCAGAGACACAAGTCGAAAGAGAGATTCAGACACAAATCGAAAGAGAGATTCAGACACAAATCGAAAGAGAGATTCAGAGACACAAATCCAAAGAGAGATTCAGAGACACAAGTCGAAAGAGAGATTCAGAGACACAAGTCGAAAGAGAGATTCAGAGACACAAATCGAAAGAGAGATTCAGAGACACAAATCCAAAGAGAGATTCAGAGACACAAGTCGAAAGAGAGATTCAGAGACACAAGTCGAAAGAGAGATTCAGACACAAATCGAAAGAGAGATTCAGACACAAATCGAAAGAGAGATTCAGAGACACAAATCCAAAGAGAGATTCAGAGACACAAGTCGAAAGAGAGATTCAGAGACACAAGTCGAAAGAGAGATTCAGAGACACAAGTCGAAAGAGAGATTCAGAGACACAAGTCGAAAGAGAGATTCAGAGACACAAGTCGAAAGAGAGATTCAGAGACACAAGTCGAAAGAGAGATTCAGAGACACAAGTCGAAAGAGAGATTCAGAGACACAAGTCGAAAGAGAGATTCAGAGACACAAGTCGAAAGAGAGATTCAGAGACACAAGTCGAAAGAGAGATTCAGAGACACAAGTCGAAAGAGAGATTCAGACACAAATCGAAAGAGAGATTCAGACACAAATCGAAAGAGAGATTCAGAGACACAAATCCAAAGAGAGATTCAGAGACACAAGTCGAAAGAGAGATTCAGAGACACAAGTCGAAAGAGAGATTCAGAGACACAAGTCGAAAGAGAGATTCAGAGACACAAGTCGAAAGAGAGATTCAGAGACACAAGTCGAAAGAGAGATTCAGAGACACAAGTCGAAAGAGAGATTCAGAGACACAAGTCGAAAGAGAGATTCAGAGACACAAGTCGAAAGAGAGATTCAGAGACACAAGTCGAAAGAGAGATTCAGAGACACAAGTCGAAAGAGAGATTCAGACACAAATCGAAAGAGAGATTCAGACACAAATCCAAAGAGAGATTCAGAGACACAAATCCAAAGAGAGATTCAGAGACACAAGTCGAAAGAGAGATTCAGACACAAATCGAAAGAGAGATTCAGAGACACAAATCCAAAGAGAGATTCAGAGACACAAGTCGAAAGAGAGATTCAGACACAAGTCGAAAGAGAGATTCAGACACAAATCGAAAGAGAGATTCAGAGACACAAGTCGAAAGAGAGATTCAGAGACACAAGTCGAAAGAGAGATTCAGAGACACAAGTCGAAAGAGAGATTCAGACACAAATCGAAAGAGAGATTCAGAGACACAAATCCAAAGAGAGATTCAGAGACACAAGTCGAAAGAGAGATTCAGACACAAATCGAAAGAGAGATTCAGAGACACAAATCGAAAGAGAGATTCAGAGACACAAGTCGAAAGAGAGATTCAGAGACACAAGTCGAAAGAGAGATTCAGACACAAATCGAAAGAGAGATTCAGAGACACAAATCCAAAGAGAGATTCAGAGACACAAGTCGAAAGAGAGATTCAGAGACACAAGTCGAAAGAGAGATTCAGACACAAATCGAAAGAGAGATTCAGACACAAATCGAAAGAGAGATTCAGAGACACAAATCCAAAGAGAGATTCAGAGACACAAGTCGAAAGAGAGATTCAGAGACACAAGTCGAAAGAGAGATTCAGAGACACAAGTCGAAAGAGAGATTCAGAGACACAAGTCGAAAGAGAGATTCAGAGACACAAGTCGAAAGAGAGATTCAGAGACACAAGTCGAAAGAGAGATTCAGAGACACAAGTCGAAAGAGAGATTCAGAGACACAAGTCGAAAGAGAGATTCAGAGACACAAGTCGAAAGAGAGATTCAGAGACACAAGTCGAAAGAGAGATTCAGAGACACAAGTCGAAAGAGAGATTCAGACACAAATCGAAAGAGAGATTCAGACACAAATCCAAAGAGAGATTCAGAGACACAAATCCAAAGAGAGATTCAGAGACACAAGTCGAAAGAGAGATTCAGAGACACAAGTCGAAAGAGAGATTCAGAGACACAAGTCGAAAGAGAGATTCAGAGACACAAGTCGAAAGAGAGATTCAGAGACACAAGTCGAAAGAGAGATTCAGAGACACAAGTCGAAAGAGAGATTCAGAGACACAAGTCGAAAGAGAGATTCAGAGACACAAGTCGAAAGAGAGATTCAGAGACACAAGTCGAAAGAGAGATTCAGAGACACAAGTCGAAAGAGAGATTCAGAGACACAAGTCGAAAGAGAGATTCAGAGACACAAGTCGAAAGAGAGATTCAGAGACACAAGTCGAAAGAGAGATTCAGAGACACAAGTCGAAAGAGAGATTCAGAGACACAAGTCGAAAGAGAGATTCAGACACAAATCGAAAGAGAGATTCAGACACAAATCGAAAGAGAGATTCAGAGACACAAATCCAAAGAGAGATTCAGAGACACAAGTCGAAAGAGAGATTCAGAGACACAAGTCGAAAGAGAGATTCAGAGACACAAGTCGAAAGAGAGATTCAGAGACACAAGTCGAAAGAGAGATTCAGACACAAATCGAAAGAGAGATTCAGACACAATCGAAAGAGAGATTCAGAGACACAAATCCAAAGAGAGATTCAGAGACACAAATCCAAAGAGAGATTCAGAGACACAAGTCGAAAGAGAGATTCAGAGACACAAGTCGAAAGAGAGATTCAGAGACACAAGTCGAAAGAGAGATTCAGAGACACAAGTCGAAAGAGAGATTCAGAGACACAAGTCGAAAGAGAGATTCAGAGACACAAGTCGAAAGAGAGATTCAGAGACACAAGTCGAAAGAGAGATTCAGAGACACAAGTCGAAAGAGAGATTCAGAGACACAAGTCGAAAGAGAGATTCAGAGACACAAGTCGAAAGAGAGATTCAGAGACACAAGTCGAAAGAGAGATTCAGAGACACAAGTCGAAAGAGAGATTCAGAGACACAAGTCGAAAGAGAGATTCAGAGACACAAGTCGAAAGAGAGATTCAGAGACACAAGTCGAAAGAGAGATTCAGAGACACAAGTCGAAAGAGAGATTCAGAGACACAAGTCGAAAGAGAGATTCAGAGACACAAGTCGAAAGAGAGATTCAGAGACACAAGTCGAAAGAGAGATTCAGAGACACAAGTCGAAAGAGAGATTCAGAGACACAAATCCAAAGAGAGATTCAGAGACACAAGTCGAAAGAGAGATTCAGAGACACAAGTCGAAAGAGAGATTCAGAGACACAAATCGAAAGAGAGATTCAGACACAAATCGAAAGAGAGATTCAGAGACACAAATCCAAAGAGAGATTCAGAGACACAAATCCAAAGAGAGATTCAGAGACACAAATCCAAAGAGAGATTCAGAGACACAAGTCGAAAGAGAGATTCAGAGACACAAGTCGAAAGAGAGATTCAGAGACACAAGTCGAAAGAGAGATTCAGAGACACAAGTCGAAAGAGAGATTCAGAGACACAAGTCGAAAGAGAGATTCAGAGACACAAGTCGAAAGAGAGATTCAGAGACACAAGTCGAAAGAGAGATTCAGAGACACAAGTCGAAAGAGAGATTCAGAGACACAAGTCGAAAGAGAGATTCAGAGACACAAGTCGAAAGAGAGATTCAGAGACACAAGTCGAAAGAGAGATTCAGAGACACAAGTCGAAAGAGAGATTCAGAGACACAAGTCGAAAGAGAGATTCAGAGACACAAGTCGAAAGAGAGATTCAGAGACACAAGTCGAAAGAGAGATTCAGAGACACAAGTCGAAAGAGAGATTCAGAGACACAAGTCGAAAGAGAGATTCAGAGACACAAGTCGAAAGAGAGATTCAGAGACACAAGTCGAAAGAGAGATTCAGAGACACAAGTCGAAAGAGAGATTCAGAGACACAAGTCGAAAGAGAGATTCAGAGACACAAGTCGAAAGAGAGATTCAGAGACACAAGTCGAAAGAGAGATTCAGAGACACAAGTCGAAAGAGAGATTCAGAGACACAAGTCGAAAGAGAGATTCAGAGACACAAGTCGAAAGAGAGATTCAGAGACACAAGTCGAAAGAGAGATTCAGAGACACAAGTCGAAAGAGAGATTCAGAGACACAAGTCGAAAGAGAGATTCAGAGACACAAGTCGAAAGAGAGATTCAGAGACACAAGTCGAAAGAGAGATTCAGAGACACAAGTCGAAAGAGAGATTCAGAGACACAAGTCGAAAGAGAGATTCAGAGACACAAGTCGAAAGAGAGATTCAGAGACACAAGTCGAAAGAGAGATTCAGAGACACAAGTCGAAAGAGAGATTCAGAGACACAAGTCGAAAGAGAGATTCAGAGACACAAGTCGAAAGAGAGATTCAGAGACACAAGTCGAAAGAGAGATTCAGAGACACAAGTCGAAAGAGAGATTCAGAGACACAAGTCGAAAGAGAGATTCAGAGACACAAGTCGAAAGAGAGATTCAGAGACACAAGTCGAAAGAGAGATTCAGAGACACAAGTCGAAAGAGAGATTCAGAGACACAAGTCGAAAGAGAGATTCAGAGACACAAGTCGAAAGAGAGATTCAGAGACACAAGTCGAAAGAGAGATTCAGAGACACAAGTCGAAAGAGAGATTCAGAGACACAAGTCGAAAGAGAGATTCAGAGACACAAGTCGAAAGAGAGATTCAGAGACACAAGTCGAAAGAGAGATTCAGAGACACAAGTCGAAAGAGAGATTCAGAGACACAAGTCGAAAGAGAGATTCAGAGACACAAGTCGAAAGAGAGATTCAGAGACACAAGTCGAAAGAGAGATTCAGAGACACAAGTCGAAAGAGAGATTCAGAGACACAAGTCGAAAGAGAGATTCAGAGACACAAGTCGAAAGAGAGATTCAGAGACACAAGTCGAAAGAGAGATTCAGAGACACAAGTCGAAAGAGAGATTCAGAGACACAAGTCGAAAGAGAGATTCAGAGACACAAGTCGAAAGAGAGATTCAGAGACACAAGTCGAAAGAGAGATTCAGAGACACAAGTCGAAAGAGAGATTCAGAGACACAAGTCGAAAGAGAGATTCAGAGACACAAGTCGAAAGAGAGATTCAGAGACACAAGTCGAAAGAGAGATTCAGAGACACAAGTCGAAAGAGAGATTCAGAGACACAAGTCGAAAGAGAGATTCAGAGACACAAGTCGAAAAGAGAGATTCAGAGACACAAGTCGAAAGAGAGATTCAGAGACACAAGTCGAAAGAGAGATTCAGAGACACAAGTCGAAAGAGAGATTCAGAGACACAAGTCGAAAGAGAGATTCAGAGACACAAGTCGAAAGAGAGATTCAGAGACACAAGTCAGAAGAGAGATTCAGAGACACAAGTCGAAAGAGAGATTCAGAGACACAAGTCGAAAGAGAGATTCAGAGACACAAATCCAAAGAGAGATTCAGAGACACAAGTCGAAAGAGAGATTCAGAGACACAAGTCGAAAGAGAGATTCAGAGACACAAGTCGAAAGAGAGATTCAGAGACACAAGTCGAAAGAGAGATTCAGAGACACAAGTCGAAAGAGAGATTCAGAGACACAAGTCGAAAGAGAGATTCAGAGACACAAGTCGAAAGAGAGATTCAGAGACACAAGTCGAAAGAGAGATTCAGAGACACAAGTCGAAAGAGAGATTCAGAGACACAAGTCGAAAGAGAGATTCAGAGACACAAGTCGAAAGAGAGATTCAGAGACACAAGTCGAAAGAGAGATTCAGAGACACAAGTCGAAAGAGAGATTCAGAGACACAAGTCGAAAGAGAGATTCAGAGACACAAGTCGAAAGAGAGATTCAGAGACACAAGTCGAAAGAGAGATTCAGAGACACAAGTCGAAAGAGAGATTCAGAGACACAAGTCGAAAGAGAGATTCAGAGACACAAGTCGAAAGAGAGATTCAGAGACACAAGTCGAAAGAGAGATTCAGAGACACAAGTCGAAAGAGAGATTCAGAGACACAAGTCGAAAGAGAGATTCAGAGACACAAGTCGAAAGAGAGATTCAGAGACACAAGTCGAAAGAGAGATTCAGAGACACAAGTCGAAAGAGAGATTCAGAGACACAAGTCGAAAGAGAGATTCAGAGACACAAGTCGAAAGAGAGATTCAGAGACACAAATCCAAAGAGAGATTCAGAGACACAAGTCGAAAGAGAGATTCAGAGACACAAATCCAAAGAGAGATTCAAAGACACAAGTCGAAAGAGAGATTCAGAGACACAAATCCAAAGAGAGATTCAGAGACACAAGTCGAAAGAGAGATTCAGAGACACAAGTCGAAAGAGAGATTCAGAGACACAAATCGAAAGAGAGATTCAGACACAAATCCAAAGAGAGATTCAGAGACACAAATCCAAAGAGAGATTCAGAGACACAAATCCAAAGAGAGATTCAGAGACACAAATCCAAAGAGAGATTCAGAGACACAAATCCAAAGAGAGATTCAGAGACACAAGTCGAAAGAGAGATTCAGAGACACAAGTCGAAAGAGAGATTCAGAGACACAAGTCGAAAGAGAGATTCAGAGACACAAGTCGAAAGAGAGATTCAGAGACACAAGTCGAAAGAGAGATTCAGAGACACAAGTCGAAAGAGAGATTCAGAGACACAAGTCGAAAGAGAGATTCAGAGACACAAGTCGAAAGAGAGATTCAGAGACACAAGTCGAAAGAGAGATTCAGAGACACAAGTCGAAAGAGAGATTCAGAGACACAAGTCGAAAGAGAGATTCAGAGACACAAGTCGAAAGAGAGATTCAGAGACACAAGTCGAAAGAGAGATTCAGAGACACAAGTCGAAAGAGAGATTCAGAGACACAAGTCGAAAGAGAGATTCAGAGACACAAGTCGAAAGAGAGATTCAGAGACACAAGTCGAAAGAGAGATTCAGAGACACAAGTCGAAAGAGAGATTCAGAGACACAAGTCGAAAGAGAGATTCAGAGACACAAATCCAAAGAGAGATTCAGAGACACAAATCCAAAGAGAGATTCAGAGACACAAGTCGAAAGAGAGATTCAGACACAAATCCAAAGAGAGATTCAGAGACACAAGTCGAAAGAGAGATTCAGAGACACAAGTCGAAAGAGAGATTCAGAGACACAAGTCGAAAGAGAGATTCAGAGACACAAGTCGAAAGAGAGATTCAGAGACACAAGTCGAAAGAGAGATTCAGAGACACAAGTCGAAAGAGAGATTCAGAGACACAAGTCGAAAGAGAGATTCAGAGACACAAGTCGAAAGAGAGATTCAGAGACACAAGTCGAAAGAGAGATTCAGAGACACAAGTCGAAAGAGAGATTCAGAGACACAAGTCGAAAGAGAGATTCAGAGACACAAGTCGAAAGAGAGATTCAGAGACACAAGTCGAAAGAGAGATTCAGAGACACAAATCCAAAGAGAGATTCAGAGACACAAGTCGAAAGAGAGATTCAGAGACACAAGTCGAAAGAGAGATTCAGAGACACAAGTCGAAAGAGAGATTCAGAGACACAAGTCGAAAGAGAGATTCAGACACAAATCGAAAGAGAGATTCAGACACAAATCGAAAGAGAGATTCAGAGACACAAATCCAAAGAGAGATTAAGAGACACAAATCCAAAGAGAGATTCAGAGACACAAGTCGAAAGAGAGATTCAGAGACACAAGTCGAAAGAGAGATTCAGAGACACAAGTCGAAAGAGAGATTCAGAGACACAAGTCGAAAGAGAGATTCAGAGACACAAGTCGAAAGAGAGATTCAGAGACACAAGTCGAAAGAGAGATTCAGAGACACAAGTCGAAAGAGAGATTCAGAGACACAAGTCGAAAGAGAGATTCAGAGACACAAGTCGAAAGAGAGATTCAGAGACACAAGTCGAAAGAGAGATTCAGAGACACAAGTCGAAAGAGAGATTCAGAGACACAAATCCAAAGAGAGATTCAGAGACACAAGTCGAAAGAGAGATTCAGAGACACAAGTCGAAAGAGAGATTCAGAGACACAAGTCGAAAGAGAGATTCAGACACAAATCGAAAGAGAGATTCAGACACAAATCCAAAGAGAGATTCAGAGACACAAATCCAAAGAGAGATTCAGAGACACAAATCCAAAGAGAGATTCAGAGACACAAGTCGAAAGAGAGATTCAGAGACACAAGTCGAAAGAGAGATTCAGAGACACAAGTCGAAAGAGAGATTCAGAGACACAAATCCAAAGAGAGATTATGAGACACAAGTCGAAAGAGAGATTCAGAGACACAAGTCGAAAGAGAGATTCAGAGACACAAGTCGAAAGAGAGATTCAGAGACACAAGTCGAAAGAGAGATTCAGAGACACAAGTCGAAAGAGAGATTCAGAGACACAAGTCGAAAGAGAGATTCAGAGACACAAGTCGAAAGAGAGATTCAGAGACACAAGTCGAAAGAGAGATTCAGAGACACAAGTCGAAAGAGAGATTCAGAGACACAAGTCGAAAGAGAGATTCAGAGACACAAGTCGAAAGAGAGATTCAGAGACACAAGTCGAAAGAGAGATTCAGAGACACAAATCCAAAGAGAGATTCAGAGACACAAGTCGAAAGAGAGATTCAGAGACACAAGTCGAAAGAGAGATTCAGAGACACAAGTCGAAAGAGAGATTCAGACACAAATCGAAAGAGAGATTCAGACACAAATCGAAAGAGAGATTCAGAGACACAAATCCAAAGAGAGATTCAGAGACACAAATCCAAAGAGAGATTCAGAGACACAAGTCGAAAGAGAGATTCAGAGACACAAGTCGAAAGAGAGATTCAGAGACACAAGTCGAAAGAGAGATTCAGAGACACAAATCCAAAGAGAGATTCAGAGACACAAGTCGAAAGAGAGATTCAGAGACACAAGTCGAAAGAGAGATTCAGAGACACAAATCCAAAGAGAGATTCAGAGACACAAGTCGAAAGAGAGATTCAGAGACACAAGTCGAAAGAGAGATTCAGAGACACAAGTCGAAAGAGAGATTCAGAGACACAAATCCAAAGAGAGATTCAGAGACACAAGTCGAAAGAGAGATTCAGAGACACAAGCCGAAAGAGAGATTCAGAGACACAAGCCGAAAGAGAGATTCAGAGACACAAGTCGAAAGAGAGATTCAGAGACACAAGTCGAAAGAGAGATTCAGAGACACAAGTCGAAAGAGAGATTCAGAGACACAAGTCGAAAGAGAGATTCAGACACAAATCGAAAGAGAGATTCAGACACAAATCGAAAGAGAGATTCAGAGACACAAGTCGAAAGAGAGATTCAGACACAAGTCGAAAGAGAGATTCAGAGACACAAGTCGAAAGAGAGATTCAGAGACACAAATCCAAAGAGAGATTCAGACACAAATCGAAAGAGAGATTCAGACACAAATCGAAAGAGAGATTCAGAGACACAAGTCGAAAGAGAGATTCAGACACAAGTCGAAAGAGAGATTCAGAGACACAAGTCGAAAGAGAGATTCAGAGACACAAGTCGAAAGAGAGATTCAGAGACACAAGTCGAAAGAGAGATTCAGACACAAATCGAAAGAGAGATTCAGAGACACAAGTCGAAAGAGAGATTCAGAGACCCAAATCCAAAGAGAGATTCAGAGACACAAGTCGAAAGAGAGATTCAGAGACACAAGTCGAAAGAGAGATTCAGAGACACAAGTCGAAAGAGAGATTCAGAGACACAAGTCGAAAGAGAGATTCAGAGACACAAGTCGAAAGAGAGATTCAGAGACACAAGTCGAAAGAGAGATTCAGAGACACAAGTCGAAAGAGAGATTCAGAGACACAAGTCGAAAGAGAGATTCAGAGACACAAGTCGAAAGAGAGATTCAGAGACACAAGTCGAAAGAGAGATTCAGAGACACAAGTCGAAAGAGAGATTCAGAGACACAAGTCGAAAGAGAGATTCAGAGACACAAGTCGAAAGAGAGATTCAGAGACACAAGTCGAAAGAGAGATTCAGAGACACAAGTCGAAAGAGAGATTCAGAGACACAAGTCGAAAGAGAGATTCAGAGACACAAGTCGAAAGAGAGATTCAGAGACACAAATCCAAAGAGAGATTCAGAGACACAAGTCGAAAGAGAGATTCAGAGACACAAGTCGAAAGAGAGATTCAGAGACACAAGTCGAAAGAGAGATTCAGAGACACAAATCCAAAGAGAGATTCAGAGACACAAATCGAAAGAGAGATTCAGAGACACAAGTCGAAAGAGAGATTCAGAGACACAAGTCGAAAGAGAGATTCAGAGACACAAGTCGAAAGAGAGATTCAGAGACACAAGTCGAAAGAGAGATTCAGAGACACAAGTCGAAAGAGAGATTCAGAGACACAAGTCGAAAGAGAGATTCAGAGACACAAGTCGAAAGAGAGATTCAGAGACACAAGTCGAAAGAGAGATTCAGAGAGACAAGTCGAAAGAGAGATTCAGACACAAATCGAAAGAGAGATTCAGACACAAATCCAAAGAGAGATTCAGAGACACAAATCCAAAGAGAGATTCAGAGACACAAATCCAAAGAGAGATTCAGAGACACAAGTCGAAAGAGAGATTCAGAGACACAAGTCGAAAGAGAGATTCAGAGACACAAGTCGAAAGAGAGATTCAGAGACACAAATCCAAAGAGAGATTCAGAGACACAAGTCGAAAGAGAGATTCAGAGACACAAGTCGAAAGAGAGATTCAGAGACACAAGTCGAAAGAGAGATTCAGAGACACAAGTCGAAAGAGAGATTCAGAGACACAAGTCGAAAGAGAGATTCAGAGACACAAGTCGAAAGAGAGATTCAGAGACACAAGTCGAAAGAGAGATTCAGAGACACAAGTCGAAAGAGAGATTCAGAGACACAAGTCGAAAGAGAGATTCAGAGACACAAGTCGAAAGAGAGATTCAGAGACACAAGTCGAAAGAGAGATTCAGAGACACAAGTCGAAAGAGAGATTCAGAGACACAAGTCGAAAGAGAGATTCAGAGACACAAATCCAAAGAGAGATTCAGAGACACAAGTCGAAAGAGAGATTCAGAGACACAAGTCGAAAGAGAGATTCAGAGACACAAGTCGAAAGAGAGATTCAGAGACACAAGTCGAAAGAGAGATTCAGAGACACAAGTCGAAAGAGAGATTCAGAGACACAAATCCAAAGAGAGATTCAGAGACACAAGTCGAAAGAGAGATTCAGAGACACAAGTCGAAAGAGAGATTCAGAGACACAAGTCGAAAGAGAGATTCAGAGACACAAGTCGAAAGAGAGATTCAGAGACACAAATCCAAAGAGAGATTCAGAGACACAAATCCAAAGAGAGATTCAGAGACACAAATCCAAAGAGAGATTCAGAGACACAAGTCGAAAGAGAGATTCAGAGACACAAGTCGAAAGAGAGATTCAGAGACACAAGTCGAAAGAGAGATTCAGAGACACAAGTCGAAAGAGAGATTCAGAGACACAAATCCAAAGAGAGATTCAGAGACACAAGTCGAAAGAGAGATTCAGAGACACAAGTCGAAAGAGAGATTCAGAGACACAAATCCAAAGAGAGATTCAGAGACACAAGTCGAAAGAGAGATTCAGAGACACAAGTCGAAAGAGAGATTCAGAGACACAAGTCGAAAGAGAGATTCAGAGACACAAGTCGAAAGAGAGATTCAGAGACACAAGTCGAAAGAGAGATTCAGAGACACAAGTCGAAAGAGAGATTCAGAGACACAAGTCGAAAGAGAGATTCAGAGACACAAGTCGAAAGAGAGATTCAGAGACACAAATCCAAAGAGAGATTCAGAGACACAAGTCGAAAGAGAGATTCAGAGACACAAGTCGAAAGAGAGATTCAGAGACACAAGTCGAAAGAGAGATTCAGAGACACAAGTCGAAAGAGAGATTCAGAGACACAAGTCGAAAGAGAGATTCAGAGACACAAATCCAAAGAGAGATTCAGAGACACAAGTCGAAAGAGAGATTCAGAGACACAAGTCGAAAGAGAGATTCAGAGACACAAGTCGAAAGAGAGATTCAGAGACACAAGTCGAAAGAGAGATTCAGAGACACAAATCCAAAGAGAGATTCAGAGACACAAGTCGAAAGAGAGATTCAGAGACACAAGTCGAAAGAGAGATTCAGAGACACAAGTCGAAAGAGAGATTCAGAGACACAAGTCGAAAGAGAGATTCAGAGACACAAATCCAAAGAGAGATTCAGAGACACAAGTCGAAAGAGAGATTCAGAGACACAAGTCGAAAGAGAGATTCAGAGACACAAGTCGAAAGAGAGATTCAGAGACACAAGTCGAAAGAGAGATTCAGAGACACAAATCCAAAGAGAGATTCAGAGACACAAGTCGAAAGAGAGATTCAGAGACACAAGTCGAAAGAGAGATTCAGAGACACAAGTCGAAAGAGAGATTCAGAGACACAAGTCGAAAGAGAGATTCAGAGACACAAATCCAAAGAGAGATTCAGAGACACAAATCCAAAGAGAGATTCAGAGACACAAGTCGAAAGAGAGATTCAGAGACACAAGTCGAAAGAGAGATTCAGAGACAAGTCGAAAGAGAGATTCAGAGACACAAATCCAAAGAGAGATTCAGAGACACAAGTCGAAAGAGAGATTCAGAGACACAAGTCGAAAGAGAGATTCAGAGACACAAGTCGAAAGAGAGATTCAGAGACACAAGTCGAAAGAGAGATTCAGAGACACAAATCCAAAGAGAGATTCAGAGACACAAGTCGAAAGAGAGATTCAGAGACACAAGTCGAAAGAGAGATTCAGAGACACAAGTCGAAAGAGAGATTCAGAGACACAAATCCAAAGAGAGATTCAGAGACACAAGTCGAAAGAGAGATTCAGAGACACAAGTCGAAAGAGAGATTCAGAGACACAAGTCGAAAGAGAGATTCAGAGACACAAGTCGAAAGAGAGATTCAGAGACACAAGTCGAAAGAGAGATTCAGAGACACAAATCCAAAGAGAGATTCAGAGACACAAGTCGAAAGAGAGATTCAGAGACACAAGTCGAAAGAGAGATTCAGAGACACAAGTCGAAAGAGAGATTCAGAGACACAAATCCAAAGAGAGATTCAGAGACACAAGTCGAAAGAGAGATTCAGAGACACAAGTCGAAAGAGAGATTCAGAGACACAAGTCGAAAGAGAGATTCAGAGACACAAGTCGAAAGAGAGATTCAGAGACACAAGTCGAAAGAGAGATTCAGAGACACAAGTCGAAAGAGAGATTCAGAGACACAAGTCGAAAGAGAGATTCAGAGACACAAGTCGAAAGAGAGATTCAGAGACACAAGTCGAAAGAGAGATTCAGAGACACAAGTCGAAAGAGAGATTCAGAGACACAAGTCGAAAGAGAGATTCAGAGACACAAATCCAAAGAGAGATTCAGAGACACAAGTCGAAAGAGAGATTCAGAGACACAAGTCGAAAGAGAGATTCAGAGACACAAGTCGAAAGAGAGATTCAGAGACACAAGTCGAAAGAGAGATTCAGAGACACAAGTCGAAAGAGAGATTCAGAGACACAAGTCGAAAGAGAGATTCAGAGACACAAGTCGAAAGAGAGATTCAGAGACACAAGTCGAAAGAGAGATTCAGAGACACAAGTCGAAAGAGAGATTCAGAGACACAAATCCAAAGAGAGATTCAGAGACACAAGTCGAAAGAGAGATTCAGAGACACAAGTCGAAAGAGAGATTCAGAGACACAAATCCAAAGAGAGATTCAGAGACACAAGTCGAAAGAGAGATTCAGAGACACAAGTCGAAAGAGAGATTCAGAGACACAAGTCGAAAGAGAGATTCAGAGACACAAGTCGAAAGAGAGATTCAGAGACACAAATCCAAAGAGAGATTCAGAGACACAAGTCGAAAGAGAGATTCAGAGACACAAGTCGAAAGAGAGATTCAGAGACACAAGTCGAAAGAGAGATTCAGAGACACAAGTCGAAAGAGAGATTCAGAGACACAAATCCAAAGAGAGATTCAGAGACACAAGTCGAAAGAGAGATTCAGAGACACAAGTCGAAAGAGAGATTCAGAGACAAGTCGAAAGAGAGATTCAGAGACACAAATCCAAAGAGAGATTCAGAGACACAAGTCGAAAGAGAGATTCAGAGACACAAGTCGAAAGAGAGATTCAGAGACACAAGTCGAAAGAGAGATTCAGAGACACAAGTCGAAAGAGAGATTCAGAGACACAAGTCGAAAGAGAGATTCAGAGACACAAATCCAAAGAGAGATTCAGAGACACAAGTCGAAAGAGAGATTCAGAGACACAAGTCGAAAGAGAGATTCAGAGACACAAGTCGAAAGAGAGATTCAGAGACACAAATCCAAAGAGAGATTCAGAGACACAAGTCGAAAGAGAGATTCAGAGACACAAGTCGAAAGAGAGATTCAGAGACACAAGTCGAAAGAGAGATTCAGAGACACAAGTCGAAAGAGAGATTCAGAGACACAAGTCGAAAGAGAGATTCAGAGACACAAGTCGAAAGAGAGATTCAGAGACACAAGTCGAAAGAGAGATTCAGAGACACAAGTCGAAAGAGAGATTCAGAGACACAAGTCGAAAGAGAGATTCAGAGACACAAGTCGAAAGAGAGATTCAGAGACACAAGTCGAAAGAGAGATTCAGAGACACAAATCCAAAGAGAGATTCAGAGACACAAGTCGAAAGAGAGATTCAGAGACACAAGTCGAAAGAGAGATTCAGAGACACAAGTCGAAAGAGAGATTCAGAGACACAAGTCGAAAGAGAGATTCAGAGACACAAGTCGAAAGAGAGATTCAGAGACACAAGTCGAAAGAGAGATTCAGAGACACAAGTCGAAAGAGAGATTCAGAGACACAAGTCGAAAGAGAGATTCAGAGACACAAGTCGAAAGAGAGATTCAGAGACACAAATCCAAAGAGAGATTCAGAGACACAAGTCGAAAGAGAGATTCAGAGACACAAGTCGAAAGAGAGATTCAGAGACACAAATCCAAAGAGAGATTCAGAGACACAAGTCGAAAGAGAGATTCAGAGACACAAGTCGAAAGAGAGATTCAGAGACACAAGTCGAAAGAGAGATTCAGAGACACAAGTCGAAAGAGAGATTCAGAGACACAAATCCAAAGAGAGATTCAGAGACACAAGTCGAAAGAGAGATTCAGAGACACAAGTCGAAAGAGAGATTCAGAGACACAAGTCGAAAGAGAGATTCAGAGACACAAGTCGAAAGAGAGATTCAGAGACACAAGTCGAAAGAGAGATTCAGAGACACAAGTCGAAAGAGAGATTCAGAGACACAAATCCAAAGAGAGATTCAGAGACACAAGTCGAAAGAGAGATTCAGAGACACAAGTCGAAAGAGAGATTCAGAGACACAAGTCGAAAGAGAGATTCAGAGACACAAGTCGAAAGAGAGATTCAGAGACACAAGTCGAAAGAGAGATTCAGAGACACAAGTCGAAAGAGAGATTCAGAGACACAAGTCGAAAGAGAGATTCAGAGACACAAGTCGAAAGAGAGATTCAGAGACACAAGTCGAAAGAGAGATTCAGAGACACAAGTCGAAAGAGAGATTCAGAGACACAAGTCGAAAGAGAGATTCAGAGACACAAGTCGAAAGAGAGATTCAGAGACACAAGTCGAAAGAGAGATTCAGAGACACAAGTCGAAAGAGAGATTCAGAGACACAAGTCGAAAGAGAGATTCAGAGACACAAGTCGAAAGAGAGATTCAGAGACACAAGTCGAAAGAGAGATTCAGAGACACAAGTCGAAAGAGAGATTCAGAGACACAAGTCGAAAGAGAGATTCAGAGACACAAGTCGAAAGAGAGATTCAGAGACACAAGTCGAAAGAGAGATTCAGAGACACAAATCCAAAGAGAGATTCAGAGACACAAGTCGAAAGAGAGATTCAGAGACACAAGTCGAAAGAGAGATTCAGAGACACAAGTCGAAAGAGAGATTCAGACACAAATCGAAAGAGAGATTCAGACACAAATCGAAAGAGAGATTCAGACACAAATCGAAAGAGAGATTCAGAGACACAAATCCAAAGAGAGATTCAGAGACACAAGTCCAAAGAGAGATTCAGAGACACAAGTCGAAAGAGAGATTCAGAGACACAAGTCGAAAGAGAGATTCAGAGACACAAGTCGAAAGAGAGATTCAGAGACACAAGTCGAAAGAGAGATTCAGACACAAATCGAAAGAGAAATTCAGACACAAATCGAAAGAGAGATTCAGAGACACAAGTCGAAAGAGAGATTCAGAGACACAAGTCGAAAGAGAGATTCAGACACAAATCGAAAGAGAGATTCAGACACAAATCGAAAGAGAGATTCAGAGACACAAATCGAAAGAGAGATTCAGAGACACAAATCCAAAGAGAGATTCAGAGACACAAGTCGAAAGAGAGATTCAGAGACACAAGTCGAAAGAGAGATTCAGAGACACAAGTCGAAAGAGAGATTCAGAGACACAAGTCGAAAGAGAGATTCAGAGACACAAGTCGAAAGAGAGATTAAGAGACACAAGTCGAAAGAGAGATTCAGAGACACAAGTCGAAAGAGAGATTCAGAGACACAAGTCGAAAGAGAGATTCAGAGACACAAGTCGAAAGAGAGATTCAGACACAAATCGAAAGAGAGATTCAGACACAAATCGAAAGAGAGATTCAGAGACACAAATCCAAAGAGAGATTCAGAGACACAAATCCAAAGAGAGATTCAGAGACACAAGTCGAAAGAGAGATTCAGAGACACAAGTCGAAAGAGAGATTCAGAGACACAAGTCGAAAGAGAGATTCAGAGACACAAGTCGAAAGAGAGATTCAGAGACACAAGTCGAAAGAGAGATTCAGAGACACAAGTCGAAAGAGAGATTCAGAGACACAAGTCGAAAGAGAGATTCAGAGACACAAGTCGAAAGAGAGATTCAGAGACACAAGTCGAAAGAGAGATTCAGACACAAATCGAAAGAGAGATTCAGACACAAATCGAAAGAGAGATTCAGAGACACAAATCCAAAGAGAGATTCAGAGACACAAATCCAAAGAGAGATTCAGAGACACAAGTCGAAAGAGAGATTCAGACACAAATCGAAAGAGAGATTCAGAGACACAAGTCGAAAGAGAGATTCAGAGACACAAGTCGAAAGAGAGATTCAGAGACACAAATCCAAAGAGAGATTCAGACACAAATCGAAAGAGAGATTCAGAGACACAAATCCAAAGAGAGATTCAGAGACACAAGTCGAAAGAGAGATTCAGAGACACAAATCCAAAGAGAGATTCAGAGACACAAGTCGAAAGAGAGATTCAGACACAAATCCAAAGAGAGATTCAGAGACACAAATCCAAAGAGAGATTCAGAGACACAAGTCGAAAGAGAGATTCAGAGACACAAGTCGAAAGAGAGATTCAGAGACACAAGTCGAAAGAGAGATTCAGAGACACAAGTCGAAAGAGAGATTCAGAGACACAAGTCGAAAGAGAGATTCAGAGACACAAGTCGAAAGAGAGATTCAGAGACACAAGTCGAAAGAGAGATTCAGACACAAATCGAAAGAGAGATTCAGACACAAATCGAAAGAGAGATTCAGAGACACAAATCCAAAGAGAGATTCAGAGACACAAATCCAAAGAGAGATTCAGAGACACAAGTCGAAAGAGAGATTCAGACACAAATCGAAAGAGAGATTCAGAGACACAAATCCAAAGAGAGATTCAGAGACACAAGTCGAAAGAGAGATTCAGAGACACAAGTCGAAAGAGAGATTCAGAGACACAAATCCAAAGAGAGATTCAGACACAAATCGAAAGAGAGATTCAGAGACACAAATCCAAAGAGAGATTCAGAGACACAAATCGAAAGAGAGATTCAGAGACACAAGTCGAAAGAGAGATTCAGAGACACAAATCCAAAGAGAGATTCAGAGACACAAGTCGAAAGAGAGATTCAGAGACACAAGTCGAAAGAGAGATTCAGAGACACAAATCCAAAGAGAGATTCAGACACAAATCGAAAGAGAGATTCAGAGACACAAATCCAAAGAGAGATTCAGAGACACAAGTCGAAAGAGAGATTCAGAGACACAAATCCAAAGAGAGATTCAGAGACACAAGTCGAAAGAGAGATTCAGACACAAATCGAAAGAGAGATTCAGAGACACAAATCCAAAGAGAGATTCAGAGACACAAGTCGAAAGAGAGATTCAGAGACACAAGTCGAAAGAGAGATTCAGAGACACAAGTCGAAAGAGAGATTCAGAGACACAAGTCGAAAGAGAGATTCAGAGACACAAGTCGAAAGAGAGATTCAGAGACACAAGTCGAAAGAGAGATTCAGAGACACAAGTCGAAAGAGAGATTCAGAGACACAAGTCGAAAGAGAGATTCAGACACAAATCGAAAGAGAGATTCAGACACAAATCGAAAGAGAGATTCAGACACAAATCGAAAGAGAGATTCAGAGACACAAATCCAAAGAGAGATTCAGAGACACAAATCCAAAGAGAGATTCAGAGACACAAGTCGAAAGAGAGATTCAGACACAAATCGAAAGAGAGATTCAGAGACACAAATCCAAAGAGAGATTCAGAGACACAAGTCGAAAGAGAGATTCAGAGACACAAGTCGAAAGAGAGATTCAGAGACACAAGTCGAAAGAGAGATTCAGAGACACAAGTCGAAAGAGAGATTCAGAGACACAAGTCGAAAGAGAGATTCAGACACAAATCGAAAGAGAGATTCAGACACAAATCGAAAGAGAGATTCAGAGACACAAATCCAAAGAAAGATTCAGAGACACAAATCCAAAGAGAGATTCAGAGACACAAGTCGAAAGAGAGATTCAGACACAAATCGAAAGAGAGATTCAGAGACACAAATCCAAAGAGAGATTCAGAGACACAAGTCGAAAGAGAGATTCAGAGACACAAGTCGAAAGAGAGATTCAGAGACACAAATCCAAAGAGAGATTCAGACACAAATCGAAAGAGAGATTCAGAGACACAAATCCAAAGAGAGATTCAGAGACACAAATCGAAAGAGAGATTCAGAGACACAAGTCGAAAGAGAGATTCAGAGACACAAGTCGAAAGAGAGATTCAGAGACACAAGTCGAAAGAGAGATTCAGAGACACAAGTCGAAAGAGAGATTCAGAGACACAAGTCGAAAGAGATTCAGAGACACAAGTCGAAAGAGAGATTCAGAGACACAAGTCGAAAGAGAGATTCAGACACAAATCGAAAGAGAGATTCAGAGACACAAATCCAAAGAGAGATTCAGAGACACAAGTCGAAAGAGAGATTCAGAGACACAAATCCAAAGAGAGATTCAGAGACACAAATCCAAAGAGAGATTCAGACACAAATCGAAAGAGAGATTCAGAGACACAAATCCAAAGAGAGATTCAGAGACACAAGTCGAAAGAGAGATTCAGAGACACAAATCCAAAGAGAGATTCAGAGACACAAGTCGAAAGAGAGATTCAGAGACACAAGTCGAAAGAGAGATTCAGACACAAATCGAAAGAGAGATTCAGAGACACAAATCCAAAGAGAGATTCAGAGACACAAGTCGAAAGAGAGATTCAGAGACACAAGTCGAAAGAGAGATTCAGAGACACAAGTCGAAAGAGAGATTCAGAGACACAAGTCGAAAGAGAGATTCAGAGACACAAGTCGAAAGAGAGATTCAGAGACACAAGTCGAAAGAGAGATTCAGAGACACAAGTCGAAAGAGAGATTCAGACACAAATCGAAAGAGAGATTCAGAGACACAAATCCAAAGAGAGATTCAGAGACACAAGTCGAAAGAGAGATTCAGAGACACAAATCCAAAGAGAGATTCAGAGACACAAGTCGAAAGAGAGATTCAGACACAAATCGAAAGAGAGATTCAGAGACACAAATCCAAAGAGAGATTCAGAGACACAATTCGAAAGAGATTCAGAGACACAAGTCGAAAGAGAGATTCAGAGACACAAGTCGAAAGAGAGATTCAGAGACACAAGTCGAAAGAGAGATTCAGAGACACAAGTCGAAAGAGAGATTCAGAGACACAAGTCGAAAGAGAGATTCAGAGACACAAGTCGAAAGAGAGATTCAGAGACACAAGTCGAAAGAGAGATTCAGAGACACAAGTCGAAAGAGAGATTCAGAGACACAAGTCGAAAGAGAGATTCAGAGACACAAGTCGAAAGAGATTCAGAGACACAAGTCGAAAGAGAGATTCAGAGACACAAGTCGAAAGAGAGATTCAGACACAAATCGAAAGAGAGATTCAGACACAAATCGAAAGAGAGATTCAGAGACACAAGTCGAAAGAGAGATTCAGAGACACAAATCCAAAGAGAGATTCAGAGACACAAGTCGAAAGAGAGATTCAGAGACACAAGTCGAAAGAGAGATTCAGAGACACAAGTCGAAAGAGAGATTCAGAGACACAGGTCGAAAGAGAGATTCAGAGACACAAGTCGAAAGAGAGATTCAGAGACACAAGTCGAAAGAGAGATTCAGAGACACAAGTCGAAAGAGAGATTCAGAGACACAAGTCGAAAGAGATTCAGAGACACAAGTCGAAAGAGAGATTCAGACACAAATCGAAAGAGAGATTCAGAGACACAAATCCAAAGAGAGATTCAGAGACACAAATCCAAAGAGAGATTCAGAGACACAAATCCAAAGAGAGATTCAGAGACACAAGTCGAAAGAGAGATTCAGAGACACAAGTCGAAAGAGAGATTCAGAGACACAAGTCGAAAGAGAGATTCAGAGACACAAGTCGAAAGAGATTCAGAGACACAAGTCGAAAGAGAGATTCAGAGACACAAGTCGAAAGAGAGATTCAGACACAAATCGAAAGAGAGATTCAGACACAAATCGAAAGAGAGATTCAGAGACACAAATCCAAAGAGAGATTCAGAGACACAAATCCAAAGAGAGATTCAGAGACACAAGTCGAAAGAGAGATTCAGAGACACAAGTCGAAAGAGAGATTCAGAGACACAAGTCGAAAGAGAGATTCAGAGACACAAGTCGAAAGAGAGATTCAGAGACACAAGTCGAAAGAGAGATTCAGAGACACAAGTCGAAAGAGAGATTCAGAGACACAAGTCGAAAGAGAGATTCAGAGACACAAGTCGAAAGAGAGATTCAGAGACACAAGTCGAAAGAGAGATTCAGAGACACAAGTCGAAAGAGAGATTCAGACACAAATCGAAAGAGAGATTCAGACACAAATCGAAAGAGAGATTCAGAGACACAAATCCAAAGAGAGATTCAGAGACACAAATCCAAAGAGAGATTCAGAGACACAAGTCGAAAGAGAGATTCTGAGACACAAATCCAAAGAGAGATTCAGAGACACAAATCCAAAGAGAGATTCAGAGACACAAGTCGAAAGAGAGATTCAGAGACACAAGTCGAAAGAGAGATTCAGAGACACAAGTCGAAAGAGAGATTCAGAGACACAAGTCGAAAGAGAGATTCAGAGACACAAGTCGAAAGAGAGATTCAGAGACACAAGTCGAAAGAGAGATTCAGAGACACAAGTCGAAAGAGAGATTCAGACACAAATCGAAAGAGAGATTCAGACACAAATCGAAAGAGAGATTCAGAGACACAAATCCAAAGAGAGATTCAGAGACACAAATCCAAAGAGAGATTCAGAGACACAAGTCGAAAGAGAGATTCAGAGACACAAGTCGAAAGAGAGATTCAGAGACACAAGTCGAAAGAGAGATTCAGAGACACAAGTCGAAAGAGAGATTCAGAGACACAAGTCGAAAGAGAGATTCAGAGACACAAGTCGAAAGAGAGATTCAGAGACACAAGTCGAAAGAGAGATTCAGAGACACAAGTCGAAAGAGAGATTCAGAGACACAAGTCGAAAGAGAGATTCAGAGACACAAATCCAAAGAGAGATTCAGAGACACAAGTCGAAAGAGAGATTCAGAGACACAAGTCGAAAGAGAGATTCAGAGACACAAGTCGAAAGAGAGATTCAGAGACACAAGTCGAAAGAGAGATTCAGAGACACAAATCCAAAGAGAGATTCAGAGACACAAGTCGAAAGAGAGATTCAGAGACACAAGTCGAAAGAGAGATTCAGAGACACAAGTCGAAAGAGAGATTCAGAGACACAAGTCGAAAGAGAGATTCAGAGACACAAGTCGAAAGAGAGATTCAGAGACACAAGTCGAAAGAGAGATTCAGAGACACAAGTCGAAAGAGAGATTCAGAGACACAAATCCAAAGAGAGATTCAG
>NC_136525.1:8205154-8222654 GCF_053919585.1 Euprymna scolopes | reverse complement strand
AAATAAACAGAATGAAAGGCCAAGGAGACGGTAAGGGTTGCGCAGTGGCTGTTGGAGTCTAAACGATTAATTGGATCCCTTGTTGATTATGCTCTTTGTAAGTAGGAGGAGGTACGACTAGTCCTTAGTTTACGGCGAATAACAGAGGATCGTCTGTAGGACGACAAAATCTAATTAAATTCTAAATACATTAAAAAATTTTTAAAAAACTTCAAGAAAATCTCTATTTTTTATTTTATTTTTTTTTTATTATTACATTTTAACCCCCCAAACAAGGCATATTGCCACTTTGTTGCAGGGTGGTGGTGCTACCATCAGGTGTACTGTGTAGGGAGTTGGGCAGATGTCGGTTCACGTTGCACTTGAACTTCTGCATGTCAGTACATTTGGGGAACCGGCAGGGAATTCCAAAGGCTAGCTATCCTGGGGGAAGAAACTACTGGAGTAGAAGGCTCTCTTACATCTAGGGATCTCTACTGTGAAGGGGTGGGATTTAGCTGCTTGTCGGGGGTATTTACGTTGAGGGGGCACAAGTGCTTGCAGTTCGTCAGAGCATTCACCGTTAAAGTACTTGTAGAACAGGCAGAGGGATGCAAACGGAGAGAGTGAGAGATTGCGAAAAGAAAATAAATTGATAAAAAATGTTTTTGACAATTTAACAAAATATGCAAGAAAATGTTTTGCACTTATATTTGACGAGTTAAATCATCTCTCTCTCTCTATATATATATATATATATATATATATATATATATATATAGCGGGTGTTATTTATTTTGTGTATCATGCTTACATCTGATTAACGTATAAAATGATAAAGGCTGACAATATATAATTAATTAGTGCTTTCGCTCGCGCTTTCCCTCTCTTTATACTCACAGTACTTGTTAATGATTTAGTAGTTTAACAAATATTAAATTTAGTAGTTTAATAAATATTAAATTTAGTAGTTTAATAAATATTAAAGAGGAAGGGGAATCCTTATGGACTGGAGCAATATTTTTGTTTTATCCAGCGTGTTACTTTTGGGGAGGGAAACATGAAAACTTATTTTGTGTCTAACTTTGCCTAACTTTTGGGAAGGTCAACAAGTAGGTATAATACAGGGTGACCGAAAAAAACAAAAACAAAAAAAAAACAGGGCATTCAATTGTTTTTACGGAGAAAAAATGGTCAAACTTTTATCGAAAAAATTAATTCAGGTAATTTGGCTACATAGTAGAGCTGACATATATTCACTGTAGCCGCCTTCAGCCTCAGTCACCCTCGATACAGGTCCGGAACTGAGAGCATGCCTTTTCCACAAGCACCGACAGAAGCTTGGCAAATACTTGACAGATGGCAGCAATCAGGCTGACTTTGGTGTTGTGGGAGGTCATGTTGGTGATGTTCTCAACGTATGACCAAACGAAGTAGTCTAGTGGGTTCAGGTCAGGGGAGGAAGGGGACCAGTGAGGTACACTTGGGTGTTGACTTTCAAAACCGACTTTGAAGATCTGAGATGGCATGATGAAATCAAACCAAAGAATAACGGTGCCCGGAAACTTTGTTTTCATCACCCTGGACACGTCCCTGTTATTCGTGGCAATCCATCGATGCATTTTTGAAGGTGTTGGCAATGGTCCTGTTGTCATGAGTTGGATCGGTGGAGAGCATGAGTTGTACAGCTCGTTGAACATTGTATCACTTTTAGACATGATAGAAGGCTCCTATCGCTGTTGGGATTTGTACCCAACTGGCCAACTAGGAGGTCGGCAACAAAAGAAAAATAAACGTTTTTCATCAAACGGAAATGGAATCATGTCTTATCTGGCCAGATAATCTACAGTGCCCACAAAGCCTGGCTACATACAGGGTGACCCCCCCCCAAAAAAAAGCTAAATGGAGGCCATCTAGAACATATGCTGTAGAACGGAGAAAAAATGGTCAAAGACCCTAGTGTTTGATGTGATGCTTTGAATATAATAAACTAGTTATGACCAAAGTTTCATTTCATTCGGACAAAACACTAAGAAACGGGGCCTAATTAGAGTTGGGGTTCGTTTTTTTTGGGGAGGGGGTCACCCTGTATAGGAGTAGTAATCATAATTAGGAAGAAGAGGACGGTTAGTCAGTATGAAAAAAAAAAAGAAAGAAAAAGAAAAAGAAAAAAAAAGAAAAAAGAAAAAGAAAAAAAAGAAAAAAGAAAAAAAAAGAAAAGAAAAAAAGAAAAGAAAAGAAAAAAAAAAAAGAAAAGAAAAAAGGAAAAAAGAAAAGAAAAAAGGAAAAAAGAAAAGAAAAAAGGAAAAAAGAAAAGAAAAAAGAAAAAAAGAAAAGAAAAAAGAAAAAAGAAGAAAAGAAAAAAGAAAAAAGAAGAAAAGAAAAGAAAGAAAAAAAGGAAGAAAAAAAAAGAAAAAAGAAAAAAGAAAAAAGAAAAGAAAAAAGAAAAAAAAGAAAAAAAAAGAAAAAAAAAGAAAAAAGAAAGAAAAAGAAAAAAGAAAAAAAGAAAAAAGAAAAAAAGGAAAAAGAAAAAAAGAAAAAAGAAAAAAAGAAAAAAGAAAAAAGAAAAAAGAAAAAAAGAAAAAGAAAGAAAAAGAAAAGAAAAAAAAGAAAGAAAAAATGTTTTAGAGCGAATTGCTCCATCATTTTGCTATGAAGAAATTATCTTTTTTTCTTCTTTTTAAAATTACTTAAGTGCTCGGATTTTTATTTCGTTTTCGGGAGGGTGGCCCTTTCTTTGCACCACCCACGGCCATCATTCTTATATTTCGACGGAGGAGGGGGAAGGGGTTCTCCGTGGCATTTAGATCGTAGCATATGGAAAGCTGATGGCCGTTTTGAGACCGTGCAATAACTTTTCTCTTTTGCTTCCAAATCGTGTCCCCCTGGTTCCACGACCGTGATGGGCGATGGGGCGCGAGTGCTTAGGAGATAATGTCAGATATTCCTGTACTTTGTTGGCGCAGGAGATAATTGCTTGCTCTCTCTCTCTCTCTCTCTCTCTCAGATTTATAGAAGTCATTTCCTGGGATGTATTGGGTGGAGCTGGGACCAGCATTGAGAATAATCTCTCTTCCTCGCTTATTATATATATATATATATATATATATATATATATATATATATATATATATATATAAGAAAGAAAAAAAGAAATTGTTAACTTTGACGCGGAAGCTCAAGAAAAAGGATCCGAAATAGTTTGAAGATTAATAATAGGATTTCTAGACTCCGTCGGGTTTGTCTCCGTGGCTTGAGTACTACATTTTACTTGTCTCTCCTCTGCCCCCCCCTCTTTTTCTCTCTCGCGCACACACAAGGTATGAAAATATATTTATGGCAATTAAGCTACACAGAGTACTTCCCGTTTTTCCTCTGTGTGGATTACTTATAATAAATATATTTTCATGCTTCATTACCTAGCTCTGCTCAAATATTGAGCACTACTGATATAAACATTGAAAATGTATACAAAGCGTACGGTATCTCCTTAGAATATGATGTGCATATACATGAAAAAATATATATAAATTATAAAACTCTGTCGACCTTGCATCTTGTCTTCGACGATCGGACGATTCCATCCTTAAAAAAAAAAAAAAAAAAAAAAAAAAGATGACCGGTGATATATATATATATATATATATATATAGCTGCGCGTGTGGCTCAGAGGCTAAGGAACGAGGGTGGAGAGTTAAAGATTTTGGTTTCGATTCTAACTTATGACATCCAAGTCATATATATAAAGAGAGGAAAAAAAGGGACAAACCGAGTTTCGTCTTATTTCGAGACTTCCTCTGGATGGATGAAATTAAAAAAACAAAAACACCAGTACAAATATTGGAAAATTTTGTGAAAAGTGTGACACTGTTCCATTTCAGAAAAGTTGGTTAGTTGTTTTTGTTTTACGGCATATCAATCCTTTTCAGGTTATTTAATACCGAATGCAGTGATTTTGAAGAAAAAAAATTTTTTTTAATAGAATATATATATATATATATATATATATATATATATATATATATATATTCAAGTCCGTTTCTATTTAACCCATAGTTGGGATCCTAACAGGTACTACCACTCCGGGTCAGAGTGGACCTGCGAGCAATGGCAATTAAGGGGTGACTCCACACTCCCCCAAAACCCGCAAGTTAGAGCCTCACCATCGGATATAGTTTAAGGTCATATCCAGGACATTCAGAAACGGAAAAAGATGTTGGAAATTCAAAAAACGGGTGGAAACTTGCGTTGTTAAAGGGAGGGAGAGTTTTAATACCGTCATACATACATACATACATACATACATACATACATACAGACTGTTTTGACAAAAACCAAGACGTCACAAAATGGGTTGATAGCAATAAAAAGTATTTTATTTTAGTTACAATTGTTTCAAGATCATTTGGATAAATTTGACTTTGCAAAGATGCAATAGAGGTAAAGAGGTCTCGCTTGTTTTCTTATCCTTATAAAAGGAAACTTTTTTTCCATAATGTTTTATTGTTAAAGTGTTTTTTATTCAATAAGTCTGGAGAAAGGCTGTTCTAATGAAAATTTTCAAACGACATATTGTTTGAATTTGTCCAAATGGCCTTGAAACAATTGTAACTAACAATGAAATACACTTTTTGTTGCTATCAACCCATTCTTTGAAGTCTTGATTTTTGTTAAAACAGTATATAAATGTTCAGTTATGAAATATGATAATTTTGTACCTTACAGTTTAAGTTGTCTCTTTTTTGGCTTAAAATTTATTGGTATGTGGACGATTACTGAATCATATAGACCCAGTATAATTCGGAATATATATATATGTGTGTGTGCTTTGATCTCACTATTATATTAGGTTTAATATAATGATCGATAGAGAATTGTCTTTATAATAATAAATATGTAAGCTGCAGGAATTAAAATGCATATAAAACTTACTGTGTATGAGGAACGGTCACCACCAAACTACTCTATCATTTATTTTGTCTATAGACTTGAAATTTGATATACAAATGAGTTGGACCTGTGGAACAAATTCGATTAGATTTTTAGCCGGGAAAAATAGTTGCAAAGGGATAAAAATTGGAAAACATAGGAACAGCAAAATTCGAATTAACATGTACCGTCCACGCATCTTTTTTTTTTTTTTTTTTTTTACACAGTGGTCACCACTTATCAAGGCCCGGAAGCCACTCAGGGCTAAGGGTTATTGCAAGTACATTACGTTTGTGTGGAGATTTGATGAATGCATGCGCAAGTATACATTTATATGGTAAAGTCAGTTAATTTTTTTATGTTCTGATATCTGTTTTCAGTTCAGATGGTAACGAATAAGGATGGAGAGCTATATGTGGCACGGTTGTTAACACTCTTCAGCATGGTCGGGTGGTGATTTGGCCATATGCGCAGATATACACAGAAATGCAGCCCAGAATTCTCTTTCCTCTATCGGCCTCTTTTTTCGTCCGGACAGCATGAGGTGAGCACGTATTTTTCTGTCCCTCATCATTAGTTAGGTTAGTTAGTTTAATTTTGAAGATTATCAATTGTAAATTGTCTTTGTGCATATATTGTATGCATTTTGTAGAATAAATAGTTTATTGTATTTTTCATATATTACGATTGTGTCGTGTTGTGTGTTTTCTTGTGTCTGCCATAAATGTCTCCATTAAACAACGAAACGGTCCGGAGAAGGATGAAGGAAGATTCTAACCAGAATGCCACCAGGGTGAAGAGGTCATCTTGAGAGAATAAAGGAGCCACACAGCCACATCCAACATCTCAGGTATGATTTTCCTCTTGATACTCAGACCCTAACCACTGGCCCATCACCACATCACCATGGGACCGTTTCTAAGACATTTAGTGTAACACGTGAGGCCGGCTGATCGTGTTATATATGTTTTGGTTTCGATTTTAGTTGATGGCACCCTAGTCTTTTTTTTTTTTTTTTAACTTTTGAAATCACTACTATATTGGATGTAATATAATTATCAATTAAGTATTGGCTCTATAATATTGATTATGATAAATACGAAACCTGCATAAATTAAAATATATTCAAACGTATTTTACGACCGGACAACGTCGGGCGGCCTGCTAGTATATATACATATTTCATCATGAATCATCAGATATGAATAATAATAATAACAAAAAATTTGCCAATAAATGCTCTGTTGAATATTTCTGAATTGACAAGAATCAGCAACGAGGTCACCACGCACAAACTGTTCAGCTCTTGCAAACTGATTTCAATTCGCCCACACAATTCAACGGATATTCATCCAGTCATTTCACTTCCGGTACGCATGCGCGGTAGGAATAACGGATCTTTAAACAATAGATGAAAAATTCGATGAAGTTGCTTTGTTTCACGGCATATCAACCCTTTTTCAGGTTATTTAATGCCGAATCTGGTCATAAAGCTTTTATGCTTAAAGTTCTTTATAGCTACAAATATTTATTTACTAGCAGGGCGGGCGACCTGACGTTGCCCGGGATTGAATGATGGTCAGCGAATGTTTAACACTCCCATATTTTTATTGCCATCGAAATTAGTGAACAGAAAAAAGTCCAATTTTCCTCCACGACAACGCCTGATTACACGTTGCTAAACCAACCCTGCAGAAGTTGAACAAATTGGGCTACGAAACTGCCTCATCCATCATACTCTCCAGACCTCTTACCTACCGACTACCACTTTTTTAAGCGTGTTGATTCTGATGGTGCTTATTTCGATCAGTACATTTTTGTTTGGGCCGAGATATGTTCATCTGAATTTAAAAGTTAAAAGCCGCAAGAACTTTGTCAACCTGATACGTTTGAATTTTTGCGTGTTTGTTCAGTCCGGGGAAACAAGGATCAGGGAGGGAATTCCAAAGGCATGCTGGCAGAGGAGAGAAGCTATCAGAGTAAAAATAATTCTCCCTGATGCAGTGAAGGGGCGGGATTTTGCTGTTAGTCGAAATTAGGTTTGTACACAAGACATACTTTATACGCGGATGACGACTTACATATATTGAAAGTCAGAATGCAAGATGTCATCAGATTAGAATTAGAAAATCAAACATACTTATCTGATGAATAACTTTCAGTGAATAGGTCATTTTTGACTTACCTGAAAAAAATAAAAACAAGAAAATTTAAGAAAACAGCAATACTATAAACAAAAAGGCAGATAGCCATTAGTTGCGGGCTCTCGTGTAATGAATGAATGCGTGAATATAGGATGGACATGAAATTCTTAAAGATAAACTAAAATGACCGAAAAGGGGAGCAAAAAAAAAAAAAAAAAAAAAAAAGACTTAGGTAAGTGACTTTGAATACAAATAGACACATCCCCACACTGCTCTTATAACTAATAAATAAATAAAAAAATTTTTAAAAAACTATAAACCTTAAACAATATTTGTGACTGACAGATGTACAGACAGACAAAAATCGCTATTTGTACAAAATATGAGATACTTTACGCATATATATCCATTTTCTATCTCTGCATATAAAACTGAGACCATTAGACAAGTCTGCTTAATGGTTGATTGTCATCCAGAATATGCGTTGCTTCTTTGAGTCGTCTTTTTTTTTTTTTTTTTCTATCTATAACTTTTAATTCGGAAGTTACATCGACCGAAACGTTGCGAGAATAACACTCAAGCTGAGAACAGTAGTCTGAAGAATCTAAATAATGCAAATAGTCAATCCTCATCTCAAAAAATCAGAATCACGCATATGTTTGACATCATTAACGCAGCGCATATTGTTTGTACGTCTTTGAGTAATAAATGGTCTTGCAGAATGCATGGTTACCTCCAAAAACGGCTGAAGTACCAAAATGCAATATCAAATTTAAACTAGAGACCATTAGTGTTGTGATAGGATCCACCTAATTAGCATATGTGGAGTGTGGTTGGTACCGTAAAGACAGGAGAGAGAGCCAACGAGTTCAAGAGTCAACGACTACCTAGCCGACACCTTCTCCAGGGATGGTCTCCCCATGACTATAGCAAGGGACTATGTAAATATTTGTATATACTTTCTTGCTTTCAATATGTTTTATTTTACTTTTGTGTTATTTATTTCCATTTGTTCAGTCGAATTTCAACAATTAGAAAGGTGGATGCACTCAAGTACCTGTTTCATACTATTACATCTGATGCTAAGTGTGACGCGAAAATCAAGAAAAAAAAACCGCGATGGTAAAATTCATAGAATGAAGTGCATATTAAAAATTAGAAACAAAGGTGAACTCAAAAAATTAGAATCTTGGAGGTCAATTCTCTTTTCCGTTTACGTATGCTGGCTAGTAACGAAGACGGTTGAAAGTTGTTAGGAAACAGATAGGATATGGTCTTTAAGGAGAATTCTATGAATCTCATGGGCAGAAAGGAAGACAAAGTCATGCGTAAAGAAGAGTGCAGCAGATAACTATTCAATACTGTTTACGACAGACAGTTAAAGTTCTTTGATCATTTAATGTGGACAGACGACTTGGAAAAAAGACTTTGTTTGAGAAAAATCGCCGGAAAAAAAGAGTGGAGGAAGAGAACGAACAAAGTTCATTGAAAGTCTCAACAAGATCATTGTAAACACGACTAGAAATCTTATTAGAAAGATTGAATGCAGATTAAACCGAAGAGACATGATCATAGATGTCTGCCATTCCAAAGCTAGAAGGAAAAGTAGAAAGAAAACAAAGAAAACGAGGAAGAAAGGAAAAGAAAGAAAACGAGGAAGAAAGGAAAAGAAAAAAGAAAACGAGGAAGAAAGGAAAAGAAAAAGGAAAAGAGAAAGAAGGAAAGGAAAAGAGAAAGAAGGAAAGGAAAAGAGAAAGAAGGAAAGGAAAAGAGAAAGAAGGAAAGGAAAAGAGAAAGAAGGAAAGGAAAAGAGAAAGAAGGAAAGGAAAAGAGAAAGAAGGAAAGGAAAAGAGAAAGAAGGAAAGGAAAAGAGAAAGAAGGAAAGGAAAAGAGAAAGAAGGAAAGGAAAAGAGAAAGAAGGAAAGGAAAAGAGAAAGAAGGAAAAGAGAAAGAAGGAAAGCAGAGTAAACCGAAGAGCCATGATCATAGATGTCTGCAATTCCAAAGCTAGAAGGAAAAGTAGAAAGAAAAAAGGGGAAGAAAGGGAAAGGGGAAGAAAGGGAAAGAAGGGGGAAATGGGAAAGAAGGGGGAAATGGGAAAGAAGGGGGAAATGGGAAAGAAGGGGGGAATGGGAAAGAAGGGGGGAATGGGAAAGAAGGGGGAAATGGGAAAAGGAAAAAGAGGAAAAGGGACAAATGAAGGAAAAAGGAAAAGGAGAAAAAAGAAAAGGGAAAAGGAAAAAGAGAAGGAAGAAAAAGAGGAAAAGAGAAAAAAAGGAAAATAAATTTTGGGGGGCGTATCTTAGTTTTGATTTGTCAAAGTCTTTTTATAAACGGCTTCGTTCGTCTGCCGATCAAGCTAAATTTGAAATTGAATGGAAGCTTTTTCCGAATATCCGTTGCCGCTTTTCAATTATTCCGAACTTAATGTCCGTTAAACAACAAAACCAGCCACGTTTCCCACCAACGCCTCCGCTTTTGTATTGGACCTTTTCATTTTCACAGTGACTGCGCATGCGCAGATACACGATTATCGGCGGTAAAAAAAAATATAAACAAAATAAAAACAGGATCAAAGTTAACTGAATTCCAGCTTTAATCAAAACATGTAGCGTCGATGTTTACACATCGACGCTACAAAATCTAAAGGCATAACCGCGTTTGTACGCATATCGTTTGCGCATACATTATTCATAATAAAAACAAATAATATTTTGGACCAATCAGAAAACTTTCTGAATTTATTTGAAATGATCTTTGTGGGAGCCGTCTAAACCCTTCAAAAGCGCCAGATATTCAATAAACAAGTTATGCCCAGTTGACCCGAATCTGCAGATCGGTGTCGCTGACAGCTCTCTGCAACATCTTTCTCCACTCATGTACAAAAGCCATTAACGAACAGACAACTCATCGACTTATTAACTTAATATGCGCGCGATTGCACGTACAAAAAGGCCAACACTTATAACGAGAAACTACTTGTTTGCGAAGAATTTGAATGCGATATTCGTATTCAGCATACCTGAAAACCTTTAAAGTCATTTTAAAGGAAAATGCTAGGGTGAGAACCAAGTAAAACCTACCAAAAATCGACTTTGAGGAAAAAAATGAACAAAAATAATAAATTTGTTTGTTTGCAGTGAAAACAGGTCAACCGGAAGAAACCGGTGTACAAGGTGAAACGATAAAATTGTCGCCTTAGAAAAGACAACATGATTCCATTTCCGTTTGATGAAAACAGTTTTTTTTTTGTTTTTTTTGCAAACCATCTACTAGTTGGCCAGTTGTGTACAAATCCCAAGAGCGATAAGAGCCTTCATGCCTGAAAATAGCACAATGTTCAACGACTGAGATCGGAGATCCATCACTGTACTACTCATGCTTCCTACCGATCCAAGTTATGACAACAGGACCATTGCCAGCACCCTCAAAATGCAAATCCGGATGGTTCAATGCTTGATGGTACAGCTCAACGCATCAGACGACCAACGGTTATGGTCTTTGGTGTGGTTTCAAGTGAGGGCCACATCATGCATCCTCACATCTTCGAAGTAGGCTTGAAAGTCCAATACCAAAGTGTACCCGGATGTGGTGAAGAGTGTGGTGATCCCCTGTCCAATCAGGTGAGCGCTGGCATATTCTGGGTGCGCCAGCAAGACTCTGTGCCGGCCCATGGGTTTCAGGAGCGCTACAACTTTGCACCCTTCTCTCACTGGCCTCCCTTCTCCCCCAATCTGAACCCACTTGACTACTTCGTTTAGTCATACATTGAACACATCACCAACATGACCTTCAACACCAAAGCCAGCCTGATCGCCGCCATCCACCGACCGAGTGTTTGCCAAGCTCTAGCCAACTTGTGGAAAAGGCATGCTCCCAGTTCTAGACTCGTATTCAGACGGTGATTGAGGCTGAAGGCGGCTACATCGAATAGATGCTACCTCTACTACATAAAGTTATCTGAATTGATTTTTTTTTCAATAAAAGTTTTAAAATAAAGCTTTAGTGTTGGTTTATTTAAGGCGACAATTTTATCGTTCCACCCTGTAGATGCAAAATTGTTTAATTTATTATGCTTATTTCCTGGGGCTTTTGAAAAGTGATCCAACATTTGTCCAGAAACTAAAACAATATTTTGAAACAGGACTATTTGTTAAAGTTAAAATCAATATTACTGAATAAAATTTAGAAAACAAAATAAAATAGTTAAGAAAACTAATTTTTTTTTTTTTTAAGATCAGTAATAGGGTCCATAAAGATTTTTCATTGTTCATTTTAAAGGCCTTCTCCAGACAAAATTCAAGTTTTCAAACCAAAATTTGGGGTGTTTTACAATCCACAGCGATTCAACAAAAAAAAAAAAAAAAAGACACAACAGATAAATGTTACCATATCTAATAAAAGTTACTTTTGCAATCTACCTCATTTTTTTTTAAGCAGTTTTAAATGCTTTTTATTTCCTCTCAAATATTAACTCTTTACAGCTTTTAAATTTCCAACCAAGATGGCTGCCGTCTTGTCCATTTTGTTTGACCCGTCCAGCCTCGTTTTAGGTCATCACAATTTTGGTGGGGAGAGGGGAGAGGAATTCGCAATTGGAGAGTCCCGTCCGCAGAAGGAAAGTTTTTTGTTTTTTTTTTTGTTTTTTTTTTCCAGAGGAAGGGCAGTCATTTGAATTTATGGCGGCCACACTAACCCCCCTCCCTCAAAAAAATTTTATAAATGAGAGCAAAAATAGATTTCGATTTTATTTTTAATATTTGGACACAAATTTTTACAGGACATAATATACATTTTTTCAAGGCCTTTTCATGACATTTTCCATATTTTCAAGGTAATAATAGAAATAAGGCCTTTTCAAGGCAAAAGTAAAAATTCAAATACTTTTCAAGTCCGTGCGAACACTGAATAATAAGCAAATTAGTGAACTGTGGGACTCATAAAAGATGGGGCGTTTATTAAAGAAGCTGAATTAGCTTTAAATATGGCGGATTTGACTGCCGTTCATGCGAGAAACTTGTTCCACTTTCATGCAGACATACATTTACAAAGTTTGTAAACGCGAGACTATAGGGCAACTAAGAACAGTAAAGAATAATAAGTATTTTTGTTGGTATATTAAATGAACAATGGAAGTTGCTCCCCTCCCTGGTCACATGACACCTTAGCTGACCTTTGTGGTCAAAATGGTTAGATTGTTTTAGTTTAAGGAAATTGGAGGCTAAAAAAGGAAAAATAAAAAGAGAAAGAAAAGACGAAAAAAAGACAAAAGAAAAATCGAAAAGAAGGATAGAAAAGAAAAATCGAAAAGAAGGATAGAAAAGAAAAAGGGTAGAGAAAAAAGGGTAGAGAAAAAAGGGAAGAGAAAAAAGGGAAGAGAAAAAAGGGAAGAGAAAAAAGGGAAGAGAAAACAGGGTAGAGAAAACAGGGTAGAGAAAAAGGAGAAAAAAAGGAGAAAAAAAGGAAAAGAGATAAAAAGGTAAAAGGAAAAAAGGAAAGGAAAAAAGGAAAAAAGGAAAGGAAAAAAGGAAAAAAGGAAAAAGGAAAAAAGGAAAAAGGAAAAAAGGGAAAAAGGGAAAAAGGAAAAAAGGAAAAAAGGAAAAAGGAAAAAAGGAAAAAGGAAAAAAGGAAAAAAGGAAAAAAGGAAAAAGGAAAAAAGGAAAAAGGAAAAAGGAAAAAAAGGAAAAAGGAAAAAAAGGAAAAAAGGAAAAAGGAAAAAAGGAAAAAGGAAAAAAGGAAAAAGGAAAAAGGAAAAAAGGAAAAAGGAAAAAAGGAAAAAGGAAAAAGGAAAAAAGAAAAAGGAAAAAGGAAAAAAAGGAAAAAAGGGAAAAAGGAAAAAAGGAAAAAAGGAAAAAGGAAAAAAGGAAAAAGAAAAAAAGGAAAAAGGAAAAAAGGAAAAAGGAAAAAAGGAAAAAGGAAAAAAGGAAAAAGGAAAAAAGGAAAAAGGAAAAAGAAAAAAAGAAAAAAAGGAAAAAAGGAAAAAGGAAAAAAGGAAAAAGGAAAAAAGGAAAAAGGAAAAAAGGAAAAAGGAAAAAGGAAAAAAAGGGAAAAAGGAAAAAGAAAAAGGGAAAAAGGAAAAGGGAAAAAGGAAAAGGGAAAAGGGAAAAAGGAAAAGGGAAAAAGGAAAAGGGAAAAAGGAAAAGGGAAAAAGGAAAAGGGAAAAAGGAAAAGGGAAAAAGGAAAAGGGAAAAAGGAAAAGGGAAAAGGGAAAAGGAAAAGGGAAAAGGAAAAGGGAAAAGGGAAAAAAGGAAAAGGGAAAAAGGAAAAGGGAAAAAAGGAAAAAGGAAAAAAAGGAAAAAGGAAAAAAAGGAAAAAGGAAAAAAAGGAAAAAGGAAAAAAAGGAAAAAGGAAAAAAAGGAAAAAGGAAAAAAAGGAAAAAGGAAAAAGGAAAAAAAGGAAAAAAAGGAAAAAGGAAAAGGAAAAGGAAAGAGGAAAAAGAGGAAAAAGGAAAAAAAGGAAAAAAAGGAAAAAGGAAAAAAAGGAAAAAAAGGAAAAAGGAAAAAAAGGAAAAAAAGGAAAAAAAGGAAAAAGGAAAAAAAGGAAAAAGGAAAAAAAAGGAAAGAAAAAATAAAAATGGGAAATACAAAAAAATAAATGAGAATAAAAAATGCGTGAAATTCTATGCCCCGCTTAAAAACATAATGGCGGACCTTATATTCAAAATATGGGATTTTGGTCATTAGTTTTTAGTAATGTGTTCTCACCAGTTTTAAGGTTATACCTAAGGACGGTTTGTAACGAGAGAAGTATTTTTGGTACGAGTCAGATTCAGAGAAATATTTTCAGTGAAAATGTTTTCAGAGTTTTATGATCAATGTGAGAAAAACGAGACAAAACAACAAAAAATGAGTTCTGAAGGCATATATTCCAAAAAGAGATATTTTGTATATGTTTGAAATAAAAAGTTCCCAACAATAGGAAAACACAAAATATTCGTTAATATTTTTAAAATATTAATATTTTTAAATATTAATATTTTAAAAAGTTCTTATAAAAACAAGGGATTCATTAGCGGAGACACGAGTCTGGGTTGATTAATTAAGAGCCGTGAGTTTCAGGGGCCAGGAAAATCGTATTCAAAACTTCTGTGCTTATTTTTATAAATTACTAGCAGGGAGACCCGACGTTGCCCGGGACTGAATGATGATCAACGAATATTTCACACTCCTATATTTTTATTGTCATCGAAATCCGTGAAATCGCCCGGGAGGAAGCTTCACATGCCTCCATGCAGTAACTTAGTCCAAAATATATGTTATTCTACATTGCACTCTAGAGAACATATTGTTTATTTTATAAAATTATTTTATATAAACCTCTCTCCAGTTAACGGAAGAAAAAAAAAACGTGCGGGGGTTTGAATCTACAGACCACGTTAAGCTAAAAAAAAAAAAAAAAAAAAAAAAAAAAAAAAAAAAAAAAAAAAAAAAAAACACGTAAATTTTCAAATCTTATAAAATTCTTTGTAGTTAATGAAAAATATAATTACGAAGTTTACGTACGGAGTTTGAATCTACAGACCGCGCCATGCAAAAAAAAAAAAAACAAAACAAAAAAAAAAAAACATGCTATCAACTTTCAGTAGAATTTTCACAGCCCGTTGTTCTATCATTATTGCTAAGCGACGACATGGAAAAAAATGGCTTTACCGATGATAAATAAATTAAAATAACGGTTTTGATTATCGGTAATTATCGGGGGTATTCTGAGAAAACTCAACTAAGATCACTCCCAGACTTATACACGAAAGTTCTGTAAAATTTAAAGAAAATCTATTCGGCTGTTCTGGAGTCTATAGGGAACGAACTCGCACACATACAGATAAAGTTGCATTTATATAATTGTAGAGATAATTCATCGAAAGTTGTTTTTAAGAGTCAATGTTCTTTTGATTTCGTAATATAATTTGAGTTTGGTGAAAAGCTCGTAATACTTCAATGAATAGAGTTTATATAGATTGGCAGACGATAATGTGAGGAGTTGTGTGCGTGTGTTCGTTAATTTTGTGTGCACAAGTACAAAAAAATGTTGCAGAAATGAGCCCCCAGATTTGGGCCAACTGGGTTCCACTGGTTAATTGGAGAAAAATCTGGCTTTTAAAGGGTTTGGTTAGTCTCCCCCCCCCCAAAAAAAAAAACATCTATAAATATAAAAGCGAAAATGTATGTATGTATGTATGTATGTGTGTTCGCTTTTTCTGTATGTCTACAAAAGGCTTTTTTCAGAGAAGGGGTCGCTCGCTTTACAACTTTTTAAAACTTTATATCACATATAAATCGTAATATCTCACAGGTAACAACGAAGCTCGCCTGTCTATTTAATTTGCTCGATTTCGGGAAGATAAATATTCAACATTTGTCGCTCGCCGCATGTGGGTTAGTCTTTTTCTTATAACTTCTTCCGCAGTAAATGAAATACTATCCCGCAGTCAAACTTGACCTCATTAACTCATTAAAACGGGCACCTGCCAAATTCAAGTAATTAAATAAATTCAAACGTGTTTCCGTTAGCATCTCGCGGTGGGGCAAGGGTTAACATCGCACTTTTTTTTCTTTTCACACTTTAATTTACAACTTTGCCTCAACGGTTCGGATTCGATCCTCATACTTACTTTTTTTTTTACCCCCCCCCCCCATCCGGAGTTTCCACACACACCTCCAAACACCCGGGCAACGCCGGGTACCCCTCACTAGTTTCAAATAAAATTCTAAGTTTTGATTGGTTCAAAATATAATTTGTTTTTGTTTAGGATAGTGTATGCGCAGACGATGTGCGTACAAACGCGATCATGCATTTTGATTTTGTACGTCGATGTGTTAACATCGACTGCTACATATCTACAGACATGTTTCGTTATTGACTGAGCAAACGAAACTGAGGACAATCACTATCCCCAGAGACAATCCGTGAATCTTTGTCAAGATGACGCCATTCATTAAAACGAAGCATACGTGACCTGGGATCATTTGTCTTACGAGCCATCTCGTATGTTCCGATTTATGTAGCGACGCCATCTTTCTGCAACTTCAGTCCTAACATCTTAAAAGATCAGCTTGATTGTAGAATGTGACGTTATTCAAAATGACGTAAAAATAGATAGTTTAACTTCTCGCAAACATAATCAACATTTTATTCGTTTATTAATTTTTTTTTTAATATTTCATTTTCGGCGTAAATGCTTGGAATGTTTAAAATATTCGTGGAATGAAATATATTTGGTTCTTCAAGTCATAAGAGACCATTAGTTCAAACTCATTAGTCGAGATGAATCAAAAAAATTTTTCCAGACGGAAAAACCTTCCGCTTTTCTCCACCATAGAATTTAAACTGTTTGTCCTATTTTTTCTACTAGCAGGGTTATCCAGCATCACCTGGCATAAAAGTGTAACATAACTTAATCCCTCTCTCTATGTTCTTCGCCCAGCCAGTTTGCATAAAACTTTAGTTATTATGCCCAAAAAAAGAAACTGCCCCCCACCAAAAAAAGGTATCAGGTTGACAAGAAGTTCTTGCGATTTTTAACAAACTCAGATGAACATATTTCAGCTCAAGCAAAAATTTATTGATCAAAATAAGCACCATCAGAATCAACACACGTTTGCCAACGCAAAACAAGTGTATTTATGCCAGTAACATAAAAATCTTGCGTTCTGATGGCGATGAAGTCTTTCCAATCTCTCTAAAGTGGTTGGTTAATCGTGTACGTTACATCTACTTCAGAAGCAAGTTCTCAAGTTGTGCGTGGATTGGCTTCAAGACTCGTCGCCGCCATGACATTTCTTAAACCACCATTGGTCAGTAGTGGTTATTGGAGCTAGTTTCTTTTGGGCTCTTAGCTTGACAAAGTTCTTGCGAAATTTTTAATTTTTTTTATTTCAAATGATGTATTTTCAAAGAAGTTTTCGTTATAATACCTTTGCTTTATATATCATTTTAAAGAGCGTCTTTCGCGCTATCTAATCTTTTTAATTGCAATAATTTTAAAACTATTGTCTTTTCAGAACGTTGAATAAAAGATGAAAAAAAAAAAAATTCACATAATTTTCTTATTTCAATTCAAGCTAGGCCGAAAAGCTACTGAAACAGCTTGCGATATGTGAATTTGTTTATATAACTAAAGCTAGCGCGAGAGAACCCCCAGCAGGATGATTAAGAAAAATTTCTTAAAAAATAATATTTATTTGTATACACAAGAACCCAAGTTTGCCCAGCTGGTTAGCACATCAAAGTTAAGCATTGGATCTTTATATATTTTGTTGAGAGTCAGTGGTTCTTAGTCTAGCTTTATATAGTCATAGGAGAAAATCTCGTCGATATCTACAACGTCCTCATTTATGATGAAACAGCTCTTACAATGTTGATGCATAATCGTTCTTTTTTCTTTAATTCGTACAGGTGTTTAGTGTACTATATGTGTACACGCTTTCATTTTAAGAAATAAACGCGCA
>NC_136525.1:8180154-8200154 GCF_053919585.1 Euprymna scolopes | reverse complement strand
ATATATATATATATATATATATATATATATATATATATATATATATATATATAATTATTTTTTTTACTATAATAATTAAATACCTACATCACTAGTGTTTCATCCTTTCGGGATTCTTCAGTGCAGGACTGCAGGGTGTCACGATTACTACCAGTCGAACCCCGCGACACGAGACATCTCTGGCTCGATTAGCGGAGGCAGGCCGTATCCATTCGGCTACCATTAACCGTGTGAAATAGCGTTGAATTTTACACACATGGAACGTATTTTTATCTTCTTTAGTGGAGGGACCAAAAAAAAAATCGATTCACTTAAGGATCTGAAGAAATTTATTAAACCATTCTTAAGATGGAAATAAGGTCGATTAAACCGAACCTTAAACCAAGGAAAAAGAAAAACTATTTATTTTATGTCGACTATTTCCGATCTGTTCCCTAAATCAGAAACATTCGGGCCGATATGGGTCCTCCTCGTACAGAAGTACCGCAAAAAAAAAAAAAAAAAAAAAATGCTCTTCACCCAAACGAACTCTAAAAAATTGCTAGTTGTATATACAGTCCAATTTCCCTCGAAATTGGAATGACAAAAGTTGTGAGACAAAAAAATAAATAAATAAATGAATAAAAAGAAAAAAAAGGTCAATAATTAGGTTTAGAGACGCATAAAATTACAGACACTAATTTCAGGGGTTCCGACTTGACATGAAAAAGGGAAGTTTGTAAATTACTTATTACGGAGATAAAAAGAAAATGTGTCAACAAAAACAGACATAATTTAGTGATAAAAAAGGCGAGTGCGCGTGCGCACACATTGTGTGAATGAGAGTGAGAGACAGACAGACAGGCAGGCAGAGAGAAATTAAATTACCTCTTAGACACCCCTTGAGTGTCTTCGTCTCCCTGTACAAAAGATTGTCAAGACAACCTGACATATATTTCACCATATAAGCAAAACCTTAAATATAAATAACAGTATTCGAAGCTCAAATACCCCCCCCCCCGCATGGCTATACAAGGCATCCTGCAGATTACAGGGTGACCCCCCCAAAAAAAAACGGGCCCCAACTATAATTAGGCCCCGTTTCTTAGTGTCTTGCCCGAATGAAATGAAACTTTGGTCATAACTAGTTTATTATATTCAAAATATCACATCAAAACAAGGGTCTTTGGCCTTTTTTTCTCCGTTCTACAGTATATGTTCTAGATGGCCTCTATTTAGCTTTTGTTGTTTTTTTTTGGGGGGGGTCACCCTGTATGTAGCCAGGCTTTGTGGGCACTGTAGATTATCTAGCCAGATAAGACATGATTCCATTTCCGTTTGATGAAAACAGTTTATCATGTCTAAAAGTGATACAATGTTCAACGAGCTGTACAATTCATGCTCTCTACCGATCCAACTCATGACAACAGGACCATTGCCAGCACCTTCAAAATGCATCGATGGATTGCCACGAATAACAGGGACGTGTCCAGGGTGATGAAAACAAAGTTTCCGGGCACCGTTATTCTTTGGTTTGATTTCATCATGCCACCTCAGATCTTCAAAGTCGGTTTTGAAAGTCAACACCAGATTGTACCTGGATGTGCTGAAGAGTGTGGTGATCCCCTGGTGCAATCACGTGACCACTGAAAGACTCTGGGTGTGGCAGCAAGACTGTGTCGACAAACAAGTCCAAATAGACCCAAGCTTGGCTTCAAAAAGAATGCTACAACTTTGTACCCTTCTCTCACTGGTCCCCTTCCTCCCCTGACCTGAACCCACTAGACTACTTCGTTTGGTCATACGTTGAGAACATCACCAACATGACCTCCCACAGCAACAAAGTCAGCCTGATTGCTGCCATCTGTCAAGTATTCGCCAAGCTTCTGTCGGTGCTTGTGGAAAAGGCATGCTCTCAGTTCCGGACCTGTATCGAGGGTGACTGAGGCTGAAGGCGGCTACATTGAATATATGTCAGCTCTACTATGTAGCCAAATTACCTGAATTAATTTTTTCGATAAAAGTTTTTAAAAAGCTGTAGTTTTGTTTCCTAAGGGCGACACTTTTATCGTTCCACCTCGTATTATATCAATTTTTGAATTTATACTGCCCTTAATTCATCAGAAGAAATAGAACTCCTCGACTTTAAAAGATAATAAAGGAATATGGGTATGATTACAAAATCTGACCATCGGAAGATTTTGTTTTCTTTACATTACGCCATCTTTGAATCACACACACACACACACACACACACACACACACACACACACTTATATAAATGCAACTGTGGGTGTGTGAGTTTGTTCCTTATAGACTTCGAAACGGCTGAACAGATTTTCTTTAAAATTCACAGAACTTTAGTGTATCAGTCTGGGAGTGATCTTAGTAAAGTTTTGTCTCAGAATACTCCCAATGATTACCGATAATCGAAACCGTTATTTTAATTTAGCCATCATCGGTAAAACCATTTTTTTCCATGTCGTCGCTTAGCAACAATGATAGAACTATGGCCCGTGAAAATTCTACTGTGGGTAAGTTAATAGCATGTTTTTTGGGGTTTTTTTGTTCATTTTAATTTTTTTTTTTTGCATGACGTCGTCTGTAGGTACAAACCACGCACATAAATTTCTTAATGTTTTGTTTTCGTTACCCGAAAAGAAGTTTATATAAAATTATTTAATAAAAGAACCAGTAGATTCTCTACAGTGCAATGTAGAATAATATATTTTAGACTAAGTTACTGCATGGATGCATATGAAGCTTCCTCCCGGCCGATTTCACGGATTTCGATGACAATAAAAATATAGGAGTGTAAAATAGTCGTTGCTCATCATTCAATCCCGGGCAATGTCGAGTCTCCCTGCTAGTATATCTATACTCCTATGAATTCGTTTTTCTTTTGTGTGTATTGATATTCATATTAAAACCCCTCTTTTCTATTTATTTATTTATAAAGAAAATACAATTTTCTTATATATGGGTTGTGGAATTGCATTCATTAGCAAAAGATCCAGCTAATTTGCATATTCTTTTAAACATTCATTTTAATTAATTCCTTATTAGTTGTTTTCGGTTTTCTTATGGGATGATCATCTTTAGTTAACTATTACGTGTAATTATATTCAAGCAGATATTCTACATGATTTATACTTGCATAATATTTGCGTAAAAAGTTTACAGTAAACACAAAATTGTTTCCATATATATTTATGTATACGTATATATTTTTCTTTAATCTATCTATATATCTATGAAAGTGAACGTGTCTGTGTGTACATTTCCCTACGCAATAACTTAACTTTCAGTCTACAGACTCAAAATTTGCTATACAAGGTACTGAGATTTGGGAAAAATCTTTGTGATCGGTTTTTGGCCAGAAATTTGGATGTTAAGGGGTCAAAGTTCAACGATTTGACCTTTGAGAACACTACCAAACTCCTTCGACAATTTTGGGTCTAAACACTTGAAATTTTAGATATAGGTTCTTTGGACATGGATCTAACTTAATAACTTGATTTGAGCCCAAAACAATAACTTAAGGTGTCAAAGTTAAAAATTGACCGCTTTTTTTTGCTCAACATACACCTCCAAACACCCGAGCAATGCCGGGCTGAAATGCTAGTATATATATATATATATATATATATATATATATATATATATATGAGAGAGAAATAGAGCGAGCGTATGGAGTGAGAGAATGTGTATGTAGAGACGGGGTGTATCGAGCGCGCGTGGGAAAAATATGTGCGCGCACGCGCCACATAAAAGATCAAATACCCGAAGACGCCAAGGTAATTATTCATTTATTCATTCGTTTAGGGTTTTCCTTTAAACTGAATCCGGGATGAAACCGGGATGAAACCGAGTGGGTTTGCTTAAATTGGTTTCCTCACTCGGCCCCTTTCTCTCTCCCTCGCCCAAAGAGATTTTGTTTTATGCTTCTAAAATTTCGAGGAACTTGTTTGCGGAGTGGAAGGGGGAAATTCTAACTTTAGTCATTTTATCCCCCCCCCCCCCAAACCTCCCTCTCTCTAAAAAAAAAAAAAAAAAAATTCCTTCTTTCCGCTGCTCGTAAAAAGAAATCCACCCAAAGGTAAGTAGAGGGTTCATTCCCTCCATCCCCGAAAGTGAAATGCACGTACCTGCAATTTCTCCACCCCCTAGAAAAATATCCACCCCGTTTAAGTTACAAGTATTTTAAACGGATGCAGACAAGCATAAACTAATCAACAACGAAGGCCCTGTACAGGTAAAAAAAAAAAAAAAAAAAAAAAAAAAAAAAAAAAAAAAAACGACGCGTCTTCTGTGTGTGATTTTTTTTTTTTTTTTTTTTAGCATTTAACTAGAATATCCATCCCAAGACTAGTAAGAGCAATTTTTCGAACAGAACACCAAACTGAAAATTAAGGAATCGAAATATTAATTTACTTGTCCGCACGTCCAATGTCACAAAAACCATCATCATCGCAAACTTTTTTTTTTTTTTTTTTTATTTTTTTTTTTTTTTTACATTTTCACGCCAAACAAGGCACATTGCCACTTTGGTGTAGGGGGCTACTATCAGGGGCAGCAACAACTGGGGCACTATGTTGGGATTTGGGCAGCAAGACGTCGGTTCACGTTGCACTTGAACTTCTGCATGTCAGTACAGTTAGGGAAGCAGGAACCTGGAATGGAATTCCAGAGTCTAGCGGGTCTGGGGAAGAAACTACTGGAGTAGAAAGATCTTTTACATCTAGGGATCTCTACTGTGTGGGGGTGGGATTTAGCTGCCTGTCGGGTTTGTCGAGGGTGTTCACGTCGTGGGGGCACAAGTGTCTTAATTACTAAGAAACGAATTACCTACCTGTATATTCGTTCTTTATCGGTATAAAATCATTAAAACCATTTCCTCTCCAAAAAGAAAAGAAAAAAAAAAAAAAGAAAACATGCCTGTTTACCGTTTCAAATTGACTGTTTTATTTTATAACTAGCGGGGGTGTCCGGCGTTGCCCGGGTGTTTAGGTGGTGTAGTAAGGAACCCCCGGTCGGAAGGGGGAGGTAAAAAGAGCAGTAGCGGGGGGTGCCCGGGTGTGTGTAGGTAGTGTAGTAAATAACCCCTGGGGGGGGGCGTAAAAAAAGTGGTAGTAGCAGGGGTGGGGAATCAAAACAACAGTAGGCAAAGGTGTTAAATAAAAAAAAAAAAGTGGTAATACGCAGGCAGGCTCGAACCCATAACGCGAAGGAGTAAAAAAAAAAAATCTGATGTCTTATTCGATCCCTCCATCGTCCGACTGGAAGTTGAGAACGTTGAAATTAAGGCTAGTCAATCGAAAAGAGGGGGATTTGCAAAAAAAAAATGGCGACGGAAAAATCGACCTCGCCTTGTATAAAACTGCCCAGTTGAGGGTGAAGGAATTGCTGTTTTTGGCCGATTTTTCGATATTTGTCGCTCGAAAGATCGTGCTTGAAAACGATTTGAAACCGGTTTGATCAGGTTCCGATGCGTCTGTCGGAAGTTTTTGGCGGACATAGAAACACCCACACACATTTTGCCTTTTATATAATAGATTAAAAAAAAAATGTCATGTTGAGGAGAATAAGTTTTTTTTTTTATTACAGATTCTATTTAAATTTTTTTTAAATGTGCAAGTGAATTGACATCTGTTCTTTTATAATTTATATTATATAAAAAAAAAAAAAACAACAAGGCCGATAGCCATTAGTCGCATGCTCTCGTGTAATGAATGAATGCGTGAATGTAGGACTGACATGAAATTCTTAAAGATAAACTAAAATGACCGAAAAATGGGCTGAAATTACTTAAAAAGTAAATGACTTAGAATGACTTTAATGAACTTAAGGATGAATAGAATGACTTGAATGCTTAAAAAATAACTGGAATCCTTCAAAAACTTGAATGATCTGGAGAATGACGTGAATGGCTTTGAGACTGACTGGTTGTAAAATGGGTGATCATTTTACATTAAATTAATACAGAAAAGTGATCCCTCACTTTATATCATAAGGTTACAAACATAAGTACAGCATGTAGTAAAAACAGATGCTACACTTTGATCTTTATATAATTTATTTCGTGAAAATGAAAATTACAATCAAAATAATTCAATGTAAAATTAAAATAAATTAAAAGCAAAATTCAAATTTACAAAACAAATTTAGGCACAAGACCCTTTAAGATCTGGGGGGGGGGAGTGTTGCAGGGTCTTTGTTACTACAGTGAAAATGGAGTCTTTGGCGACTTTACTCTTGACTGGCAACATTTACCACAATACCTCATTCACTCTGTGGACTCTAAACTAACTAATGAAAACCCCAGCGTTTTTTCAAAAAACAATATATTTACAATTATTTTGTGTGTGTGTGTGTGTGTAAAACTTTTTTTTTTTTATAATTAAAATGTATGTGTGTGTGTGTGTGTGTGTGTGTGTGTGTGTGTGTGTGTGTGTGTGTGTGTGTGTGTGTGTGTGTGTGTGTGTGTGTGTGTGTGTGTGTGTTTGAAAAAAGTTCAATTCATTGGCAAATGAAAAGTTCTTGAATTTTGGAAGAAAAACAGTTCGTGTTGGGGAGTGGGGAATCTAGAAAAATATGCAAAAAATAAATTTGCCTAGTGCTTTGTTAGTAAGGTCCCTCTCTGAGCTAATCTAGAAAGTTAGATCACCTACTGTTTTCCGGGACACCGAAAACAAGCGGGAAGATCCCTAGTGGGGATTGGGAAGGATTCTTATCGGGTGTAGGGAGGAAAAATAAATAATTGTCAAAAACAACAAAAAAAAGGGGGAAGATGAGGGGGGGTAGGCGGCGACCTTCGAGTAGGGGTTGACTAGGGAGTGATAAAACAAAAAGATAGGGCGGTAGTGGTAGAGTAGCCTCGGAAGGTTCTCTAGTGCCAAAAAAAAAAAAAAAAAAAAAAAAAAAAAAAAAAAAAAAAAAAAAAAAAAAAACACAATTAGAGGACAGGATCTCATTTGTACCCCCAGTCAAGAGCAAGAGTCTCTTTACTTTTTATTTATCTAACTTAGCGGGATGGGCTCTGTAGAACCCAGTACCGCATGTGTCATGCTTATGGTGGTAATACGAATTCAAACTTGGCGCCTTGTCGGATGCACAAGCTAGCGTCATGCACCCACCTCTTGTCAAAGGCCACTCGACGCAACCTCTTCCAATCGCATCTGATCTTTACTTTAAGCAGATGTTTAAAGTAGCCGATCAGATCCCGATCCGGAACAGATTAATCTTAAAAATCTAAGAACAGCATCTATTAACAACAGACCTTTAATTTTCACCAAAAAGACCAAGCACAAAAGTGTTACGGACAGACCAACCGACTGACAGACCGACGGAGTGACTTATAGAGTCGCTTACACGCGACTAAAAACAACAACAACAACAACAACAAAAAACAATGTGTTACCAGTTGAATTTTCATTTTAAAAAATTAATTCGTTTTTGCTTTAAAAGGTTAAAGAATTTGCTAAAAAATTATTTTTATTTTGTCTTTGTTTTATTTTATTTATAGTGAGTTTAAATTTTTCTCAACTAATGTGGAATTTCCACGGGTTCTTCTAATATTTAATTAATGGGAACCTGATTTAGCATATATGTTGTGTGGTCTGCCTCTCTGTAACGATTTACCTGTTTATCGCGGTTACATATGTGTACTCTGATTTGTTGCACTTCTACAGAGACGCGCGCTGCTAAATCTAGCGTGTTCCAGCCGTTTTACAATCAAACAGACTGTTTCACAACAAAAACTTTATTTTATTATTTTGCCTGTCGGGGGTCGTCGGAACTATCAAGCAAGGGTGATTGAAGTGACGTTGGGGGGTGGTGACAAACTAACGACATAACGATCATGCGTATCACTCCCCCCTGTCTCTCTTTCTGTCCTCTTTGTTCGTCAAACCTCTTATTTTTGACAAATTCTTTGTTCTATCAGGTCAATATATGTGTCAAAGTCCGACATGATATTTTCTTTGTTCACTGCTAACATGGAATTTGTGTGAGTGCACTATCTCCAAGTTCCTTTATTACACACATCTTTGCATAGACCTAACTTGGGTGCATCAGCATGAATCGAAACAGAAACCAAAACTTATGAATTCTTGGTAAAATTATTTATTACAAGAAATGGAAGCCCATAACAATTAAACGACAGTCACTCAAATACAAGAGTGACACAAAAAAATAAACACACACACTATCGTATTAATATATAGACAATCTATATATCTATAAAAGTGAACGTGTCTGTGTGTCTGTCTGTGTACATTTCCCTACACAATAACTCAATTTTTAGTCTACAGACTCGAAATTTGATATACAGGGTACTGAGATTTGGGAAAATCTGTGATCGGTTTTCGGCCAGAAATTTGGCTGTTAAGGGGTCAAAGTTCAACGATTTGACCTTTGAAAACTCTACCAAACTCCTCCGCTAATTTTGGGTCTAAACACTTGAAATTTTAGATATAGGTCACCTGGACACGTGTCAAACTGTTTATAATATATATACATGCACATATAGTTATGAACAGTACATAGGGTCCGATCAAAGCCGGGCTGAACTGCTAGTGATAATTTTAAGAGTTATAGGTGTTCACCAAGATACATTAAAATGAAAAGAAATCCACAAGTAAAAAAAAAGTTGAGAACCATTGGGTCTAGACTGTTGGCTTTGGCACCGAAAAAAAAAAAATCCGCAGCTGAGATATTTAATGCGTTATCACGCTATATAGCACGTTCTATCAGCCATAATCGGCTAAAGGTCTTAAGTAATTTGCAATTATATTCTTAATATCGCCCACACTGAAGACTGAACCTTCAACCTCCATAAGACTGTCGGTTAAAACTGAATTTCACCTAATACTTCATTAGTTATGCCACAAGTCAAGATGAGAACTGTAGTCCGAATAATCTAAATACAAATAAACTAAATATAGCCTACATTACGATCCTCGCCCGTAGAAACCGTATTACAAAATGCAGTTAATTAGTTTAGGAGTGAATCCACTTACCTAACTTCGTATGTATACTAAAAATATCCTAGAACGTGTAAAATTAATTACCAAAACAGATTTTGTATCTATTTTATATCCCTTTATGAAGATATATATAAACACTGAATATTCTGTGTAGCTTAATTGCCATAAATATTTTTATAACTTACTACCTAGTTCTACCTATGTATTGAGCACTGTTGAAGGAAATGCTTAAAGTTTACGCATAAAATTATATTTTCGTATATTAATTTATGTGATTAAATGAAGTATTATATATATATAACACTCTTGCATTTAAGTGATAAAAATTGTGCATAAAAATTGATGAGGTCCCGTTGTCTGGTAGTAAAACACCAGGCTACTTATTGAGTGGTGACAGGTTCGATCCTTATCAAAAAGTTTAGCCATGCTGATGACAAGTGATACTTAGAAACATGTATGTCTATGGAGAATATTAATGCACGTAAAAAATATTTCATCATGATCGATCCAGTGGAGAGTTGTACACGTACACCCACACACAGACACACTGCTATGTAGAAGTCATGTCTAATATCTGAACTGTCAAAAAAAAAAAAAAAAAAAAAAAAAAAAAAAAAAAAAAAAAAAAAATGGTGCTACCGCCTTGCCTTTTTGCATAATACAAAAATCAAACTAAATATCGCCCACATTACGTCGTCTCCATCCCCATTTTTTTTTTTTTTTTTTTTTTTTTTTGCGAAGTCAGAGTGAAGAAAAATGAAGTAATTGGAGACGAATAATATATACTTGCAAACCTTTTAAAAGTGCGAGAGAAAGATAACGGGTGCTACTTAATACATGAGCAAATCCAGGTATCTGCCTGCTCCGGGGGGGGGGGAGAATGAAGGCACAGATTAGCATGTTTCACGGAGTGATGATCTCCACAATGTATCTCTCCCCCTATCACCTACCGTAAACCATTTTTTTTTTTGATATTGCTAAATATGAAAACATGTTAGACTCTTCATCATGACTTATAACATACTTACGTTAGAACATACTAGGTGCCTTCAATAGTCACTTCCTTACTCCTCCTACCCATCTCATAGACTCCCTGCTTTCCTTGAATCTCTTATGCCACTCATAAACTGATGCTCGATTCATACAAGATGGTCCAAAAGCAGATTGAAGCATTTCCTATGTTTATGTTGTATTTTCTTAAAGTTTAAAACTAGGGGTGGGGGCAACCAGAGTTATGGAAAATCCGTTCTGTAAAAAACTACCTTCACCATGACTAATGTTTGTGTAAAAAAAAAAAAAAAAAATTTCGAAGACATAGTTATTAAGAAAAGTGCAAACAAATAAACGGAAGTGAATTACTAGGCCCAAACCGTCCTTTATCAGAGGACCAAGAATTTTAATTTAAAATAAGTAAAGCATGCATGGTCCCCCGTAAGTGCACAGTGAACGAGGCAAAAAAAAAAAATGACTAAGTTCAGCATTTGGACCCCCCCCCCTATTTAGCCCCAAAATCTCCAGGGGACGTCAAATCCTGGTGAAAATGAACAAACTGCAGTTTTAGACCTTAGCATATGTAAATTTGAGTTTTTCTGCACCATGGAAAGAAAGAAATGACTAAGTCTATTATTTGCCCCCACCCATTTAGCCCCAAAAGTCCACAAGGCATTATTATATTAAAATTTGAGTTCAGCACCATGCAAAACTGCTAAATAGACATACACAGAAAATTTTGGACAAATATGGTAAAATAGTCCAAAAAATTGAGTTTTTATTAGTCCTAAAAGAGCCCCTGGGGCACGCTGAAAAGTTATCATGAAGTATAGACAAACAAAATTATATAGAAATCAGTTAGTTACAATTTTTCAGAAAGTTTTATAAAAATTCAAGGCATCAATCTTTTTTTAAATAAGCACAAAAGTGTCAGTTTTAGCCATTTTGACCCGAAAGGCACCTCTAGAGGGGCAACTGGAGTTTTTCTGGAAAATCCATTCGGTTACTTTTTTTTTACTCATATCATGTTTAATGTTTGTGCAGAATTTAAAAAAAAATTCCAAGGCGTAGTTATTGAGAAAAGTGCAGACAGATGAACGAACGAACGAACAAAGGTGAATTTACAGGTCCATCCTCCTTTTGGCCGGGGGGGGGGGGTGAACTAACCAATAAGAAGTATTAGATGAATGGATTCTGACCCAGAAAACTCCCCCCACACACACACACCTTTGTTAGAAAAAAATCGTTTATAGAATGTGAGGACTAAGGGACAAAACAAGGAAAGTTATGAGGCTTGTAAAAGCAAAACGTGGCTGGGAGCAGGTTGGCATGGAGGAGCGCTGTCCACGAAGGTGCTGCGCTTTATAGCAGTGACCTAAATCAAGCTGCTGAGGATAAACGCAAGAACAGAAAGGACAGATTATCAACCAGACACACCCAACCCCACCACCACTACCACTACCTTTATCTGCCCAAATTGCACAAGACAAATTGGGTTTAGGATTGGGCTCTATGCTCACCTGAGGACCCACAGAAGCCACAACGGAGGACAGTCTTACTCGGACACGAGTGACCGCCGATGATGATGAAAAGCAAAACTAAGATCTATTTTCTATTCTCTTATATGACGGGTCAAATTTGACCCACGGGCTATAGGTTTGCAACCCTTTATTCAAATTACAGGATAATATTGTTAAAATATTATTTCTGGTTGGTTTTATAAGCAATATTATTAGCCCTTTAACTATTTAGAAAAAAAAAAAAAAAAAACATGTCCAAGTTTCTGTATTATTTAAAATATATTTATGCGTATTTTGCGACCAGGCAACGCCAAGCGGCCTGCTAGTTTTAATATAAATTAAATCCAATCTAAATCTGAAATATTTTGATTTCCAAATGACCTGGTAGAACTAATTTGTTCAGTCGTAAACCTAATTTACAAAACTCGCTATTTCTGTCTGTCTCCATATTTACAAACTATCTCTTCCGAAACTGAAAGTCGCAGAATGGCGCTCGGGGTATCAAATGATTGAATTTTTTATGGACCGTTCTTTTATGGGTCTTTAGTTGGTTAAAATAGTTTTTGAGGGGGTAAAAATTAAAAAAAAAAATCGTTATACATTTTGTACATTCATCTTAGTTCATTTTTAATCAGTTCATATGCGTGTCATGTTGGTATAGTGGTAACGTCACCAGCTTTGGATGCTACAGTTTTGCTTTCAGTTTCGATTCTAGCTGATGGCACCCAAATACTTTTTTTATTTTTTACTTTTGAAATCACGACTATATAATAATATATACGAAATCTGGACAAATTAAAATATCATATTTAAACGTATTTTACGACCGAGCAAAGCCCCCCCCCCCGCTAGTAAATGAATATAAACGGCATAAATAAAGTAGGAATTCATTCAAAAACGCCTTGTACGTATTATTTCAGTATCTGGGTAGATACCAGATACCTCCAGATTGCAACTGACCATTGCTTACATTCAGAATGCTGCCATCTGTCTCAGAGAGTGAAGAATTTCGTTTGTTGTCATAAACACGCATTTTCAAGCACTATGGATAATAATTAAGGTAAGTTTATGAAATGCAAACATTCTCAGTGGTAGTTTAACTATTGAACTTCATAATTTTTTCGGTTTGAAGACAATCATGAACTAAAATTAACAATACATATATATTTTTTTAATCATCAACATCATAATTCAGGTCATGAAGGGTTAATTGTACCTATTTACTATGCCTCCCCACGGGACAGAGACACCAGGGTCGTTTTTTAACGTGGAGAAAAGGTACAAAAATAAAAATTGTCTCAGTCGTGAAAGATTTCTCCTCCACCGAAAGAGAACAAGAAATAGAAGTGCAGCATCTGAAGAACAGATACTACACTTAGATCTTGGGATATTTATTTGCTTCCCCACTGAGCAAATTAGGCAGGAGGCCGTTTTTTAATGTGGAGATAGGGGGAGGGGGAGGGAAAGGGGGATCCAGCTCCCGAGAGGTGGGAAGTGGGAGCTGGATTAGAAACTGTTGGTATGAAGGGTTGCCCCTTCAGTGACCAAGGTCAGATATGTGGTGGTAACCCCACATATGGTCTTTGCTAGTCATAGCTGGTCTTTGCTAGTCATAGCTTGCAGTATCTGTCGGAACAGATACTACACTTTGAGATATTAAATCTTTTATTCATGTTAAAAATACAGTCAAAATCAACCATGAACAAAAACCTTAGGCACATGGCCAACTCAAAAGGGGGGATTGTGGGGGTTGTTGGTCATCCTTGTCACCCCAGAACTACACAAAATCAAAAGTTTCTCCCAGCTAGTATCTTCTTTCTCCATAATACCGCATTCACCCTTTCATATTGGGGGACGTCCTACTTAACTCCCAGTTGTTAAAACATTTTTTATTGACGTGTAAAAACAAAAAAGATAACAATAAAGTGGTACAATAATTCATTTGTGTCGAGGGTGGGGGAAGAAAAAACAAAAAGTGATTAGTAGGACCCTCCCAACCCCGTCTACAGGGTGGTCAAAAAGTCAGGTAACATGTTAAAGGTAGAAAAAGCAATATGAGCCATTATAATCTCTATTCGTTTAATATTATTTGTTTAAATATTTGAGTGTAATATATAAACTACCCCTCCTTTTATATTTCAATGTATGGTACTTAAATATACCTGTATTGCTAATATCGTTTTTCTTTAAAATGTTACCTGACTTTTTGACCACCCTGTAGTTGATAGACTGCCCGTTCCACTAGGTTTGTAAAAGGAACCTGCTTCTGTGGGTCAGTCTCTAGGTGGGGATGCCCTCTAGATGGGGGTGAATGGAGAAAAGAAAATTTTGTGGGTAAGGGATGGTGGTTAGTTTGTATTTCTTTCTCTCCAAGATGGGTAAAATTTAGAGGAAGGGGTGAAAACAAAAATTGCAGGTAAGAAGAGATGGGGATCTTGGAGGCTTCCTAATCGGGGAGGGATGGAACACACACTCAGCTAGCTGAGAGGCTACTTGTTTAATTTTACTTTACAGAACTGCACGTTCCACACCTAGGCGGGGAACACGTATTCAAATTTGGCTCCTCTTGTACACACAGACTTGCCACATGTATCCATCTTCTGTCAAATGCCGCGCGATGCAGCCTTCTTCTATCACATCTGATCTTCACCCGTAGTTGGTGTTTAAAGAAAGCGATCAGATCTTGATCAGAAAAAGACAACACCCCCCCCCGGCAACCTTGCAGACGCGACGTCCAAATCACCATTCTCGCCACGACCAGGATCGTAACGTAGACCATTTGTCTTTCCCGGTCCCACGGCGGCCTCACGTTGTCCACAACATTGGATACAGTAATTGGGCGAGGATGCTCAGAATCGATGTGAGCCGTCACCTCGCTGACATACAACCAGTACTGGCGGAGTTCGCGGCAATCGAAGAAAGCGTGATCAGTAGTTTCTACGGCCGTTGTCCTACAACGGGGACAATCAGGCGACTCCAAAAACCCGGAACTGCATTGTATGTTGTTGAGTGGAAGTGCATTTCGGGCCAATCGCCAGGTCAGAGAGAACTCCGAATTGTTCAGATGACTTGAACCTGGCGCCCAGCTCCACGCGGAGCGGATCTCACTCTGCTGCCACCCCAAACGCGCACATAGCGGGTCGGCGGCGGCGGCCCCCTTCACTAGATCCCTGTGGAGTTCCCTATGGGTAGCAGTCACAAGGTCACTGGACATTGGTAGTCGTTTTAGCGCAACTCGGCACTCTTTCATGTAGGCAGATTCTCCCCGCGGCCTGCGACGGCTCTCAATGGAAGGGTCGAGAACGAGGTCGGGGAAGGCGGCAGTAACCACGGGGTGCCACGGTTGGTCATCTTGCATATAGTGGCTCAGGAAGGCCAGCCTCTCAGCATCTCGATGACACTTCAAGTCCGGCATTCCCAAGCCTCCCTCACACGGACGTTGAATACAGACCTGTCTGCTCACCCAGTGTCTTCCTCTGTCCCAAAGGAGCGAGGACAAGAGTTCGACAAGAGCTTTTAGGTGTTGTGCAGGCAGGGGAAGTACGGCCAGTCAGTAAAGGATGAGAGGAAAGACGTGGCGCACGCCTCAGCTCTACCCTTTAAGGAAAGTTTCCTAGGAAGCCACGAATTGACTGCAGCCTCCACCTTTGACCGTATCTCCAACCAATTCTTGTCAAGCTGGAGACCCGGTCCGAACCACACGCCAAGGATCCGGACCGGGTCATCTGTCCAGCTGAAGGGCGCCGGGAGGTTTGCGTTGCCACTCCAGGCGCCCAAACGCAGTCCTACCGACTTGCTGCGGCTTTTGAGTTTTGATGTAGACAGCTACAATAATCGGAAAAGTCTGAGTCGCACGACGAGGTTCACTCTACACAGATCCGAACGCTTCTTTCTTAGAACTGCCCGCTTATGGAACACTGTTCTGCTGGTTTGCTTCTTGACTGACTACAGTATCGTTGCCCTCAAGTCCAATGTAAACAAGTTTTGAAAAGTCTGCCGATGTTCACTCCACACAGGTCTAAACGCTTCTGCCCACACTCCTCAGCAACTTCTTTTTATGGTGCCCGGGCACACCTCAAAATCACGTATGAGACGCGATTTTTTCAAGAACTGTTCGAGACCATGGACATTAAAAAACCACGGTCCCCATCTTGGATCTTTTCGTTTTTCCTTCTCAGCCCGCACAACAGATACGAGCACGTTTTTGTGGTAAGCCTTTTCTATTTTCCCCACAAAAATAAATAATTTCGAATATAAATAATTTGTAAGCATTTTTATCATTATTTTAAGATATGCCAAAAGTAACATACAAAAAAAAAAAAAAAATGCATATGCCCGGCGGAATTTGACACGCGGGCTATAGGCTTGCAACCCCTTATTTAGATTAACCCAGACAGTGCGACACAATAGAACCTGTCGTTTATTTAGTCTGACCGAACCAAGTGGGTAGAGAATAATTATTTAAGTTAAGGCGCACAAAAGGACAGAGCAGGTCCGGAAAAGGGTGGGGTATTTCACAGGTTACCCGTTTACATATTTGACGGGGTATTTTTGTTTCCCGGGCGACGACGTCGGCTGATGTCAGCTGTTTCCATGGATACAGCTCAGAGACTGCTCATTTTGCCAGCCCACCTTGACCTATTGACCCCACGCATTAGCCATCGCCAATTAAAATATAACAAAAAGTTATTCTTGTAAGCGGTCGTTGAAGATGTGCACTTAGCAATGAAAATGCTATTTCGGATATAAGCCTGACAGACCAACTAAAAGAATATTTCAGATTTAAGCCAGAACAGCAACGAAAATACGATTTGAAAACAAGTGTGACAGATCAATGTCAACAATATTTTAATGGAACAAGTCAAGGACAACAGCATATTCTTTTCATTGTTTTGACTCGAGTGTGTATCCGTTGATATTTTATATGCTTTTATATATAGTGATGTGCTTCTCGGTTGATTAATTGTGTCTAACTATGTCAGATATATACTCGAGAGTAAAAATGAAAAGAATATGCTGTTGTCATAGCTCTAGTCATGACAGACTAACGAAAATGCTATTCTCCCTCTCTATCTCTCTTCCCGTTTCCACAACTCCATCCTTGGTAAAAACTATTCGACTATGATGGACATCAAAGCAGGTCTAGCAGTGTCAGAAATTTCGTGAAAATAGTGAATAATTCCACCCCATCTTTCCAAGCTTATAACTCCTCGAAAAATGTAATTCAAGCCCTAATTTTTTTTTTTCAATTAAAGGAGTAAGGACCAAGGTTTTATTTAAAAAAAAAACAAAACAAAACAATGTGTTTTTTTTTTTTTAAAAAGGTTTTAAACTTCGGACTTTACAGGTAAATTTCTAAAAAACTGATTTTTTTTTTTGTTTTAAATTTGAATATATTATTTATTGACCTTTTCTCTTCAATTTGTGATATATAAACCTATTAAACATAAATTAATTATTTACTTTTTAATAGACATTTCAAAATGAGAGGCGTAAATTATTCGACCCCCTATCTTTCTAAGCTTATAACTCCTCGAAAAATGTAATTCAAGCCCTAATTTTTTTTTCAATTAAAGGAGCAAGGACCAAGGTTTCATTAAAAAAAAAAAAAAAAAGACAAAAAGAAAAAATGTGTTCTTATAAAATAAGGTTTTAAACTTCGGACTTTACAGGTAAATTTCTAAAAAACTGATTTTTTTTTTTGTTTTAAATTTGAATATATTATTTATTGACCTTTTCTCTTCAATTTGTGATATATAAACCTATTAAACATAAATTAATTATTTACTTTTTAATAGACATTTCAAAATGGGGGGGGGCGTGAAAATGGGGGGGCGTGAAAATGGGGGGGCGTGAATTTAAAAAAAACGTTTGTCTAAAATATTATATTCGGTTTATTGGAAAGAACATAAAATTTCACATTGACCCTGAAAATATCGTAAAAATAGAATCAATAGAAAAATTTTGATAGATTTTAAAAATTTAAAAATTTAAAAATATTGAGTTTAAAAATTGAAAAATATTGAGTTCGGAAAATTCATTACTGTTTTAAAAAAAAAATAAAAATATTTTTATTACTTTTAAAACAACTGTAATAGTTTATTTTGGAAGTATAATCCATAAAGAAAATAAATAACCCACTTTTAACAGAGAAATTACGAGATTTTTATATTGTATTCGCAGTTTCGTGTTAGGGGTGTCAAAAATTCCTACAAAAATTCTGATACTGCTAAAGCAGGTCGTCATCCTCCATATAGTCGAGACTTTGCTCTTCATGAGTTTTGGTTATAACTTAGTTCTGGAATTGAGTTATCCTTTAAAAATCACTTTTAATTATTCACCCCAAACGAGGCATATTGCCACGTGACTGTAAGGTTCTACTATTTTGGACCATATCTACAGGAGCACTATATAGGGAGTTGAGCAGCAAGATGTCCGTTTACATTACATTTAAATGTTTACAGTCAGAGTAGCAGAAAATAGGGAGGGAAATCTAAACTCTATAAGTTTGAGAAAAAAAAGCCTTAATATCGTCCACATTATGTCTTGGGGCTCATGGCGTAGTGGATAGAGGCATTGAATCTACGGTTTCAGTTGAGCATTGTCTGAAGATAGCGCGGACAAAGCATTAGTTGAGAAAACAGTATTTTTTAGATGAGGTCCACCTCCACAATTTTCTTTTAAATGACAACTTTTAAAGGTTTTCGACTATGCTGAATACGGAAATCGCATTGAAATTTTGCAGAAATAAGTAGTTATCGAGATATAAAAAGTTGTATTATGCATTGTATCCTTTGGCGGCCATCTTTGTTACGCGGGTAGATTTGTTTATGGTGCGCACGCGTAACAAAGATGGCCACCAAAGAATACAATGCATAATACAACTTTTTATATCTCGATAACTACTTATTTCTGCAAAATTTCAATGCGATTTCCGTATTGAGCATAGTCGAAAACCTTTAAAAGTCGTCATTTAAAAGAAAATTGTGGAGGTGGACCTAATCTAAAAATTTACCGAGACAACAACAACTATGGAAGGCAGTAATTACTGGGATACAGTTACAATACTTATTCCTATCCCATTGCGGTTAACCACCTGAAGAAGGCACGAGGATGAGTTGGCCGAAACATGGTGACAACTTTGAAGATGAGGTTAACAGTCCGCAAATAAATAAAAATTTAAAAAAAACTATTAGAATAGAAGGTTTTCCGGCATCTAGGGAATCTCTACAGTGAAGGGGTGGAGTTCTACTGCTTCTCGAGTAAACAGTTACATTTGGTCGCTACAAACAGCCATCTGTTTCAGTCATTGTAACTATTTACCTTCGAATAAATAATTAAAAAAAACTTGACACTTTTCTACAGGGAGATCACTTTTTTCACTGATATTTTTTAAAGTTATCCCCTCTTTTCGATTGACTGGCCTTAATTTAAACCTTGCCACTTCCGGTTTGCGAAGGATGCAACGGCAAAGACGTCACGTTTTTTTGTTTTTTTTTGTTTTGTTTTTTTTTGTTACGTTCTTTTCCTTCTTCGTGGTCCGGGTTTGAGCCTGCCTGCCTACTACAAATTTTTTTTTTTTTGTTCAACACACCTCCAAACACCCGAGCAACGCCGTGCACCCAGGCTAGATTAAATATATAAAATGAAAACTGTGTGTGTGTGTGTGTGTGTGTGTGTGTGTGTGTGTGTGTGTGTGTGTGTGTGCGCGCGCGCGCTCCTTCTCTTTCCACTCGAAAACGGCTGGACCAATTTTTATGAAATTTCACACGAAGGTACTTTATGTGGCTGGCAGTGTTTTTGGATAGGTTTTGTATTGGAATGTATTTGATAAGTATCGATAATCAAAATAATTTGATGAAGGAAGAAACAGGCGATTTTGACCAACGTTAACACCTTACACAGCCTAACATCACAAGTGCATTTGAGAAGTTATTACCACACAAGCAGAAAGGCTCGACATAAAATCAACAGTAGGTTCTTTGATATGACAAAGGTACGTTCGAAATTAATGTTTCTGATGAAAGCACAATTGCACCATGATACTTAACTTTCATTTTAAACTTAAATTCAAGCCATTATCACCGCACAAGCAGTAAGATCAGGCATATAAAATCAACAGTAGGCTCTTTGATATGACAAGGGCACGTTCGAATTGAATGTTTCTGTTTAGAGCACAATTATAGCATTATACGCGACTTGAATTTTTAAGTTGAATTCAAGTTATTGTATATAAAAATAATTCTATAAAATCGACAGTAGTTTCTAAAAATGTTCTGTCGACTAAGTCACTACAGGGTTGGCATGTGAAGCTTCCTCTAGGTGCACCGCGATGTGTCCCCAACTAGAGCAGGCAATCAATTCGATTAAAAAAAAATGAAATAAAAAAAAAAATTAAAAAATAAAATAATTAAATTTTTTTTAAAAAGCAGACGATTCCACCGATTTCGATGACAAAACTAAGAGTCTGAAACGTCCGTTGATCATCATTCAATCCCGGGCAACGTTGGGTCTTTCTGCTCGT
>NC_136525.1:8157654-8167654 GCF_053919585.1 Euprymna scolopes | reverse complement strand
ACCCGCAATTTCAGTCATAAATTGCTAAGAAAAACGAGTGAAAAAATGTTGGATATGAACAAATATAAAAACAAACCGCGCGTATTTCAGCTTGCATGAAGATTCTCTTAAGGTAATCCGAAAGACGAACATAATTCTTTAAAGAGAATGAAGTCCAAAATTAAATTCAGTGTTATGTTAATAGTCTGAAATTACCTTTTCTAATTAATATATATATATATATATACACATACACACACACACACAGGGTGTTCCAAAAGTCTTGGGCACATTTCAAGTCCTCATATCTTCATAACTCTGAACAGTAGAAAGATGAAAGTGGTTCCATTTTAAAGCTAAATGCATTAAGTTTTTGTAAGGCTTTTGATATTTTTCATTTCTTTTTAGATCCAATATCTTAATAGTTCTTAAGATATTCAATGTCAAAATGTGCCCAAGACTTTTGGAACACCCTGTATATCAAGATTTATTGGAGAGAAACATATCTCTTGAGGCCTCCAGATTTATACGGTACCCTACATATATACCTGGCACATGGTAAGAGGTGCCTTCAATAAGTTTCCAGACATTTTTCTTATAGGCACTTTTATTGATTAGTACACACATGAAACCAGTCCACAATTCTATTGTAGCAGACTATTTGACCAAGATGGGCATCAAGGGAGTTCCTCACCCTCCCTATAGTCCAGCCCTTGCTCCCTGTGACTTTTGGTTATTCCCTAAGCTCAAGGAAAACCTTAGAGGCTGTCGTTATGTGACAATTGAGGAGATGAAAGAGGCTGTGACGAGAGTCATTGACACGCTCACACAAAAGGATTTCCATGGGGTGGTCTTGGAAAAGTTGTTGGAATGGTATAACAAGTGCATTGCAACCGGAGAAGATTACTTTGAAGGGGACTAGAGTTTCATGTGTGTACTATAAATAATAATAAAATAAAAAATAAAAAAAAATAAATAAATAAAAATAAAATAAAAAAATAAAAATAGACATTAATTCCTTCACCCTCAACTGGGCACTTTTCTAGAAGGAGGGGGTCGCTTTTTCACCGATATTTTCGAAAGTCATCCCCTCTTTTTGATTAACTAGCCTTCGCCGTTTTTGGTTTGGCGATGGACGCAACATCAAAGACGTCACGTTTTTTTTTTCTCACATTCTTTTCCTCCTTTGTGGTACAGGTTCGAGCCTGCCTGCCTACTGCCACTTTTTTTTTTTCTTTGCTCAACACACACACACACACACACACACACACACACACACACACACACACACACACACACCCGGGTAACACCGGGCACTCAGGCTTATACGATATAAATGAAACCAATTCTAACACCACGAATGTGCACTTTCAAAGACATCTGCATACGTTGTACAAATCCGATTGTTTTGTTTTTGTAATTTTATCGTGTTATTAATTCAGATGTTTTTATCTGTGGAAATCAGACAGCCATGTTTATTTAGGTGTTGGCAGATTGAGATTAGATATGATGTACTAGGTTTCCTGGAGATCGTGAAACTAATTTATTCTCTATTATTAGGTATGTTCGCCCAAAAAAACATTTCTATATATAAAATTTAACATTTTTTTTCATTTTCTTCCTTTGAAAATTGTAACGCTGGGTATGGAGCAGCCAAACTAGCTGCCAACATTGCTCTGCTTTTTATTGAAACCAACTGAGAGCTCTTTTTAGTATCCTTGTTGTTCCCTTAAGTGCAATTGTCTGAATCTCTTTTGCACTTGGTTCACCAGGAATATTAGTTAGGTAGGACTTCATGTTCTTCTTCATAAGCCCTGTGGCACCTATAATAACTGGTATGATTGATATCTCCCTAAGATTCCAATTTCTTTTCATATCGTACATGAGACCTTGATATTTGGTCTGTTTCTCCCTTTCAGCTCTGTTCAGACCGCCATCATTAGGGACCCTCACTTCAACCAAGGTTGCAACTCTCTGACTTATTCCATATAACATCTGTGTGTGTGTATGTGTGTTTGATGATTCTATGTTCCTTACAGAAAAGGAAAGTTAGACCATCTATATATTAATACCGTAGTACCGTTAACGTACGTACGTCTGTCACGGTTTCCAGATTATAAATTATTTGATCGGGAGATCCTATTTATTAAAAAAAGCGGATGGAAGCGGATAACTAAGGATGTGATAACAGGAAATTCTTTTCATTCTTTTGACTCTCAGGTATATATCCGACAGAGAGACAGTCCATCAACCGAAAATCACACCCGTCTATATAAAAAACACAAGATATTAATGTGATGCTGGTTTAATGAGGAAACTTCATTGGTAATTTTACAGAATAACCAACAAAACAAAAACACAGTTAATCAACCGAGAACCACATAACTCTATATAAAAGCATATAAGATATCAACAGATACACACTCAAGAGTCAAAACAATGAAAAGAATATGCTGTTGTCAGTGATAACATACTCCGAACATTTATTTAGTATATAGATACGTTAATTTTCATAGTACTTTATCACTTATCATTTTTTAATATATAGGATCTCCCGATCACTGAAGACAAAGACGCAATGTAAAAAAATTAAAATAAAAAATTACGTCGCTTTTGGACTTTACATAAAACGAAAACATACTTTTTAGTCTTCAGGGTAGTATCTATTCTGTCTCAAGATGGTATAATGATATCATGGGCTTCCGTTCGCACCAGGCATCCATACAATAAAATATGTCACAGACTCCTATAATGATATTGGAGATAAACCGTACTAACCAGACATATTCTGACACTACGTTAACCAGATTACTTAGATAAATACTTCTGCAGTTTTAACAAAAGGGCTACAATAATCTCAACTTGGCCTTTTGGCCAAGATCAAAGTATTTTGGTAAATGTTGCCAGTCAAGAGTAAGACTCCAAAGTCTACATTTATTACTTTTAATCACTTTAGTCACAAAGACCCTGAACCCTTCCCCATCTCTTGTAGGGCCTTGTGCCTAATTTTGTTGTTTAAGAATCTTTTGTTTTTTACTTAATTGTATTTTCAAACTTTTAAAAGCAATAAAATATATAAACAAGATCAAAGTTCCGGCAGATACTGCAAGCTATGACTAGCAAGGACCAGATGTGGGGGCAACCCCACATGCCTGACCTTTAACCAGCTCCCATTTCCCACCTCTCGGGAGCTGGCCCCCTTTTTCCCTTCCCCCTCCCTTCACTCCTCACATTAAAAAACGGCCTTGTGCCTAATTTGCTCGGTGGGGGAGCAAATAAATACCATCTGTTCCGGCAGATACTGCAAGCAAAGACCATAAGTGGGGGTAACCCCACACATCAGGAGTTGGTCCCCTTTTCCCTTCCCTCTCACTCCTCACTTTAAAAATCGGCCTTGTGCCTAATTTGCTCGGTGGGGGAGCAAATAAATACCCTTTTGGTCAAGATCAAAGTGTAGTTTCTGTTCTTCAGATGCTGCACTTCCATTTCTTGTTCTCTTTCGGTGGAGGATCAGTCCTTCATGACTGAGACAATTTTTTATTTTTGTACCTTTTCTCCACGTTAAAAAACGACGCTGGTGTCTAACTGTCCCATGGGGAGGCATAGTAAATAGGTATAATAATATCGCGGAGTCTCCATTCATGCTGAATGTCCACAGAATGCCCAGCAGTAATATTTTACATAGGAAAGATGTTGATGTGGAATTTCGACAAGTCCCACCAGTCTATATAAAATTTATAAAGTTTATGTGCATTATGGGTCCACAAAAAGTGCAAAGGTTTGTCCAGAAAACGGACAGTTAAAAATACGGAAACAGACAGACAGACATAGTGGGTTTTATAAATTAGACTAGCGCGCGGGGAGCCGGTTGTAAAATACGCTTAAATATGATATTTTAATTTGTCCAGATTTCGTATATATTATTATAGAGTCGTGATTTCAAAACTTAAAAAAAAAATAAAAAATAAAAAATAAAAATAAAAATAAAGGGTGCCATCAGCTAGAATCTAAACCAAAAGCAAAACTGTAGCATTCAAAGCTGGTAACGTTACCACTTTACCAACGTGACATGTATATGAATTGATTAAAAATTACAAATAAAAAATAAACTAAGATTAATGTACAAAATTGTATAACGATTTTTATTTTTTCAATTTTGACCCGGTTGTAAAATATGCTTAAATATTATATATTCTGGTTTATTATTATATAACCAATTTTTTATTGATTATTATATTGTACCTAATATATAGTAGTGACTAGGGAATAAAATACTCTCAAACATATCTTGATTTATCTACATTTCATATATACTATTAGAGTTGCGATTTCAAAAGTGAAAATGTATTTGGGTGCCATTAGCTAGAATCGAAACCAAAACTGTAGCATACAAAGCTGGTAACGTAACCACTGTACCAACGTGATACATAAGTGTAGAAGATGTCTGGGTCAGATGCTGGTTTAACATCCTACGTCACGTTCTTGAAGTTGGTTGGTTGCTTGCTTGTTTTTGTTTTACGGCATATCAAACTTTTTCAGGTTATTTAATGCCGAATCTAGTTATTTTAATGAACGATTTTTAATGGAGTATATATTTCTTTTTTTAAAGTCAGATTCTATTTAACCCATAGTTGGGACCCTAACAGGTACTACCACTCCGGGTCAGAGTGGACCTGGAAGCAATGGCAATTAAAGGGTGGCTCCACACTCCCCAAGGCCCGCAACGTGGGGCCTCACCATCGGATATAGTTTTAGGTCATATCAAGGACCGTTCTTGAAGTGATGCACGCCTTTTGTTCTTTCGGATATATGTCGAATGCTGGGGGTAATTGCAAATTTAGCTCTACCATTAAAATCAAACTAGCATGGGGCAAGTCTTAACATCACAACTTTCTAACGGATAATAATATATCATTAGTTATCATTCCCCAAAACCAAAATATGTAGTTAATTCACACTCATATTTTTTTTTTTTTTGTAAACCTTACACGTGTTTCGTTGCGTTAGGTATGTGATACTGGATGAAATTGAAGACTGGTCTCCTACTTAGTCCTCACTTGCTCATCTTCAGTGTAATGACAGAGCAATGATCAGATTTATTTTTTCTGGAAATCGCTCCGGACAAGACGAAAAGCTACTTTGTGTAAGGTGCTAAGAACAACGAAAGATGATTATCGCAAAGACAGGAGATACATATTGGCCTTAGTTTTGAAATGGCTAAAATAAAAGGAAAACAGTAAGAAGGAAGGGAATTCCAGAACCTTGGAGTTCTTGGAAAGAATCTATTGTAATAGGAAGCTGTATTACAATGAGGTATGAAAACACCGAATTGGTGAAGACCACTGTATCAAGGAATCAAACTGAGACAAAGGGAGCAGGGATTAGATTAGACAATTTAGAACACATGCAATAATAGTATTTATAAAAATAAAAAAAGACTGAGACTAGCAACATCACGTCTGTAAGAGAGAGGTTGCAGAGAGGAATATTAAACTAACCCTAATCAAAGTTTTAGGTTTAGTTCAGCAAAAGTCGGTCTGGTTCAAATTCTGTAGAAGCACCAACCTTTGTACTGTGTATATCTGTCTTAAGTCTTCCATCATCACTTGCATATTTAACTAGATGTGGAGAAGTTATTTCTACAACAAGTCTATACACTCGAACGACTCTTCGTAATTACTCAACAGTGACAGAGCATTAAAAACAGGTGCTTGTCCGAAATTCTTCCACATTAAATAAAGTTTAAAAAGGAAGAAAAATCCGCATTATGTATGTACCCATAAGCGGAAAAAAAAAAAAAAAAAAAAGTACTGTATTCCAAAAATTATGTAAATTGATCAACTACGAGGGGCGTGCAATAAGTAATGCCCCTGACCCACTTCCAGTTGTCTGATTTAGCTGAAATTTTGCATGTGCAATGATTTCTATCTCTACGGGTTATGTGGCAAATTACAACTCTGAACTAATTGTGGTTTCTGTTTTACAGGTGTTTCAACTGAGTCAGATGTGAAATGGAGCCTGTTGAATGTCGAGCAGTGATCCGGTTTTTGTATTTGAAAGGACGCACACCACAGGAGACTTGATGAAATGAAAGAAACTTATGGTAATAATGCCCCATCATGTGACCTTGTAAAACGCTGGCATCGTGAATTCAAACATCGCCAGAAGTCTGTGGAAACAGACTCCCAAACCTGGTCTCCCCCCCCCCCTTGAATATACACAGTTTATTTAAATACTAGCAGGTCACTTGGCATTGCTGGGTTGTAAAATATGTATGAATAATATATTTTAATACAGAAACAGATATGTGCATGTGAGTATTGTTTTTTTTTGTTTTTTTTTAAACAGTTCACTTCTTGTAAGTAAAAAAATATATATATATATTCAAGCCGAGATCAAAACAAAAACCTAAAGATAGCAAGTCAAGTACGATAACCATTACACCAGCTTGACATGATCTTTACAAAGTGTTTTCAACCCTACTTATTTTTAACATGTCATGCTTTATGGCCGCGCATGCACTTTTGTAAAAAAGTTGACAAACAGATGCAAATCCGGTGACCTGCATGTACCAATTTTTCAATTTGCACTGAAATTTTGAAAAGATTTTTGACCCCTTAACATTTGTTTTAGGGTTAAATCAAATTAAAAAGTTTGATCCATGTCCAAGTAACCTACATCTAAAATTTCAAGTGTTTAGACTTAAAATTGGCGGAGGAGTCTGGTAGAGTTTTCAAATTTTGCCCCATGGGCATGCACTGAAATTTTCTGGATGAAAACCCGATTGAAAAGTTTTCCACATGTCTGAATACGCTATATGCCAAATTTCGAGTCTGTAGATCAAAAGTTCGTTGAGTATATAGGTTGAGAAGTATCCTCACAAACACACACTTTTATAGATATACTAGCAGGGGTGCCCGGCGTTGCTCGGGTATTTGGAGGTGTATGCTGTGCAAAAAAAAAGCAAAAAAACAAAAAAAATGGTTAATTTTTTAAAACTGACCCCTATTATGACCCCTTAAAATTTATAGTTTTGGGCTCAAATCACTTTATTGAGTTAGATCCAGGTTCAAGGAACCTATATCTAAAATTTCAAGTGTCTAGACCCAAAATTGTCGGAGGGGTTTGGTAGAGTTCTTAAAGGTCAAATCGTTGAAATTTGACCCCTTAACAGGCAAATTTCTGGCTGACACCCGTCACATCGATTTTCCCAAATCTCAGTACCCGGTATTTCAAATTTCGAGTCTATAGACTAAAAATTGACAGAGTTATTGCGTAGGGAAATGTACACAGACAGACAGACAGACACGTTCACTTTTATATATATATATAGATAAGAGAATTCTTGAAAAGCACAATTTTTTTTTTACTTTTAGGTAGCACACCCAACACACAAAAACCAACAAAAAACACACCCACACACAAAAACTAAAAACACATCCACACATACACATTTGTACCACGTGACTAATAGATCGAGTTTTTAACCTGACGAGGACGCAGCTTAAAGTGCAGTTAAGTTCTTGCAAATGACAATCTTCGGCTAATTTAAAAATCATCCCAAATTTCCTGAATGAATTCGACTCATCAGTAGAAAGATCTTAGGAGATAATCTGCAAGGGATTAACCCACACTCGGATTAAGAAAGATCTCATGAATTTGTTGGATTTGTGTGTTAATAGGTCTGAAATCGCAAGCTGAAAATATATCAACCTCATTAATCTGCAAAACGTTTGAGTGAGATATTGTTTAGTTTACACATGAAGACTACCGGGCCTTCGGGCAAGGATCAAAGGTTTAACCTTGGCCTTCTTAGTGGTTTTATTATGTTGGAACGATACCATCCACTGCCAAAGTACACCCCTGTTTAAATCTTTCCCCACTCCTATTTAGAGATCATGTTTTTTTTTTCTATTCTAAACACAATAGAAAACATTAAGCAGCGTTTTTTTGTTTTTGTTTTTAATTTTTAGAAGGAGTTGAGAGTCGTAGTAAGCTACTTTATTTGGGGGATTTTTTAAAAAATTTTATTTTGACCCACTTCAGTTTCCAATTCTATATAATTTTGCTTTTTTAATAGCTCGATATTGTAAAGCTATAATAAAATGTCTTAAAATGCAATCTTTTTTTTTTTTTTTTTTTTTTTTTTGCAAATAAAAACTTAACAAATTTGAAAATCTGTTCCCAACATTTGTTGAGGTTCACACACACACACACACACACACACACACACACACACACACACTTGATTACAACGTCTTGTCAGACGAGTGCCATTCCCTCAGTCACTGAAAGCCCATGTGTCCAAAGATGACTTTTCAATCTTACCAGCGACTTGCACACCCTCAAGCAGACATGGCACTGAAGACGGTCATTCGTTTGGAAGAAACTAACAGCAACAGAACCCTATTATGCACTTTATTATTATTATTATTATTATTATTATTATTACTGCTCATATCATCTACCATGAGATGAAAAACCCTGCCGTCTTGACACCAGCTTAAAAGTCTTTCACCGCTACCATGGGGTCACACGTCCATCTCACTTGAACACGTTTTTCTTTCTGCCGATCTCATGCTGCCCATAACCAACCATTGTTCGCCTTCGACTTTATACGTCCATCTTTCCTGGTACAAGCTTTGCTTTTTTTCCGACCACGTGCTATTGTTTCTTTTTTTTTTCTTGTCATGCAAGCCCGCGCACACTTGCTAATTTGCATATGTGCTCAAACGCTGCTGCTAATACCTTAGCCATCTATCCTTCGACTGCTGCTGCTATTTTCACACGCGCTCTACTACATTGCATTCTTTAACAAATGTTTACATTGAAAAATGGCGGGATAAGAGGGTGATAGAAAGAAATTAAAAAAAAATGAAGTTGAAAATAAGATAAAAATAAAGATTAAAAAAAAAAAAATTCAAACACGAAAGAGTATAAGAACCAATATCACCGCATCCCTCTTCTGCACGCATGCGTAGTTTGTCTCATCATAACTCCGAGCGGTAATTTATTGTGCTTTCTGATGAACAAAATGGCCGCGTTTAGTATTCTTTTTTTAGCAGCAAAACAAAAACAAGAATAAATTAAAAAAAAATAAAAAATAAAGACAATCGCAATTCTCGCTGCAGGTTTTAATTGACAACACCGAAAGCAAAAACGAAAATAAAGCCTCGCATCTTTGAAAGAATTGACGTTTTAACTGAAATCGTCGCAACAAAACACTATTCCATTTTATGACGGTTTCTTTCTTTCTTGCACCGCCAACTTCATTTTGAATTGTTTCTCAAGTTGGAATAATTAATTGGGAGGCTGAGTTCCCCATTCAAGCAAAACTGATCACAACAATAAGTAACAGTTAGAAAGGGCTACACAACGATTGCCTTTGTATATAACGAACCTTGTCATAATTAAGTATAAAAGATTTCAACAGCCCCTTTCCACGCACTGCATGGTAAAAAACAATACAACACAATCACATAGAACTAGTAATGCTAATCAACTCCCTCTCTCTCTCTCTCATATATATATATATATATATATATATATATATATATATATATATATATATACTAGCGAGGGGTACCCGGCGTTGCCCGGGTGATTTTCGGGGTATGTGAAAAAAAACCCGAAGCGTTGACGACGCGCAGTTGGAAAATAGTAAAGTGTTAAAAAAAAAAAAAAAAAAAAAAAAAACAGGTGCGCGTTTTTGATCGACGTGACGGCGATAGGTATTCAACAGTTACGATTTTGTGCGGGACAGTTTTGAATAAATCGGTTTGTTTGTTTGTTTGTTTTTAAAAACCCGCTCCCTGTTTATTAGGAGAAGCGAAATGAAAGCTACAGTCTGATATGACGAAGTCGACATTGAACAAACTGGCTTTCGGCCTGTGATTAGAGTCGAGTTTCGCTTTTTTTATATACCGAAAACCGAATGTAACGCGTGCTGATGCGGGAAATGTGGAATAATTAACGTTTGAAAGTCAATAAAAATTAAATAGACAGGCGAGCTCCGTGGATA
>NC_136525.1:8137654-8155154 GCF_053919585.1 Euprymna scolopes | reverse complement strand
TTTGATACGCACATCATGGACGGGAGCAGCAGGAAACATACACTATTGATGACTTTGAAAACGTGCTTGACAAGAGCTTGGAATGATATCCCACAAGCTCGGCTTTCTAGGTTAAGATTATTATATTATTATATTATATTATATAAAAGACACTTTATGTGCGTATGAATTTCTTCCTTATAGGTTCCAAAACAGCAGAGTATCTTTTGCAAATTTCACATAAAGGTATTCTTAGATGTTTTGTACAGAAATTCATCAGAGAAGTATCGTAAATCGAAATACTTTTTTTTCTCTCTTATAGATAAAAAAAAAATAATTTTTACAGGGAAATATTTTGCATTACACCGGTCAAGGGAAATAAAATCTCAGCAAATCATTTAAGATTTATTATGATCTGGAGATTAGCTCAGTGTTAGAGCATTCGACTAGAGATCAAATGATCCCCTGTTCAAGTTCGAGTGTACCTCGCCATTTTATTTTAATTTTTTCTTTCTTTTTTTTTACATCGTAATCACCACTTATCAAGGCCTGGAAGCTACTCGGGGATAAGGGTCATTGCGTATGCAGTAATGAACGGAATAGTATCATAGTAATCGTTAGTATTGGGGATTTAATAAAGTGTCTTAAGGGGCGGTTCATCAGGAATTTGTTTATGTTGGACTTGAAGACATCCAAGTTGTGGTCAGGTGGGAAACAGGCAAACGGAAGAGAGTTCCACAGGCGTGCATTTCTAAGAAAGAAGCTTTGCTCATGGAATCTACGTTTTTGTTTAGGCACAGATAAAGAGTGGAGAAAATATTTGACAGTGGTTTCCGCTAGACTGGTGTATACCGTGAAAGATTGGCGAGGAGGGGCAGAGATTGGAGCTCAGACGAGCACTTGCCATGGAAGTAACGATAAAATAAAGAAAGGCTCGCAACGTCTCTTCTGAGAGAGGTTGCAGGGAAGAGAAAAGGGCGTCTCCCACTAAGCCACGGAGTCTATTTTGTACTATGTCATGGCAGGATAGGCTGTTTTTAGCAGCTCCTACCCAGATGTGGCAGCAGTACTCCATCCTTGAACGTACTTGGCTTTTATATAGATAGAGAATTGCATCAGTAGTGAGATATCTTCTGGAGCGGTAGAAGGATTCTACCAGTTTTCCAGCGACCTTGGCAACTGACTTGATGTACGTGTTCTATTTCAGGTCAGAAGTAAAGGTCAATCTCAGAAGCTTATCAAAACATGGAGCCTCCCCTAGACGAGAGCCATCCATTTCAATTGATGCCAGATGGGGATCAGAGCGTTGATGATGTAAAGATAGGAGCTTGGTTTTAGATGCATTCAAAGTAACCAGCCACCTTTTCCCCCACTGTACCGTGCGCTCAAGATAAGGAGAGAGAATCAGAGAGAACTTTGTCATTTACAGCCTTTGATGTGTTGTCATAGATGGTCGTGTCATCAGCATAGATGTCAACGAATGATCTAAGTATTTTGGGAGATCATTGATGTATATCAGGAAGAGAGTTGGGCCCAGGATGGACCCCCAAGGGACACCAGCATTAATACTGTGGGCCTCTGATTTCTGCCTATCAACCACTACTCTTAAGAACCTTTCAGAGAGAAATGATTTAATGACCGAGAAAACATTTCCAGCTATACCATAGCTGGAAATATTGTGAAGTAGGCACTTATGCCATACCTTATCGAAGGCTTTCGATAAAAGAGATACCATTTAAAATCGTCATAAATCATTTTAGTTTTCATCTTTTAAAACTAAACATTAACCAGAAGTGACTTTTCCAGGGCATTCATCGTGAAACTCAAATATCAGCTGACGTGATATTGTAAACAAATAGACTGAATTTGATGAACGACATTATCATTATTTTTTTTTTATTTATTTATTTTTTTTAACTTTTGGCGAATTAGTCCACCGGGCAAATTATCCCTCGTAATCGATAATAAAAACCTAACCTTTCTGTTTAAATGTATGTATGTATCGCAAAAACTTTCGACAGAGCCGACAGATTTTCACGAGATCGGTATTATTTTGTTTCGCCTTAATTTAAAACAACGTCACTTCAGGTTTGGCGATGGGCGCAACAGCTAACGCGTCAGTTTTTTTTTTTTTGTTTTTTTTTTTCCACTTTTTTTTTTCCTCCTCCTTCGAGTGGTGACTCGAGTAAAAAAAGAAGAAACTATATATAACTTGAATTATCCCAACAGTTGGCATAAACACCACGCGGTTTGTTCATATCGGTATTAGAGGGTATCTGACCTGACCATACAACTCTAAATGTGCTCAATTGTTTACTTGTTCGTCAGGATACAGACCCGTGTTTATAACCCGACCTCACCCCCGGGTCCCCTAACTGTCAACTCTGAAAAATATCTTGGAATCTTTTGCAAGATTCAATTATAAACAAATCATATCACATAGGGGAAGCCAAAATGATAGCTTACTCGAGAGATCAGAGAGAGGCAATTTTGCAGTGGTGGGTGGGGGGGGGTCGCATTTGAGGAAGAGAGAGCGGGGTAATGTTTTCAACATCATAGCGTGGGTGGCAAGGTTGATACCCTCCTTCACCCTCTAAAGTCGTTTATGATCCTGTTTTCCAATAAAAAAAAAAGGGGGGGGGGAGACTATGGAATCATAAGGGAACCATTTCATGTCCGCCATGCTCAAGTTTAAAATAGCATTTACGTCGCTTTTAAACATCGGGCGAGTAGAAGTGTATTGAGAATAAGAGGAAATAGGGTTTAACATCAGCTTGACCTTGCGTAAGAGAGAGAGAGAGAGAGAGAGAGATCTTTTCAATAAACCGAATATAATATTTTAGACAAACTTTTTTTATTCACATTCCCCTATTTTGAAATGTCTATTAAAAAGTAAATTAATTTGTATCCCAAAGTTTTATATATCAAATTGAAGATAAAAGATCAATAAATAATATATTCTAATTAAAAAAAAAAAAGTTTTTTTTTTAATTTACCTGTAAAGTGCGAAGTTTAAAACCTTTTTTTTTTTTTAGACCACGTTGTTTGTATTTTTTTTTTTTTAATGAAACCTTAGTCCTTGCTCCTTTAATTGAAAAAAAAAAAAATAGGGTTTGAATTACATTTTTCGAGTAGTTATAAGCTTGGAAGGACAGGGGGTCGAATTATTCAATATTTTCACGAAGTTTCTGACACACCTTGTCACAAGCACCAAATTTTTTTTTTTTTTAAGTTGCTGAAATATTAACCATAATTCGAGATTCTTAAGCGCTCAATAAAACAAAAACAACGAGGATTTTAAGGAATAAACCGAACGAACAAACAAAGATTAGATTATTCAAGCTGGTGTGGTTTTTATGTTCACTTGTCTCGCGTGCCAGAGACGGAAAAAACTTCAAAAGCAGTTTGTCTAGTTGAACATAGACGCCAACAGTCACTTTTCTTTTAGAAAAAAAAAAATAAATAAATAAAAAAAATAAAAAATCGGTTTTTTGTTTGTTCACACGCAAAACAAAAGAACCCGAACACCGATAATGCATCAAAAAGAACCTTTTTTATTGTTAAAAACATAAATAAAAAAATTAAAAAATTGTTATAGTTATTAGGTAAAAAGCGATCAGAACTGACCGATATGGTATTCGAAATTAGCTTTATCAAATACACAAAGGTGATAACGTATGTGCGGTGAAAGGAGGGTGGGAGAAACATATGAGAAAATAAATTGCTAATGAATAACAATAAGTGTCTTTTATGATGGGTTTTGTCTAAAACCATGGTTGGGGGGGGGCTGGAGCACATCTAGTTAGGAGGGGGTGGAATTAAGCTACTTCAACAATGAAATTATGAGATTAATATTTACTAGCAGGACCTGTGGAAATTCGGTGCTATTATAGCGTGATTCCTTTCATTTTGTGTTCCTACTTCAATGTGCGTGATTTAACAAATAAATAAAAACTAAACTAGAAGCCCCCCCCCCCAAAAAAAAAACAAATATGTAATATCTCCCTTCGAAGTTGATTTGACCATTTTCATATATATATAATACTAGCCTGAGTGTGCCGACGTTGCCCGGGTGTTTGTAGATGTGTGTTGGGCAAAAAAAAAAAAAAAAAAAAAAAAAAAAAAAAAAAACCTGGTAGTATGCAGGCAGGCAGGCTCGAACTCTTACCGTGAAGGAGATAAAGAAAGTGGCGGGGGGGGGGGAGCGTGACGCGTTAACTGTTGCGCCCATCGCCAAACCGGAAATGACGTAGGTTTAAATTAAGGCTAGTCAATCGAAAAGAGGGGATGACTTTCAAAGATATCGGCGAAAAAAGCGACCCCCCTCCCTGTAAAAATGTGTCCAGTTGAGAGTGAGGGAATTAATATTTTTGGCCAATTTTTCGATATTTGTCGTCCGAAAGGTCGAGCTTCAAAATGATTTCTGGATTTGTGTCATACTTCCACTGGGCAACGCATGTACACAAATCTTGCGAATATATATACATACAGAGTGACCCCCCCCCCAAAAAAAAAAGAAGATAAATGGAGCACGGAGAAAAAAAAGGCCAAAGACCCTAGTGTTTTGATGTGATGTTTTGTAATAAACTAGTTATGACCAAAGTTTCATTTCATTCGGACAAAACACTAAGAAACGGGGCCTAATTAGAGTTGGGGGTCCGTTTTTTTTTGGGTCATTATAGGGATAGGACGATTCCAATATTTTTTTCTGATTCCGATACAATTACCGATTCCGTATTAAATTCCCGATTCCGATTCTTTATAAATCTCTAAATATTTAACTATATGCTGTTATTTTTCACGATTATCGTAAAAACACAAGTGAAATGTGTAGATATTTTATCAAACGTAAGAAAATACACTTGTATGGGACGATCTATTGACTTTAGTTTTACTAATAGTTTAAAATCAATAGATATTCATTATTTTAGTATTACTATCAGCGGTAGAATATTTTTCTTTAAAGAAAATCATTAAAAAAAAAAACAATTAAAAGGAATCGTTTTTTGGCATCGGAAAATAGGCACAAATTTTTTCGCTTCCGATACTCCGAAAGTTCCGATTTTTCGATTCCCGATTAATCATCCCAATGCGTGTGTTTGTTAATCATTAAATTGAAACATTAGTTTATATATATATATATATATATATATATATATATATATATATATATATATATATATATATTAGTATATATCAATCGTAATCGTAAAAATCTTTCTCAAAGTTTTTAGTAATAAAAACTTTTGTTTTATATAAATTTTGAAATACAAATCTAAGCTCAATGAATGTTTATTGGGCTCGAGCATATATATATATAGTGTAATATAATAATTCTGCAAGTTCCAAATATCAGGTTTTCTCAGTTGTTCATTTATTACTTTTCAGAAAGTATCCATTACAATATTGTTTTGTATTGCGACTAACAAGTCTGCAAAATTATGTTTTTGCTGCATATTTAGTCATATACTCACCAGATGTTTACTTAAAAAAAAAAAAAACTTACTAAAACATCATTTTGGACAATTTATGATTCATTCAACTGACTGGCTCTGTATATAGAATAAAGGGCAGTAAACAGAAACGGGGTAAAAACATACTATTATATTGAACCTAATATTCTAATAGTGAGATCAAAACTAAAAATATATGTACATATGACTTGGATGCCATCAGCTAGAATCGAAACCAAAACATACAACTCACCCCTCTCATTACTTAGCCTGTGAGCCACGCGTGTATATATATATATATATATATATATCAATAAAAGTAAGAATGTGTGTGTGTATAAGAGGCCACTTCTCAACCTATATACTCAACGAATTTTTTTATCTACACACTTAAAATTTTGGTATACAGGATATTGAGACAATCGATTTTCCACCGAAAAAAGGGCTGCTAAGGTGTTAAAATTGAAAAATTGGTACGTGGAGGGGAGCATATTTTATCTGTCAACCGTTTCACGAATGTGCATGCGTGAATCGTTCACATGACAGATGTTAATAAGCAGATTTGAACCCCTTCCCCACTGTAAAATGTTTTTGACTCTTAATGTGGGTAGATATTTAATTGCTGCCCACATCAGCAATATGTGGCACAAGGCCGGAAAGTGGGAACCCCGCAGGCTCCCCTAAAGAAGGGGCACTCCTGCAATTTTAAATATTGCAGGAGTAACCCCATCGGCATTCCCCGGTCGGGGCGCCTCAGGCAGCAAGCAATAAACTTGCCCCACTGGAAAGCCCGGTGGCAAGGCCTGGGAGGGTGAACCTCCTAGGTATTACTCAGGCGGCGTACCTCAGTCCAACTGGTGCTGGGCCGGTTCCCGGCCCCTCACCTGTTGGGCTGAGTGTCAAGTGACGAATCCTTAACTTGTACTACCCTGTCTCCCTACAGTCGAAGCCGCTAGGAGACACATCCCATCACAACAGAGTGGTAATGGGGGAAGTGGTGGGGGTAAATATTTATTTTATTTGACAAAAATACAAATAAAAATGTGGCACAAGGCCGAAAAAGGGGGTGGAGGTTAATGTTGACCTAACTAACATAACGTTAACTTAACTAGACTCTTTCACCAAAATACCAAAATCACTCTGTGGACATCCTACTTTAAACCCGAAAGTTACAAATATATATACATGATGTGGGGGGGTTGGGGAAGTGGTGGGGGTATGTGACGAATGGATTCGCCAATCATTTTTATAACCAACGGCTGTGCTAAACAACCAATGAAAACGTTTCAAAATTATTATAAAAATTTTGAATTTTGGATTCAATCAGTTCGCCGTTTACTACGTCACGGACCGCATTTAATTCTTGGCCGCCATCTTGGTTACTGATCTGAACTACACCGCCATCTTTGTTCAACACAATATCTCAGAACTTAACCCCCCCCCCCAACACACACACTTAAAAAAAAATTTTTGTTTTAGATAGATTAGTAAAAAAAAAAAAAAATAAAATAAAAAATGCTTCGCACCTACCTCCCAGCCCAAAACCATAAATCAATGGTTAGTTTGTTAGAGGTTGGGGTTGGTGATTAAGGATTCCTGGAGAGAGCTAAAGGTAATCCGATACGAAATATTTTAAAAGAATCCAGCACTTCAGACATGGTTAATGATCACACATGAAAATGATTGATTGATTGGTCGGTCTGTGGCATATCAACACTTTATGGCTTTTTTAATGCCGAATAGAGTTGTTTTCCTGAAACGTTTTTTTACTGATTTTAAGATATTCATTCACAACTACAAAAAAAAAAAAAAAAAGTATGCTAATCTTCCTAGTATATACGACTAGCGACTAAATGACCCGTGCTACACTCTCCCCCTAAAAAAATAAATAAATTTAGAAAAAAGAAAATCTAAGCTCAATGAATGGCTGTTTATTGGGTTTCAGAGCATATATAGTATAATATAATAATTCTCCAAGTTCCAAATATCAGGTTTTCTCAGTTGGTCATTTATTACTTTTCAAAAAGTTGGTTGGTTGGTTGTTTTTGTTTTACGGCATATCAACCCTTTTCAGGTTATTTAATGCCGAATCCAGTGATTTTGAAGAAAAGTTTTTTTTAATAGAATATATTTGTTGTTTTCAAGTCTATTTCTATTCAACCCATAGTTGGGACCCTAACAAGTACTACCACTCCGGGTCAGAGTGGACCTGGGAGCAATGGCAATTAAAGGGTGGCTCCACACTCCCCAAAGCCCGCAAGGTGGGGCCTCACCACTGGATATAGTTTAAGGTCATATCGAGGACCACTTTTCAAAAAGTATCCATTAAAATATTGTTTTGTATTGTGACTAACAAGTCTACAAAATTATATTTTTGCTGTATATTTAATCATATACTCATCAGATGTTTACTTAAAAAAAAAAAGTTAGAAAAAACATCATTTTGAACAGCTTATAATTCATGCAACCGACTGGCTCTACTGTTTATTAATAACAGAGAATTAGATTTGGAGACCACCATTTTATACGCCGCCCCAGGGAAGCAATCTTCCACAGGCGAGAGGTTGACAAAAAGGTTCCCCAGAGCTAGACACAAGGGATCCACAGCGATAGACACGGATTCTACACAGGTAGACATAAGGGTTCTACAGAGCTTGACACAGAAGCTCCCCAGGGATAGACATAGGTTTCCTAGGAATCGACACAGGAGCTCCCCAGGGATAGCTAAGGATTTCCTAAGATTGACACAAGGGTTCTACACAGGAGTAGACACAAGGGTTCTACACAGGAGTAGACACAAGGGTTCTACAGATCTAGATACAGGGGCTCTCCAAGGATAGACAATTATTTTACAGAGCTAGACAAAATACATCTGAAGAAGATCGGAGGTTACGTCGATCCAAACGTTGTGCAAATAACACTTAAGATGAGAACAGTAGTCGAAAAATCCAAGTACATTTATCTTTTCAACCCTTGCTTTGTTAGTTTGTAAAAATCGCCAAACAAAAAGGTTTTCTAATTATCACTTCCAGCATTTAGTTCTCCGTTTCTCAGATTACCCATCGTCCACTGGAACCAACTGCCACCATATTGACATTTGAGTCATACCTCCCACTGGGTATGGCTGGGATGTTAGCCCCACCCTCAACCCCAATTTAGATGGCAGAGAGGCGCCCTCCCCTTTTTCAGATGAAGCTATGAAAGACAGGCATTATTGATTTTCCGAAGTGTTGATCCCTGTCTCCCACAGAGAGATGTTGTGCTCCAGTGATTTATGTCCACACACTAAAGAGATTGTGCTCATTGGAGACAGACCTCATTTAGACAAGTGTTCTCTTATGTTCTTAAAAAGATCGTGCAATTATATGGAACCATTTAAAGATTATTATTACCATCATTGTAATCAGTCAGGATTTTATAGTTCTGACGTTTTGTTTTAGGGAAATGCTAGGGCAGGACAGCTAGTACAGAGTGCGACAAAAATACCTCCCACATTTAAAACTGTCAACTATAGATTGCTAATGAATTTATTCATTGGTAATCATTTATTACAGTGCCAAACTTGCACTGACGAATACACGGATGAAACATTCTCGGTTTTGCACAGAGCGCACTCGAGAATTCACACATAAAAAAAAAAAAAAAAAAAAAAAAAAAAAAAAAAAGGTATTATTCATTAATTTTCGCCAACCATCTTTGTGTAAGCAAAGAGAGTATACCCATAATTTAGAACTTATGGGTATTCGTTGATATTGTTTCTTTTCTCCTATTCTCTATACAATTTCGTTTTTTATTTTTTTGTTGTTTTTTTTTTACCCGCGCTATTAATTTATAGTCTTTTGATCACGTTTTTTAACGATGTTTTCTCCCTCGTTGCCAACGTTAATCCTGAAAAGGGTTGGCTGAAAGACGTCTCGATAGGGTTTTTTTTTTCTGCCCCCACCCCTTATTTATCCATTTTTATCTAATTTATGTTTGCTAAACATACAATTAGATCTTAGGAGAAATATACTTGAGAAGTGTATTTTGGTTTTCTTTTTGAAAGTTTCTTTAATGGTTTATGTTTAAACTATAGAAAAAAAAAACAAAGAAAAAAAAGGAACCCTCATCAAGCAATATGGTTTGGACTTGTGCACGTCGTGCTTTTACTGCAGAAATGTTTTTAGAGAATGGTGGCACTAACTGCAACGCAGAGAACTTTCTGAGTTCATTACAAGTTACGAAGATACGATGCTATTTCAGATTTTAAAAAAATCAATACAGCTATGGGTTGCAAATTTCAGAGCTACAGGTTTGACACTTAAAAAAAAGAAGTCACATGAAAGACTTCAAAACGCTTGATCGCCCGACAGTATTCAAGCTGTGAGACTTTCTCTTACTGTTTCCTACACGTTTAGCTTGTAAGCATGCTTTGGCCTTTGAATTGTCTAATTGAACTCTACACTGATATGCAGTTTTATCCATACAAATTAGTTATTGCTTTTTTTTTAACACGTGAACAGTTTAAACAAAAAAGTGGACCGTTAAAAACAAAAGTGGACCGTTAAAAACAAAAGTGGACCGTTAAAAACAAAAGTGGACCGTTAAAAACAAAAGTGGACCGTTAAAAACAAAAAAATAATACTCGCATGCACATGTCTGAGTTTCTTTGGGTTTTTTTTTTCTTCATTTTTAAAAAGGAATTTAACGTTACGCTTAATACCGGGCAACACAGGATACATCTAGTATAAATATAATCGGTAAGAATAAACATTGTATTGTTCTTATCGCATTAATGCCCTTGCATTAACTTCCGGTTGCATTCTATTGTTATTAATTGGACCATTACTTATTTAACAATGCTTCATATCATATCGCATTCAATTCATATGAAGTATGCATTTATTTTTAACCCTTTCATCCCAAACCAGACTTATTGCCACATGAAACAGAAAAAATTACAATTTAAGATAGTGTCTAAGAAAGGAAGTTGGGCAAGATGACTATCCACATTGTACTAACATGCTGAAATCAACATGCAATCAGGGAAGCAGGAAGGGAATTCCAAAGTCTGAAGAAAGACACTATTCGAGTAAATAGGTTTCTGACAGGGACCTCAACAGTGAGAAGGTGGGATTTTATTGCTTTTCAGGAGAATGTACGTTGAGAGGGGAGCACAAGTGCTATAGGTTCATCAGAGCACATTTCATTAAAGTATTTGTAAAACACACGTAGAGAACGGTTTAAGAAAAAACAATACTCGCATGCACATATATCGGTTTCTTTTTGGGTTTTTTGCTTTGTTTTTTTTTACTTCATTTTTTAAAAAGGAATTTAACGTTACGCTTAATACCGGGCAACACCGGATACATCTAGTATTAATATAATCGGTAAGAATAAACATTGTATTGTTAGTGTTGTTCTTATCGCATTAATACTCTTGTATTCACTTCCGGTTGCATTCTATCGTTATTAATAGCACCATTACTTATTTAACCAGGCTTCATATCATATCGCATCCAATTCATATGAAGTATGCATTTATTTTTAACTCTTTCAAGGATTCATGGCATAAAAGGTAAAGTACCAAGTTATGTGCAGTTTTAATTGACAGTATTCTGTATTCGAGGGTCATCTGCATTGAGGAGTGAACCTTAGACCTAGGGAATACTGTAAGATACTGTTGTCACGTCGTGGGTGGAGCTGCTAAGAGTGTCCTTTCCTGCCTTAACAAAACTAACATTTATTGTTGACTAGTTTCTGGCCTTGAAGTAAAATATATACAAGCTCCTTACATCAAATGATTTCATGTCTTGTCTGGAGCAATTTCAATTAAGAATAAATAAATTTATACAGTTTGAGTCATGGGAAACTGATGCTTTTAGAAGTTTCGTCTTCCTTAAAACCATCCGTTTCCCGTGACTTACCCTGTATATTTATTATACCTCAGTACACAAGGACTGGAAGAAGTAATCGCAACCTGGCAGTGAAAGCCTTTTTGAATTCAAATAACATTTGATATACAAGTTTGAATAAACTTCTTTTTTTAATTAATTAAAAAAAAAAAAAAATTCTAGATTGTATGTAACATGCCTGCATGCATAGATAAAATGAAATGAAAAAACTGAAATTTAAAAAAAAAATGAAAAAACTGAAATTTAAAAAAAAAATTAAAAAACTGAAATTTAAAAAAAAAATTAAAAAACTGAAATTTAAAAAAAAAAATTAAAAAAATGAAATTTAAAAAAAAAATTAAAAAAATGAAATTTAAAAAAAAAATTAAAAAAAAAATTTAAAAAAAAAATTTTAAAAAAAATGAAAAAAAAAATTTTTTAAAAAATTTTAAAAAAAATGAAAAAAAAAATGAAAAAAAAAATTTTAAAAAAAATTTTTAAAAAAATTTTTAAAAAAATTTTTAAAAAAATGAAAAAAAAAATGAAAAAAAAAATGAAAAAAAAAATGAAAAAAAAAATGAAAAAAAAAATGAAAAAAAAAATGAAAAAAAAAATGAAAAAAAAAATGAAAAAAAAAATGAAAAAAAAAATGAAAAAAAAAATGAAAAAAAAAATGAAAAAAAAAATGAAAAAAAAAATGAAAAAAAAAATGAAAAAAAAAATGAAAAAAAAAATGAAAAAAAAAATGAAAAAAAAAATGAAAAAAAAATGAAAAAAAAAATGAAAAAAAAAATGAAAAAAAAAATGAAAAAAAAAATGAAAATAAAAATGAAAAAAAAAATGAAAAAAAAAATGAAAAAAAAAATGAAAAAAAAAATGAAAAAAAAAATGAAAAAAAAATGAAAAAAAAAAATGAAAAAAAAAAAAAAAGAAGCAGTTTTGCCTCTAGTTTATGCGAAATCCACCAGATAGCATCTCATGGTAAAATGTACAAAAAATTTTCTTAAAATCCGGAAAAGCAAAATCCAGGTTCTTCTTACAAAGGTATTCTTTTGCGTTTGTCCCCGATGTGGCAACAGTACACAATCTCAGGACATATTTGGCTCTTGTACAGGTAGAGGAATGCATCGGAGTTAGATACTTTCTGGAGCAGTAGAATGAGCCAACCATTTTTTCAGCAATTTTGGCAACAATCTGATGTGGGTCTTCAAATTCAGGTCAGGAGAAAAAAATAAGTCTCAGAAGTTTGTTGAAGCAAGGAGTTTCAAGATTAGAATGATTCATTTTGATTGATGCCAAGTGGGGATTAGAGTGTTGGTGATTAAATAAAAGTTTGATTTTCACCCCCAGGTAACCATCAACCACTAACCATTTCCACCGCAAGGTAACCATCAACCACTAACCATTTTCACCCCAAGGTAACCATCAACCACTAACCATTTTCACCCCAAGGTAACCATCAACCACTAACCATTTTCACCCCAAGGTAACCATCAACCACTAACCATTTTCACCCCAAGGTAACCATCAACCACTAACCATTTTCACCCCAAGGTAACCATCAACCACTAACCATGTTCACCCCAAGGTAACCATCAACCACTAACCATTTTCACCCCAAGGTAACCATCAACCACTAACCATTTTCACCCCAAGGTAACCATCAACCACTAACCATTTTCACCCCAAGGTAACCATCAACCACTAACCATTTTCACCTCAGGTAATGTCGGGGTCATCGAATTTTTATGTTTGCAACTGTTTCATGAATGCACACGCTTATATGGTTCACGCGACAGCTTTCTTATACTAAAAAATAAGTAGGTTTGAAAACACTTTAAGGATCGTGTCAAGCTGGCCTTATGGTTATCGTACTCTATTCACTTTTAGGATTTGTTCAAGCCCGAGTAGTTTTTTTAAACTTAATTGAAGTGGACCATTTAGAAATAACATAATACTTGCATGCACAGGTCTCGATTTGTTAGTTTATATATATATATATATATATATGTACATACATATATATACATATATATGTGTACATACATATATATATGTGTACATACATATACATATATATATGTGTACATACATATATGTGTACATACATATATATACATATATATGTGTACATACATATATATACATATATATGTGTACATACATATATATACATATATATGTGTACATACATATATATACATATATATGTGTACATACATATATATACATATATATGTGTACATACATATATATACATATATATGTGTACATACATATATATACATATATATGTGTACATACATATATATACATATATATGTGTACATACATATATATACATATATATGTGTACATACATATATATACATATATATGTGTACATACATATATATACATATATATGTGTACATACATATATATACATATATATGTGTACATACATATATGCACATATATATATACATACATGTGTGATTGTTTATGTATATTCATGTTTATTTAATTTATTTATTTGTTTATTTTCTATTGTTTTTGTTAGTTTTAAAACTATATTGTATCGCTATCCTAGAGTAAATTTTATCTTGTGAACACAGTTGTTTGCTATTTCTCTTCTACAGTTTAATAGATGTTGCGGTTCTTTAAAGTACAGGATAGCAAATTTTTCATGAAGGCATAATCTACATGGGTCGTCTAGGTCCCTACACGTGGTAGCTTGTCTTATTATTTTCCATTCGACTACTGGCGAATGTCCGCTTTCTTTGAGTTTCCAGTACTTATTCGCTAGTGTTGTTTTCATACAGTGTTTTTTATTGTTGAATGTACTTTTGTGGTCATAGTATCGAGTTTTGAAATCTAAGGAAGTCATACCTACGTAATATTTCTTGTTACTCTGGTTTTCTTTCGCAAATATTGTGGCATGGTAAACTACGCTTTTGGTTAGACATTTATTTTGAACTGGGCAAAGTGTGCGGTGTCTACAGTTGCATTTATCTTGCTTGTTATTAGTATTTTTATTTAAACCAACAAAAACAATAGAAAATAAACAAATAAATTAAATAAACATGAATATACATAAACGATCACACACACACACATATATATATATACACACACAAATATATTTATATAAAAACTAACAAAAAAAAACAAAAAAAACTAACCTAGTTTTAAAACAGATCAAGAAATTAAATAGAGCACACACAAAGGAACAGGTCAACCAGAGGTCAAATAGGCCTTTGTCCGATAAATGCATGCTCATTGGCTGATAGGAAGGGCGCGGTGGATACTAGAAAGCTGATTGGCTAACTAAAATCTCAATAGAAGATGAGCATATAAAAACGATAAACAACCACAGAATTCGCGCATAAGCCTGAAGAGTCCTAGAGTGGATGAAACGCGGAATATTCAGTGTAGCTTAATCGCCATATATATTTTATAAATTACAAACTAGCTCTTCCTACGTATTGAGCACTTTTGAAGTAAATACTTAAAGTTTACGCATAAATCTATACTTTCGTATATTAATTTTATGTGAGTAAATTAAGTAGTTATATATATATATATATATATATATATATATATATATATATATATATATATATATATATATATATATAGAGGGAATTAGACCTAGAGTCTAAAGGGCGGAGTTTATTTTAATGTACTAGAAAATGTATTGATACTATTATAAGAAAAGAGTTCTTATTGTATTGTAGATATATAATAAGCTCAATAGGAATAGGTATCCTAGAGCAATTTTAATATTGAGTAAAATGATTCATAATTTTGAATTAAAAATTAGTTTCAAAAAGAAAACAAACAAAATCGATTGTACGATCGTTTCAGAAACGGTGTTCATTTTATTTAAATTGACAAAAAATATTGACAATTATTTGACAAAAGTTTGGTCCTTTAATAACGTCTCATCAGCAAAAAAAAGGGGGGTAGCAGTTAAAGACACCAAAATAAAACTAGCATTTTAGTCGGGTGTAAGGCAGGTATTTCTTATTATGAAATCTGTTTCAAGTTGAGTAAGTCTATCTTCTGGCATCCTGTTATATTTTGTCAAATAAGACAAAATATAACAGGATATAACAGCATGCCAGAAGATAGACTTACTCAAATTTTTATTTATTTTTTTTTACATGGGGTTCACCACTTATCAAGGCCCAATGGCCACTCAGAGATAAGGTTTATTGTGTGTACAGTAATCAATGGGATAGTGTAGCAGTAGTATTGGAGAATTGGTAAGGTGTCATTACTTATGGAGGGGCGGTTCATCAGGAATTTGTGTTGGACTTGAAGACATCCAGGTTGAAGTCGGGAGGGAAACAGGCAAGCGGAACAGAGTTCCACAGGCGTGCAGTTCTAAGAAAGAAGCTTTGTTCATGGTATCTACGTTTTGATTTAGGCACAGATAGGGAGTGGGGAAAATTGAAAGATTTCATAAGAAATACCTGCCTTACACTCGACTAAAATGCTAGTTTTATTTTGGTGTCTTTAACTGCTACCCCACCCCCTATTTTTGCTGATGAGACGTTATTAAAGGACCAAACTTTTGTCAAATAATTGTCAATATTTTTTGTCAATTTAAATAAAATGAACACCGTTTCTGAAACGATCGTACAATCGATTTTGTTTGTTTTCTTTTTTAAACTAATTTTTAATTCAAAATTATGAATCATTTTACTCAATATTAAAATTGCTCTAGGATACCTATTCCTATTGCAATCTATTGATTTTCTTTGTTTTCCTTCGGAAACTGATTTTTAATTCAAAATTATGAATAGTTTTACTAATATATATATATATATATATATATATATATATACACACACACACACACTAGCAAAAGTAACCGTCGTTGACTGGGTTCAAAAACAGCCTACAGAAAATGGATTCTATTTATGAAAGTATAAGTTATGAAAAGGAGGGGTTGTAAAGAGATAGCTTCGAATTTGGGGGTATCAAACCCAAAGCAAAATATGATGAAAGTAAAAATAAAATAGATAAACCCCATAATTTATTATACCATACCTGTTCACACTGAAACACTTATCACAATATTCTGCGGATCTATATTAAAAAAAAAACCTTGTTAAACTTTGCGACATATTTCCATTCTATGGAGGTCAAGCGCAAAAGAACATCCCATAATTTTATTATACCATATTTCTTCAAACTGAAACATAATTATCAAAGTATACTTACGCAGATAGATATGAAACGTCTTTAAAGTTTGTGCCTATTTCCATTCTATGGAGGCCAGGCGCGAACGCAGACCCCACAATTTTATCATACAATCCCTATTTAAGTTAAAATATACTTATCAAAGTATTCTTATGTACATCTATATCAAAAACACTTGTAAACGTTTTTTTTTTTTAATTTTCTATTTTCATACTTTGTGGACCAGGCACGTACGCAAACCCCACAATTTTAATGAATCATCATTATGCCAGATCAAACATACCCATTCCTGTGTCTCGTACATCTATCATTGTATGTGATCAGTTTCCTATAATAGACAACCATATAGAAGCCTATTCGTGACCAGACACACACACAGACGTTCAGCTTTATATATATGTTATAAATAATTATATAAATATCACTGCTAATGCAGTCCTATATCTTTCTGAAATGGGAATGATGATGCAGAATAGGAAGTAAGATGTGGGGGGGGGCAAAAAAAACACAAAAACTAAAAACTATTTAAAAAAAAAATCACGTGACTACAGAACTACCATGCATTGGTGGACAACTACCTTGTTCTAAAGTGCAGCTATTTTATGCAACAACCGATTGAATTTCACCAATAAAAGTGCCATACCTTTTTTTGAGAGTCTGAGGCCTGCCGGAAAAGAAAAAGAAAAATATTTCACATCGATAGAAAATAAAAAAAAAATAATCTTATACAGCAGACGAGCTGTGCCTTTCCGGTATTGCCCGGAATACAATAAAGTCAATTTAGTTTTCAGTTTTTACTTGTTCACAAAAAAAAAAAAATAAATAAATAAATAAAAAATAAAAAAATAAAGATAAAATAAAAATAAGATAAAAAACTCATACAGAAAAAGAAACAGTTTAGTTGTAAGGGAGACAAAAAAAAATGAGTTATTCCCCCTAACTGATTTCCATTTTTTTTTTTTTTTTTTTTTTTTTATATAATTGAAAAATAGTCGCATATTA
>NC_136525.1:8097654-8132654 GCF_053919585.1 Euprymna scolopes | reverse complement strand
GATATAAACACGATAAAAATGTTCAAACAATGCCATCCTCTAATTAGGATATCTTCGGCACAAATATAAAGGTGTCTCTGCTCGTAGAGATTTCAAGTCTTTTTTTAGGTGATATAACATGAAGAAATTTCTGCGGCTCCATTTTCGATAAGACATTCTTCTTGGAGTCGACTTTTGGTGAGTCTTGCTCTTGCCGGAGATTTTCATAGACTGAAAAACAAAATGGATGTTTACAAAAAAAGGCGCCAAGTAATTATTTTGGCCCATACAAATTAACCAATCACAGGCTACCTACAATAAATGTGCGTAGACAGCTTAAAAACATGAAAATGGCATTGTAGCTGGAATTTCTCACAATTCCGTCCAAATTCCCGAGTTCGACAGAAACACTCACGAGTTTGACAAGATACACCTAAAGAAGGCCGGAGGCTATATCGACTGAAACGTCGTGAAAAATCACACAATATAAGAACAGTAGTCCGATGAATTCAAATGATACGGATAGCGTCTCTCTAATCTAAGTCGGTCCGTCTAAAACTAATGTGTGTGTGTGTTGGCTGAAACCATTTAATTTCTCTTTTCAATTATTAAAAACAAAACAAAGCATTGTGATCGATGCAGGAGACAAGAGGGGTGGGGAGGGGTGGTTGGCAATTGGACTTTTGAACTCGCTCGACCGTCTATTTTTCTCAGTCTGAAAGACTCGACGCACAAAACGACGAGAGTCATAAATCTATTTTCATCTCCGCATAAACAAAGCTCATATAGGTAACATGTGAGAATTTTAAAAAAAACAAAATCTAGATCTGCCCGAGTTAGCGGCAATTGGATCACACATACCTTAACACACACACACACACACACACACACACACACACACACACACAAAAGTACCAGTCGTTGACTGGCTTCAAAAACAGCCTACAGAAAATGGACTAATTTATGAAAGTATGATAGGTTATGAAAAGGAAGGGTTGTAAGAGATAGCTTCGAATTTGGGGGTATCAAAACCAAAGCAAAATATGATGAAAGTAAAAATAAAATAGATAAACCCCATAATTTATTATACCATACTTGTTCACACTAAAACACTTACCACAATATTCTGTGGATCTATATTAAAAAAAACCTTATCAAACTTTGTGACATATTTCCATTCTATGGAGGTCAGGTGCGAACGAACACCCCCATAATTTTATTATACCATATTTCTTCAAACTGAAACATAATTATCAAAGTATACTTATACAGATAGATATGAAAAGTCTTTATTAAAGTTTGTGCCTATTTCCATTCTATGGAGGCCAGATGCGAACGTAGACCCCACAATTTTATTATACCATCCCTATTTAAGTTAAAACATACTTTTCAAAGTATTCTTATGTACATCTATATCAAAAACACTTGTAAACGTCTTTTTCTTCCATTTTTTTTATTTTTTTTTTTATTTCCATACTTTGGGGACCAGGCGCGAACACAGATCCCACAATTTTTATGAACCACCGTTCTGCCAGATCAAACATACCCATCCCTGATCCCCGATACATCTATCATTATATGTAATCAGTTTTTTGTTTTTGTTTTGTTTTTTTAAATAGTCAACCATATAGGAGCCTATTCGTGACCAGACACACAGACGTTCAGCTTTATATATATATATATATATATATATATATATATATATATAATGTGTCCTGGCAAGGCCATAAGACTACCAAGCACAAAAAAAAATAAAAAATAAAATAAATAAATAGATTTTTTTTTTTTTTTTTTTTTTTTTTAGTGATCACCACTTTTCAAGGCCCGGAAGCCACTCAAGGATAAGGGTTAATGCAAATACATTACGTTAGTGTGGAGATTTGATGAAGTGTTTACTTAAGGGGGCGGTTCATTAGGAATTTATTAACGTTGGACTTGAACACATCCAAGTTGTAGTCCGGAGGGAAGCAGGCAGATGGAACAGAGTTCCAGAGGCGTGCAGTTCTAAGAAAGAAGCTTTGTTCATGGAATCCGCGTTTTGATTTAGGCACAGATATAGAGTGGGGGAAATTTTTCACAGTGGATTCAGCTAGACGGGTGTTTTTCGTGAAAGATTGGCGAGGGGGGACCAGAGATTGGAGTTCAGACGAGCACCTGCCATGGAAATAACGATAAAACAAGAATAGGCTCGCAACGTCTCTTCTCTTCTGTGGGAGAGAGGTTGCAGGGAAGAGAAAAGGGCATCCCCCACTAAGCCACGAAGTCTATTTTGTACTCTGTCAAGGCAGGATAGGCTGTTTTTAGCAGCTCCTGCCCAGATATGTCAACAGTATTCCATCCTTGGACGTACTTGGCTTTTATATAGATAGAGAATTGCATCAGTAGTGAGATATATTCTGGAGCGGTAGAAGGATCCCACCATCTTTCCAGCGACCTTGGCAACAGACTTGATGTACGTGTTCCATTTCAGATCAGGAGTAAAAGTCAAACCCAGAAGCTTGTCAAAACACGGGGCCTCACCCAGACGAGAGCCATCCATCACAATTGATGCCAGCTGGGGATCAGAGCGTTGATGATGTAAGGATAGGAGTTTGGTTTTGGATGAATTAAAGGTAACCAGCCACATCTTCCCCCACTGAACCACGCGCTCGAGATCAGAGGAGAGAGAATCAGAGAGAACTTTGTCATTTACAGCCTTTGATGTGTTGCCGTAGATGGTCGTGTCATCAGCATAGATGTCAACGAATGATTTAAGTATGTATTTAGGGAGGTCATTGATGTAGATCAGGAAGAGAGTTGGACCTAGGATTGACCCCTGAGGGACTCCAGCATTTATATTGCAGGCCTCCGATTTTTGTCTATCTACCACTACTCTTATGAGCCTATCGGAGAGAAATGATTTAATGATTGAGAAAACATTTCCAGTTATACCGTAGCTGGAAATCTTGTGAAGTAGACCCTTATGCCATACCTTGTCGAAGGCCTTTGATATGTCAAGAGCAATTGCCCAGCTATAAAAGTGAACGTGTGTGTGTGTGTGTGTGTGTGTGTGTGTGTGTGTGTGTGTGTGTGTGTGTGTGTACATTTCCCTACGCAATAACTGTCAATCAAAATTTGATGTACAGGGTACTGAGATTTGAGAAAATCTTTGTGATCGGCCAAAAATTTGGATGTTAAGGGGTCAAAGTTCAACGATTTCACCTTTGAAAACTATCAAACACCTCCGACAATTTTGGGTCCAAACACTTGAAATTTTAGGTACAGGTTCTTTGGACATGGATCTAACTTGATTTGAGCCCAAAACAAGTAATGTTAAAGGGTCATAATAGGGGGCCAAATTTTAAAAAAAAAAAAAAAAATTACCGTTTTTTATTTTTTTTGCTCAATATACACCTCCAAACACCCGGGCAACGCCGGGCTGAAATGCTAGTTCCATATAAACTCCATATAACTGTCACGTTTGACAGCAGTATTTTCAAGGTAGGCGAGTCATGCGTCTACCTATCAATGTTGCATCTAGGAGATGCGCAATCATCTACATATCGCTACATGCCGGTCGAGTTATCCGGTTTCATCGGTTGAAGACGGAAGCTCGTTTGTAAATGGCGACAGATTAATCCTCTCCACCCGCCCGCGCACCGCCCCCACAAAGCTTAACGATTATTGGGAAGTGCATATGCTTTTAACATTAATCCAAAACTCCTCTTGGCTTAACGTTGCATTGACTATTAAAAATGTCCGCCAACAAGGATAATATTAGGAAAAAAAAAAAAAAAAAAAAAAAAAACTAGATCGATACAGCCTAATATATATTTTCAGAAAGTTTAGATAAGTCATCGGTACAAAACCTGATAGAAGGGGACCGTTTTAGATCAGGTTTGAAACCGACTGTACCGATGACTTATCTAATCTAAACTTTCTGAAAATAAAAATATAAAGTAATACGCTCTCATTTTTTGGATTTTTTTTTTTTTTGCTTTACTATAGAGCACTCTGCTGGAATCCTTTTATCCAAAATATAACTAAGCATATTATATATATATAAACAGCATTTCAATACTTTGTGAGCAAAAGCGGATGGCTGCTTGAAATATAAAAAGTAAAATATTTAATACAAAAAAAAAAAATAACAGTTTTCATGCTTCAAAAAAAAAAAAAAAAACTCAAAATCAATATATATGTATATATATATATATATATATATATATATATATATATATATATATATAAGATGATTGATAGTTTATAATTAAAAATTAAAATCGGTTTCATAAGAAACAACAAACAAATCAATAAATTGTACGATCGTTTCAGAAACGATGTTTTCAATGAGATTGACAATAAGTCTTGGACAATAATTTTATCATTTGGTTTTTTGAAACAAAGTCTCATCAGCAAAAATATTGGGTGATTTTTTTTTCAAGACACCAAAAATAAAACTAGCATTTTTAGGTAAGGCAGATGTATCTTTTAACGGTTCGCCTTCTACAAGTCGTAAGTATCATCGTCAAAGCATTCATTTACCATCCAAATGAAAAATCTATGATAAAATTATTGTCAAAGACTTATTGTCAATCTCAATAAAAACATCGTTTCCGAAGCAATCGTATAATTTATTGATTTCTTTGTTCTTCCTTATGAAACTGATTTTTAATTTTAATGATAAATTATCAATCATCTTACTTAATATTAAAATAGCTCTAGGATATAGATGCCTATCGAGCTTATTATATATCTACATTACAACGAGCACTGTTTTCTTTTCTTTTAATTGTATTAATTTACTAATACATTAAAATATATTCTGCTCTTCGGACTGTTGTTCTAATCCCCTTAAAATATATATAACTACTTCATTTACTCACATAAAATTAATATACGAAAGTATAAATTTATGCGTAAACTTACGTAGTATTTACTTCAACAGTGCTCAATACGTAGGTAGAGCTAGTTAGTAAGTTATAAACTATATATATGGCGATTAAGCTAAACTGAATATTCCGCGTTTAACCAACTCTAGGAGTCCTGAAGAGAACGCGGAATATTCAATTTAGCTTAATCGCTATATAACCTTTTTTGAGAATATATACCTAAGTTCGAAATGTAAGTTTAGTAAGCTAATTCAACGTAAATTAAAAAAAAAAAAAAAACATTTATTTATAAATCAAAGAACTTTTCGACCTCTTCGTTAAGATAGACAGCCCCCCCCCTTTTTTTTAAATCTCTTGTGGCAAGAAAAGCAAAACTCGTTCGGTGTTATCAACGGTGATTTTGGAATGTCGGAAGTACGTATGTGTATGTTTCCACTTCCGGTTATAAACAGGAGATAGATCGGCTGAAGAGAGCTTGATATGGGGGACCTAAAATGCTCTATTCTATGATTATATATATATATATATATATAGGAAGGAGGATAATGTACCCGGCAATGTCGTCGTTTCGTTATAGAATGCTATACATGAAAGAAAAAGGCAAGGAAGCTTTACCAGTCGGAAATGTCGAGGAGAGATTAAAGCTTATCAGTAATCGCAAAGAAAACATGAATTTAAAAAAAAAAAAAAAAAAGTCAATACGTATACACCTATTATTACTATACTGAATACGATTAAATCAACGTTTGTTTCCTTAAAGTTGTTTTTTTTTTATCTATATTATTTTCTATTATATAAATCACCCAGTACTACCTGCCTCATGGTCGGGTCACCGACGACTAAACTGGTTCCCCCACCAGACTTGTTTGGTGAGGAGGGTGGCTAGTCTCCCTGAAGGATTAAAAACAAAACCTTCCAAAGGGCGAATGACCCCTTTTTCGGTGTCAACGGCCAATTAGCACCATATATATATATATATATATATATATATGTGTGTGTGTGTGTGTGTGTTGGGGTAGAGAGGGCTCCCGGAAGCCGTGGTGAAGGCAATCTTTCTAGGGGAAGCAAATCTGATTTAAAAAAAGAAAACAACATAAAGCGGGAGACCAGTACCCGCATTTAGCTGGTTTGCAGCTTAACTTGTTTCTGGCTATCTTGCTCTTGCTGGATCTCAACATTTTGAACCGAGAAAGAGACTTAGCTGTCGTACAAAGCCAAAACTCTGTAACATCTTTATATAGATACTCCCTCAGGCATTTCGGTTCACGGACTTTAAGTGTCTGAGGGAGTGGCACTCATCTGACAAGACATTGCAATCATCATTTATGTGTATCTGCCTAAAACTTTCGACAGAGGCGACAGAAAGATCCCCCGCTCACATGCCGAGTTCGACAGAAAGGTCCCTTCCCCCAACGCCGAGTTTGACAGAAAGATCCCCCGCCCAACGCAGATTTCGATAAGATACACCTGAAGAAGGGCAGAGATTACATCGGCCGAAACATTGTGAAAATAACACTCCAAATGAGAACAGTAGTCTGAAGAATTCAAATAATGCGCGGACACTACTGCTATTACTAAGAGAGATTTGGTATCTGCCTAAAACTGAAGCTGTATAAAATTCTACCATCATTTAAAAGTCAATTTATATGGCATGATCAATTTGGTACACCGGTTCTCGTTCGATCATCAAAGTTAATCACCGTTGAGCCTGGTTTTTATCAGATGGGTGACCATCTGGGAATACCAGGCGATGTATGTAGGAGGACGTTGACAGCTCCCTACAAGAGTTAACGTTATCATATCGTCGCTTGTATCTACCCTGACAGTAATACAAGAGCAACTGGTGACCGCTCATGAATTCCTTTGAGTCACTGACGTCATCAACCAAGTCACTCTTTGTTTATGTAAAAAAAAATTGTTTATAAAAACAAAAATTCCAAAGGTTTAACATAAAATCCTAAATGTAAATGTTTCTGTTCTAATTTATTTATATTATTCCAATTGGAATTCATTATTGAGATGAGTATTATTAATATTAATTTTTATTTATTGCAAACTATTATTCTCATCTTTATTAGTTGTTGTTTCACAACGCTTCGGCTAACTATTCCTCTGGCCTTCGTCAGGTGGTAACCACGACGGATAGGAACTTCGAATCTCCTAACTGCATTCTCAGCAATCACTGCCTTCCATAGTTGTTGTCGTCTCAGCACGTTTTGGCCAAGTAAGCATCTGGCCGGCTTTGGGTAGGATTGAAACAGCTATCTTCAGACAATGCTCATCTGGAACCGTAGAGATTCAATGTCTATCAACTGCGCCACGGGCCCCGAAGGGGAGATTAAGGTTAGATTTTTTTATCTTATAAATCAACGTTTATTTGTTATATGATCTTCCTTCGATGGTCGGGTCCGTACCGAATGGTATATATATTATTTTAATTGGAATTCAATATTGAGATGAGTATTATTTATATTAATTTTTTATTGCGAACTATTATCCTCATCTTTATTGGTTGTTGTTTCATGACATTTCGGCCAACTATTCCTCTGGCCAAAACGTGGTGAGACGACAACAACTACGGATGGTAGTGATTGCTGAGAATGCAGTTAGGAGATTCGAAGTTCCTATCCGTCGCGGTTACCACCTGACGAAGGCCAGAGGAATAGTTAGTCGAAACGTCGTGAAACGACAACTAATAAAGATGAGAATAATAGTCCGCAATAAATAAAAAATTATTTATCTTGTTTAAATATTTCATCCGTAAATATTCTGTTGCAACTTTTAAAAACTGCTATTAAATATTTCATTTCGATAGATATCCCTGAGGTACGGAGCGAACACCAAAGGACAACACCAGAAAGCTCACTAGTTTGTATACCATACAAAAAATTCAATAGATGTTATCCGTATGACATTAGGGAAGCATATTTTCCATGTGCTATAGAACATTTTCATCTTAAATTCTATGCAATTATGCAAAATGTAGAAACTATGCATAAAAAGAATTCAGCATAATTGAATGAAACCAGTTATTTCATAAAAAAAAAAACATACAGTAAATATGTAACTAATTAACGCTCGATTTTTTAAAAAAGAAACATACAAATTAGTTAATCTTTATGTAGTCGCTCACATATCCATGACTGAATATATTAAGCTTTTTAAGTAATTTTTAAATAGAAAAAGTAGTATCAATGTCAGAGCGAGAGAAAAAAAAAATCAATTTTATAAATATGTAGATTATTGAACCAAAGAAGTCGATCTTTCTATAACCGGACGTTTTGGCCACCTGACGAAGGCCAGAGGAATAGTTAGCCGAAACGTCGTGAAACAACTAATAAAGATGAGAATAAAAGACAACAGAATCAAGAAATAACTTGGAAATTTTTTAACATCAGAAAATTTGATCAACTGTTCAGTCGATTGGCATTCCCTTGAATAATGATGGGTAAAATTCCGTAGAGTAGAGCCAATTCACGATTAATCTCGGCGCGCCCATAACAACGTCTAATGTAAACAAGTTCTTGATGAGCCGTTCCATATAAGTTATCAAATTTAATAAATTTTCATTACTAATGATTATTATATTGTCCAATTTCTACTGCACACTCTTTAACCCTTATCCTTGAGTGGCCTCTTGACCTTGATAATGTGTTGATGCCTATGAAAAAAAAAAAAAAAGAAAAAGTCCAATGTGAACAAGTTCTAATTGAATCGTCCCCCTAAGTAATCCAAGTTACAAAACTCCCACTGTTTACTATGCTAAAATCACAATGACTAATGTATACCTATTAACCCTTATCCTCGAGTGGCCTCTGGGCCTTGATAAGTGGTGACACCCTTGTAAAAAAAAAAAAAAAAATTCAAGGCGGCTGAGGAAGTGCTGTGGAGCGCGACAAATTGCTCCTCCTCGAAGGCCATACGTTGATATTAGAGGAGATGGGGTATCATAAAATCGTAGCAATGAGATAAATTTCATCAGAGATAAATTTAAGAAAAAACTTATAACCAGGAACGTGCAGCGGGTGGGGGCTAAGGTGCCCAAGTACTTGCCCCTTTTTAATCCAGTTTCAAAAGTGCCCTTTTCAGAATAATGTATTATAGGCCTGTGCCCCAACGAGACTTTTCAACCGAACACCTACTACCCTGAAATGTATTTATTTGCTTGCCCACCAAAGCAAATTAGGCACAAGGCCGTTTTTAATGTGGGGTAAAAACCAGCTCCCCTAAAAGTAGGCAAAAAAGGTTACCAAAAATAATAATTGTCCCAGTATAGAGGGTTTCCCCTCCATTGACTTGTACAAATTATCTTAAGTGCAGCATCTGCAGAACAGATACTACACTTTGATCCCGGCCCGAAGGCCCAGAACAACAGGGTATTTATTTGCTCCCCCACCAAGCAAATTAGGAACAAGATCGATTTTTAATGTGAGGAGTGAAGGGGAAATGGGGACCAACTCCCCGGGGAGTAGGGGAGCTGGATAGTGACAATTGGTATGAAGGGTTGCCCCTACATTGACCAAGGTCTTATATGTGGGGGTTGCCCTCGCATATGGTCTTTGCTTGCAGTATCTGACAGAACAGGTACTACACTTTGAGATATTAAATCTTTTATTCATGTTAGAAAATACAGTCAAAATCAACGATGAACAAAAAACTTGAGCACATGGCCAACTTAAAAGGGGGGATTGTGGGGGTCGTTGGTCATCCTTGTCACTCCAGAACTAAACAAAGTCAAAAGTTTCTCCCAGCTAGTATCTTTCACCATAATACCGCATTCACCCTTTCATATTGGGGGACGTCCTACTTAACTCCCAATTTTTTAAACTTTGATCCCGGCCCGAAGGCCAAGAACAGAAAAAAGGCAAGCCTCGTTTCTATTTATTTCTGATTGTCACTGCTTATAACAAAAGGGGCCAATACCCCCCCTCCCCCCATCTTTTTATAGATTAAAAAAAATATTCTCGATATGCGAAAACGAAGATACACGGATCGGCAAAACTAAAAATGAATTTTGGTTCAATTATCGCATTTTATAGGTCATTTAACTCGGTATTTGGGTTAATTTCTATTTCGGTCACATTAATTATGAACAGTTTATTCTCAAATGACATTTTTACTTATACCAGGTTTGGATTATTAACATCCGTGAATTTGTAAAAGAAAAAAGAAATTTTTTATTAGATATAAATTTTTTTTAGTAGTACAAAACTTTATTATAGATGTTGAAAAAGACGGAGTTTCTTTTGTATCCATGGTAAAAAGGGTAATGGGGGGGGGACAAAACGTACGCCAAATTTCATTCCACCATAAAAACAACTTTCTACAAAAAATTATTTTTACATTTTTATCTAGCAAATAAACATAAAATTATATATGAAAAACCACGTTTATTATTTTTTTAAATCCAACAACGGAGCTGAAGTCGATGTTTTCTATTGTAAAAACTTTTTTTTTCTTTTTAATAATAAACGTGTTTTTTTTTTTTGTTTTTTTTTTTCATAAATATTTTTATGTTTATTCGCTGGATAGCTGTATAAAGATCACTAAAATAATTTTTATTCAAAAAAAAAATATTTCGGCGGTAGGCCACAGATTTATCAAAAGAGTTTTGTTTTACAATCGAAAACATAGACTTCAGTTTCATTGTTGGATTTTAAAAATAAACGTGTTTTTTTTTTTTCATATATAATTTTATGCTTATTCGCTAGATGAAAAAGTTGTTTTTTTTTTTTTCTGTAGTAAGTTTTTATGACGGAATAAAATTTGGCGTGTGGCGTACCTTTTGGCGTGCTGGCGTCCCAAAAAAAAATTAAAATTTTAATTGTAGCTTTGATAAGCTCGATTTCCTCAGACAAAAAAAAAAAAAAAAAAAAAAATATCCGTCCAGATTTCATATTGAATGATCGGGTGCTTATTTAGATTGGCACTTACGGTGGCATTTAACATGAAAGAAAGTACAGAAAAGTCCGTATGATGTACGAACTAGTCACGGAACGACGAAATATTAAAAAAAAAAAAAAAAAAAAAAATCAGGTGATTCAATAAAATCAAATCTTACAAATAAGCGAGTCGTAGTGTTTTTGTCCGCCATGATTAAATCCGACGAAAGAAAAATAGGGGAGACAATTTAAATCGAAGTTCACGGACGAAAAATCAGCCTTATATTCAATGCAGTTTAGTAGTAAAAATCGCTAAAAGTCGCACAAATTCCGATTTTCTTAGTTTTAAACAAATCTACTTGATCGATTCACGTGATTTTCGGAATATGACATCTTCGTTCTGTAACGAGTAGGTACATCATAAGCTTTTCTGTATTTTCTTTACTTTTTTTTTTAATTGCCGCCATAAGTGCCAATCTGAATTAGCAGCAAATAATGAAGTAAAATTTATTTTCCATAAATGTCACGTGACTAAACTCAAATATCATGCTGTTGCACTTTCTTTTTTCATATTCCTGTAGTCATCCGATGAAATTAGTTTACATGAGACTTTGTTTACGTAGTCAGATTTAAGTGGTCAGCTGTTAAACAGTCGACATGATGATATGGGGAAGGGGGTATCTGCCCATTTGTTTGTTTTCTGAAAAAAAAAAAAAAAAAAAAAAAAAAACGGGGGGGGGGTCTGAATTTTTTTTTTTAGATGAAAATTGGTTATTCGTAGTATTTGGATTTATCGGACTACCGTTCTCATCTTGAGTGTGATTTTCATTTGAGAAGGAGACTCAAGATGAGAACGGTAGTCCGATGAATCCAAATATGAAAAAAAAAAAAAGAAAAAAGAAAAAAAAAAAGAAAAAAGAAAAAAAAAAAAGAAAAAAGAAAAAAAAAAAGAAAAAAAAAAGAAAAAAAAAAGAAAAGAAAAAAAAAAAAGGAAAAAAAAAAGAAAAAAAAAGAAAAAAAGGAAAAAAAAGGAAAAAAAAGGAAAAAAAAGGAAAAAAAGAAAAAAAAGAAAAAAAAAAGCCTAAAATATAATTGTTATCTATTATTACCGTTACCGCTACGGCCGTTATCATCCTGATCATCCCTCGAAAAGGAAGTGGAATTCAACAAGACAAAAAATTTGGTGTCGCTTTTAAGGCAAAGCTAATAAAAGATGTAACAAAGTTTTAATATTACATTACATAAATGCTTTCAGGTTTATTAATCGAAAAAAAAATGCCCTGGAAAAGCTCCTTCTGGTTGATTGTTCATAAAATGCCCTAGAAAGGTCCCTTTTGGTTGATTAGTTGTGAATCAACCTAGGAAGCTCCGACTTGTTTATTGATTGTAAAATGCCCAGGCAAGCTCCATTTTGGTTGATTAGTGTCCTGGAAATGTCCCTTCTGGTTATTATTACTATTATAATATAAACCACCCACTCAGTTTCCGATTTCAGATGATGGCCATGATAAAGTGGGCACTTTCTATTTTAATTAACTTTCTGCCGATTTATATACTCTCCCATCGCCATAAGAAAAATGATACAATAACAAAATGTGCTTTTTATTTATTTATTTATTTTAACCATTCCACAATTACTAATTTAGTAGGTACGGCCAAAAATGGTGGAAAAATATAGGACAGTTTTGAAAACCGGTTTATCAATTCTTCTGTATGTTTCCGACTACATTTTGATTGTATTGGAAAGATTAAAGACTGAAATTAAACCCCACCCCACCCCACCACAAAAAAAACGTAAACCCTGACGTCTTTGCCGTTGCGTCCATCGCCAAACCGAAAGTGGCGAAGGTTTAAATTAAGGCTAGTCAATCGACAAAAATGGAATGACTTTCGAAAATATCGGCAAAAAAAAGAAATGAAAAAAAAAAGAAATGGAAAAAAAAAGAAATGGAAAAAAAAAGAAATGGAGAAAAAAAGAAATGGAGAAAAAAAGAAATGGAGAAAAAAAGAAATGGAGAAAAAAAGAAATGGAGAAAAAAAGAAATGGAGAAAAAAAAAAAAGAAAAAGAAAATCCTCCCTGTAGAAAAGTGCCCAGTTGAGGGTGAAGAAATGAATGTTTTTAGCCAATTTTTCGATATTTGTCGTCCGAAGAGTCGAGCTTCGAAATGATACCGATCTCGTTAAAATCGGTCACCTCTGTCGAAAGTTTTAGGAATGCAGGCAGGCACAGATTTATATTATAAATTATTTTTCTACTTTATCATTTTTCATAATATTGGGAATTTTTGATTTTACCATGACACGTAAATACGTAATGTTTTCACCTTAAATGCGGTGGTTTTAAAATAATCAATCTACACCAGCACCTCAATTTTATGGCAAAGTAAAATGAAATGCCGAACCAGGAGAAAAATTCGGTGCTTGTTAAGCTGGAGTTGGCAGATCGATTTTTTTTTTAATTAAGTCGTTTTAAGCAAAATGAATATATACTACCTGTGATGATCTACGGTAGTGAAACATGGGTCCTGACAACTCGCAGTGGAACAAAGGAAGATGGAGAGGATAATGTTGGGCATCACTTTACAAGGCAGAAAGACAAACATCTGGATGCGCCAACAAACAAGAGTTTGTGACATAAATACTGGCATCAAAACATCTAAACACAGATGGGCTGAGCACGTAGCCAGACAACATGACAACAGATGGTCTATCAGGACAACGAAATGGACACCTCGTGAACATAAGAGGCCAAAGGAAAGATCAAGAACGAGATGGAGGAACGACCTACAACACGAGTCCCACATGGCAGTGGAGCTCGGGACAGAATTAGATGGCTAAAGTCCAGGGAGGGGTTCCTTATTGAGTGATCAAACCCTTATTGATATTAATAAAAAAAATAAAAAAAAAACAGTACTTGTCATGCAGAAAAATAGTAATATATCGAAAAGCTACGAAAATTTATCGAGTATAAAATTATAGTTAAAAGTAATTTTTACAGAAAATTGGAGGAAACTGAACTTTCCCTAGAAAAGATTGCTAACATATTAGACATACTCATCTCTTTTCAGCACTTTAATGGCACACTTTTTTTAAGACAACCAGCGATAGACTTTTTTTTTTCTAAAAATACAATAGTAGTTGTTCTACTCGATTAATTTTCGTAATTTTTGGATGTATTACTATTTTCGACATAACACTTAAGTACTATTGTTTTCGCTTAAAACGAAATATATATATTTTTTTTAATCGATCTATCGACTGCCTTTAAAAGCACAGGCGCTTCTACACTATCGGGACGAAATTTTGGAAATCGTAATACTGAATTCCATATGAAAACAATGGTATCTACGTATTCCTCGTATTTTCAAGATGATTATATCCAAAAATTACGAAAATCGATAAGGTAGAAAATTATTTAAAGAAAATAAAAAATAGAATTTGATGAAAACGTTCGCAAGACACGGGAGAGTTCAAAAGAGAATTTTCCGTTTCAATTTAAACAAGATGGTACATTGGTGTACACTATTTTTCACCTGCTAACACGATTACAGTTGTTTTTTCAGTAAGTCAGTAATATTCAGATGAGAAACCATTGTGTGTGTGTGTGTTTTTTTAAATCTGAAAACTCCATTTAACGACTACAAAATTTCGTCCTAATAGTGTAGAAGCGCCGAAGCACCGGATATTCTAACGGTCCCTATAGTACAATTGAACTCAACGTCTTTTTTATAATTATCCAGAAAAGAAAACGAAAAAAACTGAATACACATTGATGAGTGGTTGTCAACGTAACGATTCCGCTTTGTTTACACAGACAACGTCACATCACAAGAGGTTTACAAATGCGGATTGTGCGCTTCAATCAGCATTATTGATTGTAAACGACTTGTTTTTTTTTTTGGGGGGGGGGACAGGGGTTTGTTTTACAATCCACAGAGATTCGAAAAAGTACTAAAATGTTCAAATATATAACATAAATGTGACCAAAGGCAAGATAAGTTACTCTTCTACCTAGCTGAATATTTTTTTTTTGTTTAGTGCTTTTACTTAATGTAAAATGTTTTTTCAACTCGAGAAACAAGCAATGTCAACCGCTGGCGCTTACGCAACCACAAAAAAATAAATAAATTACCGCGTAACAAATACATTGCACTATTGCAGCCATTTTTCCTTGTACTCGTGTCGTGTACCGGCTGACAGTTTTTTAGTTGAATAAACATTTTACATCAAGTAAAAACACTAAAAACCTAGCCCGCTAAATATTGAAAAAATAAATTAAAAAAATAACATGGCGAAAAAAATAAATATGAGGGGGGGGCTTTCAACTGTTTCACGAATGTGCATGCGTGAATAGTTCACATTACCGGTTCCTTATGTTAAGAATAAGTAGGTTTGAAAACACTTTTAAAAATGCGTGTCAAGCTTGCCTAATTGTTATCGTATTTGACTCACTGTCTTTAGACTTTGGTTTCGATCTAAGCTCGAATATTATATAGGGGTGTACATACACACACACGCACAAGAAGTGAACGGACGAACGGTTTAGGAAAAACTTAATACTCGCATGGACATTCAGTTTCTTTCCAGTTTTTCTTTTTCAATTTTTTTTTTTTTTTTTTTTTTTAGAATTTAACGTTACGATTAATACCTACGGTATTTCTGCTTATAATAAATGAGAATTATGCAATAATTAAATATATGGTGCTTATGCATTTATGTTACCATGCTATTTTTAAAAATAGTATTCTCAAGTTAAATTCAAGTTTTATTATATACTTTTTTTTTTTTTTTAATCAAATTGTTAGGTGAAAGTGCAGAAAGTAAACCTAGGAGAGCGTTCTGTTTTGGGGTTGTTTTGGAAAAAGTTTCGTTCCGTTTTATTTATTTTTTTTTTAATTGCGCATGCGCCAATACAATCGAAATTGAAAGAATGAAATTCAACAATCGTACTTATATATATATATAAATAAAACGAACTATTTTTTAAAATAAAATTTTATTAACAAAAACGAAATTTAAATTTTAAACGAAAAAGTCAATTTGGTAAAAATTTTTGTATTACACACCTCCAGCCAGCTCCCCATGTTAAGAGCAACTTTCGGAATACACCCCCAACCTTGTCAGAATACGTGAAAAGCTATGAAAGTTGACATTTCGAATGTAAATGGTGAGTTTTCGATTTTGTTGGTGCACGCTGCAAGCTGCAGCTGCAATTAAAAAAAATTAAATTAAAAATGGAACGAAATTTAAATTTCCGTTCCATTTTCCAAACAACCCCCAAAATAGAACGCTCTTGTCTTCTCTAGTTTTGCCTCACAGAAAAAAAACTACAAAACACTCTCCCCTTTCTATTTTAAGAATGGCTTTCAAAATAACATTTCAGCACGGCAACAAGTGCACTGCATGAATGCCTATAATATTTATGCGCATTTTACGAATGGGAAACACCGGGCGCCCTGCTATATATATATATATATATATATATTCTGTAGAAATATTTTCTTATAATATATACCAATCCGTATTTAAGAAGCTCAATGTAATTAGAGCAATATAGAGAATAAATGGCAAAAAAAAAACAAAAAAAACTATATTCCAAAATTCATGATGTTGACCATCTTATAATTTATTTCTTTTAATTCAGTTGACTTTTACAATTCTTGACGCTAAACAGATACTGTCAAGAATTGTAAATGTCAACTGACTTAAAGATAAATTATGAGATGGTCAACATGAATTTTGGATTATAGTTTTGTCATATTCACTAATATATATATATATATATATATATATGTGTGTGTGTGTGTGTGTGTGTGTGTGTGTGTGTGTGTGTGTGTTTTGTTCTCTAGAGTACAAAATGCAGGAAATTACATATAAAATACGTTAGGTGTGTCAGAAATTTCGTGAAAAATAGTGAATAATTCCACCCCATCTTTCCAAGCTTATAACTCCTCGAAAAATGTAATTAAAGCCCTAATTTATTTTCTTTCGATTAAAGGAGCAAGGGCCAAGGTTTCATTAAAAAAAAAATAAATAAATAACGTGGTTTAAAAAAAAAAAAAAAAGGTTTAAAACTTCGAACTTTACAGGTAAATTTTAAAAAAACACTTGTTTTAAATTTGAATATATTATTTATTGACCCTTTCTCTTCAATTTGTGATATATAACACTCTGGTGAGTAAATTAATTATTTACTTTTTAATAGACACTTGAAAATGGGGGGGGGCGTGAATTAAAAAAGAACGTTTGTCTAAAATATTATATTCGGTTTATTGGAAAGAGCATAAAATTTCACACTGAAAATATCGTAAAAATAGAATCAATAGAAAAATTTTGATTGATTTTTAAAGTTTAAAAATTGAAAAATATTGAGTTCGTAAAATTCATTACTGTTTAAAAAAAATAATAAAAATATTTCTATTACTTTTAAAACAACTTTAATAGTTTATTTTGGAAGTATAATCCATAAATAAAATAAACAACCCACTTTTAAAAGAGAAATTACAAGTTTTTTATATTTTCACAGTTTCGTGTTAGGGGTGTCAAAAATTCCTACAAAAATTCTGATACACCTAAAAATACGTATGTAGTATTGTTATTTATTTAGTCAACACGAAGGTCGACATATAGGAAAAAAATGTTAAAACTCGATCGTAATAAATACGTGACCGATAAAAGTACGCGAGTGGGTGGAGGAACGTGGGGGGGGGTCAAATGAACGCAGGTGTAATAAGAGGAAATTTAAATGGAACACATTAGTCACCGCTGAAAAAAAAAAAAAGAAAAAAAAAGGGAAACGAAATATTAAAAGCGGGAACGGTCAATCAAAATAAGTTTTAAAATATGGTGCTCTGCTTAGGTGCGACCTTTTAAACAAACGCATTTCAGGTGAAAACATTACGTACTTACGTGTCATGTCGAAATTAGTGTAAATTAAAAAAAAAAAAATAAAAATAATAATACCAAAGACGATCCAGTAAAAGATGTGATAAATGTATTAAAATAAATTGTTTTTTTATTTTTTTCGAATTAAAATGGCACCATTAAGGAGACGTAGTGAAACACGACACAGTGAATCAGTGAACCAGCTAGCGGTTGCAACTGGGAACTCGTAACTTGGATTTTCGCTCGTATGTAGGGAGGATTTTTGCTCTGAAGCCATCTCGTATCTCGAATTTCTCGTAACTCTGGTAGCTCGCATGTTGAGGGTCCACTGTAATTTTTTTCTGCCGAATAATTTTTGGAATTTATACTAATTTCGCCAGGACACGTAAGTACATAACGTTTTCACCCAAAACGCGTTGGTTTAAAAAGAGCACCGGTGTTTGTCCAGAATTTTTCATTTACACACACAAAAAAAAAAAAAAAAAAAAAAAAAAAAAAAAAAATTACCTAAATTGGTCAAGCAGTTTAATTTTTCAAATAAAATCAATTTTGTGGCTAAACGAACAGTAACGATATCGGAACGCAATTTTGAAAACAGACTTGAAAAACAAGGTAGAGAACTCCAAACAATTCGAACTCTCCTTATCTTTTATCACCCGTTTATAATTAACAATCTATTTCTAATCCCTTTGTTCACTGAAAAGGCTCTTTGCCCCGGTATACATCCCTCTCCCTTTTGTTTTCTCTCCCCATCGTCACCATCCTCCCCCATATCATTATCCCCCTACTTCTCATATCACTTATATCCCAAGTCGCCAGTTAGCTTAAATTCACACACATTAGTTTAACATCTCCACACACCCCTCGTCCATCACTCCCCTGTATACCAGACGCCTTGATATTCCCCCCACTTAGCTAGATACCGCATTGAAATGTTTGCCTCCTAGCCCCTATTCTGATGAGGAGCATTAGGCTTAGAAATAACTTGGTACAAAGAGCATATAAGTGCTCCCCCCAATTATAGCTTTTCCTTATTACATCGACAAATATATGACTTAAGGAACTGTGTGTGTTCCTTATGGACTCGAAAACGGCTGGGCCGATTTTTATGAAATTTCGCAAAACTGTACTTAGTGCCTGGCAGTGTTCTTAGTTTTTTTTTTTTATCGGAAGGTCTTCAATAAGTAGGATAATCGATAATGGAAATAATTCGATGAAAGGAACAGACGATTTTTACACAGCCTAACATCACAAGTGTATTTGAGAAGCAGAAAGTCCCAACCTATAAAACCAACAGTATGTTCTTTGATGTGACAGGGGCGCGTTCAAATGAATGTTTCTGTTTAAAGCCCAATTGCACCATGATACTTGACTTTCGCATTTTAAACTTTCGTTGAAGCCATATATATAAAAAATATTTTCATAAAAACAGCAGGTTCTCTACAGTGCAATAAGGACAATGTATGCGGAGAGGTATGGAAAGCGTCCTCTCAGTGCACTGCGATGGGTCCCCAACTAGAGCAGGCAATCAATCGATTTGATTGAAAAATGGGCGATTCCACCTATTTCGGTGACAATAGAAGTATTGGGAGTGTGGAACATTCGTTGATCATCACTCAATCCCAGGCAACGTCGGATCTCCCTGCTAGTTACACACACACACATGTGTGTGTGTGTGTGTGTGTGTGTGTGTTAAAGGTGCGAGTTTCGTTATAGAAACGTTGATTTAATTTCAATAAAATAAAATACGCATCAAATGCGCTTGAAAGTCAAATCACAACGCAATATTAGGAAAATAAATATTTTACTTGTTTGAAATTTATAACAAACCGGTACAACATGGCAAGATAGAAAAGAAAAAGAAAGAAAACATACTGAGGATGGAGTTTATCTCCGAAATATATTCATGTTATAAATTTCAAACAAGTAAAATATTTGTTTATTTTCCTAATATTACATTGTGATTTGGCTTTCAAGCGCACTTGATGCGTATTATATATATATATATATATATAAGTTCAGGTTGGAGATATTCAAAAGTAGGGACTAATAAATACAACGAGGTTGTTAAATAGTGCTCAATAACAAGAGCAAAATATTTTTTATTATTTATTCGAGAGTAAACAGTTACATTTGGTCGCTACATATATACACACACACACACACATTATATATATATATATATATTATATAAATTCCATAAATATAAATACATTATACTACACCGATGAAGGATCGGTCGAAAATTATGTACCTGTAAAAAACGTTTACATTTTTTTTTTTTTTTTTTTTCATAATATAATTTTGTATTCCTGCACGTCACCAATAGAAAACGAATAAAGAAAAGTTATAAGCTTTTATACTTTTCGTATTCTTATATATATATATATATATATATATATATATATATATATATATATATATATATTATATATACACACACACATATATTTCCATTCATATATATTAGTTTCCAGTCGTCCTGGACTTCTTGCCACTGGACTCAAATAATGCCGATTCAGGAGAGGTGTGGTAAATGATTGCGCAACCTTTGCCTCACAAGTACACGCGCAGCAGCTACCCTTACAGAGGGTATCCATGTTTTTCAAGACTGAACGAAGGTGAAGAGATATTTATGTGTGTGTGCATAGTTTAAGGGGGAATAAAACAAGGCTTGAGTTTCCGGTTACAGCTGAAATTCGATTGGCCATCGATGCTGACGGTTTTAGAAAATGTGGCAAAACTCAAACCTGTTGGGTTACATGTCCATTCTGATTCCCAATCAGATAATTCGGCATCAAACTTGCTGACTAAGGACGAAGCTATATGCAGTACTTCCTAGCACAATACTCTGATCTCCTACACCTAAAACCGCTGGTATCGATGACTAATCGAATTTTCGATGTATAATATTATCGATAATGAACACACGCACACAAGTGCGCGAAAACCCAACGAAATAGAAAATTTATGAGTTTGTTTTACAATCCACAGAGATACGAAAATGTTAAAAAAATAAAAATAAATAACAAAAAAGGCAAAATGTTACTTTCCTACCTAACTGGATAAGGTTTTGGTGTTTTTATTCAATGTAAAATGTTTCAGTCGAAAAACAAGTAATATTGAGCGCTACCAAAGAACAAGAAAAAATACCGGTAGAAACCCACCTAATGAATATTACCGTGACATTTATTGGGCGAGTTTCTACCACCATTTTGTTTTATTTCTTATTTTGAAGTGATTATCGATACTTCAAAGATGTTCTCTATTTACGACCTGCCCTAAACACTTTCAACTTCCTATGTTTAGAACGGTCTTCGAGATTGGAGGGGGTATGTTTATTCCGAAAGCCGTTCTTAATATGGGGAGGTTGGGTGTTTATACTACGCTGCTGGGTGCTGGGGTACTAATAGTAGGGTGGTAATTAGTTATTTCCGGAAGTAATTATCTAGTTTGTGTTATTCCGTCGGTTACTGACACAGCTGAGCTCAGAGCTGTCCAGTCCACTAACTGCACCCAGGCTAGGCTGTCCAGTCCAGTCCACTTCCTAGAGAGGTGTCCAGTCCACTAGACGATGGAGGTTGGGACTAGGGTAGCCTGATGTTGGTGGCTGGTCAGTTATCTTTTCCAGTCAGATGTCCAAAGTGTCGGGGGGGGGGCACCTTTTTTTTTCTTTTACATGCTTCGATCATAGTTTAAAATACTGATTTCGGTACTTCTAGACTTCATCGCCGAAACTGGAGACGCCATTTTATTTCGCGCACCTGTCGTTGAAATCCAAGGGAGAAATCAGTATTTTAAACTGTGACCGAAACAGGAAATAAATAACAAAATTCAACTAGATAATGATTTTTCCGTTTCATTTCAATTAATTTGTTTACTCTTCAAAGTTGATTTAATTAAAAAAAAAATGTTTCATTAAGTATTTATTTGTCCGAAAAAAAAAAAAAAAAAAAAAAAAAAAAAAAAAAAACTTACTGCACTTACTGATCCGCGCTATTTTTTTTTTTTTTTTTTAAATCGTAAGTTTTATGATTTTTTTTATTATTCAATTGTAAGGTTAAAGTACAGAATAGATAGAAAACACCTTCCCCATGTTAAGAATGGCTTTTTAAATAACGTTATTTATTTCAGCACAGATCAATAAGTGCACTTGCACTAGTACCAAACTATTTTATAAAAACCCAATGTTGCTTTCATTACAAAATTGTTTTCTTAAAATTACATTTTCTTACGCAGACTTAAATAAATGTTTTTACAATTATATTTTGATAGATTTTTTATACAGTAAATGTTTTGATTTTCAAATGGCGCTCGCTCGCCCAGTTTAAACATAATTTCATGAAAAACTTTCCCGTTTTCATTAATTAAATCGAAACATTTCCAATTAGACAATTACGGATATGTTCTTTCATTTTATTTACTTTTTTTTTTTTTTCATAGTTATTTCCGGAAGTAATTAATATCTAGTTTATCTTATTATTATTTTTGTTATTTATTTCTAACTTCGGTCAGTTTAAAATACTGATTTCTCCCTCGGAATTGACCGACAGGTGCGCGAAATAAAATGGCGTCTCCAGTTTCGGCTATAAACTGTAGAAGCATCCTGATTTCTCCCTCTGATTATGATGATAGGTGCCCGAAGAAAAAAAAATGGCGTTTCCAATTTCGGCGATAAATTGCAGTAGTACCGACTCGAGATACCGGTTCATTACCACACTGTAAATTTATCAAATAAAGTTTAATTAAATTTAAAAAGTAAAATAAAACCGGACAGTATTTACAATTGCCAATAAAAAATTTAAAAAAAAAAAAAAAAAAAAAAAACTTATTCGTGTAGGTAGAAGAGCAATTAACTTATATTGCCTTTATAACATTGTTGTAGTGCTTATGCACTTATGTTACCGTGCTATTTTTTCAACAGTATTTTAAAGTTTCACGACATGTTTATTATAATTAAATTGTTAGGTGAAAGTACAGAATAATTGCAAAACACCCCCCCCCATGTTAAGAATGGCTTTCTAAGCGTTATTTCAGTACGGTAACTAACTTTTGTCCTTTTTCTTTTGGTTATTGTAAAAAAGAAAAAAAATCGCGGCTTTCAAATCGTAAACTGTTTCGCGTTTGTCATTTCCGGAATTGACACTAGACCCATTGCATTGACTACAATTAAAAAAAAAAAAAAAAAAAAAAATCTGTAATGTACGTACCTATCACGGAACAGAAATGTCATATTCCCAAAACCACAAATTGATCAAGTAATTTTATTTTTTATTTAAACTCAACAAAAAAAAAAAAAAAAAAAAAAAAAAAAATCATTTAAACTATTTAAAGGCTACTCTGCAAGTTTGAATTATTGTGGACTTATCTACCATCGCTTAGTTTCCAAGATTGCGACGCGAGACGATCCCTTTTTGCTTCCTCAAAAAAATTGATTTTTCTTAAAGAAAATCACTTCGATTTACGTGATTTTTGGAATACGACATCTTCGTAACGTCATTTTTTTTTTTTTTTATATAATTAGGTCGAACACAAAAGTTAAAATAAATTTGAGAAAAAAATAAAATAAATAAAAAAAAAACTCATTTGTCTCATCACTTACCTATAACTCCCTGGTCGATTGTGATCCAACACGTCAGTATTAAACTTATCCATAGTAAATGATTGCAACCTTTGGAAGTTTCGCGTTTGCGTGCGGACATATTCCGAGTACCCGGACCCAGCACACGGACTAGGTTTCCAGTTTGTCCACCTACCCAGGAATTTAATAGGGTAGGGCGTTATAATTTCCGTCAGGTAAGAAAAAATAACACACGCACAAAAATAACGTCTCTTATTTTTTTTTTTTTTTTAATCTAGAAAAAAAAATTTTTTTTTTTTGTTTGTTTGTTTGTTTATAAGTTTAACACGATTTAAATTCCGAATTCATGAATTACAAAGAAATTGATTAGTATCATTTATATCAAACATGTCTCTGGTTTGTTTTAGCGCGTTAAACATGGACAATCTTTCAGGGTTTTTACCCCCGCTTAATATTTACAAAAATATTGTTTTAAAGGATGTAACAGGTTCCCGTTCTGCTGCTTTTTATTTTAAAGAGACATACACATTAATATCGTTGTCGTCCTGATGTCGCCCTAATTGGCTGTGTTGATTTCCTTTTTTGCTGTTGGGTTGAAAGAAAGAAAAGGCTGCGACAGGTTTAGTAGTTTTTGTTTTTTTTTAAAAAGGATTTTGTGTGTGTGTGTTTGTTTGTGCGTAGGTCTCCTTGATGGGCCGGGGTTTTTTTTTTTTTCTTTTCTTTTTTAGCTGTCGAGTTGAGAGATGCACGCAGATATATAGAGCCGTCTTTTCTATCTTGTTGATCTGAGCGTATGGACCTTGCTTTCTCTCTCTTTCAATAATACAAAAATAAATAAGAATGAAAGGGTAGGGGCTGTAAGTGAACTCGAGCAGCTTAAAAATAAACACGTTTTTTTTCCTCTCTCATAAGTAATAATAAAAAAAAAAAACTGAATAAATCTCTTTTCGTCAGGGTATTTTAAATAAGGGGCTACAATATGAACTTATCCGACAACTATTTTAAAGCGGGCAGGAAAAAGAACTAACATGATTAAAAAAAAAAAAAAACACGTTTATGAATGTCCTAATCTAAAAACTGCGGGTCACACTTAAAAGACACTAAAACAAAACAAGACAAAACTATATCGGCCATATTTCATGAAAGTAAAACGAAAAACACTGTCAACCCGAATAATAATAATAATAAAAAAGTATTGTTAAATTTGTTTTTAAAACTTTAGAAATAAGTAATTTTAGCCTTATACTTTTTTTTTTCCAAATAATAAGATTAATAAAAAATAAATAAGGTTAATAATCTAAGGTTTAATAAAAAAAATTAAAAACAGTTAATATAAATAACGAATGAAACTTTTTTTTTCCTGTATTTTTTTTTTTTTTTTTCAAGTTTTCCTTTTGGGGGTTTAAAAAAAAAAAAACTTTTTCCTTGTTTAATTTGTGTTGCTGTCTTGGTATATTCCATCCGTCGTGTATAAAAATACGGGTCCCATTGTGTTTAGTGTCGTGCTGACACCCTTAACTTGCTACCTGCACGTTTCCTTTGTTATTTGGTAGGAGGAGGGGGGATATGTCTTATTACAGGTGGGACATCCTAAGCCAAAATGTTCAGGTGGGTCAACGTTACAGGTCACGTGACGGTTTCTGGTCAATTTGATTGGCTGAAAAGATCCACAGTTCCCATACACACACACACCACTCTTTCTCTCACTCACATGACCGGTTTGAAGCCAGGTGAGAGTTAGTGAGAACAGCTGGAGACCGAGGGAGGAAGACTTAACCGTCAAGTTTTTCCGCAAAGGATGCACAGATTTAATGACATTAACAGGAAGTTAGAGGAAAGTGTCATCTTTTAATTTGTAGCTCAATCAATGCCAGGCTTATGTTTGGTCCGTCATGCTTAAGTTCGAAACAGTTGTTTATTTATTACTAGCGAGACTTGCGGATATTCCTCAGCGGCATCTTTCATATGTCATATATTGCTGCTGGGCATTCTGTGGACGTCCAGCGTGAATGGAGACCCCGCGATATTACTGTAGCCCTTTTGTTAAAACTGCAAAATTAAGTAATCTAGTTAATGTAATGTCAGAATATATCTGGTTATTACGGTTTATCTCCAATATCCTTATAGGAGTCTGTGACATATTTCAAATGTATGGACACCCGGTATGAACGGAAACCCTACGATACCATTATACCATCTTTAGACAGAACAGATACTACCCTTGGATCCTAGCCAGAAAACCAAGACGGTATATTTTAGTTTCACGTACAGCCCAAAAGCTACATCATTTTTTAATTTGATTTTTTTTTTTTTTTTTTACATTGCGTCTTTGGTGATCAGGAGATCCTATTTATTAAAAAGAAGGATAAAAGGGTATAACATACTATGGACATTAAATTAACGTATCTATATACTAATTTAATGCTCGTAGTATTTTTTTTTTTACATAGGCATCACCACTTATCAAGGCCAAGAGGCTACTTGAGGATAAGGATTAAAGAGTGTGCAGTAGTCAATTGGACAATATAGCAATCGTTAATAATGGAAATTTGATAAATCTGTTAACTTATAAGGAACGGTTCATCAAAAACTTGTTTATGTTAGACTTGAAGACAACCATATTGTAGTCAGCAGGAAAACGGAAGACAATTCCACGGACGTGCAGTTCTAAGAAAGAAGCTTTGTTTATGGAATCTACGTTTAGGTTTAGGCACAGATAAAGATTTGGTTGGTTGTTTTTGTTTTACGGCATATCAACCTTTTTCAGGTTATTTAATGCCGAATCTAGTTATTTTGAGGAACGATTTTTAATGGAGTATATATTTTTTTTTTTACGTCAGATTCTATTTAACCCATAGTTGGGACCCTAACAGGTACTACCACTCCGGGTCAGAGTGGACCTGGGAGCAATGGCAATTAAAGGGTGGCTCCACACTCCCCAAAGCCCGCAAGGTGGGGCCGCACCATTGGATATAGTTTTAGGTCATATCCAGGACCACAGATAAAGAGTGGGGGAAATTAGTGATAGTGTTTTCTGCTAGACGGGTGTTTCTTGTGAAAGTTTGACGAGGAGGGGGGCATAGATTGGAGCTCAGCCGAGCACTTGCCATGAAAATAATGATAAAGCAGAGACAAACTCGCAACATCTCTTCTATGAGAAAGAGGTTGCAGGGAAAAGAAAAGGACATCCCCTACGAGACTACGAAGTCTATTTTGAACTCTGTATCAAGGCAGGATAAGTCCTTTCTAGCAGTATGTTATCACCTTCTACCCTGCTTTATAATAAATAGGATCTCCCGATTAAATTATTTATAATCTGGAAACCGTGACACACGTACGTACGTTAAAGGTACTACGATATTAATGCTTTGGAAACGTTGGCAATGCTGAGCTGCACGTACTGTGAAATTTTCATACTGTTCCGCGCAATGTAAACAACTTGCCATCGTAATTGCTGAATCCACGGTATTTGAGGTGTGTCAAATTATTAACAAGGCAGTTTGTTTCGTCAATAAAATAGGCCGTAAATGTGGTTTTAGTAGTTCTGAAAAGCGTACTATTACAGAACAGCGAACAAAAGGTAAAACTACTATTGAAATATCGAAAATGATAGGAAGGTACCATCAAATTTGGAAAGAACTTTGTCAAGGACCCTACAAAGGTACGCAAGAGAGCTGATAAAGGTAAATCTAGTGTTGTTTCATGCCTTCTCTACTCCAAATTAAACGTGAAGTTGTTAAGAACCCTGGGCAGACAAGTCGAGAAGTCTTTTACCAAGCCGGATTGAAGAATGTCTCAAAAAGTACTCGATGTCGTCTTCTGAAAGAAGTGGCAAAGTCTGTTAAGCCTGTGACAAAGCCTCCATTAAAGCAACATCACATACAAAACCGATAGAAATGGACAGAGGACAACATGAAAACGGATTTTTCGAAAATTTTGTTCACGGATGAAGTGCGTGTCACTCTTGATGGCCCAGATGGCTGGAGCAAGGGATGGGTCCTAGATGGACGACATCGTCATCAGCTTTAAGGCACCAACAAGGTGGTGGTGGGATAATGATTTAGGCTGGGATTATTAGAGGTACTTTAGTTGGCCCATGGAGAGTCCCAGAAGGCGTAAAAGTGGCGTCAAATGCTTACAGAGCTTTTCTGAAGCAGCACTTTGAACCATGGTTGAAGAAGCAAAAGTTGACATTCAGAAGAACCATTATTTTTATGCAGGATAATGCTCCCTTAAATGCAGCAAACAAAAAGAAAGAGTGTTTGCAACAACTGGGGTTCTCTGGGCTATGGAAAATGGAGTGGCCTGCGAATTCACCAGATTTGAACCCAATTGAGAACCTTTCGAGTATCATGAAGCGACGTCTCTATTCAAGTGGACACCAATTTAGGAGCAAAGATGAGTTGTAGGATGCTCTCCAAGAGGTACCGCGAGTTGTGGTATGCTCTCCAAGAGGTATCGCAAGGAATAACTGTTGACGAAAACACAAATTTGACTAATTCTGTGGACCAACTTCTTTTACATGTCATTCATAAAAAAGAATCGTATAACCCCTACTAATTATGTCAACGAAGAAATTGCTATGTAGTTATTGTGTTCTAAGGATTTTTCCTAGTTCATTTAATGTTTGAAAATGATTTCAATAAACAAGTTATGGGTATATTGTGTTTTTTTCTCAACCTCGTTAATAACTTGACACACTAAAATCAACAAATATTCCTATCTTCAGCCATAGTTTCGCTAATACTGCTTTAAATACTTTTATTTTCGGACTGGAGTAACTGTTTCATGGATTATTCACTCGTTCATTTAATTTATAAAAAAAATGTAAACTCGTTAATAATTTGATACACAGTGTATATATCTATAAAAGTGGAAGTGTGTGTTGGGGGGGCATTTCCCTACCAAACTACTCTGTCAATTTTCAGTCTAGAGACTCGAGATTGATATAAGGGGTATTGAGATTTGGAAAAATCCTTTTAATCGGTTTTCGGCCAGAAATTTGGCTGTCAAGGGGTCAAAGTTCAACGATTTGACCTTTGAAAACTCTACTAAACTCCTCAGCCAATTTTGGGTCTAAATACTTGAAATTTTAAATGTAGGTTACTTGGGCATGGATCAAACTTTTTAATTTGATTTGAGCCCCGAAAAGTAAATGTTATGGGGATCAAGTTTGAGATCAAAGTTTTAAAAAATTTACCTCTGCGATATCTACCAGATTACTCAGCCAATTTCTGGTCTAAACATTTGAAATTTTACATAAAGGGTATTCAGAGATAGGTCAAGCTTTTTAATCGGTTTGGATCGAAGATTTGAGCTGCCAAGGAGTCAAAGTTTAAAAAATTTGACCTTTGCAGTTTCTAGCAAACTACTCAACCAATTTTGGGTCTAAATATTTGAAATTTATACATAACGACATGCGGCAAGCATTTAAATCTGTTTTGGGGCGAAAATTTCGCTTCCAAAAGGTCAAAGTTGAAAGAGTTGACCTTTGCAGGTTCTACTAAATTCCTTTACCAATTTTGGGTCTAAAGACTTGAAATTTTAGATGTAGGTAACTTGGACATGGGTAAAACTTTGTATTTTTATTTGAAACCAAAATAATAAATGTGAAGGGGTGAAAATTAGGGTCAAAGTTTAAAAAAAAAATTACCTCTGCAGTCTCTACAAAATTACTCAGACAAATTTTTGTCTAAACATTTGAAATCTTACATAAAGTGTATTCACACATGGAGCAAGTTATGAACAGTACATAGGGCCCGAGCAAAGCCAGGTTAATCTGCTAGTAGGACATAAATTATTATAACCTGAATAGAAGAAATAGAAGTAGTTTTGGTTTAAATGATCATTATGGATAATAAAATTCCACTTTCTCGGTAATCGTAGATTCCTATATTTTTTCTGCTGAGAGTTTACTGCCAAAATCAGTTAAAATCAATGGAAGTAGTAAAATCATTTCTCTCTAATAAATTCCTCCTTCCCTCGCCATCACTATACACCATTGTGGGACCATTCATAAGGAACAGTTACGAAAGAATACTGGTTTGGGTTTTCTTTACTTCGTAGTTACTTAAAAAACCTGGAATGGACTTAACCGAATCGGAGGGTTATTTATGCCATTTTTTTTTTTTTCAGTTTTCGCTGTCTTTTTTTTTGTTTTAATTTTTCTGAACACGTTAATTTTTTCCCCCTGATTTTTGCTTTTTATTTTTTCGATTTCTTTTTTAAAGAAGTCTTGCATTTGTTCGCTGTTTTTTGGGGGGGGCGCCGATTTTGTACAAAAGTTTTCCTTTTATTATTTATTTATTCTTTACTATAGCCCCCTCCCCCACTTACACGCACACCTCCAAACAACTGGGCAACGCCGGGTACCCCCACTAGTTAAAGTATTGCGCGAACCTTTTCTAGTCTCACACAAAAACATGTGTTCACATTTCAAGCTATATTACTTGTCATATACATACGCGCACACAAACATACGCGCCCACGTCCACACACGTACATATATTCACGTTTGCATACATACACTCACATTCATGTGTATATACACACACGCTAACATACACACATGTACTCACACACGTGCACACGTACGCACACAAGGACAACATCACTTCCTCTTTCAAAGGAAATCCACACATGTGCAAAAGACCACCGGAAACAAGTATAAAACAAAAAGCAATAAGCAGCATCTTTCTTTTCCAACCTGCCTTCCGAGGTGGTTGGTCGGCGCACCAGCCACCACCATTTCGGCAGACGCGCGTGCCTCACACCACTTGCTACTATGTGGGACAAAAGGCTAACAAACAGTATGTACACTTTATACGCTTTCTCTCTCCATGAACTGGAGTGACATTCTCACTCTATCTCCCTTTCAGCTTTGGTCCATCAACACAGACATGTGCGCGACTCTCTACTGAGCTTAAACCCTCTCTTTCTACAGGCCGGCTTGCCACTTCGCGTTTCTCTATTGCATTCCCCTTTCCTTCCACGCGCGTAGTCGTCAACGGCCGAATGAACACGTGTACACCGAAGACTTTCATTTTTCAACAGATAATAAACGACATGTTTATTTTATTTCAGCATTTGAGTTCTTTGTTTCCTTCATTCAATTCGTTTCATTATTTTTTCTTGTGGCGAGTTTAGGGTATTTATATCCTGGTCCGCAACAGTATAAAGTTAAAAATAAATGAGAAATTCAACTGAGATTGGCCTAAAGAAGTTAAAGAAGTTAATTATAAGTTTAAAACTTAACGATTACTAAATACTAAAATTAAAATAGCAAAATATGAATGCCTAAACAACTTCGAGAAATTCGTTATCTCCATTATTTTTTAATTGGAATTCATTATTGAGATGAGTATTATTCATTAATTTATTTATTGCAAACTTGCTCCCTGTGACTTTTGGTTATTCCCTAAGCTCAAGGAAAACCTTAGAGGCTGTCGTTATGAGACAAATTGCGAAGATGAAAGAGACTGTGACAAGAGTCATTGACACGCTCACACAAGAGGACTTCCATGGGGCCTTCAACAAGTGCATTGCAGCCGGGGGAGATTACTTCGAAAGGGACTTGAGTTATGGTCTTTGGTGTGGCTTCAAGTGAGGGCCACATCATGCCACCTCACGTCTTCAAAGTCAGCTTAAAAGTCAACACCAAAGTGTACCTGGATGTGCTGAAGAGTGTGGTGATCCCCTAATGCAATCATGTGGCCGCTGGCAGACCCTGGGTGTGGCAGCAGGACTCGGCGCCGGCTCACAAATCCAGAGAGACCCAGAGTTGGCTTCAGAAGGAGTGCTACGAATTTGTACCCTTCTCTCACTGGCCCCCTCCACCAAAGCCAGCCTGATGGCCGCCAGAGCTTGTGGGAAAGGCATGCTCCCAGTTCCGGACCCGTATCGAGGCAGTGATTGAGGCTGAAGGCGGCTACATTGAATAGATGTCAGCTCTACAACATAATCAAGTTACATAAATTGATTTTGTCAGTAAAAGTTTTAAAATAAAGCTGCAGAGTAGTTTTCTTTAGGGCGACAATTTTATCGTTCCATGTTACACAAGCTATATATATATATATATATATATATATATATATATATATATATATATATATATATATACTCGGGTTTTTTTATTCAAAAGTAATGGACTAATGAATTCAACGAGGTTGTTAGGCAGCGACTTGACTATTCAAAAGTTCAATGAATAACCTATTCATTGAACTTTTGAATAGTCAAGTCGCTGCCTGATGATATCTGTTGTTTGATTGAAACAAGTGGCTATTTGTAGCAGCAGGATGTGACCATGCTTATATAAACAAGTATATATATATATATATATATATATATATATATATATATATATATATATATATATATATATATATATATGCTAGCAAAAGTACCGTCGTTGACTGGGTTAAAAAACAGCCTACAGAAAATGGACTCTGATTTACGAAAATATGATAGGTTATGAAAAGGATGGGTTGTAAAGAGATAGTTTCGAATTTGGAGGTATCAAAACCAAAGCAAAATATGATGAAAGTAAAAATAAAATCGATAAACCCCAGAATTTATTATACCATACCTGTTCACACTGAAACACTTATCACAATATTCTGTGGATCTATATTAAAAAACCTTGTTAAACTTTGTGACATATTTCCATTCTATGGAGGTCAGGTGCGAAGGAACACCCCATAATTTTATTATACCATATTTCTTCAAACTGAAACATAATTATCAAAGTATACTTACGCAGATAGATATGTAAAGTCTTTATTAAAGTTTGTGCCTATTTCCATTCTATGGAGGCCAGGCACGAATGCAGACCCCACAATTTTATCATACCATCCCTATTTAAGTTAAAACATACTTATCAAAGTATTCTTATGTACATCTATATCAAAAACACTTGTAAATGTTTTTTTTTAATTTTTAAATTTTTTATTTCCATACTTTGTGGACCAGGCGCGAACGCAGACCCCACAATTTTAATGAACCAACGTTTTGCCCGATCCAACATACCCATTCCTGTGTGTCGATACATCTTCTATCATTATATGTAATTAGTTTTTTTAAATAGTCAACCATATAGGAGCCTATTCGTGACCAGACACACACACACACACACACACACACACAGCTTTATAGCTTTATATTATAGAAGATATATATATATATATATATATATATATATATATATATATATATGTTGTGTTGAGCTAGTAATATGATGATGTTAAGTGAAACCAGTTTTCACCTTTTCTTAATTTGTGGGGGTCTAATTCCCTATTTTCCGGCCGTCCATAGAATACTTGTGTGGGTGGGTTAGAATTTCATCCGATGAGCCATCATCTTATTTAGGCAAACCTTTTTTTTTTTTTTTTCAAAAAGCATCTCCCTTGATATGAAAAAAATAAAACAACTTATTTTTTTTGTAATTTTTATCTTCACTTATCACGTCTTTCCCATAAATAAATGTAATCTTGGTATAATGGCATCACTCATATCAACACACCCTGATATATATATATATATATATATATATATATATATATATATATATATGTATATATATGTATATATATATATATATACTAGCATTTCAGCCCGGCGTTGCCCGGGTGTTTGGATGTGTCTGTTGAGCAAAAAAAAAAAAAAAAGTGGTAGCAGGAAGGCAGGCTCGAACCCGTACTGCGAAGGAGGAAAAGAATAGGAAAAAAAACCTGACGTCTCTGCCACCAAACCGGAAGTGACATTTTTTAAAATTAAGGCTAGACAATCGAAAGTAGAGGATAACTTTTAAAAATATCGGCGAAAAAAGCGACCCCCCCCCTCCCCGTAGAAAAGTTCCCAGTTGAATGTGAAGATAGTAATGTTTTTAACCAATTTTTCGATATTTATCGTCTGAAAGGTCGGACTTCAAAACGATACTGATCTTGGTAAAATCTGTTGCCTCTGTCGAAAGTTTTAGGCAGACATGCAAACAGACATACATACATACATTTATATATTGGTAACTAAAAATTTTCGACCCAAACCGATTAAAAAGCTTGCCCTATCTCTGAATACCCTTTATGTAAAATTTCAAATGTTTAGACCAAAAATTGTCTGAGTAATTTGGTAGAGATCGTAGAGTACAAATTTTTTAACTTTGACCCCAATTATGACCCCTTAACATTTATTGTTTTGAGCTCTAATCAAGTTATTAATTTGGATCCATGTCGAAAGAACCTATATTTAAAATTTCAAGTGTTTAACCCCAAAATTGTTGGAGGAGTTTGGTAGAGTTCTCAAAGGTCAAATCGTTGAACTTTGACCCCTTAAATTTTTTTGGTCTAAACATTTGACCCCAGAAAAATTTCTGGCCGAAAACCGATCCCAAAGATTTTCCCAAATCTCAGTACTCTGTATATCAAATTTCGAGTCTGGAAACTTAAAATTGAGTGAGTTATTGCGTAGGAAAATGTACACACACACATTTCCCTATACAATAACTCTGTCAATTTAAATTTTATCATTGCGTAGCTGTTACTTGATGTAATGTCATACGTTTTCGATAGGATTGAGGTCTGGAGATTGTGCAGGCCAATCCAAACACGGAATATCATGCTCTTCTAGGAACCTCTTGACATTGCTAGTTGTGTGCATTATCCTGCATAAAGATGGGATTATCATCCAAATTCCGACCAAAGTAGGGTAGAAAATGCTCAGTCAACATATTAATGTACTTGGTCGAATTAATTCGACCTTGTAAGCGAACTATAAGCCCTGAACCATTGGTACTAATAATGCCCCACACAAAAACTGAACCTCCATCACCTTGCAATGTTGAAACTGAACAAAATTCTTCATTTTTCCTCCGATGAACGTACTGCCTACCATCACTGCCTAGTCTATTGAACTTGTTTTTGTCGCTAAAAAGCACTTTTGACTAATATGAAGAGTCATGATCTTTATTGCATCTGACGAAGTCCGGATGATGCTTTCTGTTCTTTACAGAAATCATCGGCTTGCATCTTGCGTCTTGCGTCTTGCAACATATCCTCGCAAATTAAATTCCTTTAATCTGTTCTTGACTGCACTTTTTAACAAGATTGCACTGTTGTTGGATTTGGGGAGCCGTTTCAAATCTGTTTCTTAGGCCGCGGATCTTGATAGCATTGTCTTCCCTGTTAGAAGTAACTCTAGTACGACCAGATTTAGGGACATCACGAACACTGCCGACGTTGTGGTGCTTTTGTACAGTCTTTTGTACTGTTTTCTCATCACATTTTCAATTTCTCAATTGGATAAACCCGAAAGGGTGAGATTAATGAACTCCTGACGATCACTAAGAAAAAGTCGTGGCATATGGACTAAATGTTACGTTGTATAACCTGAAACAACAACAATTACGATTAGAGATGCTTTGTTGTCGGTTGGTGGATATTTTAAGCTGATTTAGGGGGCGATAATTTAAGCTGGTTTTAAGGGAATTTGTTGCTGCGAACTTTCTTTTTGCCTCCTCAATTTGAAGTTATTTTTTTTAATTTGACATGAACACTAGAATATTTCAATTAAAAATTAAATATGAACAGGTAAAATTATAGAGGAATAAAAGGCGAATCAAATGAGGTATAGGTTGTTTAAACAGTTACATTAAATTTAGCTTAAATTTGCAGTCTTTTTTTTTAAATTACAAGTGTGGACTTTCTTTTTGCTGGCAGTATATATATATATATATATATATTAATAATTATTATTAAATATATATATAAATTATATATTATATATTAAATTATATATATACTATATATAAT
>NC_136525.1:8080154-8095154 GCF_053919585.1 Euprymna scolopes | reverse complement strand
GTTTTGGAAAAAGAACAAGAAAAAGAAAAATCATCCTGGATTCTAAATGGTATGCAGATTGGTTCGGCGTTCCTATCAAAGGCGAATCTTTTTTCGCTTTTTTGAAATCCTTCTGGTTTTCATTATCAACATTTTTTTTTCTTTGTTTTTGTTGTCGGGCTTTCATTTTTTTTTTTTTATTATTTGTTTGTATTTCCTTCAGACTTTGGGAGGGAGTCGAAGTTAAAAGAAACCTCCCTTCCTGGCTGCAACCGCCAACAATTGGCGGTGATGAATGTTCATGAAGGGATCTTCGTTGAAATAAAGAGATGAGGGTGGGGTCTGCAGGTACAAGGAGGCCGCAGTCATTCGTGTATAAAAAAAAATTGTGTTCATAAGTTCCTTAGAAAACCTCTCCCCCCCCCCCCCCCGTGCCCGTCACACGTTCATGTTTTTCTATTTGGAGATGTTCTTCGTTTTTTCCTTGTCACTTGATGCCTTGAATAGACGCAACCTGGCCACGTGCCAAGTTTGTTATCGGTACCCGGATGCCTTAACCTTCAAGGGGCCCCTAATGGTTCAGGGTTTTGTTTAAAAATAAGGAATTATCTTCTAGTGGAGTTCCTCGTCTAGGTGTTTGTTTTAAGGGTATTTATATACTGAGGTGAACGATGGGATAAATGTTGGGGGAATTTTTGACACCCCCTAACAGAAAACTGCGAAAAAAAAAAAAAAAAAAAAAAACTCGTAATTTCTCTTTATAAAGTAGGTTGTTTATTTTCTGTGTGGAATATACTTCCAAAATAAACTATTAAAGTTGTTTAAAAAAATAATAGAAATATTATTTTTTTATTTAAAAAAAAAAAAAAAACCCAGTGTTTACAAAGTGCCAGTGTGCGTCAACCAGCCATTTTTTTTTTTTTACGTATGAAATCAATTGAATTTTACAAGTGAAATCTTTTTCAATTTTTAAACTTTAAAAATCTATCAAAATTTTTCTATTAGTTCAATTTTTACAATATTTTCAGGGTCAATGTGAAATTTTATGCTCTTTCCAGTAAACCGAATATAATATTTTAGACAAACGTTTTTTTTTTTAATTCAACCCACACCCATTTTGAATTTAAATAATTAATTTACTCACCAAAGTTTTATATAATACAAACTGAAGATAAAGGATCAATAAATAAAATATTCTAATTCAAACAAAAAAAAAGAAGTGTTTTTTTGGAAATTTACCTGTAAAGTCCAAAGTGTAAAACTGTCGGAATTTTTTTTTTTTTTTACATAGGCATCACCACATTATCAAGGCCCAGAGGCCACTCAAGGATAAGGGTTAAAGAGTGTACAGTAGAAATTGGACAATATAGTAATCATTAGTAATGAAAATTTGTTAAATTTGATAACTTATATGGAACGGCTCATCAAGAACTTATTTACTTTAGACTTGAACACAACCATATTGTAGTCAGCCGGAAAGCAGGAAAACGGAAGACAATTCCACAGGCGTGCAGTTCTAAGAAAGAAGCTTTGTTCATGGAATCTACGATTAGGTTTAGGCACAGATAAAGAGTGAGGGGAATTATTGATAGTGTTTACAGCTAGACGAGTGTTTCTTGTGAAAGTTTGGCGAGGGGGGGACCATAGATTGAAGCTCAGTCGAACACTTTCCATCAAAATAACGATACATCAGAGACAAACTCGCAACATCTCTTCTGTGAGATAGAGGTTGCAAGGAGGAGAAAAGGACATCTCCTACGAGGCTACGAAGTCTATTTTGAACTCTTTCAAGGCAGGACAAGTCCTTTCTAGCAGCTCCTGCCCAGATGTGGCAACAGTATTCCATCCTTGGACGTACCTGGCTCTTATATAGATAGAGAATAGCATCAGCAGTGAGATATTTACCGGATCGATAGAAAGATCCCACCATTTTTCCAGCGCCAATAATGGTGCACCCCCCCCATGTTTACGTTTATTATTTTTTATCTGGTTCTTATATATGATTTTCTGTATTTCGTATCCTTTATGATCTTTAGTTTCGTATATTTTGGATTTGTACGAAACTCCCTTTAATTTGAGAAAAGGGAAATGTTAGCTCTATGATGACGTCACGAGCCCAGCACGAGACTCTTTCTCTTTTGAAATTCCGCGGTCATGGAGATTGGATATCTGGTTCATTGCCCGGCGCTGAAAATGGAATTTTGACGAGCCTCCTTCAAAGAAGAAAACCCGACAAGAACCCCGGGTATGTGACGAGACAGACTTCTGAAAATTAACTACGTGACTATGGTTTTGCACGTATTTTGGAAAGAGTAAAATTATTTTAAAGAAAATACCCTTTTTTTACGTGACAAGGAATTTTGGAATCTCCTACAAAGAAGAAAACCCGGTAAAAAAAAAAAAAGAATCCGGACAAGCGACGCGGTCTTGCTTCTGAAATTCATCTGTGTGTCTACGGTTTGCACGCAAGCATAGAGGAGAGAAAATTCTAAAAGGACTTTAAACAAAAAAAGAAAAAGGCACGTGCCTGACTGGCTTTCAATTTGTGAGTACGCTCCTAAAATTTGTTTCATATGCGAGTGTGATTAGGAGATACTATTTTTTAAGCTTATTATTGTATTCGTTAATGGATGCAACATCTTTATAAGAACCAGTGTTATATTTTTTCATAATATGTTACTTTGGCGTTTCATAAGTTTAATGCCCGCAAAGGGAAAAATTTGCAATTAATTTTATTGTGAATAAAGTCTCTTCTTCGTTTCAAAGCAAGACATTTATAATTTATTCTTTACCCCCCCCCCTCCCCCTTTTTATTCCATGCTTTTTTTTTCAGTAATACAAACCCTTAATTTTCTATCGTTTCGCGTAATTTTTGGATATGTTTATTACCGTGATACGACAATGAAGTAAATACCATTGGTTTTTAATTAGAATTCAATATTTCTATTTTTGAATTTCGTTATTATAACAAAGAGGAACCTTAGTTTTACCAATTTTAAATGTGGATCCTTCCTTCTTCTTTGTATTTGTGACTTAGGAGTTATTTCTTTTTATTTATTTCTCCTCCCTCTTTCGTTCATTGACTTTTCTTTGATCGATTTAAAGTAGCAAAAAATTAAATTAAATTAATTCTTTAAATTGCTACGAAACGTTAAAAAAAACTAATATTATTTTTTCAGCGTCGAATTTATCTGGATGCAAGCTAAAATTCCGACAAAACGTTTTTTTTTTTTACGTTGATTTTTTTTCTTTTTTTTTTTAATGAAAGCTCATGTTATGCTTATATCGTCAAGTAAATACCGTACGCTGACGACAATTTTTTTTTTTAGATATTTAAAAAAAAATTCACTCGATAAAGTAGAAAGAACATATAATAATCCAAAACTTGTGTATTTCATTAAGAGAATTAAAAAACAAAAATCGGTCGACTGGATTATTTGTTTAACGGCAAAAACTTATAAGTTAATGTGTGTGTGTGTGTGTTTTTTTTTTATTTGCAGAGGCCCCAAAATACTAATTTTGGTTAACAGCACGCAATAAAAAAGAGACATTGATTATGTCCCTTTGACGAATCCGTATTTGATAAATCGCAAATTAGCAGTAACACCGCTTTAAGCTAATGGCGCAAAACGAATTACGAAAATGCGATTTTCTGGGACCCTTGCTTTAAAAAATCCTTTTATTTAAAAAATACATGGAATATAAAATATAAATAAATATAAAACCTATTGCTTAGGTTTGTTTTTTTTTACAGGTAAGTGATTTTTTGGCATTTATATATATTTAATAGATTTTGGTATCAGTAAAAATTTGTTGAATTTCGTGAAATCTTTTTTTAAGAAAACCGATGAAAAAAAAATTGTATTTTTTTCGATTAAACCTTTCATTATTTTAAAATTTGGTCATTCCTCATTTTATTGAAAAAATTTTGCATTCCATATCAACAGTTCTTTAAACAGCAGACTTTTTTTTTATTTAAATATTAACAAGGTACAGTGTCACTTTGAAGTAGGGGGCTACTATCGGGGACATAAATTGCAGGGGTATTATGAAGGGAGATGAGTAGCAAGATGTCTGTTCACATTACACTTGAACTTCTGCATGTCAGTACAGTTGGGAAAGCAGAATCCCGGAAGGGAGTTCCAAAGTCTAGCAGTTCTGGGGAAGAAACTATTGGGGTAGAAGGCTTCGGGATCTCTATATATATCAGAAGTGCTTTTGTCAAGTTTTATTACCACACAAACCGAAAGGCCAGTCATATAAAATCAACAGTGGATTCTTTGATATGACAGGGGCGCATTCAAAATCAATATTTTTGAAGCACAATTAAAACATGATACTTGGCTTTTTCATTTTAGACTTGAATTCAAGCCATTATCACCGCACAAGCAGTAATACCAGGAATTAAAATCAACAGTAGGTTTTTGATATGACAGGAGACTGTTCAAAATGAATATTTCTATTTAGAGCACAACTGAAGCATAATACTTGACTGTTGCATTTTAAACTTTAATTCAAGCTATTATATATAAAATAATTTTATAAAATCAACACTAGGTTCTCTACAGTGCAATGTAGACTACAATGTATTGTGGACTAAGTCACTTCAGGGAGGATTGTGAAGCTTCCCCCCCCCCCGTGCACTGTGATTGGTCCCTGATTAGAGTAAGCAATCAATCGATTTGATTGAAAAATGGGCGATTTCACCGATTTCGATGACAATAAAAATATGGGAGGGTGAAACATTCGTTGATCATCTTTCAATCCCGGGCAACGTCGAGCCTCTCTGCTAGTGTTACATAACAAAACAATGAGAGATATTTAGCGTATGCGGTAAGACATTTTTTGTATTTACACATACGTGGTGCCTTCAATAAGTTTCCAGACATTTTTTTTTTTTTTTTTTTTTTTTTTTTGTACAGGCATTTAAAATTGTTGTAGACTCTTGAAAATTCAGTATTGTATTGTATTACTACACACCGTATGAGATGACTGACCAATTTTTATGATTTCAGGTTCAAACGGATAGCTACAGCAGGAATTGGAATACACCTTACTAAAGCCTGATTACCACAGCTGGTGAATTTCAAAAATGCAATCTTTTCTTGCTTGTCATTTGATGCCTTGAATAGACGCAACCTGGCCACGTGCCAAGTTTGTTATCGGTACCTGGATGCCTTTACCTTCCAGGGGCCCCTAATGTTTCAGGGTTTTGTTTAAAAATAAGGAATTATCTTCTAGTGGAGTTCCTCGCCGCAAACAGTAACATATCCAAAAATTACGAAAAACGATGAGGTAGAAAAATAATTATTAATGAAAAAAAATATATTTGTGAAATCACTATATTATGCTAGAGAGAAGTTGACAGGGGAGATAATTAAGTTTTGTTGCTTACATCACATAATGAAATGTTAAATTTTATTCCTCATCTAAACTTTATCGAAAACTGTTTTTCATTAATAATTAATTTTCTGCCTCATCGTTTTCCGTAATTTTTGGATATGTTACTATTTATGGTATGTCAATTACGTAAATGCCATTTGTTTTACTTGAAATTCAATATTTTTTTTCGTTATTATAATATAGAAGCACTAAAAAATCTGCATGATGTATGTACCCATGACGAAACGAAAATACCATATTTAAAAATAAAATCACGTAAACTGATCAAATAGCCGTTTAAAGAAAAAAAAAAAAAATTTTTAACAATAGGATTGCAAGTTTGAATTATTGTTGAGTTATGTCCCTTTGTTTTTTTTGTTATATTTTTTTTAAATGGCGGACAAGACAGCCGCTCTTGTGTTACTCATGAAACTTGATTTTCTTATTTAAAAATAAAACTGCTTGATCAATTTAAGAGATTTTAGGAATATGATATTTTCATTTCGTTACAGATATGTACATGAATACAGAATTTTTTATTTTCATTTTGTTTTAATATAGAAGGAGTTCTGGACAAGGATCAAATATTCTGGTGAAAAAAAAAACTTGCAAAAAAAAAAATATTGAATTTCAAGTAAAACAAATAGGACCTACGTAATTCTCATGTCGCAAACAGTAACATATCCAAAAATTACGAAAAACGATGAGTTAGAAAAATAATTATTAATGAAAAAAATATATTTGTGAAATCACTTTATTATGCTAGAGAGAGTACCCATGACGAAACGAAAATACCATATTTAAAAATGAAATCACGTAAACTGATCAAATAGCCATTTAAAGAAAAAAAATTTTTAAACAATAGGATTCGTAAGCATTACTACATAAATCTTGCAAGTTTGAATTATTGTTGAGTTATGTCCCTTTGTTTTTTTTTTTTGTTATATTTTTTAATGTTTTAAGGGCATTTATATACTAAGGTGAACGATGGGACAGTTGGAATAACATTTACAAAAAAACGCCTATCTTTAATATATATATGGTGAAATTCAAAACTGCAATCTGCACGTAAGAACACTTTAGAAGAACGATATGCAATAAAATTCTGGTTTGAAAATCAGAAAAAAAATGCAGCAGAAACGTATAGAACGCTTCAAGCTGCTTTTGGACCATCTTGCATGAACCGAGCATCAGTTTTTGAGTGGCATAAGAGATTCAAGAAAGGAAGGGAGTCTGTGAAAGATGATGAGAAGTGTAGAAGGAGTAAGGAAATCAGAACACCAGAGTTGATTGGCCAAATAAAGAATTTCATAAATAAAGACCGTCGTGTGTCCATAAATAAAACAATAACTGCACAGTTTGATGTCAGTGTGGGAACTGTATGCACAATTATTTGTGAGGAACTGAAGATGCGGAAGACTTGTGCAAAGTTGGTCCCCAGGGTGCTTAGAGAAGACCAAACTATTTGACCAAGATGGGCATCAAGAGAGTTCCTCAACCTCCTTATCGTCCAGACCTTGCTCCCTGTGACTTTTGGTTATACTTTAGCTCAAGGAAAACCTTAGAGGGTGTCGTTATTAGACAACTGAGAACATGAAAGAGGCTGTGATGAGGGTCATTGACATGCTCACACAGGAGTACTTCCACGGGGCCTTCCGGAAGTTGTTGGAACGATACAACAAGTGCATTGCAGCCGGAGGAGATTACTTCAAAGGGGTCTAGAGTTTCATATGTGTACTATCAATAAAAGTAGCCATACAAAAAAGTCTGGAAACTTATTGAAGGCACCTCATAACTTGATCTTTTTTACAGGAATATTTCCTTTCGGATTGAAGCATGATCGTTTTCAAGTCTAATGCCAACAAATACCTGTCATGTCGTTTAAGAGGAGTTGTTCAGTATCAGATCTACTATCATGAGACCAGTCAGCTTCCCACGCATTACCTCCTCCTAAAAACGCTTGGAAACTTATTGAAGGCACTTCGTAACTTAATCTTTTTTACAGGAGTGTTTCCTTTCGGATTAAAGCATGATCGTTTTCAAGCCTAATGTCAACGAATACCTGTCATGTCGTTCTGTGAATTAATCGTAGCTTTCGATCTTTTCATTGCACCTATCCGTTATCCAACTCAAAATGGGAGCGTGCAATATTTCTTGATCATCACTCAATCCCGAGCAACGTCGGGTCTCCTTGCTAGAGTTACATAAAACAGTGAGATGTATTTACATCAAACTGTTCGTCTGATGCCGCCTTGTAATGCAACTGCTTTCATAATGTAGTGCGAAAACTGTCCTGTTTGAGGAATTCATTTTTACCTGCCCTGGGACGGGTAGTCATCACGTGATCTATACAAGGGCTGTGCACCTGTTGGTAAATTAAGCATCGGTGTAAACTTCAAAAAAGAAAAACAAAAGTGCTGACAGCTGTTTGTGATTTATTGAAAGCGATTGGCTGCATGGAAGTGTATAAAAAAGTTAAAAAAAAAAAAAAAAAAAAAAAAGTAAAAAAAAAAAATGTCAAAATGGAAGAATTCCGGTGAATTTGCAAAGAAGAAACAGGAAGAAGATAAGACATTAAAAACTTCCCTAAGAAAACTCACTGGAGGAGGCAGACATTGATTGTACCTTGCTCCGACTAACAATGAATTACCCTTGAAAGCGTCTCTGAGCGAGGCATAGCTGCTTCTTCTTCTTCTTCTTCTTCTTCTTCTTCTTCCCCTCCTCCTCCTCCTCAACAACAACAACATCATAATCATCATCATAATCATAATAATAATAATGGACAAAGAGACGAAACAATAAATTACATAATAAGTGAATGCAGTAAACTAGCCCCAAAAGAATATAAAAAATTGATTGTACCTTGCTCTGACTCGAGAAACAATGAATTGAAAACGTCTCTGTGCGAGGCATAGTTTAATAATAATAATAATAAATAACTAGCGGGACCTGTGGATATTACACAGGGGACTGATGCATATGTAATATATTGATGTTGGCATCCTGTAGATATTTATCATAAATCGAGACGCTCTGATATTATTGTAGCTATTTTGTTAAAACTGCAAAAGTATTTATCCAAGCTAGCAGACACGTCCGGCATAGCCAGGTCATAAAATACTCTTAAATATGATATTTTAATTCTTGCAGATTTCGTATATATTATTATAGAGTTAATGTTCTATCGATTTTTATATGTTATACAGTTGCGATTTCAAAAATAAAAAATATATCTATATGACTTGGGTTAATCAGCTTGAATCGAAACCGGATCCCAAACTTATGAATATATATATATATATATATATATATATATATATATATATATATATATATATAATCTTCTCTTCTCTATCTCTATATAAATAAAATGAACTCATTTTTTCCCGCGGATTTTGACCTTAATAGGATTAAAAATCAAGATATTTCATGCAAATATAATATGCACAAACGGCAGAACAATATCTGAGGTGTGTTATAGGCTTATTATTTCTCAAATTCCTCGATAATCTTAGATTTCTATACTTTTTCTGCTGAGAAGTCACGGCCAAAATCGGTTAAGATCAATGGAAGTGGTAAAATATTTTCTCTCTAATATTCCTCCTCCCCCTGCCACCACGTAACACCGTTTGGGGATTGTTCACAAGGAACAGTTGAGAAGAGAACACCGGTTTGGCTTCGTAGTTCTTTCATGTGAAGTTATTTAAAATCGCTAAACTAAGCTGCAGTGCTCTGTGGCGTAGTGGTTAGCGTGCTGGACAATTCACATTATATTTTCACGTTCGCGCCGACCTACCGTAGTCGTTTTTTTTTTTTTTTGTTTTTTTTCCTAAACAACTGGAATGGACTTTTCTTGGTGGCCGAACTGTTAACGTTGCAGATGTTTTTTTTTGTTTTTTTTTCACACTTTATTTTCCTACTTTTACTCATGACTCCGGGTTTGATCCTTCCTACTTACCTACCATAACTTTTTTTAAAACTCCCCCCCCCCGTCCCGGAAACAAACACTCGGGCAACGCCGGGTACCCCCGCTAGTATAATATAAAGCTGAACGTCTATGTGTGTGTGTGTCTGATCACGAATAGGCTCCTATATGGTTGACTATTATAGAAAACTTATCACATATAATGATAGATGTATCGAGACATAGGAATGGGTATGTTTGATCTGGAAGAACGGTGGTTCATTAAAATTGTGTGGTCTGCGTATGCGCCTGATCCACAAAGTATGGAAATAAAAAATTTAAAAATCGAAAAAAAAGAACGTTTACAAGTGTTTTTGATATAGATGTACATAAGAATACTTTGACAAGTATGTTTTAACTTAAATAGGGATGGTATGATAAAATTGTGGGGTCTGCATTCGCGCCTGGCCTCCATAGAATGGAAATAGGCACAAACTTTAATAAAGACTTTTCATATCTATCTGCGTAAGTATACTTTGATAATTATGTTTCAGTTTGAAGAAATATGGTATAATAAAATTATGGGGCGTTCGTTTGCACCTGACCTCCATAGAATGGAAATATGTCACAAAGTTTAACAAGGTTTTTTTAATATAGATCCACAGAATATTGTGATAAGTGTTTCAGTGTGAACAGGCATGGTATAATAAATTATGGGGTTTATCTATTTTATTTTTACTTTCATCATATTTTGCTTTCGTTTTGATACCCCCAAATTCAACCCAAATTTACAACCCTTCCTTTTCATAACCTATCATACTTTCATAAATCAGAGTCCATTTTCTGTAGGCTGTTTTTGAACCCAGTCAACGATGGGTACTTTTGCCAGTATATATATACATATATATATATATATGTGTATATATATATATATATATATATATATATATATATATATATATATATATATATATATATATATATATAACTTTAGTCCCTTCAGCTATAATCGAAACCAAAACCAAAACTTATGAAGAATTCTTAATAAATTATTTATTAAAAAAAAATAGATTACTTAGGTGCCATCAGCTAAAATCGAAACCGAAACCAAGACTTCTGAAGAATTCTTGGTAAAATGATTTAAAAAAAAAAAAATGGATTATTGGAATGCCATTAGCTATAATCGAAATTGAAACCAAAACTTATGAAGAATTCTTGGTAAAATTATTTTAAAAAAAAATAGATGACTTAAATACCATCAGCTATAATCAAAACCGAAACCAAAATTTATGAAGAATTCTTGGTAAAATTATTTATTACAAGAAATGGAAGTACAAAATAATTAAACTATCCAGATGTAAGCGTGACACACATGCTATCGTATTAATATATAGATAATGCAGACTCCATGGACAAAGAGACGAAACAATAAACCACACAATAAGTGTATGCAGTAAACTAGCCCCAAAAGGATATAAAAAATTGATTGTACCGTGCTCCAACTCCAGAAACGATGAATAATCCTTGAAAGCGTCTCTGAGCAAGGCATAGTTTATATTAATAATAATAATAATAATAATAATAACTAGCGGGATCTGTGGAAATTCCACAGCAGCATCTTTCAGATGTATATATATTGCTACTGGGCATTTTGTGAATGGAGACCCAGTGATGTTACTGTAGCCCTTTTGTTAAAACTGCAAAAGTATTTACCTTAGTAATCTGGTTAATGTAGTGTCAGAATATATCTGGTTATTACAGTTTATCTCCAATATCTTTATAGGAGTCTGTGACATATTTCCATTGTATGGATGCCCGGCACAAATGGAAACCCCACGATATCATTGTACCATCTGTAGACGGAACAGATACTACTCTTGGATCCTTGCCAGAAGACCATGAAGGTATATTTTAGTTTCACATATGGCCCAAAAACGACATCATGTTATGTATATATATTTTTTTTACTTTGCGTCTTCGGTGATCGGGAGATCCTATTTATTAAAAAGGAAAATAGAAGGTGATAACACAGTACGAACATTAAATTCGCGAATCTTTATATTAATTTAATGTTTTAGTATATTATCACTTTCTATCCTCCTTTTTAATGAATAGGATCTCCCGATCAGATAATTTATAATCTCGAAACCGTGACACACGTATGTACGTTAAAGGTACTATGGTATCAATAGATAATAATAGTAATAGTCATAATAATAAAAATGCAAATACAGACTCTGTGGACAAAGAGACGAAACAGTAACCCAGATAATAAGTGAATACAACAAACTAGTCCAAAAAGAATATACAAACAGACAGGATCAAGTAGGAAAGGCAGTATACTTGGAATTATTCAGATAATTGCATCTTGAACATTCCGGCAAATTGTACAAGCACAAATCAGAAACAGTACTTGAAAATGAAAGGATTGATATGCCGTAAAACAAAAACAACCAACCAACCAACCAAATACAAAAACGCAAACACGGCTGCGTTGAACAGTAAGTACACTAGAGACCAGGCAAACGTGTGTACTTACATGCAGATAAACTTTATTATAAAATGACAATTATAAAATATAGGTGTACAAGTTGACAACCCCATCCAAGCAAGGATACAAGATATGATAATATTCTAAAAGAAAGGCAAAAATATCTGCCAAATCGTATATTTCACAAAATCGTATATTTCACAAAAAAAAAAACCCAGAAAGGCGGAAATTAATGATCTCCTGACGATCACTAGGTGAAAGTCGAGGAATATGAATCAAATGTTACGTTGTATAACCTGGAACAATAACTATTACGATTAGGGACACAAGCCACAAGATCCTATGGGACATGGACACGCAAACGGATAAACCCATCCAAGCAAGGAGAACTGATGTCATAATAGTTAATAAGAAGGAAAAGCCCTGCCAGATTGTAGACTTTGCAGTTCCAGCAGACGACAGAGCGAAGATCAAAAAGAGAGAAACGGTGCGAATACGCAGAACTGGCCAGAGAGCTCATAATGGAAGATGAAGAAAGTCAAGCTGACACCACTAATAGTAGGAGTACTAGGAACAATACCGAAAAAATTTTGAAAAAGAATGGGAGAAATTGGAATCAGAGGTGGCTGAAAAGATACATCGACGAAACGTTGCATCCCTCTGCCTGTTCTACAAGTATTTTAATGGTGAATGCTCTGACGAACTGCAGACACTTGTGCCCCCACGACGTAGACACCCTCGACAAACCCGACAGGCAGCTAAATCCCACCCCCACACAGTAGAGATCCCTAGACGTAAAAGATCTTTCTACTCCAGTAGTTTCTTCCCCAGAACCGCTAGACTCTGGAATTCCATTCCAGGTCCCTGCTTCCCTAACTGTACTGACATGCAGAAGTTCAAGTGTAACATGAACCGACATCTTGCTGCCCAAATCCCTACATAGTGCTCCAGTAGTTGCTGCCCCTTATAGTAGCCCCCTACACCAAAGTGGCAATGTGCCTTGTTTGGGGTGAAAATGTAATAAAAAAAAAAAAATTTTTTTTAAAAAGTGATAACTAATGAAAATGGTTGAAATATTTAGGAAAATCCTTGAATGCAGAGACGAACACACATGAACTACAAACACAAACTGCACAGGCAGAAACTACTACAGATGTAACACACAAAGAAACATCACATGGAATCATGAAAACTGAAACTGTATTATTGTAAAGTTAAACCTCGGCGCCACTACTCCCCCCCTTTTGTGTTACCATAAACTGGCGTCAAACCAAATAAGTGAAGAGGGTCAAGGAGGATGGAAAGACCGAAGAGAAAAGGCACTAGCCAGACCTCCACTGCATGAGTACAAAGAGGACCTAGGGGAGGCTTATTGCCACCCAAATTCCAGTGAAGACCAATGGTCGCTGCTAACGAGAAATCAATGATAAGCGGCTGTTGCAATAATGCAAATTCATCTGCAAGTGCTATAGAAATGTGGGAGGGGGGGGGCTAGAAGTCTTTGATGATAGCCTGTGTGACTAATCATAGTGAGTAATATCAGGTTGGCAAGAAAGTTCTTGCGGTTTTTAACTTTTAAATTCAGATGAACACATCTCGGCTTAAACAAAAATTTATTGATTTAAATAAGCACCATCAGAATCAGCACACATTTGCCAACGCAAAACAAGTTTATTTACGCCAGTATCGCAAAAATCTCGCGTTCTGGTGGCGATGAAGTCGCTGAAGGCGTTTTTGATATCGCTTATGTTTTTGAACCATTTCTCACACAGAAAGTTGTTGAGATGCTTGAAAAAGTGGTAGTCAGTAGGTGAGAGGTCTGGAGAGTATGGCGGACGAGGCAGAGTTTCGTAGCCCAATTCATTCAACTTCTACAAGGTCAGTTTAGCAACATGCGGTCTGGTATTGTTGTGGAGGAGAAATGGGCCTTTTCTGTTGACTAATGCGAGGTGTTGTTGTCGAAGTTTCTGATACGTTTAATCCATTTGTTGATAGTACATCTCCACCGTAATGGTTTCACCTGTATTCAAAAAGCTGTAATCAATGAGACTGGTCGCAGACCATTAAACAGCCAGCATGACCTTCTTTTGGTGCAACTGATTTTGGGAAGTGTTGTGGAGATTTGTCAGCATCTAACCACTAAGTTGATCATCGTCTGTTGTCATAAAGAACCCACTTTACATCACAAGTCACAACTCGGTCGAGAAACGGGTCGTTCTTGTTGCATAAAAGAAGGAAAGATGACACTTCATAGAAGCATTTTGGTTGTCATTCAATTCGTGAGTCACTCATTTATTAAGTTTTTTTGTCTTTCCAATCTCTCTCAAGTGGTTAGAAATCGTTGTATACGTTACGTCTAATTTAGAAGCAAGTTTTCAAACAGATTGGATTCGACTAAGGCTTTTAATTGATTGTTGTCAACATCCGATGGCCGACCACTTTTAATTGATTGTTGTCAACATCCGATGGCCGACCACTTTTAATTGATTGTTGTCAACATCCGATGGCCGACCACTGCGCTCATCATCTTCAACACTCTTGTCACTGCCATGAAATTTTTTAAACCACCATTGTACTGTGCATTTAGTAGTCATGGTTGACCAATACGCTCATCATCTTCAAAACTCTCGTCGCCGCCACAAAACTTCTTCAACAACCATCATGCCGTGCGTTCAGTAGTAGTTTCTGGGCCAAATGCTTCGTTGATATCACAAGCTATTTCAGTAGCTTTACGGCCTAGCTTGAATTGAAATAAGAAAATTGTGCAAATTTGCTTTTTTTTTTCATCTTGTATTCCACGTTCTAAAATGATTTTAATTTCAACAATTGGATAGTCTGTAAAATGCTTTTTAAAATGATATATAAAGTAAAGATATTATGACGAACAAATTATTAAAAAATATATAATTTGAAATCAAAATAAAATTTCCGCAATAACTTTCTTGTCAATCCAATAATAGTAGTAGCAGTAATCCCTACCACATTCTCAGCAACCTTCATCATCAATAGTGTTTCACGTATCCATGAATGAGGAACCATGTCATAAGCCTTTCTGTAATCGATCCATGCTACGCTCAGATTCCTCTTCTTTTTCTCCTTCGCATCCTGCATTATTGCTTTATCAATTGATAGTTGCTCTTTAGTACCTCTCGAGCCTTTCCGGCACCCCTTTTGTTCGTCAGGAAAAACACCATTGCTCTCTAGATGTTCATAAATTTTCTCCGCAAATATTCCAATATAAATA
>NC_136525.1:8075154-8077654 GCF_053919585.1 Euprymna scolopes | reverse complement strand
GAAAGGTTCCTTATTCCATGGAGTTTCAACGATAGGCTCTTCTCCTCAGAGGAAAAAAAAAAGGTTAGCAGAAGGTAAGTATAGATCAATATCTATTTTTGCTGGTTAGTTCAACTTTTGAAGACAGTCAGGGAAAAAAAGTTTTTGAAAAAAAAAAATAATTTATGAAAATTGAAAAGGAATAATCATCAATATCCAATAATTTTGGTTGCAAATATATATAAATATATATATATATATATATATATATATATATATATATATATTTATATATATATATATATATATATATATATATATATATTTATATATATATATATATATATATATATATATATATTTATATATATTTATATATGAAGTATATATATATATATATATATATATATTTATATATGAAGTATATATATATATATATATATATTTATATATATATATATATATATATATATATATATATATTTATATATATATATATATATATATGAAAAAATGATTAATAAAACATGTTAAAAAAAAGAAATATGTATATATATATATATATATATTTATATATATATATATATATTTATATATATATATATATGAAAAAATGATTAATAAAACATGTTAAAAAAAAAGAAATATGTATATATATATATATATATATATATATTTATATATATATATATTTATATATATATATATATATATGAACAAATGATTAATAAAACATGTTAAAAAAAAAGAAATATGTATATATATATATATATATATATATATTTATATATATATATATATATATAGATATATTTCTTTTTTTTCACAATATACATATGTATGTATATATATATATATATATATATATATATATATATATATATATATATATATTATTTTCACAAAATCAAGACAAAAAAAGTTGGATTGATAGCAATATTGCGATATACCTACTATATATATATATATATATATATATATATATATATATATATATATATATATATATATATATATATATCGTAATTTAGGAATGAAAAAAAATTTTGAAAATTTTTAAATTTTTAAATTTTCAAAGTTTTTTATTTGCTATATCTAGGATATTGAGCAATATTTATTTAGCTGGGATAGTCTTCTATAAAATATTACATCCAATAATATTTTGTAAGACCGATAATCACTGGATTTGCACACCAGTACATTTATTGTATTTCATTATTCTGAATAAATTAGTCCTCACGTGAAAGAGCAGGACACAAAATGTTTTAAATAATAATAATAATAATAATAATAGAATAAGAATAACAAAGACTTTTGCTGGCGAGGACTACTATTGACCGTAACCAGTTATACAGTCCTTTTAAAATTTTCATCTCTATTTTTTTCGTTATGTACTGAATATTTGTTAATGAAACCTATATGAAAAATGGTCCTTATCAAATTTTTAAGATTTCCTATTCTGTAAAAAGTTTTAAAAAATTTAATCTAAAAAATTTATTTTAAAGTTTTTGTTAAAAAAAAATCAGATTTTCTCATTATTCAGACCTGTATTACAAAGAGGTGGTTACAAAAAATGAGTTGTGGTGTGAGGAGAAATACAAACTGAAATAGAGAGAAGGAGAGTTTTAGAATATAATCTTAAAAAGATAAGATACAAGTTAGAAAAGCATTCCATCCAAGACATGAAAATTGTTAAACAAAATGTTTTTACTATAGGCTTTAAAAATAAAGGTACAAGATTCAATTTGAAATTTATTTATCTTCAAAGTGCACTTTTATAAATTTTACAAAGTAAGGTATAAAAATTTAATTTAAATTGAATCAAAAAATTACCTTGGATTTATTTTATGTAATGTACATTTTGTTGCAATTTAAAAACATTATCTTTCATCTAGCGATTCATGATATAAATATAAAATTTTCAATTATTTTTTTTAAAAAGTGCACATAAATTTATGCGTAAAGTTTAAGTATTTACTTCAAAAGTGCTCAATACGTAGGTAGAGCTAGTTAGTAATTTATAAAATATATATGGCGATTAAGCTACACTGAATATTCCGGATTCTTCCGGCTTATGCGTCTGATAAGCCTGAAGAAACCTAGAGTGGATGAAACGCGGAATATTCAATGTAGAAAATTACTATATATATATATATATATATATATATATATATATATATATATACTAGCAAAAGTAGCCGTCGTTGACTGGGTTAAAAAACAGCCTACAGAAAATAGACTCTGATTTACGAAAATATGATAGGTTATGAAAAGGAAGGGTTGTAAAGAGATAGCTTCGAATTTGGGGGTATCAAAACCAAAGCAAAATATGACGAAAGTAAAAATAAAATAGATAAACCCCATAATTTATTATACCATACCTGTTCACACTGAAACACTTATCACAATATTCTGTGGGTCTATATAAAAAAACCTTGTTTAACTTTGTGACATATTTCCATTCTATGGAGGTCAGGTCCGAACGAACGCCCCATAATTTTATTATACCATATTTCTTCAA
>NC_136525.1:7695154-8070154 GCF_053919585.1 Euprymna scolopes | reverse complement strand
TTCGTTGTATCACAACGCATCAGTGCGGCTAGCCTAGCACCTCTCCGAAGCCGAGGATTAAGGAACAAGAATCTTAACGTGAATCCCGCGTGACCAAACGCACCGTTCCGAGATTTAAAAAACTATCGTAAAAACAACAAACGGACTTATACTTGCTGATTCTCTGCTCCAACAACAACATGGCAAAAATAAAAAAAATTTAAAAAAAGAAAGAAAAACATACTGAAGATGAAGGTTTTCTTCAAAATATATTTATGAATTTCAATATAAATTTCAAACAAAATAAATGTCTGTTTATTTTGTAATAATGCGTTGTTTTGGCTTCTAACGTATATAATACGTATTTTATTTTATTCAAACTCAACCAGCACATAAGGAACAAAAATCTTATATATACAAGGATGGAGTACTGCTGCCATATCTGGACAGGAGCTGCAAAAAACAGCCTATCCTGCCTTGACAGAGTACAAAATAGACTTCGTGGCTTAGTGCGGGATGCCCTTTTCTCTACCCTGCAACCTCTCAACCACAGAAGAGACATTGCGAGCCTATCCTTGTTTTATCGTTATTTCCATGGCAGGTGCTCGTCTGAACTCCAATCTCTGGTCCCCCCTCGCCAATCTTTCACGAAAAACACCCGTCTAGCCGAATTCACTGTGAAAAATTTCCCCCACTCTATATCTGTACCTAAATCAAAACACGGATTCCATGAACAAAGCTTCTTTCTTAGAACTGCACGCCTGTGCAACTCTGTTCTGTCTGCCTGCTTCCCCCCCGGACTACAACTTGGATGTGTTCAAGTGCAATGTTAACAAATTCCTAATGAACCGCCCCCTTAAGTAAACACTTCATGAAATCTCCACACTAACGTAATGTACTTGCAATAACCCTTATCCCTGAGTGGCTTCCGGGCCTTGATAAGTGGTGATCACTGTGTAAAAAAAAAAAATAAAAAAATATAGAATGTATGTATGTGTGAAGATGTGTGGTTCATGGTAAAGCTAAGCGTGCAACAACTGCATGCTGAACCATACAAGCATTGGTATTGAGATAATACAGCGCATATTTGCCTGAGCCAGATTGAGATTGGCAGCAAGTGCAATATGCTAATTTTTAGGGGAGGGGATAAAACTTGTCTAATAAGTAAAAGAAACAAGCTTCGGTTTTTAGACTCAAAGGGCGTCTTTTTGGCACCACCGCAGAAATATCTGAACAAAGCTTCTATAATTACAACCATGTTGTGGAGTCAGAGTTTTTTTTTTTTCAAGGAGTCATAGTCGGATTTAGATTCATAACGATCCTAGAAGTTTGAGGAGGAGACTTTAATCAACAAAGAATCAAAATATGGGACGATTTTAAAATAAGGACTTGGGGTCAGAGTTGAATATTAGGTTTGTGCAAAAGACGACAGAAAAAAAAACTGTAGAAGTAAGATTTATTAGCAGTTTATTTACACGAACTATAAAACCCACAAATGAGACATTTATGTAAGGTTGATAAAAAATTTAATCTCGAAAATGAAAAACTATCACTATTGAATATCTTTATTCCTAACAAGTACGACATTTCTATAACTTGATCCTATCCGTCAACAATCTTATATGGGGTGCCTTCAGTAAGTTTCCAAACTTTTTCCATATGGACACTTTCATTAATAGTGAACACATTAAACTCTAGTCCTCTTCGAAGTAATCTTCTCTGGCTGCAATGCACTTGTTTACCATTCCAACAACTTTTCGAAGGTTCCATGGAAGTCCTATTTTGTCAGCGTGTCATTGACCCTCATCACAGCCTCTTTCATCCCTTTGTCTCATAACGACAGCCTCTAAGGTTTTCCTTGAGTGTAGGGAATAACCAAAAGTCACAAGGAGCAAAGTTTAGACTATAGGGAGGGTGAGGAACTGCCTTGATACTCATCTAAGTCAAATAGTCTGTGACGAGGATGGAGTTGTGGGCTGGTGCATTGCTCTGGTAGAAATATCGCTGACCTGAGCTGATCTTTTTTGATGGAATCTTTTCCTGAACTTTTAAAACCCCAACATAGTATTCCTTGTTGACTGTCTGTCCAGTGGAAACCCATGCTGTCAAAAAAGGGGATCAGGGTTTGTATTACTGTACACATAGATTCGAAAAAGTTGTCAAAAAACAAATATATAACAAATAAATGTTATCAAAGGTAAGATAAGTTACTTTTCTACCAAACTGGATATATTTTTCGTGTTTTTATTCAATGTAACATGTTTATTCAGCTCGAAAAACATACAGTGTTTACCGATGTATTCGAAAATTCAAGATGGCGTCTGACTCTCTCTTTAACACGGTAGGTTTGGGAAAAGGTGTTATAAATAAAAAACCGGATAAAATACTGTTAAAAACTCGCTCAATATATGTTACCGTGACATAGGTTGACATATATTCGGCGGGTTTTTAATAGTATTTTGTATAGTTTTTTTATTTATAACACCTTATGGTCAAGCCAAGAAGCTTGTCAAAACTAGAGGCCTCCTGAAGACGAGAGCCATTCATTTCAATTGATGCCAGATGTGGATCAGAATGTTGATGATGTAAAGAGAGAAGCTTGGTTTTAGATGCATTAAAAGTAACCAGCCACTCCTTACCCCATTGTACTACATGCTCAAGATCAGATGGGAGACTATTTAGGAATACTAGTCATCTCACCTGATAGGGATATACCTACAGCTGGGACAGAGTATGAATTTCATATTTCCTTAAAACAAAAAAAACTTCCACCATAATTGGATGAATTAAGTTCAAGGAACTTCTGTCATTACTAAGCAGCTGATGATGTCAGTGTTCGGTTATTTTTGTATCAACCAGAGTCCCCTCGGAGAGGATCTGGTTCCCCTGCCCCACGTTAAACTAACATTCTGTTTACCTTTTCTGCACTAGGTCCTGGATATGACCTTAAACTATATCCGATGATGAGGCCCCAGCTTGCGGGCCTTGGGGAGTGTGGAGCCACCCTTTAATTGCCATTGCTCTCAGGTCCACTCTGACCCGGAGTGGTAGTACCTGTTAGGGTCCCAACTATGGGTTAAATAGAATCCAACTTGAAAAACAAATATACTCCATTAAAAAAATCGTTCCTCAAAATCACTAGATTCGGCATTAAATAACCTGAAAAAGGTTGATATGCCGTAAAACAAAAGCAACCAACCAACTTCCTGCACTAGGAAGAGGGCAAATAGTTGACGTTTTCTTTTTCATTTTCAACAATCCATGTAAAATAAAAACGGATTGCGTACTTTCCCAAAAAAAGCTTCGATTGAGAACAGAATTTCTGGTAAATTGTGTCAACAAATGTATTAATTAACAGGCCATGCTGAAGTATCTATATTATATTTCTCTTATTTTGTCTGTTCGTCTGCCTGTCTGTCTGTTCATTTCACTTTTTCGCCGAAACTACTGAGCTGATCTGGCTGAAAGTTTGTATGGACCTAAATAAATATATAAACATAATATATCCGACACCATTATATTATGAGTAAGAAACCTGGTTAAAAATCTAATACATAAACGGCTATATGTCAGTTTGTCTGTCTGTCTGTCTGTCTCCATATTTTCAAACTCAATCTCCTCCGAAACTAAAAGTCACAGAGCGGCGCTAGAGGCGTCAAATGATTGGCTTTTATGGGCCGTTCTTTCATGGGTCTTTAGCCGGTTAAAATAGTTTTTAAGGGGTCAAACATGGGTCATAATTGAAAAAAATCGATATACATTTTATATATTCATCTTACTTTATTTCTTATTTTTTATTTTTAATCGGTTTATGCAGTGGTAACGTCACCAGCTTTGAATGCTTAAGTTTCGGCTTCGATTCTGGCTGATTGCACCTGAATACTTTTTTTTTTTACTTTTAAAATTACGACTTTATAATATGTATGAAATCTGGACAAATTAAAATATATTTAAGCGTATTTTATGCCCGGGCAAAGCCCACTCCCCCGCTAGTATCTTATAATTAAAATAAAGTACAGTAAAGATATGTTGTAAAAAAAGAAGCCTCTGACAAATTAATGAATAAAAATGGGTTGAGTTAGTGAAGGCAGCCATTTTTAATTGCAGAGAAACTAACAATAAATTTCTAAGTTGGCCGGTGGGTAAGGAATACAGTCAAGCATGGTGGTGGGAATGTCATGGTCTGGGGCTGCATGGGGGTTGTAGGTATTGGAGAGTTACATTTCATTGAGGGAAACATGACCTCCAACATGTACTGTCAAATACTGCAGCAGAGCATGATCCCCTCCCTCCAGAAACTGGGTCGCAGAGCAGTGTTCCAGCATGACAATGACCCAAAAGACACATCCAAGACAACCACTGCTTTACTGAAGAGGCTGAGGGTAAAGGCGATGGACTGGCCAAGCTTGTGTCCAGACGTGAACCCAATAGAACATCTTTGGACCATCATCAAGCAGAAGGTGAAGGTGCACAAAATCTTAAATATCCACCAGCTCCGCGACGTCGTAATTGAAGAGTGGAAGAGCATTCCAGTGGCTACATGTGAAGCTCTGGTAAACTCCATGCACAGCAGAGTAAAGGCAGTTATGGATTAATGATGGTGGCCACACAAAATATTGAAAGTTGACATGTATGTTAATATTGACAACTTTTTGTAAGAGGTGTACTCACTTTTGTTGCCAGGCATTTAGCTTTTAATGGCTATATTTTGAGTTATTTTGAGGGAGGAAATAAATTAACTCTGTTATATATGCTGCAGACAGACTATTTTTTATTGTGTCAAAAAATAATTTTCAGTGTTGTCTCATGAAGAGATATGCTTAAATATTTGAAGAAACATACATATATATATATATATATATATATATATATATATATATATATATATATATATATATATGTATGTATACATGTGTCAGGTCATGTCATATGCTACTGGTACCATGTAACCCAGTACTACCTGCCTCATGGTCGGGTCACCGGCGACTAAACTGGTTCCTCCACCAGACTTGTTTGGTGAGGAGGGCAGCTAGTCTCCCTGAAGGATTAAAAACAAGACCTTCCAAAGGGCGAATGAACTCTTTTTCTGGGTCAACGGCCAACTAGCACCATGTATATTTGTGTGTGTGTCTATGTGTATTGGGGTGGAGAGGGCTCCCGTAAGCCGTGGTGAAGGCAACCTTTCTAGGAGAAGCAAATCTCTGATTTAAAAAACCATAAAGCGGAAGACCATTACCCGCATTAAGCTGGTCTGCAGTTTAATTTGTTGCTGGCTATCTTGCTCTTGCTTGTTACTGGATCTCAACATTTTGAACCGAGAGAGAGACTTAGCTGTCGTACAAAGCTAAGACTCTGTAACCTCATCTTTGTATAGATACTCCCTCAGGCATTTGGGCTCATGGATTTTAAATGTCTGAGGGAGTGACACTCGTCTGACAAGACGTTGCAATCATCATCATACATACACACACAAACACACCGTGTGTGTTTGTGTGTGCATATATATATGTGTGTGTTGGGGTGGAGAGGGCTCCCATAAGCCGTGGTGAAGGCAACCTTTCTAAGAAAAGCAAATCTCTGATTTAAAAAACCATAAAGCGGGAGACCAGTACCTACATTAAGCTGGTCTGCAGTTTAACTTGTTGCTGGCTATCTTGTTCTTGCTTGTTGCTAGATCTCAACATTTTGAACCAAGTCTTACAAATCGACATCGACACATGGGAAGAAATTACTCTGCAAATGCCGAAGTGGTGAAAGCTTGTACGTGAAAGTTGTGATGCTCTAGAGAAAAGAAAGCAGGCGCACAGCAATCTGAAGCGAGAGCTTCGCAAAGGTTTAATTGATGGTCTTAACTATGACACACAGAGCTGGAAATGCGACACTTATGAACGAGTGCTTTTGTCAAAAGCTGGCTACGTCAACCACCTTAAGTCGCACAAAACTCCTGTTCAGGTCAACTTTGCACCAATTAGTCCGCACCAAACGATCTGTTTAACATGCAGCAAAGTTTGCAAGTCTACTGCTGGTTTGAGAAGACATGATTGTTCATAGGAATACACTTCAACCTCCAGAGGAAGTCAACTCAATGGAAATTGCTCAATTTGTATGTCACATCTGCTTCAAAATGTGCAAATCTGCGGCGGGAGTGCAGAGTCATCTGAGATGGCATGGACGACAAGATTGGGAGAACTGAATATGATGGCGATCATCTGGAAATATGCAGCAATCATCATCATGTATATATATATATATACACACACAGAATGCATTTTATATTATACTAGCGGGGGGGGGGGTATCCGGCATTGCCCGGGTGTTTGGAGGTGTGTGTGGTTTTGGGTAAATCAAAACACACGAGTGTTTGTGTCGGGAGCAGGGGGGATAAAAAAGTTTTGGTAGATAAATATGAAGGATCGGACGCGAACGCTTGAGTCGAAGTTAGAAATTAAAGTGTGGAAAAAAAAGTGCAACGTTAACCACTGGGCCACTACGAAATAGTAATGGAAACATGTTTGAATTTATTTAAGTATTAAGAATTGGCAGGTGCCCATATTAATGACTTAATGAGGTCAACTTTGATTGCAGGGCAGTATTTTATTTACTGTGAGGCAGCATGTTTTTTTTTCTTTTTATTTCCCCAAGATGTTGTGGGGGAAACCAACTCCCCATAAAAAGGGGATTGTCCAAATTGAATTACAATTGTCTGATATAAGGAGAAACTCGACATTGATTAAAGCTGATTGTTTTCGGACGTTTCCGGCGACTGGAACAATACTGCCAGAATTAGTTTCACTTTTATTATTCAAAAAAGCCTAATCCACATGTGGCAATCGAAAAATGTTGAATATTTATCTTTTCAAAGTTGAGTAAATTAAATAGACAGGCGACCCCCGTTGTTAACTGGTAGATATTATGATTTAGACATGATATAAAAAGTTTTAAGATGTTGTGAGCCGACCGATCGCTTCTCGGAAAAAAGCCTTTCTCGGACATACACGAAAATGCACACACACACACACAAACAAACATTTTGGTTTTTATATATATAGCTTTGTTATATGGTATTATACCATGTTTTATGTCCTGCATTTATATTATAGTTTGTTTTTTGTAGTACAGTTTTTTTGTTTTTTGCTTTTTTTGTAGTATAGTTTTTTGTTCTTTTTATTCTTTTTTTTGTAGTATAGTTTTTGTTCTTTTTACTCTTTTTTTTTTGCAGTATAGTTTTTTCTTTTTTATCTTTTTTTGTAGTATAGTTTTTGTTCTTTTTTTATCTTTTTGTGTAGTATAGTTTTTTGTTCTTTTTATTCTTTTTGTGTAGTATAGTTTTTTGTTCTTTTTTATCTTTTTGTGTAGTATAGTTTTTTGTTCTTTTTATTCTTTTTGTGTAGTATAGTTTTTTGTTCTTTTTATTCTTTTTTTTTGTAGTATAGTTTTTGTTCTTTTTATTCTTTTTTTGTAGTATAATTTTTTTTTGTCTTGTATGTATGATGCATATTTTAACCATTTCTTTGAAATGTTTCGAGTTGTTTTTTTTATGTAAATTATCTGAAATTGTATGTTTTTTTTGGGGGGGGGGTTTATAGATGTATTTCTTGTAGTGGGAAGTGAGCAAATAATTGTTCTTTTAACGATGACTTTTTCTTTCGCTCAGTTGCATAGTTTGGTTTCGCTTAAACACAAATTTCATACTCTTAGCAACGAGCTTCTGTCACATAACTGGGAACAGAGTTTTTGCTCGAACAGGGGGCAACTGTTTTGTTGTGTCAACACGTGTATGGATTTTCAAGGCACATCGCCATTGAGACCTAAAGGATGACTTAATTAGGGACTAGATTTATAAGAGCATCTTAAGTGGGGAGTTGTGAAGCAAGACATTTGTTCACATAGCATTTTAATTTTTTTTTTATATATATATATATATTAGCATGGGTGCCCGGCATTGCCCGGGTGTTTGGAGGTTTGTGTTGAGCAAAAACAAAAAAAAAGAAATGGTAGGCAGGCTAGAACCTGTACCGCGAAGGAGAAAAAGAACGGGGAAAAATATGTGACGTCTTTGCTGTTACGATCACCGCCAAACCGGAAGTGACGTAGGTTTAAATTAAGGCTAGACAATCAAAAAGAGATGACGACTTTTGAAAATATCGGCGACAAAAGCGACCCCTCCCTGTAGAAAAGTGCACAGTTGAGGGTGAAGAAATTAATGTTTTTAGCCAATTTTTTGGTATTTGTCGTCTGAAGGGTTGAGCTTCAAAACGATACCGATATTGTAAAAAGTCATCGCCTCTGTTGAAAGTTTTAGGCAGACATGCAAACATGCATACATACATTTTTTTTTACATTTTCATCCCAAACAAGGCACAGTGCCACTTTGATGTAGCGGGCTACTATCAGAAACATAAGTTGCAGGAAGTTGAGCAGCAAGATGTTTGTTCACATTACACTTGAACTTCTGCATGTCAGTACGGTTAGGGAAATAGGAACCCGGAAGGGAATTCCAAAGTCTAGCAGTTCTGGGGAAGAAACTATTAAAGTAGAAGGCTTCCTTACATCTAGGGATCTCAACTGTGTAGGGGTGGGACTTAAGGTACACCCACATTTATATCACATTGCATTTAAATTAAAATAAAATTATCCACACAACGGGTCTAATCTCTTTGTGTATCCAACATGCTTAGAAACCTTTAGGGGCTCATAAACACCTGCACATACAATATTCTGAATAAAAAACAAATAATCATATTTTGGACCAATCAGAAAACCTTCTGAATTTATTCGAATTGGTCTTTCTACTGTCTGTCAATTGACGTATGGAAGCACAAAATGGATACAAAGTAGGTAAAATTTTCAAATATATTTGATGTTTATTTTTTCACAGCCTTATAATTAAAATATGTAAAAATGTGTAAACTTTTTTTTAATAATTAATTTTTTTTTTTTTTTATCGAGTATCTTTTCAAATAACTATTTATAATGGATACAGTACTTCCGTTTTTGTTAATATATTTTTTAAACATATTTTGTTTATTTGTGTTTTCAAATATAATTACGTTTTTTTTTTTAATGTGCTTTATTTATATCATCTGCTGGATTCGTACTTCTGTTGTTTGAATTTAATGTTTTTTTAACATATGTGAAATTTTCACATTTTAAAACTGTTAAACTATTTTCTGTTGCATATTTAATTTTAATTTTAAGCTGCTAAAACTGTAAAAAATGTGACACATTCATATTTTTCCCCACAATTACATTTTACCAAGTATTCTAGGTAATTGTGCATAAAGGGAGAGCCTAACTTTCAAATACACCAGCAGGTGGCGCCTTGAGGTATGAAAGCACAAAATGGATACAATTTGCAAATATATTTTATGTTTTTTTTTTTCTTCACCCCCATAATAATTTGCATTAATAATTGAGTTTTTTTTTTTTTTTAAATATACTTTATATCATCTACTGGATTCGTACTTCTGTTTGAATTTAAAGTTTTTTTAACATATGTGAAATATTCATATTTTAAAACTGTTAAACTATTTTTTGTTGCACATTTAATTTAAACTGCTAAAAAAAAAAAAAAAAAAAAGTTACCTTTTTTTTTCGTGTTTCTGTAAATAAATATATTTTTAAAATATCTAAATAGTTTGATAAAGTATCTAACATTAACTTAATTAAAGTTATTTGAAAAGATATCCGATTAAAAAATTAACTGATAAAAAAGTTTACATATATATATATATATATATATATAGCAAACAGTTAATAAAATATGTTAAAAAAAACACTTTGAAATGAGTTAAAAACATATTTAATCTGAAAAGGAAACACTAGATAAATCCATTTATCTAGTGTTTCCTTTTCAGATTAAATATGTTTTTAACTCATTTTAAAGTGTTTTTTTTAACATATTTTATTAACTGTTTGCTCATATTATAAGCTCTATTTCCTATTTGGTTTTATCGAGCTTTTATATCTGGCTGAGTTAATTTTATAAATATTAATTCTTTAATATTTATAATTTACTTTAATTTTACCATCTTGGATCATTTTGGTAAATTCAATTGTAATTTTCATTTTATATATATATATATATATATATATATATATATATATATATGATTTTCAGAATGTGAGAGATTGTATAATAAATTCCACAGCCAAACAACGTCGCAGCTCACAAGAGCCATGACAGTCAACGAACCGGAAGTCCAAGACTCGAGTTTCGCCCTCATTTGGGCTCATCAGTTAGACACATCCGAGCTCAGAGTTCGAAACCCGAGCCTCTTGCATACGAGGCAAGCACTCTACCAACTGAGCAAACGCCCCGCACACAAGAATTTCTATTAACCAACACAGATAAAGCAAACCGCGATGAAATCCAACTGTGAAATGAACCCACTTTGTTTCGACAAGGGACGCGGCCGTCCAACCAATCAATAACCCTTGCCGATGTCTCACAAGTAGGAGTTTTAACTCGAAGGGACGACGCCATCCAGCAGTGCTTTAACCCAACGAGCAACATATAATAGGATTTTCAGAATGTGAGAGATTGTATAATAAATTCCACAGCCTCGTATGCAAGAGGCTCGGGTTTCGAACCCTGAGCGCGGATGTGTCTAACTGATGAGCCCAAATGAGGGCGAAACTCGAGTCTTGGACTTCCGGTTCGTTGACTGTCATGGCTCTTGTGAGCTGCGACGTTGTTTGGCTGTGGAATTTATTATATATATATATAAATTTTTTTTGTTGTTGATTTTTTTAAAACGATATTGAGGTTAGCATCTTCACCTTGAAGATCGGATTTTTTTTAGAAATTGCCCATTTTTTATTTTGGACATAAATAATATTTTTTAATTTTATTTTTAAAACAGTAATTTACGTACAAGCATGTTTCGGCCCTACCCCGCTTCAGCGTAGCTTGACTGTTATTAGGAGTTTTCTTTTTTTAATGTGCTTTATTTATATCATCTGCTGGATTCGTACTTCTGCTGTTTGAATTTTTTTTAACATATGTAAAATATTCATATTTTAAAACTGTTAAACTATTTTCTGTTGCATATTTAATTTAAATTTAAACTGCTAAAACCGTAAAAAATGTGACACCTTCATATTTTTTTTCGTGTTTCTGTAAATAAATATATTTTTAAAATATCTAAATAGTTTTCTCAAAATATATAACATATCAACTTAAATAAACATAGTTATTTTTTAAAAAAAATTTTTTTTTTTCATAGGCATCACCACTTATCAAGGCCAAGAGGCCACTCGAGGATAAGGGTTAAAGAGTGTGCAGTAGAAATTGGACAATATAGTAATGGTTAGTAAATGGAAATTCGGTAAATTTGTTAACAAGTGGAACGGCTAATAAAGAACTTGTTTACGTTAGACTTGAAGACAACCATATTGTAATCAGCCGGAAAGCAGGAAAACGGAAGACAGTTCCACAGGCGTGCAGTTCTAAGAAAGAAGCTTTGTTCATGGAATCTACGTTTAGGTTTAGGCACAGATAAAGAGTGGGGGAAATCAGTGATAGTGTTTTCTGCTAGACGGGTGTTTCTTGTGAAAGTTTGGCGAGGGGGGACCACAGACTGAAGCCCAGCAGGACACTTTCCATGAAAATAACGATACATCAGAGACAAACTCGCAACATCTCTTCTGTGAGATAGCGGTTGCAGGGAAGAGAAAAGGACATCTCCTACGAGGCTACAAAGTCTATTTTGAACTCTATCAAGGCAGGACAATTATTTGAAAAGATGTGTGATTGAAAAAAAAAGAATAATAATTGATAAAAAAAGATTACATATTTTTATTATAAGGAGGCAAAATAAAAATAAACGGTACTTCTTTATAACAGTGACATAGTAGCAACAGAGACGAGTTATCGACTCCTCTTCTTAGAAAGAGAACTGCCATCTAGCGGCCATTATATGGTCCTCAAATATAAATAAGTGTTTACGATAACGCAAAAATAAATAATAACAAAATAAATAACACAAAAATATGAAAATCGAAACATTTATTGAATAAAAAAATATATCAAAATATCATTTTAATGTATTAGTATAATTTTCTTTTCACTGAGTGATTCATAATTGAAAATAAAAAATAAATTGGATAAAAACATGAAACATTTATATATATATATATATATATATATATATATATATATATATATATATATATATTTTTGTAAGGTTGTATAAAAATGTTGCAAAATATAATTTAAAAAACACAAAACATTTATAGATTGTTTTTAGAATTATTTGGGGTTTTTTTTCGGTAAGATTTGTATAAAAATGTAGCAAAATATAATTTCAAAAACATGAAACATTTATAGAGGTTTAAGAATATTTTTTTATATACAGAAAGATTGTATAAAAATATATAAAAATTTAATTTTACTTTGCACTAACTTTTAGAAAAGGAAGAGTTATCGACCCCTAATAAGCGACATTTGTCGGTGGTTCTTGAAACTAAAATTCGCCTCATGTAACTGTCATGCAGAAGTGCCAAATAAACATTAAATATATTTGAAAATTGTATCCATTTTGTGCTTCCATACCGCAATTGAGAAACGCAGGTGCCAGCTTCCAGTGTGTTCGAAAGTTAGGGTCTCCCTTTATGTACGATTACCGAAATATCTCAGTTGTGAATATATGTCTTCCAAACTCATTATTTTATTTTGTTTCCCATGGGATATGTCTCTCGTATTCCCACATCTAATTATAAACGCACAAAATATTATAAATTATAAAGTTATGAATTTCAAACTAGTAAAATATTTGTTTATTTCCTAATATTACGTTTTGAGTTGGTTTCAAGCGCACTTGATGCGGAATTTATTTTATTCAAATTTGAATCAGCGTTTCTATATGGAACTCACACTCTTGACGTTATTCTCGCGTTGCCTATGCGCTGTTCCAACATTTCTAAATACAACCACTGAGATACAACGCGCGGCTCTTTACAAACAGACTTTTCTTTCTCCAACTTTTCAACATGGCAAGGAAGAAGAAGAAGAAAAAGAAACAAAACAACATACTGAGGATGGAGTATAACTCCGAAATATATTTATGTTATAAATTTCAAACAAGTAAAATATGAAAAAAAGGCGTTTTCTTTTTTTTCATATTTTGATTGAGTCCAAAAAAATGGTTAAAAAAATACAACTTACTTCAAGGATGAGAGTTCACATATAAACGTTGTTTTAATTTGAATAAAATAAAATAAGCATCAATGATTTTATTCAAATTAAAACAACGTTTCTATATCGACTCTTACCCTTGACGTTATTCTCACGTTGCCTACGTACAGTTCAAGCATTTCAAAATACAACCACTAGACACAATGCGCGGCTCTTTACAAACAGACTTCTTTCTCCAAATTTACAACATGGCAAGGAAGAAGAAAAAGATAAAAAGAAACAAAACAACACACTGAAGATGGAGTATACCTCTGAAATATATTTGTGATAAATTTCAAACAAGTAAAATATTTGTTTCTTTTCCTAATATTCCGTTGTGATTTGGCTTTAAAGTGATGTGTATTTTATTTTACACAAAAAATAATTTTTCACTGAAAATATTTCTATCAATCAGGCTCATCCCAAAAATATATCACCCCATTACCACACACTTACAGTCACACCCCAAAAATATACTGTGATATTCATGCCAGATATTGAGAATAGTTTTCAATTTTCCTATGTGCATCACATCAGCAAGGTTGGATTAATAACAAATAAAGCACATTCTTTTTATACGTTTTTTTTAACAGTTTTTTACAATTTATCAAACAGATTTAATTAAAATTTTTTTGATATTATTTTATGTTATTTATTTTATTTTTTTTACAAGGTAATCAGCACTTATCAAGGTCCAGAAGCCACTCGGGGATAAGGATTATTGCGTGTACAGTAATCAATGGGATAGTATCGTAGTGATCGTTAATATTGGAGATTTGATAAAGTGTCTTACTTAAGGGGGCGATTCATCAGGAATTTGTTTATGTTGGACTTGAAGACATCCGGGTTGTAGTCAGGTGGGAAACAGGCAAACAATAAGTATTATTTATTAATTTATTTATTGCAAACTATTATCTTCATCTTTATTAGATGTTGTTTCACGTTGCTTCGGCCAACTATTCCTTTGGCCTTCGTCAGGTGGTAACCGCGATGGGATAGGAACTCTGAATCTCCTAACCGCATTCTCAGCAATTACTGCCATCCATAGTTGTTGTCGTCTCATCACGTTTTTGGCCAAGTAAGCCTCTGACCGACTTTGAGTAGGATTGAAACCGCTATCTTCAGACAATTCTCACCTGAAATCGTAGAGATTCAAATTCTCTATCCACTGCACCACGGGCCCCGAAGGGAGATCAAGGTTGAATTTTTTGGTCTTATCAATCCACGTTTATATATTATCTGATCTTCCATGGTCGGGTCCATACCGAATGGTATATGTATTATTTAATTTTTAATTTGAATTCATTATTGAGATGAGTTTTATTTATTAATTTATTGCAGACTACTATCCTCATCTTTCACGGCGTTTCGGTCAACTATTCCTCTGGCTTTCGTCAGTTAGGAGATTCGGAGTTCCTATCCCATCGCAGTTTGAGTTACCACCTGACGAAGGCCAGAGGAATAGTTGGCCGAAACGTCGTGAAACAACATCTAAGGAAGATGAGGATAATAGTCCGTAATAGATAAATAAATTAAATTTTTTTGTCTTAATTTTAATTCTTTTACTGTAATGGATTTACAGCAATTGTTTCTCTGTAGTATTATGATAAATTTTTGAAAGTATTATGATAAATTTTTGAAAGTATTATGATAAATTTTTAAAAGTATTATAAATTTTTGAAAGTATTATGATAAATTTTTGAAAGTATTATGATAAATTTTTAAAAGTATTATGATAAATTTTTAAAAGTATTATGATAAATTTTTGAAAGTATTATGATAAATTTTTAAAAGTATTATGATAAATTTTTAAAAGTATTATGATAAATTTTTGAAAGTATTATGATAAATTTTTGAAAGTATTATGATAAATTTTTGAAAGTATTATGATAAATTTTTGAAAGTATTATGATAAATTTTTAAAAGTATTATGATAAATTTTTGAAAGTATTATGATAAATTTTTGAAAGTATTATGATAAATTTTTAAAAGTATTATGATAAATTTTTAAAAGTATTATGATAAATTTTTAAAAGTATTATGATAAATTTTTAAAAGTATTATGATAAATTTTTAAAAGTATTATGATAAATTTTTAAAAGTATTATGATAAATTTTTAAAAGTATTATGATAAATTTTTAAAAGTATTATGATAAATTTTTGAAAGTATTATGATAAATTTTTGAAAGTATTATGATAAATTTTTAAAAGTATTATGATAAATTTTTGAAAGTATTATGATAAATTTTTAAAAGTATTATGATAAATTTTTGAAAGTATTATGATAAATTTTTGAAAGTATTATGATAAATTTTTAAAAGTATAATGATAAATTTTTAAAAGTATTATGATAAATTTTTAAAAGTATTATGATAAATTTTTAAAAGTATTATGATAAATTTTTAAAAGTATTATGATAAATTTTTGAAAGTATTATGATAAATTTTTGAAAGTATTATGATAAATTTTTAAAAGTATTATGATAAATTTTTAAAAGTATTATGATAAATTTTTGAAAGTATTATGATAAATTTTTAAAAGTATTATGATAAATTTTTGAAAGTATTATGATAAATTTTTAAAAGTATTATGATAAATTTTTGAAAGTATTATGATAAATTTTTAAAAGTATTATGATAAATTTTTGAAAGTATTATGATAAATTTTTAAAAGTTTGCAGCGATGAAAGAACATGAGAAAAATCTGTTTATGCATCGGAAAAAGTTTTATATTGTTTCGTTAAATATTATGAATTCATGTTTTTACAAATAAAAATTATTAAATAAAGAATCATTTCGAGTTAGAATTCGAGTTTCATTGTAAGATAAACACAACATCAGTTCAAATTCGGTTTATTTTGTTTCAGCTTCTTTCACAGCATGTTTTTTTTTCAATTTTAAATGCATAATACAAACTGGATTTTTAATATGATATAATATGATATAAATGCGGGAGTGCCTCAGGTGTTTATCCTAGGACCTCTGTTATTCCTAATATTCATAATTGACCTCCCTAACAAAATTGACTGTGAGATAGGTATATATGCTAACGACACCATACTTTATAACAGACACGACAGAAAAACAAATGAACACATATCTAAAGAAATGGCAGAAACACTAGAGGATGACTTCCGATCTGTAGTGGAATGGGGACATAAATGGTTAGTCACCTTCAATGCTGCCAAGACTAAACTGGTTTCCTTCAATAATTACAAGAAACCTTCTCTACCACCAATAGCAATGGCCAATGACTCTTTATCTGAAAGTACATCCTTTAAACTCCTCGGCCTAACGCTCTCAGGAAACATGAGTTGGAACAATTACATTGAGAGTATCGCCAGGACCACTGTGAAGAAGATAGGTTCTTTCTACCATGCTAGAAAGATACTAACGCCCAAAATTATCCTATACCTCTATAAGGCCACCATTCGCACATGCATGGAGTATTGTTGTCATATTGGGGCTGGTGCATCTGCCACTAATCTCTCGCTCCTAGACAAGGTTCAAAAGATAGTCGCCAATCTGATAGGTCCTGAACTGTCAGCTAAACTTCAGCCCCTGTCCCATCGACGAAATATTGCATCACTCTGCCTTTTCTACAAGTACTTTAACGGAGAATGCTCTGACGAACTGCAAGCACTTGTGCTCCCACGACATAAATACCCTCGACAAACCTGACAAGCAGCTAAATCCCACCCCTTCACAGTAGAGATCCCTAGATGTAAGAGAGCCTTCTACTCCAGTAGTTTCTTCCCCGGGACAGCTAGACTTTGGAATTCCCTTCCGGGTCCCTGCTTCCCCAACAGTACTGACATGCAGAAGTTCAAGTGCAACGTGAACCGACATCTTGCTGCCCAACTCCCTACACAGTACCCCTGATGCCCATGTCCCTGATAGTAGCTCCCTACACCAAAGTGGCAATGTGCCTTGTTTGGGGTGAAAATGTAATAAAAAAATTAAAAAAAAAAAAAAAAAAAAAAATGCCAATGATACCTCATTCATTACGTAATATATAACGAAAATGACAAAATAAAAATACTTTTAATGCTTAAACATATTTATTATTCCCGTTCTTCCATAGTCGCGCTCTTTATGAATTACCGGCATTATTTAGGGCATCAAAACCAATAAAATTAAACAGCATTTCGTTGACAAACAAACTGCTTTGGGGGGGGGGGGGCGTTAGTTTCAGGTTTGTTCGCAACAGGAAATATGAAAGTTTTCATTGGTTATCTCCCTTTGTTAGTTTATAAAAAAAAACGCGAGTTACTTCCCTTGAAAACTTTACTCAGATTTATTGGATAAAATTCCTGAGTATGTACGTCAAAAATGACTTTGATACATCGGTTCTCATTTGGCCACTATTATATTGTGCGGTGTCCCGGCTCGCAGGAGTCAAGTTGTGGAAAAAGACATGACACAGACACGTGTTGACTGCAGCTCGGTAGCCATTAATCTGCCTAGCAAGCCTTATTTATTTTCTGCGCATGCTTGCGTAAGGTAGATAACTCTTCGGGATTATGTCCCTTTAATTGTAAACATTACATCATTCTCCTTCTTAATGGGATAAATTGTCTTTTATATATACAAGGTGACCAAAAAAAAAAAAAAAAACAGAGGACATTCAATTGTTTTTCTGAGCATTTTACAGTTAACGGAGAAAAAAAGGCCAAAGACCCTAGTGTTTTGATGTGATGTTTTGAATATAATAAACTAGCTATGACCAACGTTTCATTTCATTCGAACAAAACACTAAGAAACGGAGGCTAATTAGAGTTGGGGCCCGTTTTTTAGGGGTCACCCATATATATATGTGTGTGTGTGTGTGTGTGTGTGTGTGTGTGTGTGTGTGTGTGTGTGTGTGTGTGTGTTACTTAATTATGAAGTATTTGAATCTAGCTGGGAGTAGTCTTTCTTGTGGCGAGTTTCGTCTCGGGAGCCGATTAGCCACTGTTTTTTGGGGTGCTGTTTCACAGTGCTCTTCTTGTGGGTGTGGGTTGTACTCACCCTCAGAGTCAGACTCAAACTCTTCTTCCATATGGAATGTGTTACTCACTTTAACAGGGGAGAGTTTCTAGTGACTTCGTGATTTTCGCTCTGCACAGTTATTATACTGCCCTTCATTTTTTATAACTGCATAAGGTTTGGGGTTGTATGGTGGTGACAGCTTGTTCTGCTTCTTCTGTCTGATTCAAGACTTTTTCACCCAGGTAGAGGAGTGTTGGTTGTATTTTTTGTCTGCATACCCTTTTCCTTCCCTTTAAAATTATTTTCTTTCATGCTATCATACAGCGGCCCTAGTGCTGGTTTCTCCATGATATTTGGTAGACCAATGTTCATTTTTCTGCCAGTACAGGCTCCAGAAGGAGAGATTTTTGTGATTGTAGAGGCAGGGGGGGGGAGCTCTATATCGTCTATGCAAGCCTTCACAAGCAAACACACAAACACAGTCATTCACATTTCAAGACACTTTTCTTGTCATACACATACGCGCACACAAACATACGCGGTTCGCTAATAGCGGGAGAGCATCGATTGAATCTAGCCACATATTGTAGCAAGCCCAAGAATGATCGGACTTCACTGATTTTTTGCTATGGCAGATACTTTCTCTGCGTCACGTGATGCTCCATTTTTGCTGTGTCCAAAGAAGATTAGTTTCCGCACAAAGAAAAGGCATATTTCTCTGTTCATCTGGCTCCCACTTCTTGTAGGTATTTCAGTGTGGCCCTCAAGCTGTTATTATGCAATGCGTAGATCATTATTGTAGTACTTACCAACACAACAAACGCCCACATGTTTGTGCCTTGTATAGGCATGCGCGACAACAAAACTTGGGTTTTTATAAGCAGAAGTCTCGAGGTTGTCAGGAATCTACAGGCGCATGTGCAAGAGAAGGGATTGAGATAGTGGTATAAAAGGCAGGTCGAGTGAGAAGGTTGTTGTTGTTGTTGTCATTGGACGTTACAGTGACGCGTGCGTTAGCAGGTGATTAAGAGGCTGTTTTTTTTTGTGTGTCAAGTCGCGCACCTCGGTGAAGATCATATAAATCATGCACCTCGGTGAAGGTGAAGGTCATAATTATATCATCCAATAGGTTTTTTTACTCCCGGGATATCTCTAACGAGGTCTGAGGTTGCTTTTTGGATTTTGAATAGTTCAGAAGCTGCATTTACTCCAAAAACAAGACGTTTTAGCAAAATAAGCCTTCATGTACCGTAAATGTCTTTATGTAACTGCTTGATTCTCCAAGTTCTATTTCGTGATATGTATTGGAAAGGTCTATTGAAGTCAATATTTAAATATTTGTAGGGGTGCTCAGTTTCTAATGCAACGTTCTTACAAATCGATCACCCATTTTAGGACCAGTTAACGTTTTTAGGCCAAATTTAGCAAATTTAGCCTTTTTAAAGCAGTTTGGCATTTTTTTTTTTTTTTTTCATTTCGCTTTCTCCGATTACTTTATATTATGATTATCTTTAAGTTTTGTCACCCAACATTTGCAAAGACGAAATTTTTTGGCAAGATTGTTGTTTAGTTGTATGAATAGTCTCTAACCCTATATGGAGCAAAAGGGAATAAAGTGGGGTGACCCCACTGAACGTAAACAGAACGTTTTCACAAATAAACAAATAAATAATCTAAGTTTTAAATGAAAATAACATCTTTTATTTTAAAAAATAATACTTTTTCACAAATAAACAATAAACAGACCTCTATCTCTACTGGTTTTATTTTATCAAATTATCTGAAAATATTCCTTATAAACTCCTTAGCCTAACGTTCACAGGGAACATGAGTTGGAACAGCTACATTGAGAGCATTGCCAAGGCTGCTGCAAAGAAGGTGGTGGGTTTTCTCTACCATGCTAGAAAGCTACTTATGCCTGAAAGTATCCTATACCTCTACAAGGCCACCATTCACCCATGTATGGAGTATTGTTGTCATATTTGGGCTGGTGCATCTACTACTAGTCTCTGGCTCCTCAACAGGGTTCCAAAGAGAGTCACCAACCTGATAGGTCCTGATCTCTCATCTAAGCTTCGTTACGTTGTCGTATCATAAAATGAGCGTTTGTTGTATATTGGTTGAAACTGGAATGGAGATGATATATTAAAACGTGTCTATTTATAAAAGATTGACTGTTTGATTATCTTATCAGAGTTAATGTCGTTGTGTGTGTGTGATCATCGCGTGGTCTTTCTATTACATATGTTCATATGCTGTTAAGTGTGAATATGTGTGTGACATGTCATTTGAACATACCTTCTGCCATTTTGTTGGTCCATCTGGGAATTCTCGTCTGGCAGGGAGACTTGATACCTGTTTTTGGTGACGAAGATTTATTTCGCACCAATAGAAGAATTTGGTTCTATAGTTTATTTCACTTTCCCAGATGTCTTGCAGAAGATTGGAAAGTGAATTTGGCCTGTGTTGTTTTTTTTTCTAGGTCTTATTTCTACCACGTCAGCGTTTGTTCCCCACCCCCAGCGAAGGGGAGGAGACAACGGCGAAGCCGTCTGCTCTCTTCCAAGTCCCAACCAAATCTCCTCGATTCAGCTAACCTGATCACATGACTCACACGCAATCCAATCAGCTGATCTTAACTTCCTGTCAACGTGTCTACACTGTAATTCACACGCTCCCTCCTCTCTCTCTCTCTCTCTATCCATTCTCTAACATTCAGCCTCTGTCCCATCGACAAAATGTTGCATCCCTTTGCCTGTTTTACAAGTATTTTAATGATGAATGCTCTGACGAACTACAAGCACTTGTACCCCCTCGAACTAAATACCCCCAACAAACTTGACAAGCAGCAAAATCCCACTCCTACACAGTAGAGATCCCTAGGTGTAAGAAGGCCTTCTACTCCAATAGTTTCTTCCCCATAACTGTGAGACTTTGGAACTCCCTTCCAGGATTCTGTTTTCTCAACTGTACTGACATGCAGAAGTTCAAGTGTAATGTGAACAGACATCTTGCTGCTCATCTCCCTTCATAATACCCCTGCAACTTATGTCCCCGATAGTAGCCCCCTACTTCAAAGGGGCACTGTGGCTTGTTTGGGGTGAAAAATTGAATGGAAAAAAAAAAACTACAAATATTTGAATACTAGCAGGGGGTACCTGGCATTGCCCGGGTGTTTGGAGGTGTGTGTGTGTGTGTGTGTGTGTGTTTGTTGGGGGGGGGGTTAGATCAAAACAACCCTGTTTAAAAAAAAACAAAAAACGTTAGCTGGGTGTTTGGAAGTGAAAAAAAAAAAAGTTTTAGTAGAAAGGTAGGCTTTAACCCCGAACCTTTGATGCGGAGGTGGAAAGGAAATGGAAAAAAAAAACCTGTGACCTAACCATCTCGACCACAGGAATAGATAAATTGATAAGTGTGTTGACGTTTATAAAGGAAAATTAACAGGTGCGAGAACGTTAAGTCTCGTGATGTTTGACATAGTTTTGCGCTGGAAGCCAGTTTCTGTTTTCCCCGCTATGCGACGATCAAAAAATATCTTGAAAATAGCTTGTGAAAGTCGGGCAAATTAAAGATAGTTGCGACCCGAGTTCCTTAGTCGTAGATATTATTATTTAGACAGCATATAAAAATTTTTAAGAAGAAGCGAGCCAACCGAGAATCACGGCCAAAAAAGCCTTTTGTAGACATACACAAAAAGCGAACACACATGCATAAATACATACACACATTTTCGCTTTTATATATATAGACTAGTGGGGGTACCCGGCGTTGCCCGGGTGTTTGAGGAGAGGGTGACCCTGTTTTAATATTATAAAAAAAACACAATGTTAAGAAAAATTGGAAAAAACCAATACAAAGCAAAACAGCGAACAAACGTAAAAAAAAAAAAAAAAAAAGTTTAGGTAGAAAGACAGGCTCAAACCCGAAGCATCAAGGCTAAGGCGAGAAAAAAATGCCCGACACGTTAACCCTACGCCAAAGAGACATACACTTAGTAACGGATAGAATTAAATCTTTAAAAACACTTGCAGGTGGTTGAAACTAACGCGAACTTTATCTAGGTCAAACATGACGTCATTGTCGTAGTAGCAGGAGCAGAGAAAATGAAGGAACGATTTTTTCGGTGCCCCTCCCTGTACAAAACTGATGATTTTAGGGTGAAGGAATTAATGTTTTTGGCCAATTTTTCGATATTTTTCGGGCGAAGGTTGGAACTGTAAAAAAGTGTGCCACCGAAGTAGCTCCAGTTCTCTCCAAACTTTACAACAAATGCCTTAATGAATCTTGCTTTCCTTCCTGCTGGAAAACTGCTTCTGTAGTGCCAGTTTTCAAGAATTCTGGCGAAAGAACTGACCCAGTACATTATCGCCACATTAGCCTCCTCCCACTTTTCACCAAAATATTTGAGACCATAATTAACCAAGCTCTACTCCATCACCTTACAGATGCTAAACTTCTGACTGACCAATATCGATTTAGACAAGCCCGTTTCGCAGCAGACATCCTAACTGTAATCTCAGAACGTATATACCAGTCACTGGACAAAGCGGGGGAGGGTAAAGCGGTAGCTCTAGATCTATCTAAGGCTTTTGACAGGGTATGGCATAAGGGTCTTCTCAAGAAAATCAGATCATACGGCATCACTGGAAGAATACATAACATAATAACATCCTTCTGGGATAAGAGAAAAATCCAGGTTGTCCTTGACAGTCGTACATCTAAACAATATGATATAAATGTGGGAATGCCTCAGGGGTGTATCCTTGGACCTCTGCTATTCTTAATATTCATAAATGACCTTCCTGACAAAATTGTCTGTGAGATGGGTATGTATGCTGACGACACCACACTCTATAACAGACATTACAGGAAAAAAAATGAACACATATCTAAAGAAATGGCAGAATCACTAGAGGATGACCTCCGATCTGTAGTGGAATGGGAACAAAAATGGATGGTCACCTTCAATGCTGCCAAGACTAAACTTGTTTCCTTCAATAATTACAAGAAACCTTCTCTACCACCAATAGCAATGGCCAATGACTCTTTATCTGAAAGTACATCTTTTAAACCCCTTGACCTAACGTTCACAGGAAACATGAGTTGGAACAATTACATTGAGAACATTGTCAGGACCGCTGCGAAGAAGGTGGGTCTCTCTACCGTGCTAGAAAGCTACTAACGCCTGAAAGTATCCTATACCTCTATAAGGCCACCATTCGCCCATGTATGGAGTATTGTTGTCATATTTGGGTTGGTGCATCTGCTACTAGTCTCTCGCTCCTAGACAAGGTTCAAAAGATAGTCGCTAATCTGATAGGTCCTGAACTGTCAGCTAAACTTCAGCCTCTGTCCCATCGACGAAATGTTGCATCTCTCTGCCTGTTCTACAAGTACTTTAACGGAGAATGCTCTGACGAACTGCAAGCACTTGTGCCCCCACGACATAAATACCCTCGACAAACCTGACAAGCAGCTAAATCCCACCCCTTCACAGTAGAGATCCCTAGATGTAAGAGAGCCTTCTACTCCAGTAGTTTCTTCCCCGGGACAGCTAGACTTTGGAATTCCCTTCCGGGTCCCTGCTTCCCCGACTGTACTGACATGCAGAAGTTCAAGTGCAGCGTAAACAGACATCTTGCTGCCCAACTTCCTACACAGTACCCTTGATGCTTATGTCCCCGATAGTAGCCCCCTACAACAAAGTGGCAATGTGCCTTGTTTGGGGTGAAAATATAATAAAAACATTTTTTTTTTAAATTCGCTGAAAATTTTGGAAAAAAACAATGAAAAAAATATAGAAGGGAGGGTACCGACCGCTCCCATACATGTGCCTTATTTTGCTTTGAAAAAAAAAAAAGGCTATTCTTGTAGGATATTCCATCAATCATGGATTAAGCCAAGCGTTGTTCAAATATTGAGATGCTGAATTGACAATTTTTTTTTTTTGTATAAAAAATATAAGGGGTGTGTGTGTGTATATATATATATATATATATATATATATATATATATATATATATATATATATATATATATATAACATTTGTTGACAAAAAATAATTTGTAAATTTTCTTGAATATAAAAAAGTAAACAAAAAAAGAAGGTTATTGTGGCCTGGTAGACCAACAGAAAACCTACTTTAACAAACTTATTTTCTAGAGGTTGGGGGTGTGCTGAAAACGAATATCGCATTTAAAATCGGGGCCGGTAGTTTGTTCTCACGATACTGAAAAGATACTTTTCTGCATGTTTCATGCAGTAATATAACGCTGTGGCCATATTTGTTCAGAACAAAAAACGACGTCATCAATTTTCAAAATAATGAAGCGTTAATTTTTTTATTAAAAAAAATGCGCGCACTTGCGTGTAAAACAATGGCCACGACTTATAACATAAAGAATTACATTGCTTAATATCTGGAAAACTATTTATTCGCGGAAAATCTAAATGTGATATTCATTTTCCGCATACCTGAAAACCCACACATATGGACAACTATGGTTGACACGTTACATTACTACATAAAACATGCCGAAAAATACTTTTACAGTATCGTGAAAACTAGTCGCCGACCCCAATTTTAGATGCGATATTCGTTTTCAGCACACCTGATAATTTCTAGAAAATAAGTGTTTTAAAGTAGGTTTTGTGTTGATCTACTAGGCCACAATCACCCCCCCCTCAAATGAAAACTTTTGTTGATAAAAAATTGCCAAAAAAATAATAAAAGTAAATAAACAATACAAAATAGCAACTTTATATATATATATATATATATATATATATATATATATATATATATATATATATATCCAGTAAAATTACGGTAGACTTTGATTATTTTTTAATTATTGTATTTCTATTTTTTTGGGGGGGGGGTTAGTTTGTTATGTTTTGAAATTCGTCTGCATCTGCTCAGTGTTCGGCTTAATCCGGTTACTGGCAGTCAGCCCAATCAATAATTGACGGAAACTCCCGAGTATCCGGATCAAATTCTGCAAGAGTAGCTAAAACAAGCAAATCACAACAATCGGAATATAAATTAATTTGGTGAATTTTTTTTGCCTTGTTACCGCTTTGAAAATTAGAGAAAACCAGTTAATAAAAGTTGGCAGCCATGTAAGCAGTTAACCGCTTCAGTATAACTGTTTTTTTTTTGTTGGTTTTTTTTTTTTTTTGTTAATGAAGTAAATTGTCTTACGGAATAATAATACGGAGGGGACTTTTTGCTTGTACACCGGTTAAAAGGAAAAATGGAGGCGTCAAGTTCGAAAATATCCAAAACGAAGTGGAAAAAGATTTTATACGAAGATCAAGGAGTTCCGGACAATTATGTCGACGAGACATTTTTGGAAGAATTGAAAAAGAATCGTAAATATTCATGATTTATTTTCTGGTGAATTCTGGAATTTTTTTTTTTTTAAATAATTTATTCGGTTGACGATTTTTTTTTTTAATGAGGAATAATACAAAAGCGTCACTGTGAGATTGTTTTTATTTTTTTTTTGGTTTGTTTTTAAAAATATTTTTTTTTACCTACACTCATATTTTAATATTTTATTTTATTTTTTTTTTTGTAATCTTATAGAATCACTCCCGTCTTTAAATTTGCTATTTTTAAAAACCCGATTTTAGCATCGTAAAGTACCGTCGCGATAAAGGTAGAGAATAGTTTACAAAGCTTGGTGCTTGTTAAGAGATGCAGTCGACAGAATGATTTTTTTAAAAAAAATATATCGTTTTAAGCAAAAACAATGTTATGTAGTACTTACTTGTCATGTTGAAAACAGTAATATATCCAAAAATTATGAAAATTCATGACAACTGTTATTGTGTTTTTAGTGAAAACGAAAAGTAAATTTTTACATTAGGTTCACCTCCACAATTTTCTCTAAAATGATGACTCTTTCAAAGGTTTTCGAATATGCTGAAAAAGAAAATCACATTTAAAATTTGCAGAGACAAGTAGTTATCGAAATATAAACATATAAAGACCTGTATTATGCACTGTAATTCACTGGCAGCCATGTTTGTACGCATGCAATAACTCACAGTTCACATTCGAAATGTCAACATAAGTTTTCGAGTATGCTGACAACGAATATCACAGTTAAATTTGGGGGTGGGGGGAATAAGGTGTTTATTCCGAAAACCATTTTTAATATGGGGAGATTGGGGGTGTCTATTCCAAAAGCCAATCTTTACATGGAGATGTTGTGGGTGTCTATTCCGAGAGCCGTTCTTAATATGGCGAGGTTGGAGTGTCTATTCCAAAAGCCGTTCTTAACATGGAGAGATTGGGGGTATCTATTTCGAGAGCTCTTCTTTACATGGAGAGGTTGGGGGTGTCTATTCCGAAAGTCGTTCTTTACATGGGAAGATTGGGGTGTCTATTCCGAAAGCCGTTCTTAACATGGAGAGGTTGGGGATAGCTTTTCCGAAAGCCGTTCTTAACATGGCGAGGGTGTCTATTCTGAAAGCCGTTCTTAACATGAAATTACTCAAAGAAGTAAAAACAAAATCATAGTTGTTTTGTTTTACACGCATGCGCATGACTAATTTATCGCTTGTGAAAAAAAAAATGGATTTGCTTTTGCTAGGTGGCAGTGTCGATTGCAGAGAAGTAAATTTGTTTATTGCGCGCGCGTACAAATATGGCCGCTAGTGAATTACAGTGCATAATACAGGTCTTTATATCTAAAAAAAAAAAAAACTACTTGTCTCTGCAAAATTTAAATGAGATTTTCGGGTTTGTATTACTGTACACATAGATTCGAAAAAGTTGTCAAAAAACAAATATATAACGAATAAATGTTATCAAAGGCAAGATAAGTTACTTTTCTACCTAATTGGATAATTTTTTGGTGTTTTTATTTAATGTAACATGTTTATTCAGCTCGAAAAACTTATAGTGTTTACCGATGTATGTATTGGAAAATTTAAAATGGCGCCTGACTCTCTCTTTGACACGGTAGGTTTGGGAAAAGGAGTTATAAATAAAAAAAAATAGACAAAATACGGTTAAAAGCTCGCTCAATATATGTTACATGACATAGGTTGACATCTATTCGGTAGGTTTTTCACAGTATTTTGCGTATTTTTTAAAATTTTAACACCTTTTCCCAAACCTACTGTGTCAAAGAGAGAGTCGGTCGTCACTTTAAATTTTCCAATACATCGGTAAACACTGTATGTTTTTCGAGCTGAATAAACATGTTACATTGAATAAAAACACTAAAAACATATCCAGTTAGGTAGAAAAGTAACTTATCTTGCCTTTGATAACATTTATTTGTTATATATTTGTTTTTTGACAACTATTTCGAATCTATGTGTACACTGTACACTAATATCAACCCAGATTTTCTTATTCAGCATAGTCGAAAACTTTAAATCGTCATTTTAATGAAAATTGTTGAAGTGAACTTAATGTAAAGAAAATACCAAAAAAAAAGTCTACAACAAATATTGTCGTCCGGACGTAATCTAAAATATTCGTTCCGAGTTATGCCCCTTGTATGTAAACTCTTACTATCTACTTTATAGCGTCTAAGAAAAATGCAATTTTCCGTAAAAAATTACTTTAAACTTTGTACTCGATGAATTTTCGTAATTTTTGGATATATTACTGTTTTCGACATGACAATTAAGTATGTAATATTGTTTTTGCTATAAAAGACATATTAAAAAAAAGTGTGCTTATTAAGATAAACTCGATGAATCGATGTTTTTTTTAATATGTTGTTTTAAACAAAAACAACATTACTTATATAATTGTCATGTCGAAAATAGTAATATATCCAAAAATTATGAAAATTAATCGAGTAGAACAATCGCTATCGTGTTTTTAGTAAAAAAAAAAAAAAAAAAAAAAAAAAAAAAGTGTATCTGTATAGGTCAGAAATGTTAGAAGCTATAAAACTATCCGTTCCGAGTAATGTCCCCTGTATCTAAACTCTATTGTCTATTTTGTAATATCTAAGAAAAATGCAATTTTACCCAATTTTCCGCAAAAATTACTTTTAGCTATAAATAACTTTCTACTTGATGGATTTTCATAATTTTGGGATATATTACTATTTTCGACATGACAAGTACTACTTGTCACAAGTAGGTAAGTTTTTTTTTTTTTTTTGCTTAGGACATAGTTGACAAATCGATTTTTCTAAATATCTTAACAAGCACCAAGAAATACTAACAAAGGCAAAATTAGTTCCCTCTCCATGTTACGAAAGGTTTTCTAAATAATAACGGGTAAATGTGTAGTTTAACGGCGTATTAAAAACTATTTATTTTTTTATATAAAACACATTACTAGACTCAAAGGCTGAATTAAAACCAGAAAAAATGTCAGTTTTATTATTTTTTTCATCATTTTTATTTGACTAAATATACGATGTTCGAGGCCGCCATGTTGCTTTTAAAATTTAGCCTTTATAAGGTTTGGCAGTGGCCTTTTTAAGGTCAAATTTGGCCTTTTTTACGCTCTTTCATGGAACCATGTTCTAATTGAGCGTAAAAAAGGCCAATCTGTCAAACTTTAGAAAGGACAAATTTTAAAAGCAATATGGCGGCCTCGAATCCCGTACATTTAGTCTAATAAAAAATTATGAAAAAAATAATAAAAATGATGAAAAACTAATGTTTTATATAAAATAAGTAGTTTTTTTTTATATAATTTTTTAATGTCAAATAATTTACGCTGCTAAACTACACATTTACTTAATAACGTTATTATTTATTTAGGTAATTTTTTAGATTAGATCCGCCTCCATAATTTTCTTTTAAATGACAACTTTTTAAGGTTTTCAACTATGCTGAATACGAAAATAGCATTTAAATTTTGCAGAAATAAGTAGTTATCGAGATATAAAATGTTGTATTAGGCATTGTATTCTTTGGCGGCCATCTTTTTTATGCGCGTGCAGTGTCAGTCATAGATGAGTAGATTTGTTTATGACGCGCACGCGCGTAGAAAAGATGGCCGCCAAAGAATACAATGCATAATACAACTTTTTATATCTCGATAGCTACTTATTTCTGCAAAGTTTCAATGCGATTTTCGTATTCAGCATAGTCGAAAATCTATAAAAGTCGTCATTTAAAAATAATTGTGGAGGTGGACCTAATCTAAAAATTTACCTTTATTTATTATACGTACGTACAACCGACCAACCCGACAAGTAACAAACCCCCACCTCTTCAGTGAGGTCCATAGATGTCGGAAAGCCTTCTTTGTTAATTTTTTTTATTCAGGTTTGTTTTACAACTATCTGACTGACTGGTCAGTGGATGGCTACATCAGTCAGAACGGCATGTATGGAGTATTGTTGTCACATTTGGGCTGGTGCATCTTCTTTTTTTTTTTTTTTTTTTTTTTTTACACAGTGATCACCACTTATCAAGGCCCGGAAGCCACTCAGGGATAAGGGTTATTGCAAGCACATTACGTTAGTGTGGAGATTTGATGAAGTGTTTAATTAAGGGGGCGGTTCATTAGGAATTTGTTAACATTGGACTTGAAGACATCCAAGTTGTAGCCTGGAGGGAAGCAGGCAGACGGAACAGAGTCCCACAGGCGTGCAGTTCTAAGAAAGAAACTTTGTTCATGGAATTCGCGTTTTGACTTAGGCACAGATATAGAGTGGGGGAAATTTTTCACAGTGGATTCAGCTAGACGGGTGTTTTTTGTGAAAGATTGGCGAGGGGGGACCAGAGATTGGAGTTCAGACGAGCACCTGCCATGGAAATAACGATAAAACAAGGATAGGCTCGCAACGTCTCTTCTGTGGGAGAGAGGTTGCAGAGTAGAGAAAAGGGCATCCCCCACTAAGCCATGAAGTCTATTTTGTACTCTGTCAAGGCAGGATAGGCTGTTTTTCTGCTGCTAGTCTCTCGCTCCTAGACAAGGTTCAAAAGAGAGTCGCCAATCTGATAGGCCCTGAACTGTCATCTAAGCTTCAGCCTCTGTCCCATCGACGAAACGTTGCATCCCTCTGCCTATTCTACAAGTATTTTAATGGTGAATGCTCTGACGAACTGTAGACACTTGTGCCCCCACGGCGTAGACACCCTCAACAAACTCGACAGGCAGCTAAATCCCACCCCACACAGTAGAGATCCCTAGATGTAAAAGATTTTTCTACTCCAGTAGTTTCTTCGCCAGAACCGCTAGACTCTGGAATTCCATTCCAGGTCCCTGCTTCCCTAAATGTACTGACATGCAGAAGTTCAAGTGTAACGTGAACCGACATCTTGCTGCCCAAATCCCAACATAGTGCCCCAGTAGCTGCTGCCCCTGATAGTAGCCCCCTACACCAAAGTGGCAATGTGCCTTGTTTGGGGTGAAAATGTAATAAAAAAAAAAAATAAATAAATAAATAAAAAAAATTAATCCACAAGGTGACTCAGTTTGTTTTTACATAAAACTCGAACTCAGGCAGGCGGCCATTTTGTTTCTAGGCCGCGACATGTCAACATTATCAAAATTCAATATATGCAAATCTGTTATTAGGTTGGTGCAAAAATAATGTTTGACGTTCAACTTCAAAAGATTATAACATCTTGGGTTTGTATTACTGTACACACAGATTCGAAAAAGTTGTCAAAAAACAAATATATAACAAATAAATGTTATCAAAGGCAAGATAAGTTACTTTTCTACCTAACTGGATATATTTTTCGTGTTTTTATTCAATGTAACATGTTTATTCAGCTCGAAAACCAACAGTGTTTACCGATGTATTGGAAAATTCAATATGGCGTCTGACTCTCTCTTTGACACGGTAAGTTTGGGAAAAGATGTTATAAATAAAAAAAACTGGATAGAATACTGTTAAAACTCGCTCAATACATGTTACCGTGACATAGGTTGACATATATTCGGCGGGGTTTTAATAGTATGTTGTCTAGTTTTTTATTTATAACACCTTTTTCCAAACTTACCGTGTTAAAGAGGGAATGAGGCGCCATCTTGAATTTTCCAATACATCGGTAAACACTGTATGTTTTTCGAGCTGAATAAACATGTTATATTGAATAAAAACACGAAAAATATATCCAGTTTGGTAGAAAAGTAACTTATCTTGCCTTTGATAACATTTATTTGTTATATATTTGTTTTTTGACAACTTTTTCGAATCTATGTGTACAGTAATACAAACCCGAAACTTTATTTATCCCATTAGCATAGAAATCCGGAGTTCTGGAAGCAATGAAGTAATTGAAGGTCGATTCGGCATCATCTCGACTTTTGAAGCATTTTTCGCGCTGGAAGTTGTTGAGATACTTGAAAAAATGCTCATCACGTGTTACAATCCGCTCGAGAAATGGGTCGTTTTTGTTGCGCAGAAGGAGCGTAGAATACATTTTTTTTATCGTTCAGTTCATGCGGCACTCATTTATCCAACTTTTTTTTTTTACTTTCCTATTTGCTTTAAATGGCAAACGACTGTTGAGTGGTCGACCTCAAAGTCAACAGCAACTTCTTATGTAGTTTTGCGAGAATCAGCTTCAATTAAGGCTTTCAAATGTTTGTTATCAACCGAAGAAGGCCTCGGCCGTCTTCATCTTCGAGTCTCTCGTCATCATTGCGAAATTTCTTAACCCATCATTGTGCCACACTTTTGTTAAGTGGTTCCTTGGCCAAACGCATCATTGATATCACGAGCTGTCTCGACAGCTTTTCGGTCTAGTTTGAACTGGAACTAGAAAATCGTGCGGATTTGAATTTTGTTCATGCTGTCGAAAAGCCTGCAAAAAGATGAATGAAAAGATTGACAATGGTAACGAATAACGCGATTCAATAGAGCAAAAAACGCGTTTCAAAATAATATATAACATGGTTAAATCTCACCTGTCTGTTTAAATGTATGTATGTATGTATGTATGTCTGCCTAAAACTTTCGACAGAGGTGACGGATTTTCACGAGATCGGTATCATTTTTAAAGCTCGACCCTTCGGATGACAAATATCGAAAAAATTGGCCAAAAACATTAATTCCTTCACCATCGACTGGGCACTTTTCTACAAGGACGGGGTAGATTTTTTCGCCGATATTTTCGAAAGTCATCCCCTCTTTTCGATTGTCTAGCCTTAATTTAAACCTACGTCACATCCGGTTTGGCGATGGACGTAACAGCAAACACGTCGTTTTTTTTTTTTCGTTCTTTTCCTCCTTCGCAATACGGGTTCGAGCCTGCCTACTATCACTTTTTTTTTTTTTTTTTGCTCAACACACACCTACAAACACCCGGGCAACGCCGGGCACCCAGGCTAGTTATATATAAATGTAAGCTATGTGAGAAAACGATATTGTTTTTGCACCAACCTAATAGATTTAATTAGATTTTCGTTGTTAGTTATATTCCTAAAAGGTTCAGGAGCTAACTTTTTTTTTCCCCCATTAAATACAAAAACTAAAGTGAAATTCGCATTTTGTTTGTCGACTGAATAAGAAAAGCGGCAGAACTTACTAATTTGTCGTTTTTTTGTTGTTGTTTTGTGTGTGTGTGAGAGAGAGAGAAAGAGTGTGTGTGTGTTTTCTCTTCTGTTTCCCTTTCTTTTCTTTTTAATTTTTTTTTTCTCCACAGAAAACTGAAATGTGTTGGAAATCGATAATTTCATGCGCGTTGCCGTTCTAGTTGGGGGGGGGGGGAGAAGCTTCTTTTTTTTTTTTTCTTTTTGCAACGCAGATTTTTAATTTAGTAATTTTTCGCTTCTTATTTATTTATTTATTATATGCGGGATTTAATGAAGGAGGCCTTTTGTTGTTGTTGATTTCTGTTTTGTGAATGGGATCGGGTTAGGGTTCGGATTTTCTGAATGGAGTGTTAATGATCATCATTGCTGATTTCGAATGAATCAGGTGATTCTATTGTTGGCATTCGTTTCCCCGATATCTTTCTAGTTGGAATTCTTTCCAGAAAGACATCGCGTACTTATGGAAGGTTGCCAACATCCCTAAGTTAAAGTGTTTCTGTAAAACAAACTGAATTCAAGCTTGACACATAGGTTGCCAGTCCGTATCATTAACCACTTAGCCATCGTCAACTCCCTGAGTGTGTGTGTGGGTGTTGGTGAATGTGTTTCTGTTTTTCTATTTTTCTTTCATTCTTTTTTCTTCTTTCATTCTTATTTTTCATTCTTTTATTTTTCCTTTTTTATTTTTCATTTTATTTTCATTCTTTTTTTTCTGTCTTTTTTTCATTCTTTTTACTTCATTCTTTTTCATTTTTTCTTTATTTCATTTCTTTTTCATTCATTTTCTTCTTCCATTTTTTCTTTCTTTCATTTTTTCTTTTTCTTTCGTTTGTTTTCTTTCATTTTTCATTTTTTTTCTTTCACCATCTTTCATTTGTTCCTTTTCGTGCTTCATTCTTTTTGCATTTTTAAAAAAAATCTTTTTCTGGTCTTTTTCTTTCCTTTTTTCTTTCATTCGTTTCTTCATTAATTTTTTTGTTTATTCCTTTCATTCTTAATTTTCTTAAAATTTTCTTAGAATTTTTTTCATTCATCTTTCATTCTTTTTTCCTGATTTTTTTTTTTCCTCATTTGAATTTTCGTTCGTTTTCATTTTTTTATTCACTTATTCATTTTTTCATTCATTTTTTAAAACTTTTTCCTCACATTCATCCATCCTTTTTCTTTTGTTAATTTATTTTTCATTCATATTCATCTTTCATTCTTTTCCTGATTTTTTTTACTTTTATTTTTTACCACAAAATCATTCTTTATTTGAAATTTTATTTTTTAAAAAGATTTTCATTCATCTTCATTGTTTTTTTGTTTTGTTTTTTTTGTTTTTTTTCTTTTCACTTTCTGTTTCTCGGTCGTTTTCTTTGTCTATTTTCTAATTTATTCAAATTGATTTCATATCGATCAGATCTTAGTAAGTGGTTCCCGACTTTCTAGCTATGGAACTCTTACCAATTCCAACTACGGATCAGAAAATGAAAAAAAAAAAAAAAAAAATCAATGTTAAAAAATACAAAACCTTGATTTATTTTTAACTCGCAGCACGCAACCTCTCCATTAAATTAACATTTTGTGTTCGACTTCAGCTTAAAATTCCATTGTTTTATTTAAAAACTTACATAAAGAAATCTTCTTTACAAATAAAACACAATTAACGATATTTGCGCATGGGCGTCCAGAATACACTTTCTCATATGAAGATCGTTTCAAAAATAAAGCCTACTTTTTTTTTTTAACTCAAAATATTGAAGAGCTACGAAGACGAGAATGGTACCATTAAAACGAGCGACTTTTTGTGCCCCAGAATCTATTTTTCTACATAGTCACCACCATTCTCAATGCATTTTTGCCAGGAATTCAATGACGCATTTCTGCTTGTGTCCTATTTTTTTTTTTTTTTTTTTTTTTTTTAATAAATGAGATCTTCTGATTGAATAATTCGTACTTGTACGTATCCGTTTTGGATGGAAAGTGTTCGACTGAGCTCCAATCTATGGTCACCCCTCGCCAAACTTTCACAAGAAACACTCGTCTAGTTGTAAACACTATCAATAATTCCCCCCACTCTTTGTCTGTGCCTAAACCTAAACGTAGATTCCATGAACAAAGCTTCTTTCTTAGAACTGCACGCCTGTCGAATTGTCTTCCGTTTTCCTGCTTTCCGGCTGACTACAATATGGTTGTCTTCAAGTCTAACGTAAACAAGTTCTTGATGAGCCGTTCCCTATAAGTTAACAAATTTACCGAATTTCCATTACTAACGATTACTATATTGTCCAATTTCTAGTGTACACTCTTTAACCCTTATCCTCGAGTGGCCTCTTGGCCTTAATAAGTGGTGATGCCTATGTAAAAAAAAAAAAAAAAATTCACTTAATTTCATCAAGTAGTTTTTCTTTTTTTTTTTTTTTTTTTTACAGCGAAAAAAACAATTTGTTATGATACCGAGCAAAATATTCGATTTTTAGGAAGAAAAGCTAGTATTAAAGATGGGGAGGGAGTGTCGGCACTTTAAACTGAGTTATCTTCCCATGGTGTGCTCAAAAAATTCAAAGATGGGTACCTTCAACGCGCTGTCTTAAAAACGTGTTTTTCTGCTGTAAAAAAACAAAACAAAAAAAAATACTCGATCAAATTAAGTGAATTTTTTTTCCGGAGATCTTCAGTTCAAAACGGATATGTACAATATAACCTTTTTTGGATATTTTCATTTTTTTTTTAATGTCTTGATTAAACTGTACAAGTACCAAATAATTTATAACCTTCAAATCGGAACACACTTATGTACATACGTTAAAGGTACTATGGTATTAATCTATATATAAAGTAGTAACATTCACGTGTCTGTGTGTACAACTCACCCGCAGCCTAAACTACTGATGATGGTCCCCCACCTAGGGATGGTGCACACTATTTTTCAAGGTCAAATGTTAAGGTCAGGACTTTGCTAGTATATAGATAATTCTTCTTGAGTTTGCTTGAAAGAAACATTTTACCGGATAATTTGGTATAATGGTAAGAGTGTTTGCTAATGAGCTGGGAGGCCAAGGTTCAATCCTCAGTCAAATCATATGCCAAAAACCTTTTTAAAAAACATACTTGATGCCCTTTTGTTTAAACACTCGGCATAAGATGAGGATCAAGAGTACAGGGTTCGTACAGATTTTCAAGATTCTTCAAGGTCTTCTTCAGACAAAATTCAAGTTTTCAAAACGAAATTCGGGCTTTGTTTTACAATCCACAGCAATTCAAAAATCAAATATGCAACAAATAAATGTTACCAAATCTAATAAAAGTTATTTTGCAATCTACCTCATCATTTTTTTAAAAGTAGTTTTAAATGCATTTTATTTCATCTCGAGTATTAACTTTCTTTAATTTCCAAGATCGCTACTGTCTTGTACATTTTTTTTTTTTTTTCTGGTCTGGCCAGCCTAATTTTAAATTATCACATTTTTTTTTTTTTTTTTTTTTTTCTGGTCTGGCCAGCCTAATTTTAAATTATCACATTTTTTTTTTTCTGGTCTGGCCAGCCTAATTTTAAATTATCACATTTTTTTTTTTTTTTTTTCTGGTCTGGCCAGCCTAATTTTAAAGTATCACATTTTTTTTTTGGGGGGGGGGGTCGTGATTAAAGAGTCCCATCCACACAAGCAAAGTATTTTTTTTTTTAGAGTGAGGGAGGGAGAGAGGAGGTAATTTTTATTTATGGCAGCCGTTTCCATTTGCAAAACTCAATCATGTTCTGCAAGGCCCTTGTATCCCCATCAAAAAAAAAAATTTAATTATAAATGAGAACAAAAATAGATGGAGATTTTAATCTTCATCACAAAACTAACCGATGTAGTTTTGTGACGAAGGGACGTAACTCTTGTATCCACAAAAATACGGTGCAATTTCAGAACAATGTATTTTGATTTTATTTTCAATATTTAAAAATATTTTAAAATTGTAATTTATCTAATACTTACAAAGTATTCATTTCGATTTTATTTTTGATATTTTGACACAAATTTTTACTGGATGTATTGAATACAATTTTCAAGGCCTTTTCATAAAAATTTCAAGACATTTTCCATATTTCCAAGGATTTTTCAAAGTAATAATAGAAATAAGGCAAAAGTCCAAATTTAAGGACGAGTTTTCAAGTGTGTGCAGACCCTGGGGTAAGTGGAACAAACCAAGGAAAAGAGTGGCACTCTCCTCTATATCTTGGTGTTGTAATCAATGAAAAGGGAGACTCTGGGTTGCCTTTGACTATAATCGATCATTTTACTTTTTATTAATTTTTTCCCCTTCATTTCTTTGCAGTCCACGTGCGAACGTATGATTACTGGACCGCAGCTCGTGAATCTGGAACTGTCACGCAGCAAATGTGCAGGTTTGTATTTCATTTGAATCAAACTTTTTTTAGGTTATTTGATGCCGAATCCAGTTAATTTTGGCAAAACGGTTAAAATTTTTTATATCTTCGAATATTTATCCATTATTTATTATTTGATTGTTTTGGTTTTGGCCTTGCAGAACATGATTGAGTTTTGCAAATGGAAAAAAATAATAGCATAAATATCTTGTACATTTAAGTGAAGAAACCGATATCTTCAGACAGCCCGATCTGGTAGTACCAGATTTATTTTATAGCTTTTTCTTGGTTTTATTTTTTTAAAGATTTTAAAATTTTGTTAACTCATCAAACATAAGTATTAAAAAAACAAAAAACACACAGAAGGATATTTTTCATCACTTACCAAGGCTAAAAGCAACTTAAGGATAAGAGTTAAATGAAATTTTCAGCTGAATGATGAACTACGAGATGTCTTCAATGAGTTTCCAGACTTTTTTGTATGGCTACTTTTATTGATAGTACACACATGAAACTCTAGTCCCCTTTGAAGTAATCTCCTCCGGCTGCAATGCACTTGTTGTAGCATTCCAACAACTTCTGAAAGGCTCCATGAAAGTCCTCTTGTGTAAACGCGTCAGTGACCCTGATCACAGGTGCTTTAATCTCCTCAATTGTTTCATAACGACAGCCTCTAAGGTTTTCCTTGAGCTTAGGGAATAAGCAAAAATCACAGGGAGCAAGGTCTGGACTATAGGGAGCGTGAGGAACTGACTTGATGCCCATCTTAGTCAAATAGTCTGTAACAAGGATGGAGACAAACTTTGCGCAAATCTTCTGCATCTTCAGTTCTTCGCGAATAATTGTGTGTACAGTTCCCACACTGACATCAAACTGTGCACTTATTGCCTTTATGGACACACGACGGTCCTAATCCATGAAATTCTTTATTTGGCCAATCAACTCTGGTGTTCTGACTTCCTTACTCCTCCCACACCTCTCATCATCCCTCACAGATTCTCTGCCTTCCTTGAATCTCTTATGCCACTCAAAAACTGATGCTAGATTCATGCAAGATGGTGCAAAAGTAGTTTGAAGCATTCCATACGTTTCTGTGGCATTTTTTTCTAAATTTAAAACAGAATTTTATTGCATATCATTCTTCTCGAGTGTCCTCAGGTCTAAATTGCATTTTTGAAATTCAACAGCTGTGACAATAAGGCTTTAGTAGGGTGTATTCCAATTCCTGCTGTAGCTGTTCATTTGAACCTGGAATTATAAAAATTGGCCAGTCATCTCATAAGATGTATAGCAATAACATACTGAATTTTCAAGAGTCTACAACAATTTTAAATGCGTGTGCAAAAAAGTCTGGAAACTTATTGAATGCACCTCATATACTATTGTAATGCTGTTGCATGTTGCAGTCAGTATGAAATTACCTTGCTTACATCCTAAGTGTTAGGTGTGATTAGTGGCGTGTTGAACATTTTTTGTGACAAATAGTCTAGCTTGACTAGAGATATCTTGGAAACAATTCATGTGTTTTATGTCAGCGAGGGATCCACCTCACCGAAAGGTTTGCTATGATAAGAAATAACTTGAACGAGAGAAAGCGAGGAGGAGAATTAACGAGAGAAGAAAAAGAGATTTTAAATGGGTTTTGTTTTCTATTCGTTGATTTAGTTCTGATAAGACGCAGTAAAGGATTGTTGTGTTTGTTTTGGCTGAATTGCAGACCCCCGGCATAGTTTGATAATAAAATTTCTTTAAAACAAAGGAAAAGAGAGGGAAGATACAGAAAGAAATAAAAGAAATCAGAGGGAGAAATGGTAATCTGGTCTAGAGAGAAGGGGAAACCTTTTGAGTTACCAGATGAGAAAGAACTTGCCTGCTCATCGTTGGCCCTGTCGGTGGGGCATTAGAATACGCCGACTGCCCCCCTGCAGAGGGTAAAAGTCCCTCAATGGGGGTCCTGGATATGACCTTAAACTATATCCGATGGTGAGGCCCGAGCTTGCGGGCTCTGGGGAGTGTGGAGCCACCCTTTAATTGCCGTTGCTCCCAGGTCCACTCTGACCCGGAGTGGTAATACCTGTTAGGGTCCCAACTATGGGTTAAATAGAAACTGACTTGCAAAAAACAAATATATTCTATTAAAAAAATTTTCTTCAAAATCACCGGATTCGGCATTAAATAACCTGAAAAGGGTTGATATGCCGTAAAACAAAAACAACCAACCAACCAACCTGCTCGTCGTTGGCTTGTCCGCCTCAGCCTGTTTGTGGTTTGAAATGTTTAAAAAGTTGTTACAAACCTGCTGTGTGCAATTTGTACAAATCTGGGTGGACCAAAAATGAATAAAGAGAAAAGAAATAAAAATGGCCGCCTTATATCTTTATATGCCTGCAATGTTACCAGCTGATATGCGAATGAGATGCTCCTGATTGGAGATAAAAGAGGCTTGCTTTTTCAGAGAGGGCGTTCATTTTGGAGTTAGATTTTGAAGAAATAAGTTTGATCAGTAGAAGTGCTCTTGAAGTTGAGAAAGTAATAGCAGTGTTGAGTTTTTGAACAAAGGAATTTTGGCAGCACTGTGTCAAATCTGTACGGCACAATCACGTTGATACACCGGTTCTCACCAGATTACCGAAGTTAAGCAATCTTCAGCCTCGTCAGTCCCAGATGGGTGACCATTTGGGAAGGCTAGGCGCTCTATGAACCTTCTGGGAAGGTTGAGCGTGGGCCCAGGACCTTCACCCCCCCCCCCCAAAAAAGAACTCTTCGCTACAAAAACATCTACAAAAGTTGTGGATGGCATATGCCCCCCCCCCCAGGGGCTCAAGGCTATAGAGATAGATAGTATCAAATCTAACAATTGAGACTTGACTAATTTAATCACAGCTGGAAACTTCTCAAAAGAGCTAAGTGAAAAAGCTTTTCATCCTCCTGCCAAGAAGTTGTCTGAAGGAATTCGAAAACTTGCACGAGAACATGTGCCCAAACTTCACTTTTCTTTGCTCAAAGTGTACCTGAAATATTATATGAATAATTATTCCCGTATATAAGAAAATGATCTCTGAGTTATCATTGATTATTTTATTTATTTATTTATTTTTTATTACATTTTCACCCCAAACAAGGCACATTGCCACTTCAATGTAGGGAGCTACTATTAGGGACACAAGCTACAGGGGTACTATATGGGGAGTTGGGCAGCAAGACATTGGTTCACGTTACACTTGAACTTCTGCATGTCAGTACAATTGGGGAAGCAGGAACCTGGAAGAGAATTCCAAAGTCTAGCGGTTCTAGGGAAGAAACTACTGGATTAGAAGGCTCTCTTGCAACTATGGATCTCAACTGTGAAGGGGTGGGATTTTGCTGCTTGTCGGGTTTGTCGGGGTATTTACATCAAGGGGGTACAAGTGCTTGCAGTTCGTCAGAACATTCACCGTTAAAGTACTTGTAGAACAGGCAGAGGGATGCAACATTTCCTTGATGGGACAGAGGCTGAAGCTTAGATGACAGTTCAGGACCTATCAGATTGGGACTCTCTTTTGAACCTTGTCCAGGAGTGAGAGACAAGCAGCAGATGCACCAACCCAAATATGACAACAATACTCCATACATGACGAATGGTGGCCTTATAGAGGTACAGGATACTTTCAGACGTAAGTAATTTTCTGGCATGGTAGAGAGAGCCCACCTTCTTTGCAGCAGCCTTGGCAATGCTCTCACTGTATATATTCCAGTTCATGTTGCCTGTAAACGTTAGGCCAAGGAGTTTAAAGGAAGTCCTTTCAGGCAGTGTGTTCTTGGCCATTGCTATTGGTGGTAGAAAAGGTGTAGTTAGTAGCTACAGCTGAGAGAGGCGATGTACCAGCAACACCAGTGTACCTGTAAAAGAAGAACTCAAACCAAACAATGGACAACGAATGGCCAACCAACGAGTTAAAAATACTGCCACACAGACTTAGGGTCGTGCATGTTTTGTGCGCACTAAACATTAGAGCTGGTTACATTTTGATGATTTATCACTAGATGAAGATAAGAGTGTAGCCACGGGGACTTAGGGTTAGCCCCTCTGTTTAAGACGGCCTTGTTCCACAAATTGAGAGGATTAAAAAATCTGGTTCCACTAAATGGGAAGATAAAAAATGATAGAGGATATTTGCGTAAAGTATTTATTTATATGCCATTTGACTGTAAATTCTGGAATGTGTTTTGTTTCTGGAACAGGAGTGTACATTCTCCATTGAACCAAGAAAAGATAACTTGCATATGGTCCAAGGGAGATTACTCTGAAATTGACATTATTCTAATCTGATCCTGCAAAATCTTACTTCCCTGGTAGAAAATTGCTGTGGCATCAGTATTTTTTTACATTTTCACCCCCAAACAAGGCAAATTGCCACTTTGGTGTAGGGGGCTATTATCAGGGGCAACAACTACTGGGGTACCATGCAGGGATTTTGGCAGCAAGATGTCGGTTCACGTTACACTTGAACTTCTGCACATCAGTACTGTATTCAAAAAGTCTTTGAGTATCGTTGCCACATCTGGAATGGTGCATCTATCACTAGCCTTCCCTCTTGGATAGGATCCAAAAAAAGGGTCTCCAATCTAATAGGTTCCACACTGTCAACTAGGCTCCAACCCCTGCCCCATCGCCGCAATGTTGCACCTCTGTGCCTGTTTTACAAGCATTTTAATAGAATGTGCTCTGATGAACTCACTGCACTCGTGCCCCCTAGGCGTGCATATCCCGCGACAAACCCAACAAAATCACACCCCTTCACTGTTGAGGTCTCTAAATGTAAGAAAGTTTTCTAATAGCTTCTTTCCTAGAATAGCTAGACTTTGGAATTCCCTTCCTGATACCTGCTTCCCAAACTGTACTGATATGCAGAAGTTCAAATGCAACTTAAACCAACATTTTAATCTTTCTTAGGCATGGTGCCAATTAGTAGCCTCTTACGTCCAAGTGGTAATATGCCATGTTTGGGGTAGAAGGTGAATAAAAAAAACTTACCTGTAGCATTTATTTTAAACTGACAACGTTTACAAGCTACTTCATAACCCAAACCAATGTTGCATCCCTGTGCCTGTTTTACAAGTATTTTAATAGAATGTGCTCTGATGAACTCACTGCACTTGTCCCCCTCGGTATACATATCTCTGACAAGCCTGCTTAGCAACAAAATCACACCACTTCACTGTTGAGGTTCCTAACTGCCAGAAAGCCTTCTATTCTAATAGTTTCTTCCCTAGAACAGCTAGTCTTTGGAATTCCCTTACGGCTACCTGCTTCCCTGATTGTACTGATATGGAGAAATTTAAATGTAATGTAAACCAACATCTTGTTAATCTTTTCTAGGCATGGTCCCAATTAGTAGTGCCTTACGTCCAAGTGGCGATAATGAGTTGTTTTGTGTGGAGATGAGTAAAAAAACAAATTCTTTTGAAAGAACCGACTTCCTCGGTTATCACCCCGTTAGTCTCCTACGTTTATTCATATATATTTTTAATATATTTGAATCCTTAATCGATCACACGCTAATCCTTCACCTATTAAACGTCAAACTTCTTTCTGAGTAGTAGTACGGATTTAAGCAAGCTCTTTCTACTACAGATATCCTAACAGTCACATTTTTTTTTTTTTTTTTTTTTACATGGTGGTCACCACTTATCAAGGCCCGGAAGCCACTCAGGGATAAGGGTTATTGCGTGTACAGTAATCAATGGGATAATATCGTAGTAATCGTGTTAACGAGCATCTCTCCCCCCTCTCTGGCTTTCTTACTCTTTCTATTTTCTCTCTCTGTGTCTCTATAAGAGAATAGAGAAGGAGAGAGGGAGAGAGAGAGAGGTGAGTAAACGTGGAGGTAGACACGTTTACCAGAACCAAAGGTCAGCTGACCAAATTACGTATGTGTGACATGGTTGGCTAGATCTGTGAGATTTGATTTGAGCTTTGAAGAAGACGGACGTTTTTCCGTGGTCTCCCCTCTTAACTGGGGAGGGGGGAGACGAACGCTGACGTGTGTGAAGAAGAACCACACAAGCAGATTTCACTTTACACCTGCTGCAGGACCTCTGGGGAAAGTGAAATAAAATCTATAAAAAAACATTCATCGTCTTGGAGTGATAAATCTTCGTCAAACAGGTATCAAGTCTCCCTCCAGGATGAGAAATTTCCAGATGGTTCAACAGCGAGAAACAGAGGTAGGTTCAGAAATTACATGTCACACACACGATCCCCTTTATGATAATCAAACACACAACCATTTATATTAGAGACAATCACACGGAATCTTTCTTATGTTATATAGAAAACGTAAAATGTGCCCCTAAATGAAGAACTCTATATAACATATTCAAATGTAACGAAAGCTCAATTTGGTACCCCTCAAGGATAATCTCGATGATAACAAATATATAACAATCGTTAGTATTGGAGATTTGATAAAGTGTCTTACTTAAGGGGGCGGTTCATCAGGAATTGTTTATGTTGGACTTAAAGACATCCAAGTTGTAGTCAGGTGGGAAACAGGCAAACGAAACAGAGTTCCACAGTCGTGCACTTCTAAGAAAGAAGCTTTGTTCATGGAATCCACGTTTTGATTCAGGCACAGATAAAGAATGGGGAAAATTACTGACAGTGGTTTCAGCTAATCGGGTGTTATTTAAATGTATATACTAAATAAGGTAGGAGAAACTAGATAACATTTTGCCGTCGATTCCGAAACCTACTTTTGTTTTGTTTTTGCAGTGTTTGCATTTTTGTCGTGGTGTTCATCTACATGGACGAGCACAAACTCTCCCCCCAGATTTTATTCACGGTTTCGTCTATCCTGACCTTCATCGGTTACATCATCAAGGAACTCATCAAAAACGATCAAGAAGAGACTAGCAACAAAAGAACCCGTAAGTATATCCAAGTTTCTTATTGATTGAAATGAAGAACTGCATCAGTGTAAAGTAATATTTTTGAAATAAGTTTGTAAAGTAAAGGAGTTAAACCTAAGGATTCCAATGAATAATTAGGTTTACTTTATTTTAGATAAAAATCTTTAAAAAAATATCTTTAATGTAAAATAATATTTTTGAAATAACTTTGTAAAGGAGTTAAACCTAAGGATTCCAATGAATAATTAGGTTTACTTTATTTTAGATAAAAATGTTTAAAAAATATCTTTAATGTAAAATAATATTTTTGAAATGAGAATAATTCTGAGTATTACCTGAAGTGAGGATTGAACCTTCAACCTCCAGATGACCGTTGATTAAAACTGATTATCACATAGGACTTTATCAAGCCAAAAGATTAGACAAGTTTATTTGTCACATTTCGTTCAATACTTCCTGTACATTACATCACTTTCCTAAACACATTAACTCATTTTGTTGTGGAAATTTCGTCTTTTTACACCAACTGACTTCTTTCCAACAATTGACCTCATTCTGTAGTTTCCGTGATTTGAATTATTAACTCCTACTACTACTCTCATCTTACATGTTTAAGCTGATGGAACCTTTAGCCTTTGTATTGGTGTACAGAATTTCAAAATGAATCTTTTATTTAGATTATTTTCATCCTGTCAGCCATAACCGAGTAGAAGTGTTAAGTATTTCTTAATTATATTCTAAGTATCATCTGTAGTGAGGATTGAACCTTTAACCTCCAGACAACTGTCAATTAAAACTGATTATACTTATCACTTTATCCGTTGTGCCATGTGTAATATGAATTTTAAATAATTAGATAAGTATGTGTCAGACAGAACTGCGAATTCTTCGTTCATTTTATGGCTCCCGAGATTATCAAAGAGATTGCACCATCCTAGATATGTTTTTTATTACTATTTAGTAGTAAATGCCATGTTTACCGATTTTATATATGAAAGATTTTTTTGGAAAATAAATTTTGTGAACCTTCAACTTTCAAATGGAAGATACAAAAAAAAGTGCTGAGCAATAGATGTAGATATATTTAGATTTGGTTTGTGGGTACTTTAGAATTAACAATGAGTTTTATGATGCTGAGGATTAGCAAATGTGTTTTACAATGTTTTTAACGATAATAGAAACGATTTACGGGCTTGCTCTTATTGTGAGATTGTAATGACCCCCAAGTGCAAGAAAAAAGGAGAGAAAAGGAAAAGGATCTGTGAGATGCCTTCAATAAGTTTCCAGACTTTTTTATACAGGCATTTAAAATTGTTGTAGACTCTTGAAAATTCAGTATGTTATTGCTCTACATCTTATGAGATGACTAGACAATATTTATGATTTTGGATTAAAATGAACAGCTACAGCAGGAATTGGAACACAACTTACTAAAAATCACAAAACTTTCATTTGGTACCTTCTAGATGTTTTGTAGATAGCATGGTCCTTATTCAGTATAAGCACCTTTTTTTTTTATATTTGTTTTGTTTTTACTTCCCCGCCATTTTTTTTTTATACTGATACTTGCAATTTTTTTTAATGAGAAAATATATTTCTGTTATTACAAAATTAATTGGAAACATTTTAGAAAATACGATGAATAATTATTGCACAATTTGAGTTAAAAAAAAAAAATATAATTGTGTAACCTTTGTTTGGTATCTTCCGGCATTTTTTTGTAAACTGTCCGGACAATTCTGTCAATAACACAATCCTCATTCTGCGTGAGTAACCTTTTTTGTTTTTACTTTCCCCCAGGATTGGACGATGTGAAAACAGCCGTGATGTTTGTGGCATTCAGTTTAATCCTTTGCCCCGTTTTGGTTTCACTTACCCAAACAATAAGTACGGACACGATCTACTGCATGAGTACAGTCATGCTGCTCTCAAACCTACTCTTCCACGACTACGGACCCCACACGGCTGTGTAAGTATTGTCATAAAAACCTTTCAATGAAAGTGTGAATAATCTATATCTAAAAATGTCGATGTGTGTATGTGTGTTTACTATAGAAAAATAATTTAGACTAGGGTTTCCCAAAGTGGGCACCACGGAGTGAGGCTGAGGGCCTCCGGAAGCCTTTTTTTAAAGAGGACCAAATGCTTTATACGGAAAAATTAAATGATTGCGACATTTAATCTTTGATGTTTTTTTACCGAAAAGAGATTTGATACATGACTACAGGTGTAAAGAGTTTCAGGATGGTTCATGAAAAAAGTAAATGAAAAAATAAATGAACAAAAAATGCAACAATTTTCGATTAAACAAAAACATGGTTGTAAACACGAAAATCTAGTAAAATCACGAACAGGAACAACGAATGAAGTTAATTATTAGTTATGTTAACTTATAGACAAAAGAGAGCCATGGGTCGGGTTTATATTAGCATGTGGCAAATGACAATAACAAAAAAGCACGGAACAATAGATGTAGATATATTTAGACTAGCAGGGGTACCCGGCGTTGCCCAGGTGTTTTGAGGTGTGTGTGTGGAGGGGGGAGTAAAGAATAAGCGAAGTAATAACCGTGTTTAAACTTCTTAAAAAAAAATCGGAAAAACCAAAACAACAAAAAAAAAACAAAAAACAGCAAACGAATATAAAACTCTTAAAAAATTCGGATAACCATAAACAAAAAACAAAAAAAGGAGAAAAAGAAAAAAAAAAAACGTGTTTGGAAAAACAAGAACAAAAAAAAAAAAACACAGCGAAAGCGAAAAAAAAAAAATGGTATGAATAACCTTGTTTCAATATTAAAAGTTTAAAAATCGAAAAAAAAAAATATCTGATAACTCGGATTGAACCTGCAATCTTAAGATAACGACGCTGTCACTTAATCATTGAGCTATGGACACGTGGGCAAATATAGGTCGGTTTTTATAATATTTAAATGAATTCAAGGTACAACGTCTTTTGCGCATGTTGACGCATGCGTAGAAGTGTCATGAAGGACATGCGGCAATCTAAAAATCTGGAATAAATAGCGTTTAAAAGTCAGGCAAATTAAATACACGTGCGACCCCGTTGTTATATCGTACATATTATCATCTAGACAGCATATAAAAAGTTTTAAGAAGGAGAAGCCTACCGAAAAGCTTGGCGGAAAAAGTCTTTTGCAGACATACACAAAAAGTGAACGTACATACATTCATACACACACACATTTTCACTTTTATATATATATATACTAGCGGGGAGGGGGGGTACCCGGCATTGCCCGGGTGTTTGTAGGTGTGTGTATGGGGGGGGGGTAATTAATAATCCTGCTTAAATATTATAAAAAAGACGATGTAAAAAAAAAAAAAAACCCAAAACCAAATCATTATCGGGATCGTTATTTTTAGTTTTCACTTCTCCCCCCCCCCCAGATAATGGTGGGAAGGGGGGAAAGCAGCGCGAAAACTAAGAACGCAACGTTTTTCACTGTATTTATACTAAAATGCAGGACAAACAGGGGACAAAGCGAAATAGCGCGAATCTCATAAAAGTCGACGTAAATAAATCTAGAGACGACCCGCGTTCCTAAATCCTAGATATTATGATATAGGGGGTATATAAACAGTTTTAAGCGATAGTAACGAACCCGGGAACGTGTGCGAGAAAATCCTTTGCAAGACATACACGCAATGGTCACACACATTTTGCCTTTTATATATATATAGATAGATTTGGTTTGTAGGTACTTTAGAATTGACAGTAATTTTTATGACTCTGAAGATTGGCAAAAGGTTTTACAAAGTTTTTAGCGACAATAGAAATGATTTAAAATGGGGGAAAAGTCCACTTAATGACAGTAGACTTGACAGGGGTTCAGAGGGACACTTGGTGAGTTTTAAGCTGAACAGTGCCGAGAGCAGTTGGTTGCTCAGAGGTCCTCAAGGGAGATTGGAGTTAACTAATGAATTCAAATTTCAAATTAATGTTTTTCATATTTATTTTAGAATTTATCTTGTTCGTGCTCCGTGAAAAATCTTTGATCTGCTCAGGGGCTCCATGGTGTCCTGAAGTTTGGGAAACCCTGCTGTAGAGAACCTATTGTTGATTTTATAAAATTATTGTTATATATAATGGCTTGGATTAAAGTTTATATATAAAAATGCCGATGTGTGTATGTGTGTTCCCTATAGAAAAAAAAGGTAGAGAATCTACATTAAAGCTAAAAGTATATTTTCACAAGGGTCGTTTCAAAAGTAAAGGCTGCCTATTTTTTAATTAAAAAAAACTAAAACATTGAAGAGCTGCAAAAATGGGAGTGGTACCATTAAAACGAGCAATCTTTTGTGCTCCAGAATTTATTTTTCCACATAGTAGCGTTCTCAATGTACTTTTGCCAGTCCCTTCTGATGTCTTGATCGTAAAAATAAGTCCAGATCCTGCTTTATCAATCAAATCTCTGTCCCCACTCTGAAATCGAACCCATCTCCTAAATGTGCTGACATCAACTGCATCTGCTTTATAAATATTCTGCAGGCGCCGGTAAATGTTGATCAATTTTTTTTTTTTTTTTTTTTTTTTTCTGCATGCAGGAATTTAATGACTCATCTGTGCTTCTGACACATATTAATGACAGGTGGTTGCTTTCTTCAAGTCTCACACTGTCAATATCTGTAACAGAGAGATGAAACTTTCAGGTTATGATTGCATAAGTTCAGTCATCATAACAATGCAATTTGCAATCCTCTTTGATTCATTCAGGTGGAATAAAAAATAGGAGGCATTACATGGAAGACATTGGTAATGGTTCCAAACCTCTAAGTGTAATAAAAACAAAAGGGGGGGGGGGATTGTCAAGAACTCCTTCTAACTGACGTTGCAATTGATACCAATTTCTCTTAACTTGAACCATAATTCCCAACACCAACTTTCAACGTCTATGTTCTCTCTTGGTTGACAAAAACTCGGCTCACTATCCTCTCCAATTCATCCTTCTTATAGACGCCATTCCCCTCATTTACAAATCAATTCCGCATGTATATCAAGAATTCATCTATAAAATTAAGTTTTTCTTTCTTTTTTTTCCTTCCTCTGATCCCATTACCAAACAGGCCATACAGAGGGACTGACACTTGTGTGAGTAGTATCTTCTATTACTTTTGCCACACTGTTTCCTAAGAAAGTTATGAAGACAGAATACCCTTAAAACTTCCAGTATATCCTATTTTGATGAAGTTGGATCATATGTATAAAATTATTTGGGAAAAACAATGAAAAGATCCCCCCTTTCCTATTCCCAAGGGAGTTGTAAGTGTAGATATATTCTATTTTGATGAAATTTAAATCATATGTATAAAATCATCCATAAAAGACAATAGGCTTTCTAAGAACCTCCGTTAAATTTTGAGGCAATTTTTGTCGGCAAGAAAAATAGTAGTCAAACGTGGCATCTGTTCATAATTTCTTTTTTTTCCAAACGACAAATAATGGAAGTGTGTCTGTGAGAGAAAGTACAAAACACCCCCCCCCCCGATAAAAATGTAAAAAAAACTTTGATAATTGCTAAGTGCGAAATGTTTCCTCAATATCTCTGTCCGCATATAGTGACTATTTCAGTTAAGGTGAAATGGTTTAAGTTGGCAGGTTTTTTCAAAGTGGTGCAGTGGTTAATGACACAATCTGACAATCTGGGTGTCCCAGGTTCAAATCCAGTTCGTTTCACAAAAAAAAAAAAAAAAAAAAACTCACTTTCACTTAGGATGTTGGCAACCTTCACTTGGTCCCCCCTGTAAGTACCCAATATCTTTCTAGAAAGAATTCTTACTAGAAAAATATCTGGGAAACCAATGCCAACAATAGAATATTCAGATTCATATGATATTATGATAATAAATTGCTAAATTTTGTGTGACAGGGATGATATATATATATTTTTTTTTTTTTACATAAAGGTCACCACTTATCAAGGTCCAGAAGCAACTCGGGGATAAGGGTTATTTTTTTTTTTTTTTTTTTTTTTTTGTACAGTAATCAATGGGATAGTGTTGCAGTATTCATTAGTATTGGAGACTTGATAAAGTGTCATTACTTAGGGGTGGGGGTCGGTTCATCAAGAATTTGTTTATGTTGGACTTGAAGACATCCATGTTGAAGTCAGGAGGGAAACAGGCAAGCGGTAGAGAGTTCCACAGGCGTGCAGTTCTAGGAAAGAAGCTTTGTTCATACTGCGGTTTCATATGTTCATTAATATATTCTTGTACAAATTGATACACATTGGGCTTTATGATAAAGCGGGTGATATTTCATCACTAGCAACATTTGCCTCTGAATATAATCTTCTTTTACTTTTAGGGTTTCCAGTCCTTTATCTTTGAATGCTGCCATTTTTGCGGCCGTATGTCTAGCTTCCAGACTACACAGTCCACTTCATGCCTTTTCAATCGTGACTTTTGCCCTCGAGATTTTTGCCTTATGGCCCGGACTTCGGATTGAACTCAAGGTAACACTTTAACCATAACTCTGACCCACACTCTTCATTAATTTAGATTATTTGGGTCACCGTCCTCATCTTGTGTGTTATTCTCACAACATTTCAGTTCTAATATTAGATCCTGATTCCCGTATTTAGTAAAGTGTTTAAACCTAAGGATTCCAACCTATTTTTCTTTTTAATTTTGTGCTTTATTTGTGACTAGGGGGGGGGTACCCGGCGTTTCCCGGGTGTTTGGAGGTGTGTGTGTTAAAAAAAGGTGTAAAAGAAAAAAAAAGTTTTGGTCAGAAGGTAGGATTGAACCCCGAAGCCTTGACATGAAGATAGAAATGAATGGGAAAAAAAACAGTTACCTAGCCATCACGGCCACGAGGGAGAGGAACTGATAAGGGCGTTATATGAAGGTTTATGAAGCGAAATAAACAGGTGCGAGGAAGTGGCGTGCTGTCTGACCTAGTTTTGCACTGCAAGCCAGATCATTTGCTTTCACGTTTCGAAGACGCGGCGATCTGATAAAATTCGGGCTAATTAAATACACACATGACCCCCGTCGTTAAGTCGTAGTTATTATGATTTAGACACGATATAAAAAGTTTTAAGTATGAGCGAGCCTACCCAGAAGGCCTGTGAAAAAAGCCTTTCGCAGACATACACAAAAAGCGAACACGCACACACACACGCACACACACACGCATTTTCGTTTTTTATATTTATAGACAACAATACTCCATGCATGGGCGAATGGTGGCCTTGTAGAGGTATAGGATACTTTCAGGATTCCAACCTATTTTTATGGTTGAGATTTTTTGGTCGTTTTTCTTCGTTTCGTCACCTTTACTTTGTACAAGTTCCAATTCTAATATGATATCATGATTCCCATAACTAGTAAAGTAGATGAACCTAAGGATTCCAACTTATTTGATATTAATTATGCATTCCTATTTTTCTTTTTGATTTTGTGATTTATTTTCCAGAAAAAAGGTCACATCTATCAAAACATGATGAGCCTGGTTGTGGGCGTGGCAGCCAGTGGCGCCCTGATGTCTGTGTCTGCGATTGGGGCAGCAATTTTCATCTCTATTCATTTATTCATCAACTTTGTTTGTCCGGCATGGCTGTGTCGTCTGCAACCTTACAAGGAGTAAGTTTTTTTTTAATTTATTTATTTATTTTTTTTTTTTTTATTACATTTTCACCCCAAACAACAAGATACTTTCGGGTGTTACCCAATCAGGAATCTGTAAATTTACTGGCAAAAATAGCAAAGTGCATTAAATCTACTATTGCGTTTAGACTTACAATCTTACGAATTATCACTTGCGATAATATTCTCATCTTGAATTGTTCACAAGGAACTGTGGCGTAATGGATAAAGTACTAGGTAACATCCAATTGTTAAGTAACACTCCTCTGGAAGTTGAAGGTTCAATTCTCAGTGCGGGCGATATGAAAAATACAATTGTGAATTGCTTAAGACTTCTACCAGGTCATGGCTGACGGAATGCAGATTCCTGAGTTTGATAGAAAAATTTCTGAGTTTTACAAGAAAAAACCTGAATAAAATTAGAGGTTACAATTGGCCAAAACATTGTGAAAATCATACTAAATTCCACACTTGGGTAGAAGTTTCAAGTAATTTACAATTGTATTTTGAGTGTTGCCCCCACTGAGGATTGAACCTGCAACTGCCAGAGGAGTGTAACTTACAACTGAATTTTACTAAGTACTCTATTCACTATGCCATGGGTCCTCTACCCAGTCATGACTGAAAGAAGACTATGCTACCCCTGTGGATTAAATAAAGGGTTACGTTTGAAAACCCCTGTATGACAAAGAACGCTCTGGATGCCCATATACAGCCACCATTCATCACTGGCAAAAGTTCATTAATAATGGTGGTGACTATGTAGAAAAATAAATTCTGAAGGACAAAAAGTACCCTCGTTTTAATGGTACCATGTCTGTCTTCGTAGCTCTTCAACTTTTTGAGTAGAAAAAAAAATTAGGACGCTTTATTTTTGGAAGGACCCTCATAGCGGTGTAACGACATGTGTGCTATTCATGTGTATGTAATTAACACCCCCACTAAAAAATGGTACAGTCCGGTGACTTTATTGATGAGTGAGTAAGCTGACATTGTCATTGTGGAAGAGATTTAACTCCCCCACTGTGAACCAACCTGGACTTGAATACCAACTACTTCCCCAGTGACAATGTCAGCTCACTCCCTCATCAAAAAAGTCACCGGACCGTACCATTTTTCAGTAGGGGTGTTAGCAATATACACATGATTGAAGCACATGGTAAAACGACATTTATGTTGTTATGCCGTGTGTTCCGGACCGACCAAAGGGTCAACTAAATAATGCATAGACAGAGACATTGAAGTAATATTTCGCATTTTGATCAAAGTTTTCTACATTATAAGCAATGTCACCACCACATGGCTTCCACAGAGAGACTGATTTGAAAAACCTTTGTATCTCCCAGTTGCAAGAATAGTAATACACATGATGCATCTTAATATTGTTACGTAATTCAACTAAATTCTAGTCAGAATTTTCCATGGTACATTTTCCTAACCGTTTTTTTTTTTTCTGTCCTTTTTTCCAGCAATATCTATGGTCCTTGGGACGAAGCCATCATCCGAGACCTCACAATGCCTGTCACGTGAACCAAAGCCTCAAATGTCAAACATTCTTGGAGATTTTTTTTTTTTTTTTTTTTTTTAAAATAAGAGAATATGAATAAATATTAGTGTTGGGACGATTTATCGGGTTCGAGAATCAGAAAACTCGGAACTTTTTGGGGTATCGGAATCGGAAGAATTTGTGCAATATTTTTCGATGCCAAAACGATTCTTTTATCTTTTTATTTGAATTTGTTTAAAACAAAACCGTCTACTGCTGGTAGAAATAGCATATTTATTGATTTTAAATTACCAATAACGCTAAAAATCTATTGATCCCACCTCCGCACAAGTATGTTTCTATGTTTAATAAAATATGTGCACATTTAACGCATGTTTTTATGGTATCGGTAAAAATAGTTAAATATTTAGAGATTTATGAAGAATCTGAATCAGGAATTGTATCGGAATTGGTAATGGTATCGGAATTTGAGAAAATATTGGAATCGTCCCATCACTAATAAATATTCAACAAAATATATAAAAAGAAAATATATATTTATAAAATAGACAAATGAATGTACGTCTTAATGAGATGATATATCGATTTATTTTTCAAAATCATTCACGTATATAAATCAGTAAATATTGACTTAACTGTTAATATAACCGGAATTTGATAATTTTGAGAATTTTTTTTTTTTTTTTTTTTTATTGCAGAAATCTTTCGGTTTGATTTCTTTTTCGTTTTAAAAAAAAAAAAAAAATTATTCTTGAAATATCAAATTTTTCCATTCCGTTTATATCAAACAGTTAAATCAATGTTTACTGATTTATAAATGTGATTGATTTTGAAAAATCAATCAAAGTATGAAGATTTATAATCTCAACGGAACCTTCATTTGTTTGTTTTCGGTTCATACATCACATCGCTTCAATAGCCTGGTTTTCTACATTGCTAACAGCCTTCTTATACACTTACACACACACTTGCATATGAGTAAGTTTTGAAAACATATGGCAATTAAGCTACGTAGAATTTTCTGTGTTTCATTCTCATGAGAATTCGTCAGGCTAATGGATAGAATTGAAGTTACCACATGTTTTTATATATACACGTGGTGTTAAGTTTGCTAATCAGATTCTTCCTTATTCCCGCTCCTATTTTCAGCAGTCAAGAATTAGGGTAACGGTTTATCAGCCATCTAGAAGTACCTATTTACTATGCCTCCCCACGGGACAGAGTTAGACACCAGGGTCGTTTTTTAACGTGGAGAAAAGGTACAAAAATAAAAATTGTCTCAGTCGTGAAGGATTTCTCCTCCACCGAAAGAGAACAAGAAAATGAAGTGCAGCATCTGAAGAACAGATACTACACTTTGATCTTGACCAAAAGGCCAAGGAGAGTAGTTCAGCCATCTAGAAGTAAAGTATAAAAAATATTTAAAGCCAAATTTTTCAGGAAAAATGGCCAAAAAAGGCCAAATGGAAAATGTTCTGTATCAATGCTATATCAAATAAAAATGGCTATATTGAAGATGTTAACTCTGGGCTATATTGAAGATGTTGACTCCCAAACATTTGTGTCATTTCCCTTGAAATTAAAATCATATGCTTTTTATGTTTTTTTTTTTTTTTTTTTGGAGTAAATTAAATTTCTTTTAGATAAAAACACTTGCATTAAGGAATATTAATTGATAAATTTTATCGTTTTCATATTTTTTTAAAACAATACCCTCACCCCCACCTTTCATATAGAATTCTTCTTTTTTAAGCAATTACGTGCTGGAGAAAAAAAAACAAAACAATTATTTGAGAATTTAGAGTGAGGGATTAGTTTGCTTTATTTTTCATATAAAACCAAATTTAAAAAAAAAAAAGCCAAACTGCTCTAAAAAAAAAAAAGGCCGAATTCACTAAATTTGGTTTTAAAAGAGCCAATCCAATAACTCTAATGTATAACATATAATTTGGAAATCTATTTTCATTAATAGTTATTTTTCTAATTGTATTAGAATCGAGAATAAATTAAGGAATCGTTCCACCATTAATGTTGTATATACACTGATAAGTAGTAAAATTTTATGTCTAAAAACAAAACTAAATCTAACGCTTCCAAGATTTATACTCAAATTGTCTATGCGGACCCATGATATAACGAATAAAATACTCCTGTTTCACCTCCTAATATAGTCAGAAGAAATTGAAATGTTGCAAAACTCTCTGAATTACTGTCTCTTATAGTTTAAATTTCATTAAAATCGGATATACGCATATGAAATTTTAAGGAAGGGGATGAGTTCTGCCTTCACGTGTCACTTAGGGTTAGGGTTAGGTCATATGAATAGTCAACAAATAACAGGACACAAAAAGATTTGAAACCACTTCCCTTGTCCTCCCAGGAAATTTTTTATACATATGTACATTTTCTTAAAATAGGATATAATTGATGTTTTTAAGGCGGGGGCTTAGAGTCCCTTTAGCGGTGTACTTTCTATCTATAGGGAACACACACACACACACACACACATACTGACATTTATATATACAGATTTCACCTTATCGGTCGCTTAGAAGTGGAGTTACGTAAGATATTCAACAAATAACAGGACACATAGAGATTTGGAACCATTTCCTTTGTCTTTCCTGTAAACTTTTATGCACGTGCAAATTTCATTGAATATATTTGATGTTTTAAGAGCGTTCTACCCTCCTAGCCCCTTTTTGGGGTATACTTTCTTTCTATAAGGAGCACACACACACATGCACACACATGCATACGGACATTTATATATACACAGATTTCCGTCATCTTCATTTCAAAATCATAAATTGTTGATTCATTTGTGCACATTTTCATTTCATTTGCGTGAAAAAATTGTAAATCTGTTTTTATTTAAAAATTGTTTGTTTCATTTGTGGACCAACACAAAATATTTATTTAACTCCAAAGTTATTTGTTAAATTTTATTCTTTTAAATGAAAAAATAAAAAAAAAATATGAGTGAAATAAAATTGTTGATAAATTTGGTTTTACGTCAGTCAATTCTTTCTAGTTTGAAAGTTAGATCACACAACTTCATTGAAACTAACATGGATGAAACGATTGTATGGAGATCAAAAATAAATTATTTATTTATTTTTTTTTTTTTTTTACAAGTACATTACGTTAGTGTGGAGATTTAATGAAGTGTTTACTTAAGGGGGCGGTTCATTAGGAATTTGTATGGAGATCAAAAATAAATGATTTATTAACAGTTTTACAACTGGAAAAATTACAAAACTGAGGTCAGTAAGCATACTCCGCTGAATTTTCTTGTTTTTTTTTATTGTTTGGTCAATCCAGGGGCAGATAATCCTGATCGATTGATCATACTTCAAATATCACTCGGCAAGGAATATTACTATAAGAGTTCTCTCCCTTTAAATATAAAAATATTAAAAAATACAATTAATTACTCTTCACTTGGTGTCCTTTAACTATAAATATTATATATATATATATATATATATATATATATATCTGTTATGAAGGTGTTTGTGAATCATAAGATACAAATATGTTGAAATAAAATGGATGAAAACGATTCCATGTAAATCAACAATGATTTTACAACTGAAGGAATTGCTATTTCTTAACTTGAACGATTTATCTACCATACTCAAGAAACAAACTTCAATGTAAAAATGTGGGTGGTCCCCTATATATATATATATAAGGGACCACCCACATTTTTACATTTAAGTTTGTTTCTTGTGTATGCTCTCTCTCTCTCTATATATATATATATATACTAGCAGTTCAGCCCGGCTTTGCTCGGGCCCTATGCTATGTACTATTTATAACTTTATGTACATATATATATATATATATATATATATATATATATATATATATATTAAAAAGTTGGACTCGTGTCGAGGTAACCTACATCTAAAATTTCAACTGTTTAGACCCAAAATTGGCTGAATAGTTTAGTAGGGTCAGCAAAAGTCAACTCTTTCAACTTTGACCCCTTGGCAGCCAATTTTTTGCCCAAAAACCGATTAAAAAGCTTGCCCTATCGTCAAATACACTTTATGTACAATTTCAAATGTTTAGACCAAACATTGGCTGAGTAATTTGGTAGAGACCACAGAGATCAAATTTTTTTAACATTGACCCCAATTTTGACCCCTTAACATTTATTGTTTTGGGTTCAAATCAAATTAAAAAGTTTGATCCATGTCCAAGTAACCTACATCTAAAATTTCAAGTGTTTAGACCCAAAATTGGTGGAGGAGTTTGGTAGAGTTTTCAAGGGTAAAATTGTTGAACTTTGACCTCTTAACAGCCAAATTTTTGGCTGAAAACCGATTTTCCTAAATCTCAATACCCCTTATGTCAAATCTCGAGTCTGTGGACTGAAAATTGACAGAGTAGTTTGGTAGGGAAATATGCACACACAGAGACAATTTCACTTTTATATAATTTTAAGTTGAAATACGTTTGAAAGCCAAATTACAATGCAATATTATGAAAATAAACAAGTATTTACTTGTTTAAAACTAATATATTTCAGAGTTTTATATTTTTCATCAGAATTTTATTTTTTTCTTTTGTTCCTCACCATAATGTTATATATATCTGTAGAAATATATTTTCTTATTATATACCAATCCTTATTTAAAAAGCTCAATGTAATTACAGAGCAATATAGTGAATAAATGACAAAAAGTTATATTCCAAAATTCATGATGTTGACCATCTTATAATTTATTCCTTTAATTCAGTTGACTTATACAATTCTTGACAGTATCTGTTTCGTAGCGCAAAATCAATCACTTAATTATTATATCAATCAACGAATCTATTATGCCCTTAACTGATTGATTGATATAATAATTAAGTGATTGATTTTGCGCTATGAAACAGATACTGTCAAGAATTGTATAAGTCAACTGAATTAAAGGAATAAATTATAAGATGGTCAACATCATGAATTTTGGAATATAACTTTTTGCCCTTTATTCTCTCTCTCTCTCTATATATATATATATATTTGATTTTCTGAATATTTACAATTTTTATTGAAAACTAGTTACCACTCCAGCATATCTGCTTTGCGTTTACATCACTACAAAGGATGAATTAAAAACAAGAAAAGTACAGTCAAAGATTCCTATTTTAGTCAAAACCGGGAAATGTTTTGAAACGGTGTGTGTTGAAACACAAATTTGAAGAAATAATTGGATGAAAACAATTCTATATAGATCAACAACAATAAATGATTTATTAACAATTTTACAACTGGTCGAAGCTAAACAAGAAAAGTTTAGTGCCAAAATTATATTTTTTAAAGATGGTTGGTTAGTTGTTTTTGTTTTACGGCATATCAACCCTTTTCAGGTTATTTAAAGCCGAATCCAGTGATTTTGAAGAACAATTTTTTAATAGAATATATATTTTTTTTTTTTTCAAGTCTATTTCTATTCAACCCATAGTTGGGACCCTAACAGGTACTACCACTCCGGGTCAGAGTGGACCTGGGAGCAATGGCAATTAAAGGGTGGTTCCACACTCCCCAAAGCCCATGAGCTGGGGCCTCACCATTGGATATAGTTTAAGGTCATATCCAGGACCCATTTTAAACATTCCACAGTACCATTTAATCCTTGATTCTTCTATTCTTGTAAGCTCAGCTCATCCAACGGTCCGCTCACTGTTTTTGACAGTGGAATTGGTATCTCCTCCTGAGCTACAGCGGGAGAAATCTTTGCCGGTATAACTAACTTCTGTCTCCCTGATTTCTGTAGCTCTCTTATAAAGACGTGCGGCTGTCTCATAATCTTCCTGGAAAAAAAAAAAAAAAAAAAAAAAAAATTTATTATTCATTCAGTAAAAATTTGGATAAATCTTTTTTTACAACTGCACGCCTGTGGAACTCTGTTCCGTCTGCCTGCTTCTCACCTGACTACAACCTGGATGTCTTCAAGTCCAACGTTTACAAATTCCTAATGAACCGCCCCCTTAAGTAAACACTTCATTAAATCTCCACACTAACGTCCTGTACTTGCAATAACCCTTATCCCTGAGTGGCTTCCGGGCCTTGATAAGTGGTTATCACCGTGTAAAAAAAAAATAAATAAATAAAAATAAAAAAAAGGCACATATAGAAAATTAGTCTTCTTTTTTTTTTTTTTTTTTTTTTTTTTTTTTCATTTTAGGAGGACCAAACAACTATAACACTTGACTTTTGTCCAAAAACCTTAATTCAATCACAAAAATTTTCTATTCAACAATCTGAAGCTTTCAAAATTTATATTCAAGTTGTGAAAAGATGTAATGTATTTAGTTTATTGTGAAATCTTCTTCTGTGTCTATTGAATTTGAGAAAACGATTTTGTTTGCATATTTTGTTGAGGGATATTCAGTCGAGAGACACTTAATGTTTAGTGATTGCCATGGTAGGCTGCTTTCTTAGAGTCTCATACTGTCAATACCTGCAACAGAGATAAAACTTTCAGATCATGAATGCAGGAGTTAAGTCATCACAAGAAAGCAATTTCGGGTGGAATAAAAAATAGGTATTACTTTTAGAACGCCTATTGTATTAATATTTATAAGTTACTGCTAACAGATCTGCAAAATAAATCCAAAGTCTTGTAGTCTGAGGGGAAAAACTATTGAAGCAAGTACCAAGTTTTTTTGGTTTTTTTTTCACCCAAACAAGGAATATTGCGACTTGGAATGTAAGATGTTACTATTTGAGACAATGTCTAACAGGAACTGTGGTGAATTGAGCAACGACATGTCTGTTCACATTTCATTTAAACTTCAGCAGGTTAGTACAGCCAGAGAAGCAGGAAACAAGGAGGGAATTCCAAAGTCTAGCAATCTGAGGGAAGAAACTAATATGAGGAGCCTGTCTGGTATCTAGGAGCCTCGACAATGAAGGAGTGGGATTTTGGTGCTTGTTGGATTAGTTGGTAGCATGTTCATCAAGAGGGACACAAGTGCTATGAGTTCATCAGAGCATATTCTATTAAAGTAGTTGTAAAATGGACACAGGGATGCGACCTTTCTGCGATGCAACAGAGGTTGGAGCTTGGCTGACAGTGCAGAACCTATTAGATTTGAGACTTTTTTTTTTTTTTAGTTATATTGTTAGTTGTTGTGGTGTGTCCACCCTACAGATAATAATGGACTCTTCCACTTATTATAAAGCTCAGAAGAATATGTTGCTCAAAGTTAGTACACGGATAATACACAAGTCATGCATACGTGGCAGACTGACACACAACAACACTCTTTATTTGTTATTACTTTTCCGTTCAATATATATTAAGGGACCACTAATTTTGGCCCCTTTAAGGGACCACAACATTAGTATACAATAACTAAATGAATACCCGTCCTAAGACAGGTAAAATTAATCCCTCCCCAAACATTTTACACCACACGTAGTTCTTTTTTATTATCTCCAATTGTATTTACCTGATCGTATTTCATGACAGCCAAATTCCTTAACGTTTCCGCAACACGCGGATGGTGTAGTCCAAAACTGTCTTCGTAAATACTCAATGCTCGTTCATACAAGGGCTCGGCTTCCAAATATTTGTTCTGGAAGAAGAAAAACAATCAAAATGAATAAATGTTTTAGCATGGATTACCCTTCGCATCGTAGAGTGTAGTTATAAGTAAATAATTTTAGTCATTTGTCTCTCTCTCTTCATAAGTTCTCTTCAATCAAACCTTGAAAAAACTCAGCAAAGTCTCCACAATCATAGTTTTTTTGTTTTTGTTTGGATTGTTTTTATTTTTGTTTTACGGCATATCAACCCTTTTCGGGTTATTTAATGCCGAATCCAAAGATTTTGAAGAAAAAAACTTTTAATAGAATATATTTGTTGTTTTCAAGTCGGTTTCTATTTAACCCATAGTTGGAACCCTAACAGGTACTACCACTCCGGGTCAGAGTGGACCTGGGAGCAATGCCAATTAAAGGGTGGCTCCACACTCCCCAAAGCCCTCAAGCTGGGGCCTCACCACTGGATATAGTTTAAGGTCATATCCAGGACCCCCATTGAGGGACTTTTACCCTCTGCAGGGGGGGGGGGGAGCAGTCGGTGTATTCTAATGCCCCACCGACAGGGCCTTTTGTTTGGAACTAGCCAAGCAAAAAAAACCATGACAAGCATTCTTACCTGTTGTGAAAATAAAACTGCCAAATTAACCAATGCAGTCGCTACAGCCGGGTGATTCTCTCCAAAAGAGCGTTCGCATATTTCTACTGCCTGCTTGTAAAGAGGTTCCGCCATGCTGTACTGACCCTGCAAAAAAGAAACATTCAGTTGCCATTAATCCTAATAAATACTGCTCAACACTATTTCAAAACCGCTTATTTTTTCTTTTAATTTTTAATGGGAGTCACCACTTATCAAGGTTCAAAGGCCACTCAAGGATAAGGGTTAATAAGTGACTGGTGGTCGCTGAGACAACACTGTAATGATCAGTAGTGGTGGAAATTGGGTAGAATTTGATTATTTAAGCGGATGGTTCAATTAGAACTTGTTTACATTGGACTTGAAAATGGCCATGTTGCAGTCAACTGGAAAACAGGTTCACAGTATAGAGTTCCACGGGTGAGCAATTCTAGGAAAGAAACTTTGTTTATGGAATTTACATTTAGTTTTAGGCGCAGATAGAGATTAGGGGAATTGTTGACAGTGGTTGTAGCTAGACAAGTGCTTGTTGTGACTGTTTTGCAGGAAGGAACCATAGATTGAAGATCAATTGAGCATTTGCCATGAAAATAACAATAGAGCAGAGATAGACTTGCAACACTTGATGGTGATCTAATTGTAAAAAAAAAAAACCCAGTCAAATATTAAAAATGCACTCACCATTTTTTTATAAAGTACGGCCAGGTGTTTGTTGATTGACGCCACGCTTGGGTGGTCCGGTAAATGCTGTTGAAGATAAGAAGAACAATTAGTTACAATAAAAAAGTTCGGACTTGCGTTTTTATCTCCTTTTATCACCATTGCTCGGATTTTTGCTTTTCCAGGGTTGAAATGAATGATTCGATCCTGGAAGAAGCCACCTGCTTTGAGAAGTTTGTACGGCTGATTTTCACTCTAGACCTCAAACGGAAAACTCCCATCAAATCCATTGCTAAAGTTGCAGAAAAAATGGTTACATCTTTCAGTACTTGTACAGATTAATCAAGACATTAAAAAATGAAAATATTGAAAAAAAAAAACGGTTATATTGTACGTATCCGTTATGGAATGAAGTTCTCCGAAAAAAAATATTTCACTTGATTTCATCAACTATTTTTTTCTTTTACAGTGAAAAAACAATTTATGATACCGAGCAAAAAGGTTTGATTTTTAGGAAGAAAAGCTTGTATTAAAGATGGGGGGGGAGTGTCAGCACTTAAAATTGAGTTATCTCCCCGTGGCATGTTAAAAAAATTGCAAGATGCCTACTTTCAACGCGCTGTCATAAAAACGTGTTTTTCCACTGTAAAAAAAAACAAAAAAAACTACTCGATCAAATCAAATTAAATTTTTTTTCGGAGAACTTCAGTCCATAACGAACATGTACAATATAACCTTTTTTCGATATTTTCATTTTTTAATGTCTTGATTAAACTGTACGAGTGCCGATCTTTCTATCACTCCCGAAAGTACAGCGCACCTGATGCAGTAGTCTTCCTGTACAAGAATCAAATACGTCCTAAGTTGGAGTATCATTGTTGTCACATCTGGGGAGGTGCACTTTCTCTTGCCTTGACAGAGTATATTACATTTTTTCTTAACTTCCTTTTTATGTTGACTTTGAAATCTGCTGATGGGTGATATGTTCTCGTTCCTGCAGCCCATTTAATAATCACATTTTGACCCTTTTAAATCCTCTCAAGGTGTTGTTCATTGCCGACTGACAATCTCATTGACACGTATCATAATAAAGAACATATATTACGCCTTCCCCAAATCAGTTTAATACGATAATATTTAAATTATTCATAGTTTTTTGTGAACACAAGAAAGTTAAGAAAAGTAATATACAAAAAAATGACACAAAATAACTAGAAAATAACTCCTAAACAAAGTACATAATCATCCTCATTATAATAAAAAAAAAAACATGTGTTGCCAAGGCAAAAATGAGAATATGTGCAACAGTACAAAATATGGCAATTTACTTGCATAAAGTCTCTCCATTTCCGATCTGAGATAAAAATCCTCACACAAAATCACGCTGCCTTCATAATATCAAAGAGAGAAATAAAAAAAAATAAAGGATGAGATGTTTACCTTCATACGGATGTGAAGTGCACGCTCATACAGGGGTATGGCCTTTTCGCATAGCTTGCGGTCGTTATAGAGAGCGGCCAAATTATTCAGGGATTGCGCAATGTCTGGGTGATCTGTGCCCAACAACGCCTCACGCATTTCCAAAGATCTCTTAAGGAAAGACTCAGCAATTCTGGAAAAAAAAGTTTTTTTTTTTTTTTTTACAATGGAATCACCAAGGTTCAAAGGCCACTCGAGGATAATGAATGTACAGTAGTCAAAATGGCAATATCATAGTAATCGTTAGAAGTGTAAATTTGGTAAATTGGATTACTTAAGGGGAACGGCTCATCAAGAACTTGTTTACATTGAACTTGAATATAGTAATTTTAATATATTTATATTAATATATTAATTTTGATATATTAATTTTGATATATTAATTTTAATATATTTATATTAATTTTAATATATTTATATTAATATATTAATTTTAATATATTTATATTAATATTTTTATTTTAATATATTTATATTAATATTTTTATATTAATGTATTTATTTTAATATATTTATTTTAATATATTAATATTAATATATTAATTTTAATATATTTATATTAATATTTTTATATTAATGTATTTATTTTAATATATTTATATTAATATATTAATTTTAATATATTAATTTTAATATATTAATTTTGATATATTAATTTTAATATATTTATTTTAATATTTTTATATTAATGTATTTATTTTAATATATTAATTTTAATATATTTATATTAATATTTTTATATTAATATTTTTATATTAATGTATTTATTTTAATATATTTATTTTCATATATTAATTTTAATATATTTATATTAATATATTAATTTTAAAATATTAATTTTAATATATTTATTTTAATATATTAATTTTGATATATTTATTTTAATATATTAATTTTAATATATATTAATATATCAATTTTATATTTATTTTAATATATTTATATTAATATATTTATTTTAATATATTAATTTTAATATATTTATATTAATATATTAATTTTAATATATTTATTTTAATATATTTATTTTAATATATTAATTTTAATATATTTTAATATATTAATTTTAATATATTAATTTTAATATATTTATTTTAATATATTAATTTTAATATATTTATATTAATATATTTAATGCATTTATTTTAATGTATTTATCTAAATGTATTTATATTGAACTATTTGAGATTGTGTCTAGCAGGAGACTGAGGGAAATTGAGCAGCAAGATGTTTGTTCACATTACATTTAAACTTTTGCAGATTAGTACAGTCAGAGAAACAAGAAAACAGGGAGAGAATTCCAAAGTTCAGCAGTCCAAGAGAAGAAACTATTAGAGTAGAAGGTGTTCCAGTACCTAGGGGCCGCAACAGTGAAGGGGTAGGATCTTGCTGCTTGTTGGGTTAGTCAGGAGTATGTACGTCGAAGGACGCACAAGTGCCATGAAGTTATGAGTGGCATTTTAGCACTGGATGAGCTAAGCTTATTAATAAAATTAGTGTCGAAAATAGTGAAGAAGAGTATACTCCAGAAAGAAGTTCCAGCAGAAAACACATTGTTCTTGCATTTCATATTGAAAACGATCTTCTTGGATAAAAATTTACCGTGTAAAAACGTTCATGTTTTTAATTTTTTTTTTTTTAAATTCTTCCACCACTCTAAATAGGTACTTAAAAAAGAGATTTAGGTGACTTACTCTTGGTTATTCTGTAAATAATAAAGAACTCCCAATTCGTTTAGAGTATGTGCCAAGTCAGCGGAATCTGGTCCCATGGCCAATTCTTCAAGCTGAAGAGCCCTGCGCTGTACCATCGGGTCAATGCCACGAATTTGACCCTGAAAGAAGAAAAAATATACTAATGACCATGCAACAACACATAAAAATATACTTTTTTAAAAATCAAATCGTAATTATTTAGATCGATGCAGAGAGATCTCTAACTCAGTTTCCTAAACACTACAAACTAAAGCGACAAAACAATTTTTTTTGTCCAGTGGCTGTGCAGATAAAGCTTTCAAATTCAACTTCAACTTCAGTTTAATGAAACCTTTCAAAGTTCGAATCTCAATGTTTTTTTGTTTTGTTATTTTGCTATAATTATTTCCTAGGAAATATCAAGAATCATCACAAACTTAAATAATATTTTTCAATTACTATATTTTAATTTAAAGTATAAAAAAACTATCTTCTTTAATCTGAACTGATGTGCAACAGATATATATATATATATATATATATATTTTCTTATATACCAATCCTTATTTAAGAAGAGCAATGTAGTTACAGAGAAATATAGGATTTTAATCATGTCAAATCACTCTTTATTTCCTTTGGACGAATTGATTGTTGCTATTTCTTCTGATGAGTTAAGGGCAAAATAGATTCACTGATTGATATAATAATTAAGTGATTGATTTTGTGCTATGAAACAGATGCTGTTAAGAATTGTAAATGTCAACTGAATTACAGGAATAAATTATAAGATGGTCAACATCATGAATTGAATTTTGGAATATAGTTTTTTGTGATTTATTCACTATATATATATATATATATGAAATAAAATGGAGGTGGAAGGACCTGGATACTCAACGTTTCGCCCGATTTATGCGGGCTTCTTAAAGAGGGATGGTCATTGACGAGAGAGTCGGAGGATTGGGGCTATATATAATGATGGGGGAGAGCAGCGTGTTTTCCTTATGTAAATTAGATGTCATATATACATGTATATACATTTTATGAGAGAAGAACTAATTAGAGTAAACTAGTGTAGTGGATTACGTCTAAAAGATAAAATATCATAGAGATTAAAAATTGTGTTTGGAAATATAGCGGTTGATAGATTAAATAAATAAAATGACACGAGATTACGAAAGAATCTTTTTTTTTTTTTAAATTAGAAATAATTGAATTGGGATAAAATAGCGCAGTAACTTAAAAGATGGTGTCTAAAAATAAGAATAGGAGGTGATAAAATGGAGTCTAAAAATAGATAATGATAAAATACAGTAAATAAGTAAAATAAAAATAAAATTAAGTGAAATTACGAACGCCATATTTTGTCACATCATGGAAAACGACCACCATTTTGATTTTAACAAAGCAACTTTCCTTAAACACATACATAACAGATCCACACGACGTTTAATTGAGTCAGCTATAATCTCCCATTCCAGCAATATAATTAAGCAAAGAAAAGGTTTTTTCCACGTTGCTCCCTTTCTGTCGAAAATAATTATTAAAGAAAACAACTTAGACACCGGTTAAACGCGAAAAAAAAAAAAAAAAATTCTTTCGTAATCTCGTGCCATTTTATTTATTTAATCTATCACCACTATATTTCCAAACACAATTTTTAATCTCTACGATATTTTATCTTTTAGACGTAATCCACTACACTAGTTTACTCTAATTAGTTCTTCTCTCATAAAATGTATATACATGTATATATGACATCTAATTTACATAAGGAAAACACGCTGCTCTCCCCCATCATTATATATAGCCCCAATCCTCCGACTCTCTCGTCAATGACCATCCCTCTTGAAGAAGCCCGCATAAATCGGGCGAAACGTTGAGTATCCAGGTCCTTCCACCTCCATTTTATTTCATATCGTCGGATTTAATCCAGCTCAACAATCATATATATATATATATAGTGTTATGATGGAATAATTCCAGGAGGAAATCCGGGTATGAGAGCTCAATGTGGTAAACAGAGCAATAACATAAAAATATAACAAAGCAATAACATAAACAATTATGTAATTTCCGTGTTATATTTTTATATTATATATATATATATATATTATGTATATATATATATATATATATATATACAATATATTTCACGCGGTTAATGGTAGCCGAATGGATTAGGTCTTCGCTAATCGAGCTAGAGATGTCTTGTGACGCGGGGTTTGAATCGTTCAACTGGTATTAATCATGACACCTTGCACTGAAGATTCTCGAAAGGATGAAACACTAGTGTCTGTAGGTATTTAATTACTATAGTAAAAAAATAATTATGACAGCCCCTTTAAGAAATTCGTTTCTTATCGTTGAGCACTTTCAGTTGAATTAAAGTCGGTCAATTTAGCTCTTATGCATAGATCATCGTATAACGATTAGATCACTCTCTGACTGACGTAAATGAACATTTAAAATTAAAATGTTTAAATTCAACATTATTTCACGTGGTTAATGGTAGCCGAATGGATTAGGTCTTCGCTAATCGAGCCAGAGATGTCTTGTGATGCGGTGTTCGAATCGTTCGACTGGTATTAATCATGACACCCTTCACTGAAGATTCCCGAAAGGATGAAACACTAGTGTCTGTAGGTATTTAATTATTATAGTAAAAAAATAATTATGACAGCCCCTTTAAGAAATTCGTTTCTTATCGTTGAGCACTTTCAGTTGAATTAAAGTCGGTCAATTTAGCTCTTATGCATAGATTATCATATAACGATTAGATCACTCTCTGACTGACGTAAATGAACATTTAAAATTAAAATGTTTAAATTCAACGTTATTTCACGTGGTTAATGGTAGCCGAATGGATTAGGTCTTCGCTAATCGAGCCAGAGATGTCTTGTGATGCGGGGTTCGAATCGTTCGACTGGTATTAATCGTGACACCCTTCACTGAAGATTCCCGAAAGGATGAAACACTAGTGTCTGTAGGTATTTAATTATTATAGTAAAAAAATAATTATATATATATATATATATATATATATATATAACATGCAACAAAACAAACTATGCTTTTTAAAAAATCAAATAACTGTAATTATTTAGATCGATGCAGAGAGATCCCTAAAGCAATTTCCTAAACAGTACAAGTTAAAACGACAAAACATTTTTGTTTGTCCAGTGATTGTGCAGATAAAGCTTTCAACTACAGTTTAATGACAACTTTCAAAGTTCAAACCTCAAACTAGATAGTCATGTTTTTTGTTTTGTTATTTATGTATATATACTAGCCTGGGTAGTATATATATATATATATATATATATATATATATATATATATATATATATATATATATATATATACTAGCCTGGGTGCCCAGTGTTGCCAGGATATTTGGAGGTGTATGTTGAGTAAAAAAAAGAAAGAAAAAAGTGGTAGTAGGCAGGGAGGTTCAAACCCGTACCGCGAAGGAGGAAAAGAACATGAAAAAAAAAGTGATATCTTTGCCGTTGCGTCCATCGCCAAACTGGAAGTGGCAAAGGTTTAAATTAAGGCTAGTCAATCCGAAGGAGGGGATGACTTTAAAAAATATTGGCGAAAAAAGTGACCCTTCCTTGTAGAAAAGTGCCCAGTTGAGGGTGAAGGAATTAATGCTTTTAGCTGATTTTTCGATATTTGTCGTCTGAAGGATCGAGCTTCAAAATGATACCGATCTCGTGGAAAGTTTTAGGCAGACATACAAATATACATACATACATACATACATTTAAACAGAGAGGTGAGATTTATATTATAAACTAGCCTGGGTGCCCGGCGTTGCCCGGGTGTTTTGAGCAGAAAAAAGAAAAAAAGTGGTAGTAGGTAGGCAGGCTCGAACTCGTACCGCAAAGGAGGAAAAGAAACTGAAAAAAAAAAGTGACATCTTTGCCGTTGCCTTCATTGCCAAACTGGAAGTGGCGAAGGTTTAAATTAAGGCTAGTCAATCGAAAAGAGGGGATGACTTTTGAAAATATTGGCGAAAAAAGCGACCCACCCCCCATTGTAGAAAAGTGAGTGCTCGGGTGAGGGAAGTAATTTTTTTTATCAATTCTTTGATATTTGTCGTCCGAAGGGTCGAGCTTCAAAACGATACCAATCTCGTGAAAGGCAGACATACATACGTACATACATACATATATTTAAACAGACAGGTGATATATTATATATTAAGAATAACAGTATAGCTATATTCTAAGTTCCAAATATTTCTCTTTCTTACCAAACAGTTCTTTCAGCATATCAAAACTTTGATACATTTTTCACAGATCTGTTTTCTTGTGCAGAAACAATCAATTATTATTATTGTGTCAATATCGAATCTTTTCATGCATATGCTCATCAGAAAAATATAAATTTTCTACTTAGAAAGAAATATGAATGATAGTATAATGTCGAAAAAGAAATTTCATAGAAAACCCAGCATTGCATGTATATTTAGGTAGCCATCGTGGTTTTAAAAGTCAAAAACCAAGAAGGCTACATAAATAAATACGCAATGCTGAGTTTTCTATGAAATTTCTTTACAGACATTTTATGAAACTTATTTTTATTTCTGCCTTCAGTGACCAAATTGAAAAATACAATTTTTGATTCCGTGAATGGATAACCTTGTCCATAGAAATACTCACCGTACTTATACGAGGCCCTCTGGTTTTCTTCTTGATGGTTAATGCTCTTCTTTTGAGGGGTTCTGCCAGTTCATGCCTTAAAACGAAGGAAAAAGAAACAAATATCTTATATACAAAAAAATGCTTGTGTGTTTGTTCGTTTACAACATCTGACAATCAGTGGCGGCTCGTGCATGGAGCTGTGGGACTGCAGCACCCCCAAGTTATTTCTACACAATATTAATGATAAAATTAAAAATAATACGTTTGTTTATTTTTATTATTTTATTTTTTCTATGTGTACATTATAAAATCATTAACTTTAATGTCGGTATCTCCAAATTCATATAATAACAAAAATAAAACTTGCTTGGAGCTGTGAAATTCACAGTTACACTTTCTTAATGAAATTCTCTTGTACGCATGCGCAGATTAGATGCTTTAGGCAGCCGATGAAAGCCGCTTGAAGAACTGTCGCTTGGCGCAGTTCCGTGTCATGAAATTCGTTGTTTGCTTAGAGTGTGCGCCTGTATAGATATGATAACATTGTTATTGAAAAAAAAAAAAAAGGAGGTTTACTTATATTTTTTTAAAATTATTATTAAAATCTGCACATAACGTGTTCTTGTACATAAAATATTGTGCTATTTTTTTTTAAATATGCACACTTTTAGCGTTGCGATTTAAGTCGGTAGCAGACGGAAATATATAATATGCAGAAACTGTTTATTTTTATTTATTAAAAGTATTCGGGAATTTAGCAGTAAAGCTAACACGCGGCCAAGAGTAAAAACCAAATATACAATAAATAAATTTTACCATAAAAATAAAGTTACTTTTCCATCTACCTGCCTTTTTGTTTGTTTCTTTAAAGTAGTTTTAAATGCTATTTATTTTTCAACAACTAAACTTTACAAAAACAACTGTTTACATTTTTTCCTAGAAGCAAAAAAGCGAAGAAACAGTTTATGTTGAAAATATATTTCAGTTAGAAATCTTTTTAGCGTGTATGTTTTAGATATAAAAAAAATTAGCATTTATTTGCCTCCGACAAGGACAATGTTAGAAGTTTTACACTTTGAAAAATGAATTTTTTACACAAGATTTTTTAATTAAAATGTGTTTATAAGTAAAAAAAAACATAGTTTTTTTTATAATTATGCATTTTTAAACTTTACATTGAATTTGTTAGTAGATGGGTCAGATAATACGCATTAAAAAAAAGTAATTAGAAATCCTTCTGGACTGAGACAATTTTAATTTTTTGTTTTTTGGGGAAGAAAGCTACATTAAAATTCGATGTTTTATAATGCTTATATATGACATCCTATTTTCTTATAATAAATCTCCACTTTATGTCGATCTTTACCGGCATGGGAAGGTCAATAAATAGCCAAGTTTGTTCTTTTTATATAAAAAGCAAGTTGTTAAAAGATTTGTAAATAAAATTTTGTATCTTTAAATATTTTTGTTTGTTTGCTCACTAATGTAAACTTTTTTATTTTGCATTTTATTTACAAATACGTTTTGTTATAAATACATCTTTAAAAATAAATTTTGTAAATAAAACTGTTATTAAATAAAACGCTATTTTCAAATAGTAAACTCCTAAATTAACCCTCGTAGGGAGGCAGATAAATTTCAAAGTTTTTCTTTTTTGTTTTTATAAAAAATAAGTTATTTTTAAAAATGTTTTTCGTTTGTTTGCAAAAAACAAAAAAAACAAAATAAAAACGCAAACTTTTATTTAATCTGAAAAGGAATAAATATATATATTATTTTTATTTTGTAAAGTGTACATAATTTTAAAAAATCTTTTTAATAAAAAAGTTTTTGCGTATTATCCATTTCTGATTGATTATTTGTCTTTGTTATATATTTGAATATTTATTTGAATGTTTGTTTATTATTTGAATAAATATTTATTTATATATTCGAATTCCTTTACACGATATTCAAAAAATACGTAAAGTTTTTGAAGCAGCACCCCCACTAATCTTGGGCACGAGCCGCCACTGCTGACAATCAGTTTTTATCTGTTTGTTATGTTTGGGGGACCTTATTTAGAATTTGACTTGAAAAAAATAAAAATATGGAAAATGCAGACAAATCTTTATATGATCTATGTACCCATCACAGAATGAAGATGCCATATTCCAAAAATCACGTAAATTCATCAAAGAGTTTTTCTGTTTTGTTTTTTTTTAATAAAAAAATAGCAATTTTATGACTAGCGAGACGGAAGAGGCAAAAACCACCATACTTTTTAGAATTTATTAAAATTTAAGGGCAGACAATTCAATTCGAATTACTGAGATCAAAATCAGTCTTGTAATTGCTACAATTTACTCTTAAAATCGCTAAAAATCATAAAAAATGATTTTCTATAAAAAAAAAGAAGCTATTTGATCAAGTTATATGATTTTTGGAATATGACGTCTTTGTTCCATGACGACTATGTACATCATAAAGATTTTTGTGCATTTTTGTTTTATTAATTAAATATACTGTTAAATAAGCACCTTATATTTCTTTCTGTCTATCGGTTTGTCTGTCTCTTCCACTTCTTCTCAGAAACTACTGGGCCAATCTGGCTGAAATTTTGTATAGACCACTGTTATAAGGTGCAGTGAAATAATTATTATGGTATCCCTCTCATGCACAGTTAGAGATTAACAGGGATCAGTCACAATAATACCACATTTACTCTAGAAGTTTTCTTGGAAACTACTGGTCCGATCTGACTAAAATTTTGTAGGAATAATAAAAATGCAACTTACTTGTCTTGTTTCTGATAAAGCACAGCCAGAGCATCCAGTTCTTTGGCAACCAAATAATGTTCGGCTCCAAGGGCATTTTCATAGATATCCAAAGCTTGCTTGTAAAGTGTCTCAGCTGTGGTCACTTTTCCCCACTGTGCATGTAGGCCAGCAAGTTGATGCAGCGATCGGGCCACAGCTGGATGATCAGGATCGAGCCCTGTTTCACGGATTTCTAACGATCTCTGTAAAGCCGGGAGAGCCTAATCAAAGAACAAAAAAAAAATAAGGCAATATTCCATGTTATTTGGATTCTTCAGACGACCGTTCTCTAATTTTAAGTGTTATTTTCATCACATATCAATTATTTTTTTTTAAATTCAATTTTCACGCTAAATAAGGTACAGAGCCACTTTGAAGTAGGGCCTATTATCAAGAACATAAGTTGCAGGGACATTATGAAGGGGGATGAGTGGCAAGATGTTTGTTCACATTACATTTGAACTTCTGCATGTCAGTACAGTTGGGAAAGCAGAATCCCGGAAAGGAGTTCCAAAGTCTAGCAGTTCTAGGGAAGAAACTATTGGAGTAGAAGGCTTTCTTATACCTAGGGATCTCTACTGTGAAGCGGTGGGATTTAGCTGCTTGTCGGGTTTGTCAGGGGTAGTCATGTCGAGAGGGTACAAGTGCTTATAGTTCGTCAGAACATTCACCATTAAAATACTTGTAAAACAGGCAGAGGGATGCAACATTTTGTCAATAGTACAGAGGCTGAAGTTCAGGACCTATCAGGTTGGCGACTCTCTTTTGAACCCTGTCCAGGAGTAAGAGACAAGCAGCAGATGCACTAACCCAAATGTGACAACAGTACTCCATACATAGGCGAATGGTGGCCTTATAGAGGTACAGGATACTTTCAGGTGTAAGTAGTTTTCTAGCATGGTAAAGAGAGCCCACCTTCTTTGCAGCAGTCTTGGCAATGCTCTCAATGTATCTGTTCCAGTTCATGTTCCCTATAAATGTTAGGCTGAGGAGTTTAAAGGATGTACTTTCAGGTAATGCGTTCTTGGCCATTGTTATTGGTGGTAGATAAGGTTTCTTGCAATTATTGAAGAAAACAAGCTTAGTCTTGTCAGTATTGAATGTGACCATCCATTTTTGTCCCTATCTACTACAGATTGGAGGTCATCCTCTAGCGTTTCTGCCATTTCCTTAGATGTGTGTTCATTTGTTTTCCCCTCGTGCATGTTATAGAGAGTGGTGTCATCGGTAAATATACCCATCTCCGAAACAATTTTATCAGGGAGGTCATTTATGAATATCAAGAATAATAAAGGTCCAATGATAGACCCCTGAGGTATTCCCGCATTTATATCATATTGTTTAGATGTATGACCGTCGAGAACAACTTGGAGGTCATCCTCTAGTGTTTCTGCCATTTTCTTAGATATGTGTTCATTTGTTTTATCAGGGAGGTCATTTATGAATATCAAGAATAATAAAGGTCCAATGATAGACCCCTGAGGTATTCCCGCATTTATATCATATTGTTTAGATGTATGACCGTCGAGAACAACTTGGAGGTCATCCTCTAGTGTTTCTGCCATTTTCTTAGATATGTGTTCATTTGTTTTCCCCTGGTACCTGTTATAGAGAGTGGGGGCATCATTGATTTTTACCACATACTTTACCGGTTACACCACATGTCGATGCAGCATTTATAGAAAAGACTGAGACTAGTAACATTACGTCTGTGAGAGAGAGATTGCGGTGAAGACGAAAGAGTGGGACCAATCAAATCACATATGCGTTTCTGCAATTTATCACAATTTATCAAGAACTTTCAAATGGGGCAAAGATTGACCGCCCTAAGTATAAAAAACAAAAATCACAATTTCTCACGATTTCTCACAATTTATCACGATTTATCACGATTTATCACAATTTATCACGATTTATCACAATTTATCACAATTTATCACAATTTATCACAATTTATCATGATTTATCACAATTTATCATGATTTATCACAATTTATCATGATTTATCACAATTTATCATAATTTATCACAATTTATCACAATTTATCACGATTTATCACAATTTATCACAATTTATCACAATTTATCATGATTTATCACAATTTATCATGATTTATCACAATTTATCACGATTTATCACAATTTATCACAATTTATCACAATTTATCACAATTTATCACGATTTATCATGATTTATCACAATTTATCACAATTTATCACAATTTATCATGATTTATCACGATTTATCACGATTTATCATGATTTATCACAATTTATCACAATTTATCACAATTTATCACAATTTATCATGATTTATCACAATTTATCACAATTTATCACAATTTATCACAATTTATCATGATTTATCACAATTTATCACAATTTATCACAATTTATCATGATTTATCATGATTTATCACGATTTATCATGATTTATCACAATTTATCACAATTTATCATGATTTATCACAATTTATCACAATTTATCACAATTTATCATGATTTATCACAATTTATCACAATTTATCACAATTTATCATGATTTATCATGATTTATCACGATTTATCATGATTTATCATGATTTATCACAATTTATCACAATTTATCATGATTTATCACAATTTATCACAATTTATCACAATTTATCATGATTTATCACAATTTATCACAATTTATCACAATTTATCATGATTTATCATGATTTATCACGATTTATCATGATTTATCATGATTTATCACAATTTATCATGATTTATCACAATTTATCATGATTTATCACAATTTATCACGATTTATCACAATTTATCACAATTTATCACGATTTATCACAATTTATCATGATTTATCACAATTTATCATGATTTATCACGATTTATCACAATTTATCATGATTTATCATGATTTATCACAATTTATCACAATTTATCACAATTTATCACAATTTATAACAATTTATCACAATTTATAACAATTTATCACGATTTATCATGATTTATCACGATTTATCACAATTTATCACAATTTATAACAATTTATAACAATTTATCACAATTTATAACAATTTATCACGATTTATCACGATTTATCACAATTTATCACAATTTATCACAATTTATCACGATTTATCACAATTTATCACGATTTATCACAATTTATCACAATTTATCACAATTTATCACGATTTATCACAATTTATAACAATTTATCACAATTTATCATGATTTATCACAATTTATCATGATTTATCACAATTTATCACAATTTATCACAATTTATCACGATTTATCACAATTTATCACAATTTATCACGATTTATCACAATTTATCATGATTTATCATGATTTATCATGATTTATCACAATTTATCATGATTTATCACAATTTATCATGATTTATCACGATTTATCACAATTTATCATGATTTATCATGATTTATCACAATTTATCACAATTTATCACAATTTATCACAATTTATAACAATTTATAACAATTTATAACAATTTATCACAATTTATCACGATTTATCACGATTTATCACAATTTATCACAATTTATCACAATTTATCACGATTTATCACAATTTATCACGATTTATCACAATTTATCACAATTTATCACGATTTATCACAATTTATAACAATTTATCACAATTTATAACAATTTATAACAATTTATCACGATTTATCACGATTTATCACAATTTATCACAATTTATCACAATTTATCATGATTTATCACAATTTATCATGATTTATCACAATTTATCACAATTTATCACAATTTATCACGATTTATCACAATTTATCACAATTTATCACGATTTATCACAATTTATCATGATTTATCACAATTTATCACGATTTATCACAATTTATCACAATTTATCACGATTTATCACAATTTATCATGATTTATCACGATTTATCACAATTTATCACAATTTATCACGATTTATCACAATTTATCACAATTTATCACAATTTATCACGATTTATCACAATTTATCACGATTTATCACAATTTATCATGATTTATCACAATTTATCATGATTTATCACAATTTATAACAATTTATCACAATTTATCACGATTTATCACAATTTATCACAATTTATCACAATTTATCACGATTTATCACGAACCTTCAAATGGAGCAAAGATTGACCATCCCAAGTATAAAAAACAAAAAAAAAAAAAAAAAATCACTTCTGTATGCAAAACTTTTCTTACCTGACTGAGAAGTCCGAGATCCTTGAGGAAACGTCCGAGTGTCTCGTACATATCAGCAATTCCAGAAATGCTGATATTTAAGTTGGATTGGTTCAAAACTAGAAATCAAAACAGAGAAAATAAAAGAATTATGATTTTTAGTGCAAGCCCAAAGTAATAAGGGAGACGATTCAAAATCAAGATTTTAGAAAGCCATTCTTCGTATGACGAGGGAGAATTGCTCTCTTTACCTCTCTGACCTTGCAGCTTACTGGATGATCATGATGAATAAACCATTCGTTTCCGAAAATTCCTGTATTAATGTAAGAATTATGCCACAGCGTTTGTTTTAACTAATAATAATACTCAGTCCTCGGAGGCTAGCAACACATATGCACTACATCAACGCCAGCAAGATGAGAAAGTATGATTGTGAATTGATTAAAGCATTGATTTGTTAAATGAATTTTTGTAAGTAGATAATTACTTCGGGGTCAATTTAGAGATAACCCCTTGATCTATGTGACACTACACTGGAAGAGGCTTTTTACATTCTGCAATCTCAGATATGTTGTATTAGTTTCTTCCTCTGTCTACCTAAAACTAACTATCAGAGTAGCCCCTTACATTTCAATGATAACATCTGTTGTTTGGAGTGAGGAAATATAAGGGAGGTAATGCCTGGGATGATTATCTCATGACACCAGAATAGATATCGGACAATTTAAAAAAACAAAAAAAAAAGCAATTTTGTCTGGAAGCATGGTGGTATGATTACCACAATAGAGATACCAACTTATCTCCTACTTTGTAGGAGATAATGCTGGGGAGAATGGTATCATGACAAATAAACATATACTACACTCCTCTCCCAATGCAAGAGATAATGCCTCCGCCACATCCAAAAAAGGTATTTATTTTCAACTAACCTTCTTCCATGTATTTCGTCTGGTTCAGATATGCCTGGGCCATTCTTGCTTTATCGGCACCAATCAACTGCCAATAGGAAATCAGCTCAGCACAGCGACCTCTGAAAAAGAGGAGGAGGAGAGAGAAAGTAATAGGAGGAGAAGAAGAACAGAGGAGGAATGAGGTAAGGTAGGAGGAAGAGGTTTGGGTTGGTTGTTTTGTTGTACAGCATATTGTTGTAAAATTAATTGATTGTATGATAAAATTTACAGCTACCAAAATTATCCTCAGTCGACAGGATTGCAATACACATGCAATGTGAGAAAACACAGATTTCTTCTTTTTTTTTTACATAGGCATCACCACTTATCAAGGCCAAGAAGCCACTCGAGGATAAGGGTTAAAGAGTGTACAGTAGTAAAATTGGACAATATAGTAATCGTTAGTAATGGAGATTCGGTAAATTTGTTAACTTAAGTGGAACAGCTCATCAAGAACTTGTTTACGTTGGACTTGAAGACGACCATATTGTAGTCAGCTGGAAAGCAGGAAAACGGAAAACAGTTCCACAAACGTGCGGTTCTAAGAAAGAAGTTTTGTTCATGGAATCCATGTTTAGGTTTAGACACAGATAAAGAGTGGGAGGAATTATTGATAGTGTTTTCAGCTAGATGAGTGTTTCTTGTGAAAGTTTGGCGAGGGGGACCATAGATTGGAGCTCAGTCGAACACTTGCCATGAAAATAACAATAAAGCAGAGACAAACTCGCAACATCTCTTCTGTGAGAAAGAGGTTGCAGGGAAGAGAAAATGACATCCCCTACAAGGCTATGAAGTCTATTTTGAACTCTATGCCATATCAACCCTTTTCGGGTTATTTAATTCCGAATCCAGTCATTTTTGAAAAAGATTTTATGCTTCAAATTCTTTATATGTTAAAATATTCATTCATGGTGTTTGGTTTCACTGTTTTGTTTTATGGCATATCAACCCTTTTCACGTTCCTATTTACTTGCCGCCCCACGAGGGAAGAGTTAGGCACAAGGTCGGTTTTTAATATGGAAAATCCAGCTCCCCCAAAAAGGGTACTTTGGACAGAAACAAAAAAAAAAATTGTCTCAATCTGGAAGGATTTCTACTCCATTGACTGAGAATAGAAAAAGTTAAGTGCAGCATCAAAACAGATACTACACTGTGATCTTGGCCCGAAGGCCATGAGTGATGTAATTTAATTCCGACTCCAGTCATTTTGGTAAAAGATTTCATGCTTCAAGTTCTTTATATCTTCAAATATTTATTCGTGGTGTTTGGTTTGTTTGTTTTGTAGGAAAAAATTTTTTTGGCTTTGCAGGACATGACTGGGTTTTGCAAAGGGAAAGGGAAAAACACTAACATCAATGTTCGGTGCATTTTAGGTCATAAAGTGAACATATTCAGACATCATCATCTCGAAGGAGGAGGAAGAGAACCAGTGGAGGAATGAGGTAAAGTCAAAAAAGGTGAAAAAATAAAAGAAGTGACGGGAGGAGATGACATAGAAGAGTGTCCACTTGTGTAGGTTGACTCTTGTCTTAGCAACCTTTGCTCTGGCCTGGTTGAGTGTTACTCACTTTTTCTAGAAAGAGAGATCAGAGCCTGCTGGGAGGTCTTCTTTCGGTGCTGGAAGAACCTTGTTGTTGTTGTCTTTGACAGATTCATTCCACCAACACAGGCGAAGGATGCTGGTGTTGTTCATTCAAGGCCTGCAACAATGGCAGAACTCTTGCAAGATGGTAGTCACTGAGGCACCTCTTAGTCTCCAAATAGTGGATAGCGTTTGTCATTGCTCTATTTGTCATGCTCTGCCTTATGATGGATCTATGGCACGGCGATTCCGGACATCCTATAGACAGATGGCCATCTGTCTATCGGAAAAAGTTAAAAAGAAAGTAGGTGAAATATGATGCTGTGAACACGTACTACATGGACAACATATATAGGACAATTCTGGGTCTTCTTTGAAGATTTCCCTACCATAGGGAAAGCTGCGATTATCTTTAAAGTCAGGTTTTGCTATCCTGTTTGAGTAACCTGTAATAATTGAGGTGCTAAAGATATAGTTGGTCCCAACAATCAAAATATAACAACAACTCATCTTATGTTTTGAGGATTGATTAATTGGGATGCTTTAGACTACTATTCAAGGACCCGTGGTATAGTGGATAATGTTCTTGGTAAAATTCGGTTGTAAGTTTTAAGTTACACTCTTCTGGAGGTTGAAGGTTCAAACTTCAGTGCAGATGAAAATAAAAATACAATTGCGAATTACTTAGGATTTCTACTCCGTCATGGCTGATGGAATGAAGACTCGTATGGATTAAATAAAGGGTTTCATTCAAAATTCAATTCAGATTCCCAAGTTCGACAGAGCGGCCAGATGTGTGTGACCCTGACAGATCGCTGACCCCCCAACGTCATGTGTGCCATGGTATTTTTTGTTCACTGTGTTTCTTATGGGTGGATCGTCATTTTCTCGCTGGCGGCTGTCGATGGGGACACGCATGGGTTCACAAAGTAGAAATATTAAAATAAAACAAACACAAAAAAAAAAACAACCATGCTTCACATATATTAGATGGTTGGACTGTCCAACCGTTGTCATTATCAGCTCCCATCCATCGCGAACGGCATCTAGTTGTCAACTGACTGTTTTCTCTGTATCTGAAGTCACCCTCACCTCCGGCCACCCAGAAGCTGCCCTTCCCTTCTGTAGGCTTCTATTGTCATTGTCAAATCTAAAAGGCTTGATATAAAAATACCTACAGATTCATTGTTTGCTACTTCCTATTTCATTGTACATTTTTATGACCCTTCCTATCTATTGTTCCCCTTCAGCATTTTGTGATTCATGTTTTTTTTTTTTTTTTTTTTTTTTTTTTTTACACAGTGATCACCACTTATCAAGGCCCGGAAGCCACTCAGGGATAAGGGTTATTGCAAGTACATTACGTTAGTGTGGAGATTTGATGAAGTGTTTACTTAAGGGGGCGGTTCATTAGGAATTTGTTAACATTGGACTTGAAGACATCCAAGTTGTAGTCCGGTGGGAAGCAGGCAGACGGAACAGAGTTCCACAGGCATGCAGTTCTAAGAAAGAAGCTTTGTTCATGGAATCCGCGTTTTGATTTAGGCACAGATATAGAGTGGGGGAAATTTTTCACAGTGGATTCAGCTAGACGGGTGTTTTTCGTGAAAGATTGGCGAGGGGGGACCAGAGATTGGAGTTCAGACGAGCACCTGCCATGGAAATAACGATAAAACAAGGATAGGCTCGCAACGTCTCTTCTGTGGGAGAGAGGTTGCAGGGTAGAGAAAAGGGCATCCCCCACTAAGCCACGAAGTCTATTTTGTACTCTGTCAAAGCAGGATAGGCTGTTTTTAGCAGCTCCTACCCAGATATGGCAACAGTATTCCATCCTTGGACATACTTGGCTTTTATATAGATAGAGAATTGCATCAGTAGTGAGATATCTTCTGGAGCGGTAGAAGGATCCCACCATCTTTCCAGCGACCTTGGCAACAGACTTGATGTACGTGTTCCATTACTTTCATAGTATCACAAAACAAAACAAAAAAATAAATAATTCATGGGATTTGCTTCGTTAGAAAGCATTTGAAAATGAAAAATTTGAAAATGTTAAGAAAGCTAACAAAATGCGATTTTTTTTTATTAATTTATTTGCTAAAAAAAAATAATCGCATTTTGTTGGCTTTTTGTTGGCTTTTTTAACATTTTCACCTTCATAACAGAAAGATTCCTGAGTTTGACAAGATACAACTGACGAAGGTCGGAGGTTACATTGATTGATACGTTGTGTAAAATGACATTCAAGGTGAGAACAGTAGTCCTCAGAATCCAAATATAACAACAACAACTCACCTGGCGTAAAGACGTTGGAACACGCATAGATTCAATATACAGTTCTTTAACGCAACTCTGTCTCCACTCTGTTTAAGTAACCATGGTAGCTCGTCAGCAACACGACAAGTCACATGGCCTGGCCTGAATAAAAAGAGGACAAAAAGAAGCTCTTAAGGTATTAATTAATTTATATCCGAGCCAGAGACAAGGCCATTAGTGAAGTATGAAAGCAGTATTGAGCTTGCTCAGGTGAGGATAAAAGATACAAAAATTGTTTCTCATGATGGTGTCACACACACACCTAAAGTCCATCTGATATATACAGAATGTGTTGAATAAAAGACAAAAGAAAATGGTTGTTCGGTAATAAAATTTATATCTGAGCCAGACATTAGCTTATATGAGTAGTAATAAAGTAATGAAAAATGAAATATAAAGACAATATTGTAGACACAAAAATTGTCATATTTTTTTATGGTTTTATGTCAGGTTAGGTCTACTCTACAAGTCATTTTCCATTATGTTTTAAAACACTAACTTGGTCAATTTTTATGATAACTGAATAAATCTTGAATTTTTACCCATGTTTTCAGGCTCATTCTTTCGCATGAATGTTGAACCATTCCTTATTATAATCACAGTTGCCATTTTGGCAATGTCCGCATGCACTTGTGCATTCTAGTCCATGCCTATTGCAGGTACACCTTAGGATATTGCATCCTTCCAAATAGTTGCCGGGAATCATCTGAATATTTTGTCATCACTGGAACAAGTTTGTCTCCTCCTACCATCCTCACTCAAATTGTACCATTTTATCATGGCATCCCATTCGCTTCATAAGTCTGCAGAGAATGAAATCTGCAGGCCGAAGCGGTTGGAAGGAGTCGTTCTGGTATGACGAACATCTTTGCTCTTGCAAATTTCTTGCAGAAAATATTGTTTCTAATCGATGCCAGTGCGTCCATCTGAACTTGTTGGCCTGTTCTTTTCTTTTGAAATTATAATTTGAACTTTGAATGACTTTAAATTGGTGTGAATCAGTCCACGTGGTGACTCGCATTTCTTTTCGCAGTAATGAGAAATATGCGTCTAGACATTGTATCTTTTAATCAAGAATTTTGAGCGACTCATTTCTCCTCATTCATTATTCATTTCTTCTTTCTTTCTTCTTTCTTTCGTCACTTGGTTGATTTTTATAAAAACAAAAAACGAATATATAAAATACTAGCATGGGTGCCCGGCATTGCCCACGTATTTGGAGGTGTATGTTGAGCAAAAAAAAAATTTTTTTTAAAGCAGTCAATTTTTTTTAACTTTGACCCCTATTATGACCCCTTAAAATTTATTGTTTGGGGCTCAAATCAAGTTATTAAGTTAGATCCATGTCCAAGGAATTTATATCTAAAATTTCAAGTGCGTAGACCCAATATTGTCGGAGTAGTTTGGTAGAGTTCTCAAATGTCAAATAGTTGAACTTTGACCCCTTAATCGCCAAATTTCTGGCTGCAAACCAATCACATCGATTTTCCCAAATCTCAGTACTCTGTATATCAAATTCCGAGTCTGTAGACTATAAATTGACAGAGTTATTGCTTAGGGAAATGTACACAGACAGACAGACAGACAAACAGACACTTTCACTTTTATATATAGATAATTTCGACTACAGATCCATGTTCTACTTTCATTCGTCTCCGCCGTTGATATGCATGCTTCTTACTATCCTAGAACTACTCAGGGAATATAAGAACCATTAGCTCATACACAGTTCGGTATCACGTGGCGTCCCCCCTCCCCACACACATAGGTTTTCACTTGATGGGATAGAGTTGGGTTGTGCATTTTCGCTGGTAGACTCCCCTATCCATGGTTTATGGAGATTTCTGAGTGTTTGAAAAGTTCAGCAAGAGGTATACACAGGTGTAATCAAGTTACATCAAAGTCAGGTCAATTCATTGAAATCACCATCGACAAATAAAATGCCCTTGGGGTGTGACTACAGTGACAATGTAGTCACAAATGGTTATATAATCATCCAGTAAGCTGCATGCAAAGTCAGAGGGGGACAGAGAGCAATTCTCTCTCTTCATACTAAGAATGGCTTTCTAAAATCTTGATTTTGAATTGTCTCCCTTATTACTTTGGGCTGTTTTTAAGATGACATTGTGAGGTCATCACTCGTTGTTTATATCGGAATTGGTCGACAATTTTGGTTTGAGAATAATCAACCGTTGGATTATTGTGAGTGCATCTCTTTTCTAACGACCAAGCATCCAATATTGTTATAGAATAAAAATATCTAGCAGTTATATCTTCATATATCAGTGTGTCATCATTCTTTTTAAATACAGAAGACATACACGAAAATATCAAGAAACAAAATTGTCTCCAAAAATATTAATAAAATTTTACACACAAATACTTACATGAGCATGCCACTAAAATATTCAATCAACTCCTGACGGACTTCAGCGATTTCGGATTCTTTGTTTTCACGTTCAAAACAGAATTTGAACAAAGCCTGCGACATCTAAAAAAAAAAAATAACGAACAAAAAAAAAATAACAAACAAAAAAAAATAACAAAACAAAAAAATGACAAAACAAAAAAAATGACAAACAAAAAAATGACATACAAAAAAATGACAAACAAAAAAAATGACAAACAAAAAAAATAATAAACTAAAAAAACAAAACAATGACAATAAAAAAATAATAAACTAAAAAAAACAAAAAAATGACAAACAAAAAAATAACAAACAAAAAATAACAAACAAACAAAAAATGACAAACAAAAAAATAAACAAAAAAACAAACAAAAATAACAAACAAAAAAATGACAAAAAAAATAATAAACAAACAATGACAAACAAAAAATAACAAACAAACAAAAAATGACAAACAAAAAAAATAACAAGCTAAAAAATAAACAAAAAACTGACAAACAAAAAAATAACAAACAAAAAATAACAAACAAACAAAAAATGACACAAACATGACAAACAAAAAAATGACAAACAAAAAAATAACAAACAAAAAAAATAACTAACAAAAAAATGACAAAAAATGACAAACAAAAAAATAACAAACAAAAAAATGACAAACAAAAAAATGACAAACAAAAAAATAACAAACAAAAAGGACAAAAAAATAACAAACAAACGAAAAATGACAAACAAAAAAATAAACAAAAAAATAAACAAAAAAATAACAAACAAAAAATGACAAACAAACAAAAAATGACTAACAAAAAAAATAAACAAAAAATAACAATAAAAAAATGACAAACAAACAAAATGACAAACAAAAAAAATAACAAGCAAAAAAAATAACAAGCAAAACAAAATGACAAAAAATGACCAACAAAAAAATGACAAACAAAAAAAATAACAAACAAAAAAATGACAAACAAAAAAAATAACAAACAAAAAAATAACAATAAAAAATGACAAACAAAACAAAATGACAAACAAAACAAAATGACAAACCAAAAAAATAAACAAAAAATAACAAAAAATTACAAACAAAAAAATAACAAACAAAAAAAATAACAAACAAAAAAAATAACAAACAAAAAAAATAACAAACAAAAAAATAGCAAGATAAAAAAATAACAAACAAAAAAATAACAAACAAAAAAAATAACAAACAAACAAAAAAATGACAAAAAAATGACAAACAAAAAATGACAAACAAAAAAAATAACAATAAAAAATAACAATAAAAATAACAAACAAAAAAATGACAAACAAAAAAATAACAATAAATAATGACAAACAAAAAAAATAACAAACAAAAAAATGACAAACAAACAAAAAATGACAAAAAAATGACAAACAAACAAAAAAATAACAAAAAAATGACAAACAAAAAAATGACAAACAAACAAAAAAATAACAAAAAAATGACAAACAAAAAAATGAAAAACAAAAAAATAACAATAAAAAAAATAACAAACAAAAAAAATAACAAACAAAAAAATGACAAATAAAAAGGACAAAAAAATAACAAACAAACAAAAAAATAACAATCTAAAACAATGACAAACAACAAAATAACAAACAAAAAATAAAAAAATAAAAAAAATGACAAAAAATAATAAACAAAAAATGACAAACAAAAAAATAACAAACAAACAAAAATGACAAACCGAAAAATAACAAACAAAAAATGACAAACAAAAAAAATAACAAACAAAAAAAATAACAAACAAAAAAAATAACAAACAAAAAAATGACAAACAAAAAAAATAACAAACAAAAAAAATGACAAACAAAAAAAATAACAAACAAAAAAAGATGACAAACAAAAAAATAACAAAAAAATAACAAAAAAATAACAAACAAAAAAAAGTAAGAAACAAAAATAATGACAGTTTATGTTTGAAAATTTTTAAAATGAGGATTTTTTGTTTGTTTCTTTCTTTTTAACGGCAGGCGAAACACTCTTTAAGTTTTGTTATTAATGAGACTAGCTGGATCGCTAGATTTGGTTTGAATCCGTACAATTATGCCTCCACAATCAGATGTCAAAAAAAAAGTCTCTTGTATTTTTAAATAACAAGTAACGAAAATGATTAGAAACAATGTTTATTTTCCAGTGACAACACTGACAACAAGGAGGGGGTCACAGTTGACGGTGCATGTGCAAAATGGCAGAGATACAATGTGTCCACTTTCCTGCCTGTGGTCACTGCTTATACTCTTGTTGTCTGGCTGTCTCTCTTTTATTGGGACAGATGACGTCAGAACATTCCTCTATGTTTACTTTGTTTATCGTCTGAAATGTCGGTCAGTCACGCTGATATCTATCCCTGGGAATTCTATGAGGATTTTTTTCATTTGTGTTTCTTTTTAACCCTTTATGACCTGAATTATGATGCAGATGATTAAAAAAATATATTCATTGTTAATTTTAGTTAGTTTAAAGAGTAATGATATTATGATTGTCTTCAAACTGAAAAAATTATGAAGTTCAATAGTTAAACTATCACTGAGAATTTTTGCATTTCATAAACTTACCTTGATTATTATCCATAGTGCTTGAAAAAAAAAATGTGTTTATGACAACAAATGAAATCCTCCACTCTCTGAGACAGATGGCAGCATTCTGAATGGAAACAATGGACAGTTGCAATCTGGAGGTATCTGGCATCTATCCAGATATTGAACTAATACGTACAAGGCGTGTTTGAATTAATTATGCCGTTATATGCATTTGTTTATGACTGAGCGAATTAGTTTAACCAGGTTATAAAGGGCAAGTGAAGCCCTCTTTAACCTTGGTAGGGAATCACTGGAGTCTGGATAAAAGCACTGTCCTCATCACAGGCCAGCATCTATAACTGATGATGATGAGGAGGAGGGAAAGGAGGAGGAGGGGGAGAAGGATCAATAATTTACATCTTGGACGTTATTCTCACAACGTTTCATTTCTCCGACTTCATTCGGTCGCATCTTGTCAAACTTGGAAATCCTTAATGTATTTATTGCGGACTATTATTCTCATCTTTCTTGGATGTTGTTTCACAAGGTTTCAATCAACTATTCCTCTGCCCTTCGTCAGGTGGTAACCGCGACGGATAGGAACTCTGAATCTCCTGACTGCATCCACTGCAATTACTGCCTTCCATAGTTGTTGTCGTCTCATCACGTTTGGAAATCCTCATGTCGAACTTGGAAATCTTTATGTCGAACTCAGGAATCTGTCCAGAATATCAAACAAAACCTTTTTTCATATTTAATCCACGGTGGTAGTTTGCTCTCGTTCTGTAAGTCCTGAAGTTTTAAGTAATAATATTGTGATAACACGTTGCACACTTGACAGTGATCGCTGACCTCAATGTTGTGTGCCGTAGTCATTTTTTTTTTCGTCTTCTCTTCTTGTTCTGGCCGTATCTTTGTCTTGCACATATTGGTGACTACCGAGGGGATGAGCATGGGTTCACAAGTATATAAAAATGAATAAAATAAAACACAAACTTCGACACATTCTCCAAATATCAGTTGCACTCTGGGTGTGTGTGTGACACCATCATGGGAAACTACCTTCTAAGTGCTAATGTCCATATCTTAGCTTTTCTGTTAAGGAGAGTTCATCAGACCATGTCGACCTGTTCAGAGGATCCAACACGCAACTGTCATCAATCGTCGTAAATCCAAGACCATCCACAAACTGTTTCTTACCATCGTAAACTGTCACAAAATCCACCACTAATCCTAAAACTAACTCTAAAATATATCGACTGATCTTTTGTTTCCGTTACGGCCACACTTTGATTAACAATCCTATTTTAGCATTCATTTGTGTTCCTTGGTGAACAACTTTCTGTACCTTTGTTCTACTGATAAACCTATTGCGTTCTTTTTCTTTCATATTTCTTTTTTTCTTTCTCCTCTACTTCCTGACACTTATGGGGGGGGGACATCAACAGTATCACAATATAACAATAACAAATTAACTTTACCTGAAGATGAGCAGGCATGACAAGTCCAATTTGGTATTTTGTAACCAGTTGGTCAGTAAGCGCATTGAACATGGGTGTCCACAGAGACCATGTAAGGCCGGGGACAAGGGTCAAGAGTTCATTTTCATTCAGACCATTACGGGACACGTAAAGCAGTTTCAGTACCTGTTTTTTTTAAAAAAAAAGGAAAGAAATCAAAAGGCAATTAAGAATGAAACACCCTCTTGGTCAACAAAGTCAGCAAAATATGTATGATCTTCTGAATCAGTGGCCACACAAAATATGGCACCTTTACCTCCTTACATCAAGTAGCTTCATGCTTTGTCTGGAGAGATTTCCATAAAAAAAAAATCAAACAATAAAATCACTGCCACACCTATTTTAGCTTTCTTTTCTGTTCCTTGGTGAACAACTTTCTATATCTTTGTTCTACTGATAAACCTATTTCCTTCTTTTTCTATCATATTTTTTTAGTCCTTACATTCCATGATCGATGTTTCTGACAAAGAGGAAAGAATTGCTGCTTTCTTAGTCAAAATCTATCTCATATTTATTGTTGGTTAATTTTTGATATTGAAGTATTATTTTAATGTATTTTTTTCATATTTTACTTCCTTACATCAAGTAGCTTCATGCTTTGTCTGAAGCGATTTCCATAAAAAACATTAAGCAAACAATAAAACTATCAATTTCGAGAGATGTGAGTACTTAAAAAAAATGGGTACTTGTACAGTTTAATCAACACATTAAAAAATGAAAATATCGAAAAAAGGTTATATTGTATGTATCCTTTTTGGACTGAAGAGCTCTGAAAAAAAATTTCATTTAATTTGATTGAGTAGTTTGTTTTTTTTTGCAGCGGAAAAACACGTTCTTATGAGAGCGCGTTGAAGTCAGCCATTATGAAATTTGTTGAACATGCCACAGGGAGATAACTCCATGTAAAGCACCGATACTCCCTTCCCATCTTTAATTCTAGTTTTTCTTCCTAAAAATCGAACCTTTTGCTCAGTATCATAACAAATTGTTTTTTCGCTGTAAAAAAAACCCCCAAAAAACAATTCAATTTGAGTTTCAGTATAAATCGTGTTCTTTCTTTATTTCTTTATTTTAATCCAATTTTGAAGTTTTGTAACGCTGTCTGTAAAAATTACTGTTCATTATTGACAGTCTAAGAGTTCCACATATCTTGCTTGTTGGGACCTCGGCGATGACGTCATTTACATTAGTGATAGTGTTTTCTGCTAGACGGGTGTTTCTTGTGAAAGTTTGGCGAGGGGGGACCATAGATTGGAGCTCAGCCAAGCATTTGCCATGAAAATAACGATAAAGCAGAGACAAACTCGCAACATCTCTTCTGCGAGAAAGAGGTTGCAGGGAAGAAAAAAGGACATCCCCCACGAGGCTACGAAGTCTATTTTGAACTCTATCAGGGCAGGATAAGTCCTTTCTAGCAGCTCCTGCCCAAATGTGGCAACAGTACTCCATCCTAGGACGTACCTGGCTCTTATATAGATAGAGAATTGCATCTGTAGTGAGATATCTACTGGATCGATAGAAGGATCCCACCATTTTTCCAGTGGCCTTGGCAATGGATTTAATGTATGTGTTCCATTAAGATCAGGAGTAAAGGCCAAGTCCAGAAGCTTGTCAAAACATGAGGCCTCCCCAAGACGAGACTCATTCATTTCAATTGATGCCAGATGGGGATCAGAGCACTGATGATGTAAAGATATATATTTTATTTGGACTACTGTTCTCATCTGGAGTGTTATTCGCCAATGTTTGTATCAATGTAACCTACGACCTTCTTCAAGTGTATCTTTTCAGACTCAGAAATATTATTGTTGAATTCTGGATCTTGCGGACCTGTGATGTAATGGATAAAAGCACTTGGTAAAATTCAGTTGTAAGTGACATTCTTCTGTGGGTGGAAGGTTACATCCTCAGTACAGGCAATACTTCAAAATAAAATTTGCAAATTACTTAGGGCTTCTACCCAGTCATGGCTGATGGAACAAGAGCAGGCTACACCTGTGTATTAAATAAAACGTTCCGTCTGAGTTCAACAGAAAGGCTCTTGAGTTCGACAGAGTAGAAGATCGGAGGTTACATGAGCTGAAATGCAAATTACTTAGGCAGAAGTTGTTATCAATAAGGATTGGTTTGGTTGTTTTTGTTTTACGGCATATCAATCCTTTTCAGGTTATTTAATGCCGAATCCAAAGATTTTAGAAGAAAAATTTTTTAATAGAATATATTTTTTGTTTTCAAGTCGGTTTCTATTCAACCCATAGTTGGGACCCTAACAGGTACTACCACTCCGGGTCAGAGTGTATCTGGGAGTAATGGCAATTAAAGGGTGGCTCCACACTCCCCAAAGCCCACAAGCTGGGGCCTCACCACTGGATATAGTTTAAGGTCATATCCAGGACCATCAATAAGGAAGAACACATAATTGATTAATAATGTTGTTAGTTTTTATTAAATCTTTTAGCATTTGAATAAAAAAAAAACGCCAGGAAATTAGTTGCCAACATAATATATAGTAAAATAGGATAATCAAATTACAAATGAATAACACAAAATATTAATTTACTATGAACTGTTTAAAATGTAGTTATGCTAATTACACTTACAGTTTCGATACCTTTTATTTTATTTTTGCTTTTTTGATTTCTAGCAACAGGGAATTGAAAATCTTGTCGGACATTGGGAAGAAGTTTTAAACAATAAGAGAGCAAACATTGTTTAAATATATTTTTTTTAAACCTTTAGCATTTAAAAAAAATGTGTGAACTTAGTTGCTATTTTGATAGATAGATAGATAGATAGATAGATAGGATTACCTTCACCATCATCTGCCTGGCTTCATCACTCTCCCACAATGACTGAATCTTGTCAAGGACACAAACGTACAGGTCTACACAATCTTGACAGGTGAGCAGTGTGTCAAGGTGAGGCGTTAACTGACCCTCGTGTTTCATTGTCCTGAAAACAGAAAACATGAATAAGTCTGAAAAAAAAAAAAAAAAGCTGTCGGGTGGAGGGGAGGGAGGACAAAGACATTTCATTTATTAATAGCTTGTCTACAACATGCTGTTAATAAATGAAAATGTTGGATATTACATTGGCTGAAACGTGAAATAGTTTTTCTATGATAATCAAAAAAAAAAACAACCAAATAAAATAAACAACCAAATAAATGAATAAACCCTAACCCAACGGTTTTTAATAAAACAGAAAACACAAATGAGTATTTCTAAGACGTGTCTTAAGAATTTGAATATTCAATATTCTGTGAAATGAAAGGAAAAACTCGTGGGGCACGAAAACATTTCATTTATTAATAGTTGGTCTACGACCAAAAAACAAATAAACAAACTTTCTTATTATTTGGATTCTTCAGACTACTGTTCTCATCTTGAGTGTTATTTTAACGACGTTTCAATCAATGTAACCTTCTAACCTTCTTCAGGTGAATCTTACTGAACTTGGGAATCTTTCTGTTGAACTTGGGAATCTGCACGGAATTTCAAATAGAACCCTTTATTTAATCCACGGAGGTAGCATGTTCTCATTCTGTCAGCAATCCTAAGTAATTCGCAATTGTATTTTGAAGAAGGTCGGAGATTACATCGACTGAAACGTTATAAAAACAGCAACGAAGATGAGAACAGTAGTCCGAAGAATCCCAATCATACGAACAATAAACCCTCATCTAAAAAATTCAGAAATGTAAACTTTTTCTTTTATCTATATCTGTATTTATATAAAACTAGCAGCTGGAGTACCCAGCATTGCCCGGGAGTGGATAGGTGGTGTAGTAAGGCAAAACCCGGACAGAGAGTCGTGTTAAAAAAAAAAATGGCAGTAGCGGGCGGGGGATGGGGGCTAGGGGGGGACTGGCTAACCAGAACAAGAGTAGGTAGCCCGGATGTTTAAAAAAAAAAAAATTAGCCCATATTAATCTATATTAGCCGATATGTAAATCCCATGTTGCTTACCATACAATATGCCTGGCGAAAAGCATAGTGAAGAGCGGCGAACATGTTTCTTCAGTCTGACAATGGTCAAGAATCTTTGCCTCCATTTCTCCGCTTAACCGGATGTCAAACAGAACCAATTCTGCTCGCAATAATTCTTTGACGTTCTTCTTACTGAGTGGCTCCAAATAGAGAGTAGCCCATTGTCTAAAGAATACAAAAACGAAACATTAGACAAGGGAAGCCAAGTTATACAGGGTTGTGATACTATCGATGCGTCCCTCCTTCCCCAAGTGTTCGGAAGTTAAAAAAAAGAGAAACAATATATTAAAAAAATGATGAAATAAGAAAAATCAGTAAACAAAGTCATAGGAAGTTGTTCAGCAAGGAACACAAAAGAAAAGAAAAATAGGATTGTTAATCAAGGTGTGGCAATGATTGGGACAGTTATGGACAGTTCATGGACAGTTTTAAGTTTACGACAGTTGCGAATTGGAGATAGTATAAGACAGATTGTGGCTTGGAGCAAATCGAGATGAACTGACATCAACTGATGACAAAGAGGCCTTGACAGACTATGTAAATGTGAACGTTAGCAGTAGAGGGTTGTTTTCCACGATTGTGTCACGCACGCAACTGATATATACTGAAAAGATAAAAGAGAAGAAATCCAGGGCACACGGTGGCGGCTGTTGAGCGATGGAATATATGGTAGCACAGAGTGACCCAAAATAAATGCCGAACATTCATGAAATCCGTTCATAAAATTCAAAATACTTTCTGTAATCAAACTATATTTGACACAATAAATTTAAATCTATGCCTGACTTATCCACCAAATTTCAGCCATGAATTCTCAGCAGTCTTTCTTTTCTGCCTTTTAAAATCCGTTCATGAAATTCACGATGCTTTCTGTAATCAAACTAAACTTAAATCTATGCCTGACTTATCCACCAAGTTTCAGCCATGAATTCCCAACAGTTTTTGTTTTCTGTTTTTTGAAATCCATTCGTGAAATTCACAATGCTTTCTGTAATCAAACTAAACTTAAATCTATGCCTGACTTATCCACCAAGTTTCAGCCATGAATTCCCAACAGTTTTTGTTTTCTGTTTTTTGAAATCCATTCGTGAAATTCACAATGCTTTCTGTAATCAAACTAAACTTAAATCTATGCCTGACTTATCCACCAAGTTTCAGCCATGAATTCCCAACAGTTTTTGTTTTCTGTTTTTTGAAATCCATTCGTGAAATTCACAATGCTTTCTGTAATCAAACTAAACTTAAATCTATGCCTGACTTATCCACCAAGTTTCAGCCATGAATTCCCAACAGTTTTTGTTTTCTGTTTTTTGAAATCCATTCGTGAAATTCACAATGCTTTCTGTAATCAAACTAAACTTAAATCTATGCCTGACTTATCCACCAAGTTTCAGCCATGAATTCCCAACAGTTTTTGTTTTCTGTTTTTTGAAATCCATTCGTGAAATTCACAATGCTTTCTGTAATCAAACTAAACTTAAATCTATGCCTGACTTATCCACCAAGTTTCAGCCATGAATTCCCAACAGTTTTTGTTTTCTGTTTTTTGAAATCCATTCGTGAAATTCACAATGCTTTCTGTAATCAAACTAAACTTAAATCTATGCCTGACTTATCCACCAAGTTTCAGCCATGAATTCCCAACAGTTTTTGTTTTCTGTTTTTTGAAATCCATTCGTGAAATTCACAATGCTTTCTGTAATCAAACTAAACTTAAATCTATGCCTGACTTATCCACCAAGTTTCAGCCATGAATTCCCAACAGTTTTTGTTTTCTGTTTTTTGAAATCCATTCGTGAAATTCACAATGCTTTCTGTAATCAAACTAAACTTAAATCTATGCCTGACTTATCCACCAAGTTTCAGCCATGAATTCCCAACAGTTTTTGTTTTCTGTTTTTTGAAATCCATTCGTGAAATTCACAATGCTTTCTGTAATCAAACTAAACTTAAATCTATGCCTGACTTATCCACCAAGTTTCAGCCATGAATTCCCAACAGTTTTTGTTTTCTGTTTTTTGAAATCCATTCGTGAAATTCACAATGCTTTCTGTAATCAAACTAAACTTAAATCTATGCCTGACTTATCCACCAAGTTTCAGCCATGAATTCCCAACAGTTTTTGTTTTCTGTTTTTTGAAATCCATTCGTGAAATTCACAATGCTTTCTGTAATCAAACTAAACTTAAATCTATGCCTGACTTATCCACCAAGTTTCAGCCATGAATTCCCAACAGTTTTTGTTTTCTGTTTTTTGAAATCCATTCGTGAAATTCACAATGCTTTCTGTAATCAAACTAAACTTAAATCTATGCCTGACTTATCCACCAAGTTTCAGCCATGAATTCCCAACAGTTTTTGTTTTCTGTTTTTTGAAATCCATTCGTGAAATTCACAATGCTTTCTGTAATCAAACTAAACTTAAATCTATGCCTGACTTATCCACCAAGTTTCAGCCATGAATTCCCAACAGTTTTTGTTTTCTGTTTTTTGAAATCCATTCGTGAAATTCACAATGCTTTCTGTAATCAAACTAAACTTAAATCTATGCCTGACTTATCCACCAAGTTTCAGCCATGAATTCCCAACAGTTTTTGTTTTCTGTTTTTTGAAATCCATTCGTGAAATTCACAATGCTTTCTGTAATCAAACTAAACTTAAATCTATGCCTGACTTATCCACCAAGTTTCAGCCATGAATTCCCAACAGTTTTTGTTTTCTGTTTTTTGAAATCCATTCGTGAAATTCACAATGCTTTCTGTAATCAAACTAAACTTAAATCTATGCCTGACTTATCCACCAAGTTTCAGCCATGAATTCCCAACAGTTTTTGTTTTCTGTTTTTTGAAATCCATTCGTGAAATTCACAATGCTTTCTGTAATCAAACTAAACTTAAATCTATGCCTGACTTATCCACCAAGTTTCAGCCATGAATTCCCAACAGTTTTTGTTTTCTGTTTTTTGAAATCCATTCGTGAAATTCACAATGCTTTCTGTAATCAAACTAAACTTAAATCTATGCCTGACTTATCCACCAAGTTTCAGCCATGAATTCCCAACAGTTTTTGTTTTCTGTTTTTTGAAATCCATTCGTGAAATTCACAATGCTTTCTGTAATCAAACTAAACTTAAATCTATGCCTGACTTATCCACCAAGTTTCAGCCATGAATTCCCAACAGTTTTTGTTTTCTGTTTTTTGAAATCCATTCGTGAAATTCACAATGCTTTCTGTAATCAAACTAAACTTAAATCTATGCCTGACTTATCCACCAAGTTTCAGCCATGAATTCCCAACAGTTTTTGTTTTCTGTTTTTTGAAATCCATTCGTGAAATTCACAATGCTTTCTGTAATCAAACTAAACTTAAATCTATGCCTGACTTATCCACCAAGTTTCAGCCATGAATTCCCAACAGTTTTTGTTTTCTGTTTTTTGAAATCCATTCGTGAAATTCACAATGCTTTCTGTAATCAAACTAAACTTAAATCTATGCCTGACTTATCCACCAAGTTTCAGCCATGAATTCCCAACAGTTTTTGTTTTCTGTTTTTTGAAATCCATTCGTGAAATTCACAATGCTTTCTGTAATCAAACTAAACTTAAATCTATGCCTGACTTATCCACCAAGTTTCAGCCATGAATTCCCAACAGTTTTTGTTTTCTGTTTTTTGAAATCCATTCGTGAAATTCACAATGCTTTCTGTAATCAAACTAAACTTAAATCTATGCCTGACTTATCCACCAAGTTTCAGCCATGAATTCCCAACAGTTTTTGTTTTCTGTTTTTTGAAATCCATTCGTGAAATTCACAATGCTTTCTGTAATCAAACTAAACTTAAATCTATGCCTGACTTATCCACCAAGTTTCAGCCATGAATTCCCAACAGTTTTTGTTTTCTGTTTTTTGAAATCCATTCGTGAAATTCACAATGCTTTCTGTAATCAAACTAAACTTAAATCTATGCCTGACTTATCCACCAAGTTTCAGCCATGAATTCCCAACAGTTTTTGTTTTCTGTTTTTTGAAATCCATTCGTGAAATTCACAATGCTTTCTGTAATCAAACTAAACTTAAATCTATGCCTGACTTATCCACCAAGTTTCAGCCATGAATTCCCAACAGTTTTTGTTTTCTGTTTTTTGAAATCCATTCGTGAAATTCACAATGCTTTCTGCATTTGTACGCACAGATTTAGATGACGCTTGACTGCTTTTTTCTTTTGCAAAACTCATTCATATTCTGCAAAATCAAAAATTTACTAATTGTATAATTAGTATTAAAAATAAAGCTCTGAAATTGATTTTTATTTTTTATGAGTAAATTTACTGTAGGGGAATCCATAATGACAAAACAATCTCAATAAACTAAGTCAAAAGGCTATGGAATTCTGTATACAATGCTAAAGAAAAAAAATATAAAACAAATTTCAAAGTTCCACGATGCACGAACTAAATAAATAATAATGTTGAATTTTCCTTTGACACTATTCGTAAATTACGCTTTTAATAATTCACGCGCAAAATACTTTAACACAAGTATGCAGAATGAGAAAACTGTTTTTTACTTGTGTTGTTTTCCAGTAATCCCAAAATTTAAAAACAAAAGTCACGAACAGCTCCATAGCTAAAAGGATTTTAAAAGAACGGGTAATTGTATTCATACTCACTGGACAGTAACACCCACGACCTTGATTTCTATCTATGGAGTCATCTCAAAGAGAATGTCTATCAGAACAATCCACAGATCATTCCTGAAATAGAAACTTACCATACAATAAAAAGTAGATTACCACTGAACTACATATGGATTAGCAATGGTCTGCATAGGCCTATTAACGATTCGACACCATATTTCAAACATTATGAATAAAAACCAAGTATTGGGATATTACCTCCAAGACTGTGGACATGTTTTCTCATTAACGGACGCAATAACCTGGACACCCACAGGAAGAGGGTCAAGAAGCCATTTCAGGTGTAGTTCAGCTTGCTAGTTAAAAAAAAAAAAAAAAAATGAAAGATAATTTGGTATTGAAGAAACGAACACAACATATGTTAGTATTTGGTATGTTTACCGACTAGCATAAGGATTGAACTTACAACATCTTTGTACGATTTGGATTCTTCAGACTACTTTTATTATCTTAAGGGTTATTATTACAACATTTGAGCTGATATAATGGCCGTGCTTGACAGGAAAATTTGAGAGTTTAACAAAATATACCTAAAAAATGTTGGCAATCTTGCCTTGGCAGAGTTCAAAACAGACTTTGTACCTTAGTGGAGGATACCCTTTTCACTTCCCTGCAACCTCTTTCCCACAGAAGAGACGTTGTGAGCCTGTCTCTTCTTTATTGTTATTTTCATGGCAAGTGCTCGACTGAGCTCCAATCTATGGTCCCCCCCCCTCACCAAACTTTCACAAGAAAAACACTATCAATAATTCCCCCCACTCGTTATCTATGCCTAAACCTAAACGTAGATTCCATGAACAAAGCTTCTTTCTTAGAACTGCACGCCTGTGGGACTCTCTTCCGATCGCCTGTTTTCCAGCTGACTACAATCTGATTGTCTTCAAGTCCAATGTAAACAAGTTCTTGATGAACCGTCCCCCTAAGTAATCCAATGTACAAAATTCTCACTACTTATGTTTACTACGCTATAATCACATCCTCGAGTGGCCTCTGGGCCTTGATAAGTGGTGATTCCCGTGTGCCTAATTTCTATGGCATTCATTTCACAGAACATGCCAGTTGAGGTTCTGATCTCGGCAATCAGTCTGGCAGAAACTGGGCCATTTCAGCCATCTTTTATCTGTCAGGCTGAGACATTCGTTCTGGGTAGTCCTAGGAGATCCATCCGAAAAGACTTTGCCTCCTCTATTTAAGGTAAAGTAAGTTTATTGCGTATTGCCTGATCCCCCTCCCCCCAGCTTCCCATCTGGGAAATGCAAACAAGGTAATTCTTTGTTGCGAGGGAAGTGAGACAAAAGAAAAAAATAAATTATCACACGCAGCAGCACGGTCCTTAACAATTTTTATTTTTATAAAGAAAATTATTTTTAAGTGTTTAATGGGAATTCGTAGGCATTACGATGATGCACAAGGCTGATTCTAAACTATTTCTCAAGAGCTATTTTAAAGGGGAGTTAACTGGTGATGAATTTCAAAATGATGTTGTAAGCCATAAAATTTTATTTTCTTTATTAAAAATAAAACTACTTGATCAATTTACATGATTTTTGGTGTATGATATTTTCTTTACGTCACAGGTATGAATATCAAAGATTTTTCTTATTTTTATTTCTTCTTGCAGGATGAGGAAGTTATGGACAAGCATTCATTTGAATTTTTTTTTCATTATTTTTTTGTGAACAAAAGCGGAGGATTGCTTGAAATATAAAAAATAAAATATTAGATATGAAAAAAAACAATAACATCGTTTTTACACTTCAAAAAACCGTCATAACCTTGAAATTACTATTCTAGAAGCATACATGGAAACTTTAACTTTTAGTATTATATATAAGGTGTCTTGAATAAGTTTCCAGACTTTTTTGTACAGGCATTTAAAATTGTCGTAGACTCTTGAAAATTCAGTATGTTATTGCTACACATCTTATGACATGACTGACTATTTTATGATTTCAAGCTCGAATGAACAGCTACAGCAGGAATTGGAATACACCCTACTAAAGCTTGATTTTCACAGCTGGTGAATTTCAAAAATGCAATCTGGATGTGAGGACACTTTAGAAGAACGATATGCAATAAAATTCTGTTTTAAACTTGAAAAAACTGCCACAGAAACATATGGAATTCTTCAGACTGCTTTTAGACCATCTTGCATGAATTAAGCATCAGTATTTGAGTGGCATAAGAGATTCAATGAAGGCAAGGAGTCTGTGAGGAATGATGAGAGGTGTGGTAGGAGTAAGAATGTCAGAACATCAGAGTTGATTGGCCAAATAAAGAATTACATGGATAAGGACCGTCATGTGTTTATAGAGACAATAAGTTCACAGTTTGATATCAGTGTGGGGACTGTACACACAATTATTCATGAAGAACTGATGATGCGGAAGATTTGCACGAAGGCACTAGTCCACAACTCCATCCTTGTCACAGACTATTTAACCAAGATGGGCATCAAGACATTTCCTCACCCTCCCTTATAGCCCAGACCTTGTTCCCTGTGACTTTTGGTTATTCCCTAAGCTCAAGGAAAACCTTAAGGGCTGTTGGTTTGAGACAATTGCGAAGATGAACGAGACTGTGGACGAGGGTCATTGACACGCTCACACAAGAGGACTTCCATGGAACCTTCCAGAAGTTGTTGGAACGCTACAACAAGTGCATTGCAGCCGGAGGAGATTACTTTGAAGGGGACAAGAGTTTCATGTGTGTTCTATCAATAAAAAGTGCACATACGAAAAAAAAGTCTGGAAACTTATTGAGGGCACCTCGTATATTTCTTGTGATATACCTGAAAGAGGTCAATGGAATCTAACACAAGTAAGACGCCTCCTGGTAATCTTGAAGAGACTTTTTCCAACCATCGAGGGAATTCTTCTTCCAGACGCACGGGATTACAAGTTAAAGCCGGGGGAGACGTAACATGTTGCATCAGCTGAAAAAAAAAGACATATTTAGTTTAATTAATAGTTTAATTAATAGTTTGATTGATAGTTTAATTAATAGTATTATTGATAGTTTTATTAATAGTTTAATTGATAGTTTAATTGATAGTTTTATTAATAGTTTTATTGATAGTTTTATTAATAGTTTAATTGATAGTTTAATTGATAGTTTTATTAATAGTTTTATTGATAGTTTTATTAATAGTTTGATTTTAATTAATAGTTTAATTAATAGTTTAATTGATAGTTTAATTAATAGTTTAATTGATAGTTTAATTAATAGTTTAATTGATAGTTTAATTTATAGTTTAATTGATAGTTTAATTTATAGTTTTATTGATAGTTTAATCAATAGTTTAATTGATAGTTTAATAGTTTTATTAATAGTTTAATTTTAATTAATAGTTTAATTGATAGTTAAATTAATAGTTTAATTGATAGTTTTATTAATAGTTTATTAATAGTTTAATTAATAGTTTAATTGATAGTTTAATTGATAGTTTAATTGATAATTTTATTGATAATTTAATTAATAGTTTAATTGATAGTTTAATTAATAGTTAAATTGATAGTTTAATTAATAGTTTAATTGATAGTTTAATTAATAGTTTAATTGATAGTTTAATTAATCGTTTAATTAATAGTTTTATGCAAAGCGGTCAAAGAGTAGGTGGAGCCCTTTGTGGAAATTCAGATGCTTTCAATTTTTGTTAAATCTTAATAATAGACTGGCATCTGTTCTATTTAGAGAAACAATGGACACCCCCCACCTGTAAGAGTGCCTGTGCATGTGTAAATGTGAAGCAAGGATTGCACAATAACCCAACCACATCTTTCCTGGGTCGGTACTGCCTGATTCCAGTGGCCAAGAGAAATCGAGGACGACTGGAAACAATGCTGAGATAAGCAGAGAGAAAATACAGCACTTGGTATTCACAAATGGTCACCCATTGAAGTACTGACAAGGCTGAACGGTGCTTAACTTCGGTGATCTAATGGGAACCGTTGTGTCAGCATGATTATGCCATAAATTTTAATGATATTATTGATAATATTAGGCATCAATTAAAATAAATATTCCCCAATTTTCCGTTTCTTGATTTTAAACGATTTTACGGAATATATGATATGGGCAGAGTCTCTTATTTTAAAATTCAAATATTTCAGATTTTCATTATATTTGAACCATAATTATTAGACACCAAATAAGAAAAAATTCCTTGAATTATAGTTTCTTCTTAAGATACCTTAAGCTTGAATCTTAAATTTCATACATTTTCCAGAATCATAAATCATGTAATGGCTTTTTATAAAAAATTAATATCAAGATTCCAAGGTTTAGTATGATATCTTGATTTTAATTTCTTTAAAGGAACAGAAAAGTGGTACAAAGGAGGGAATTAATTTTACCCATTGTGAGACGGGTATTCTTCAGTTCTTTATTAAGAGCTAGAAGACTACTCACGCCTACATAGAGGACATTGCAAAGGCTGCTGCAAAGAAGGTGGGACTACTCACGCCTGAGAGTATCCTGTACCTCTACAAAGCCACCATTCACCCATGCATAGAGTATTGTGTGCCACATCTCGGCTGGTGCATCTACCACTAGTCTCTCCCTCTTAGATAAAGTCCAAAAAAGGGTTGTCAATCTAATCGGTCCCACTTCATCAACTAAGCTCCAGCCTCTGTCTCATCACCGCAACGTTGCATCACTGTGCATGTTTTACAAATATTTTAATGGAATGTGTTCTGATGAACTTGTTTCACTTGTACCCCCCTCCTCGACGTACATATCCTCGACAAAACCGCTTAGCAATAAGATCTCACCCCTTCACTGTTGTTGTCCCTAAATGCCAGAAAGCTTTCTATTCTAATAGTTTCTTCCCTCGAACAGTTAGACTTTGGAATTCCCTTCTTGCTGCCTGCTTCTCTGACTGTACTGATATACAGAAGTTTAAATGTAACATAAACAAATATCTTGGTTGATTGGTTGGTTGTTTTTGTTTTACTGCATATCAACCCTTTTCGGGTTATTAAATGCCGAATCCAAAGATTTTGAAGAAAAATTTTTTAATAGAATATATTTGTTGTTTTCAAATCAGTTTCTATTTAACCCATAGTTGGAACCCTAACAGGTACTACCACTCCAGGTCAGAGTGGACCTGGGAGCAATGGCAATTAAAGGGTGGCTCCACACTCCCCAAAGCCCACAAACTGGGGCCTCACCACTGGATATAGTTTAAGATCATATCCAGGACCCCCATTGAGGGACTTTTACCCTCTGCAGGGAGGGCAGTCAGCGTATTCTAATGCCCCACCGACAGGGCCACAAATATCTTGTTAATCTTTCCTAGACATGGCCCCAAATAGCAGCCCCTTACGTCCAAGTGGTGATATGCTTTGTAAGGGGTGAACATGAGTTAAAAAAAAAAAAAAAAAAAAAAAAAAAAGTTGACAATTTTAAATATGGGAGATGAAAATATAAATGGACAGTACTTTCCAAAGAAGAAAGGATAATAGATTTGGTTGTTTTGTTTTACGGCATATCAACCCTTTTGGGTTATTTAATGCAGAATACAGTAATTTTCGTAAAAGATTTTATGCTTCAAGTTCTTCAGATCTTCAAATATTTATTCATGGTGTTTGGTTTGGTTGTTTTATTTTATGGTATATTGACCCTTTTCAATGTATTTAATGCTGAATCTTGTAATTTTTGAAAAAAGTTTTTCTGCTTCAAGTTTGTTATATCTTCAAATATTTATTCATAGAGTTTACTTTGTTTTACGGCAAATCGACCCTTTTCGGGTTCAGTCATTTTGATAAATATATCTTCAGACAGTCTGAACAGATAATAGATAACCAGAATAAAAATTTATCCAACTTTGAATTTTTTGATCGATGAACAAAAGATCAAATTATTACCTGAGCTGTGAGAAAGGGTCTCATTTTCAAACGTCAAAGATGATGCAATTGGCATTTCAGAACAGCTGATTATAGGTTAACAATAAATCGCAGCAGAAAGGTTTTTGATTCAGTTATAGATTTGTCCACCTAGCAATAGCATTGGTTCTTTCCGGAGAACTTGGAATTGCGACTCTAATCACCACGTATGTTGATAATTTAAAAAAAAAAAAACTACTTTTGCAATTGTAAAAAATGTATTACAGTTTATTCTTGTTTAAAGAATGTTTATAACTGAACTGTTGTGATTTTAATTATACATACGTTTTGAGAAGTGGGGTTAGCAAGCTATTTGAAATTGACCATTACTCCTGATCTTAAATGGAACACGTACATCAAATCTGTTGCCAAGGCCGCTGGAAAAATGGTGGGATCTTTCTATCGATCCAGTAGATATCTCACTGCTGATGCAATTCTCTATCTATATAAGAGCCAGGTACGTCCAAGGATGGAATACTGTTGCCACATCTGGGCAGGAGCTGCTAGAAAGGACTTGTCCTGCCTTGATAGAGTTCAAAATAGACTTCATAGCCTCGTAGGAGATGTCCTTTTCTCTTCCTTGCAACCTCTATCTCACAGAAGAGATGTTGCGAGTTTGTCTCTGATGTATCGTTATTTTCATGGAAAGTGTTCGACTGAGCTTCAATCTATGGTCCCCCCTCGCAAAACTTTCACAAGAAACACTCGTCTAGCTGTAAACACTATCAATAATTCCCCCCACTCTTTATCTGTGCCTAAACCTAAACGTAGATTCCATGAACAAAGCTTTTTTATTAGAACTGCACGCCTGTAGAATTGTCTTCCGTTTTCCTGCTTTCCGGCTGACTACAATATGGTTGTCTTCAAGTCTAACATAAATAAGTTCTTGATGAGCCGTTCCATATAAGTTATCAAATTTAACAAATTTTCATTACTAATGATTATCATATTGTCCAATTTCTACTGCACACTCTTTAACCCTTATCCTTGAGTGGCCTCTGGGCCTTGATAAGTGGTGACACCCATGTAAAAAAAAAAAAAAAAAGAAGCGTCATGATAATAGACGACCAGAAGAAAAATATGTTCGACTTCATATTTTTCCATCGATGAAGAAAAGATCAAATTCTTACCTGAGCTGTGAGAAATGGCCTGATTTCCAAACGTCAAAGATGATGCAATTGGCGTTTCAAAACAGCTGAATATAGGTTAATTGGTTGTACATCAATCAGAACAGAAAGGTTTTTGATTCAGTTACATCACAGAGAACTTGGAATTGCAACTCCAATCACCATGTGTTGATGAATTGTAATAAAACTACTTTTGCAATCGTAAAAATGGAATGACTGTTTATTGTTGTTTAAAGAAGTGTACCCTGAATGTCTATTGCTGAACTGTTGTGATTTTAATTATACGTACATTTTGAGGAGTGGAATTAGCAAGCCATTTGAAAGAAGCGTCACGATAACCCGACGACCAGAAGAAAAATGTGTTCAACTTCATACTTTTCGATCGATGAACGCATAAAAAACACCAAATTCTTACCTGAGCTGTGAGACGCCGTATCATAAGAATGGCATCAGCACTAACCGATGATTCGGAACCAACAAAATGGCACATCACAAGACTGTTAGGGTATTTCTCCTGATGAAGTTGAGTCCTGGAATTGAAACATCACTGATTAAACTGACACTGTTTTAGAAAAGTCTGCTGCAAAAAAACATAGGTTCCATCTATTTAGCTAGAAAACAATTAAAAGGTTTTTACACGGCGGTCACCACTTATCAAGGCCCGGAAGCCACTCAGGGATAAGGGTTATTGCAAGTACAGTACGTTAGTGTGGAGATTTATTGAAGTGTTTACTTGAGGTGGCGGTTCATTAGGAATTTGTTTACATTGGACTTGAAGACATCCAGGTTGTAGTCAGGTGGGAAGCAGGCAGGCGGAACAGAGTTCCACAGGCGTGCAATTCTAAGAAAGAAGCTTTGTTCATGGAATCTACGGTTTGATTTAGGCACAGATAAAGAGTGGGGAAAATTTTTGACAGTGGATTCAGCTAGACGGGTGTTTTTCATGAAAGATTGGCGAGAGGGGACCAGAGATTGGAGTTCAGACGAGCACCTGCCATAAAAATAACAATAAAACAAGGATAGGCTCGCAACGTCTTTTCTGTGGGAGAGAGGTTGCAGGGAAGAGAAAAGGGCATACCCCCACAAAACCACAAAGTCTATTTTGTACTCTGTCAAGGCAGGATAGGCTGTTTTTAGCAGCTCCTGCCCAGATATGGCAGCAGTACTCTATCCTTGGATGTACTTGGCTTTTATATAGATAGATGCTCTATGCATTTTAAGCTAAGTAAGAGTGTTAGATTATGCTGGAGCGACACCAAGTTACCTTGTTGATAATCAATTTTCCTAAATCGATTATTTTTATTAAAAGTTAAATGTTCGATAAACTGTGTTATTTGTCGATATGCAGAGTTAGTTTTTGTACAAAGACAAAAATGTTTATAGGATTTTTGGAATGAGTTAGTAGAACAACAAACAAAAGAACCAGAAATGCGACCTTGACGAAATGAATGCTAAAATACTCAAACAAATAGGTTTCAAAATAACAGATCAGAATAGAGAAAACGTGACTAAAAGTCACATGTTAAAAGATGTGAGTTGAATGACATAAAAGCAACCGAGTAATTAGATATACACAGAGTTAGTCAGTGGTCAATTAGACGGACAGACAGACAGAGCTGAAGTGTTGGAGACAGAGTCAGCTAGCGACAGAGCCCATGACCCTGTATGCAAAGAAGAAACAGGATCTGTGTGCAATCGTCAATCAAGCCCCACAGATGAACGAAGGTATGTTTCCTGTTTGGCAAAATGTAAACTCCCAAGAAAGATGTTCTGTCTCTTTGTTGTAAGGAACTGTTTGTTTATAAAATATTACATGTCCTGTTGAAATTGTATCTATATGCATGGTATTTATATGTATGGGTATATGTAATATGTATGTAAGCAGTTATACAGACATTTACAAGGAATATTATCAAACACTAGATGACACAAGAAACTCATTATATACCCATGTACATTATATACACCTCTTACATATATATATTTACCAGCATTTCGGTCCGGCGTTGCCCGGATGTTTGGAGGTGTATGCTGAGCAAAAAAAAAAAGAAAAAAGTCAGTCTTTTTAACTTTGACCCCTATTATTACCCCTTAACATTTATTGTTTTGGGCTCAAATCAAGTTATTAAGTTAGATCCATGTCCAAGGAACCTATATCTAAAATTTCAAGTATTTAGATCCAAAATCGGCGGAGGAGTTTGGTAGAGTTCTCAAAGGTAAAATCGTTGAACTTTGACCCCTTAACAACCAAATTTCTGTCCGAAAACGGATTACAAAAATTTTCCCAAATCTCAGTACCCTGTATGTCAAATTTCGAGTCTGTAGTCTTAAAATTGACAGAGTTATTGCGTAGAGAAATGTACACAACACGTTCACTTTTACAGATAGATAGATAGATAGAAAAACAAAAATATATACGTATAGATAAATATATATGGAAACAATTTTGTGTTTACTGCACACTTTTTACGCAAATATTATGCAAGTATAAATCATGTAGAATATCTGCATGAATATAATTACACGTAATACTTAACTAAAGAGGATCATCTCATAAGAAAACCGAAAAAAAACTAATAGGGAATTAATTAAAATGAATGTTTAAAAGAATATGCAAATGACCTAGATCTTTTGCAGATGAATGCAATTCCACGACCCATATATAAGAAAGTTTTATTTTCTTTTTAAATAGAAAAGAGGGTTTTTAATATGAATATTAATACACACAAAAGAAAAACGAATTTATAGGAGTATATATATATATATATATATATATATATATATATACAGACCCCGCTATTTTACATACTGTTAGTGCTGTGCTCCCCTTGAAGGGAGTACTACATAACAGGAGCTAGTCATCTCCTATACTTGAAAGTTGTGAGAAAATTATATATGTATATATAGTCATCCACATACAGCGCTGTTTCACAGCTCATCAGCACGGCTAGACAATCAACTACCTCAAGCCAGGATCGAAACCCGACCACTCATATGACAGCCGGAGCTTCTAACCGTTGCGCTATTTGGCTGCTGCTATGCAGGCAGTGAATTAACAATGTTTGGCATTGTCCAAATACCTAAGCTCAATTTGTTTACACAATTTGTACATACATACATATATATATATATATATATATATATATATGTATCAACTTTTTCTACCCCATTATAAATGATCACCTTCAAATAAAGGTGTCATTTTATAATCCTGAAGAAGGCCCTTTGAAAATTGAGGACGAAACGTTGATAGTTTTCTTATGCTATAGTTTTTCCTTTTCTCTTTCACATAACGTCATCCCGTTGTATCTATTTTTATTCATAAATACTAGCGGGACCTGTGGAAATTCCACAGGGGACTCATTCATATGTAATATATTGATGTTGACATTCTGTAGATGTTCAGTGTAAATGGAGACGCTCTGATATTATTGTAGCTTTTTTGTTAAAACTGCAAAAGTATTTATTTAAGCAAGCACGAATGCCTGGTAAAACCTGGTTGTAAAGTACGCTTAAATATGATATTTCAATTCTTGCAGATTTTGTATATATTATTATAGAGTTAATATTCTATCGATTTTTATATATTATAAAGTTGCGATTTCAAATTAAAAAAAAATATATTCACAAGACTTGAGTACATTAACTTGAATCAAAACCCAAATAAAAATTTATGAGGAAAAAAAAAAAAATATATATATATATATATATATATATATATTCTATAATATAAAGCTGAATGTGTGTGTGTGTGTGTGTCTGGTCACGAATAGGCTCCTATATGGTTGACTATTTTAAAAAACTGATTACATATAATGATAGAAGATGTATCGAGACACAGGAATAGGTATGTTTGATCTGGCAGAACGGTGGTTCATTAAAATTGTGGGGTCTGCGTTCGCGCCTGGTCCACAAAGTATGGAAATAAAAAATTTAAAAAAACGTTTACAAGTGTTTTTGATATAGACGTACATAAGAATACTTTGATAAGTATGTTTTAACTTAAATAGGGATGGTATAATAAAATTGTGGGGTCTGCGTTCACGCCTGGCCACCATAGAATGGAAATAGGCACAAACTTTAATAAAGACTTTTCATATCTATCCGCATAAGTATACTTTGATAATTATGTTTCAGTTTGAAGAAATTATGGTATAATAAAATTATGGAGTGTTCGTTCGCACCTGACCTCCATAGAATGGAAATATGTCACAAAATTTAACAAGGTTTTTTAGTATAGATCCACAGAATATTGTGATAAGTGTTTCAGCATGAACAGGTATGGTATAATAAATTATGGGGTTTATCTATTTTATTTTTACTTATTTTACGTATTAATATAATGTTTATATACATATGTAAGCCTTATATATTATTTAATTGGAATTCATTATTGAGATGAGTATTATTTATATCAATTTTATGTTGTGAAACAACAACTAATAAAGATGAGAATAATAGTCCGCAATAAATAAATTAATATAAATAATACTCATCTCAAGAATGAATTCCAATTAAATAATATATAAACCATTCGGTACAAACCCGACCATAGGAGATCAGATAATAAATCCCAAAGCCGGCCAGAGGCTTACTTGGTCAAAACGTGGTGAGACGACAACAACTACGGATGACAGTGATTGCTGAGAATGCAGTTAGGAGATTCAAAGTTCCTATCCGTCGCAGTTACCACCTGACGAAGACCAGATGAATAGTTGGCCGAAACGTTGTGAAACAACCAATAAAGTTGAGAATAATAGTCCGCAATAAATAAATTAATATAGTCAAGCCTTTTTATATACATGTGTACATTCATATCTATCGATCAGAGTAATAATTAGTGCTGGGATGGTTAATCAGAATCGGAATTCGATCGATGCCTCCGTTCAATCTCGAAAGACAAAGGATATCCTCTGTAGGGGCAGCTGCACGTGTAATTGTGAAGCAAGGGTTGTGCAATACTTAACCGCACCTCTCCTGAATTGACACTGTTTGAGTTCAGTGGCAATGAAAAGACCAGGACGACTGGAAACAATGCCGAGATAAGCAGAGAGCACATACAGCACCTGGAAGTCCCAAATGGTCACCCATTTACTACCGACCAGGTTCAACGTTGCTTAACTTTGGTGATCCAGCGGGAACCAGTGTGTCAACGTGATACGCTATAATCCCATAACTAATGTATACCCATTAACCCTTATCCTCGAGTGGCCTCCGGGCCTTGATAAGTAGTGACTCCGTCGTTTAAAAAAAACAAAAAAAAACAAAAAAAAAACTATTCTTCAAAATTTTTTTCAGCTTTATGCGATCATGCCCAGTTCTTTTTCTTTTCTTTTTGTTTTTTTTTTGGGGAGGGCAGCAATATGTAATTTCCTGAGGATATGTTATTTCCTTAGGGATAGTATTTTCTGTCGGCTGAAGGAAATCATTTCATTTTCCTTCCTTTTCACCTAAATAAACACTTGTTGTTTGAAATGCAATCAAAGTCTTCCTTTTCCTTTTTTCCTTCCAATTTGGTGCCATCTGCTCGCGTCTCTTTTTGCCATTCAGTTCTCATCGGATAAGCTCACTCAGCATTTTCCACGCTGGTTTTTGTTGTCCACCGGCATTGCCAAGTGAGACTCACAGAAAAATGGAATTTAAACTGCAGAAGTACCAATAAATAAATGAAATAAACAGTGGAAAAAATGTAAAACTTTACAGTTAAATATTTAGTGATTTATAAAGAATCGCAATCAGTAATAGTATCGGAATCGGGAATTTATTACGGAATCAGGGGAAAATATTGGAATCGTCCCATCACTAGTAATACTAAAAATATAATATTGATATTCATGAGAAAATTTCAAGCACGTTCCACTTACCATTTTGCGAGTAACAGGGAACGACCTGTCCCAGAATTTCCGATGATCAACAACAGTGGCTGAGGGCCACCAGCATGAATTTTCCTATATATATTGTTGCCTGTCTAGCTGCACTGATCAGCTGTGAAACAGCGAAACAGTACTGTATGTGGATGACTATATATATATATATATATATATATATATATATATATATAAGATATGAGATTGAAAAATACAAAAAATAATTGGTCAAAAAAGTTTACATATTTTTATCTGCTTTTATTATAAGGGGGTGAAAAAAATAAATAAATAAACATAAAATATAATTGAAAATTGTATCAATTCTGTGCTTCCATACTTCAATTGAGAGACACAGGTGCCAACTTCCGGCGTATTTAAGAGTTAGCGTCCCCTTTTATGCATTATTATCGAAAAATGTAAAACTCTATTTAGTGATTTATAAAGAATCGGAATCGTAATACTATCGGAAACGGGAATTTAGTATGGAATCGGTAATTGTATCGGAATCGGGGGAAAAATATTGGAATCGTCCCATCACTAGTAATACTAAAAATATAATATTGATATTCATGAGAAAATTTCAAGCACATTCCACTTACCATTTTGCGAGTAACAGGGAACGACCTGTCCCAGAATTTCCGATGATCAGCAACGGTGGCTGAGGGCCACAAGCATGCACGTGTGCGTTCAATTGTTCGTAATACTGAAGAAGAAGAAAAAAAAAGAATACAACAATCTTTTTGCAACGAGAATACGAGTTGCTTTCAATAAGTCTTCAGACGTTTTTTTGTACGGGCATTCAATTGTTCGTAATACTGAAAAAAAAAACAAAACAAAAAAAAACCCCAAAGAATACTACAATTTTTTGCAGACAGAATATTTTACTGGAATGTGTTCTGATGAACTTGTTGCACTTATACTCCCTTGACGTACAACAAAATCTCACCCCTTCACTGTTTATGTCCCTAAATGCTAAAAAAGCTTTCTATTCTAATAGTTTCTTCCCTCGAACAGCTAGACTTTGGAATTCCCTTCCTGCTGCCTGCTTCCCTGGCTATACTGATATGCAGAAGTTTGAATGTAACATGAACAAATATCTTGTTAATCTTTTCTAGACATGGCCCCAAATAGTAGCCCCTTACGTCCAAGTGGCGATATGCTTCGTAAGGGATGAATATGAGTTTAAAAAAAAAAAAAAAAAAAAAAGAATACGAGTTGCTTTCAATAAGTCTTCAGACTTTTTTTTGAGTACAGGCATTTAAAATTACTGCAGACTCTTGAAAAGTCACTATGTTATTGCTATACAACTTTTGAGATGACTGACGAATTTTTATTCTTTCATATCTGTTGTCGTTTTGTTTTACGGCATATCAACCCTTTTCAGCTTATTTAATGCCGAATCTGGTGATTTTGAAGAACGACTTTTTAATGAGGTATATTTGTTTTTTAAGTCGTATTCTATTCAACCCATAGTTGGGACCCTAACAGGTACTACCACTCCGGGTCAGAGTGGACCTGGGAGCAATGGCAATTAAAAGGTAGCTCCACACTCCCTAAGGCCTGCAAGCTGGGGTCTCACCATCGGATATAGTTTAAGGTCATATCCAGGATCTTTATGCTTTCAGATTCAAATAAACAGCTACAGCAGGAATTGGAATACGCCCTACTAAAGCCTGATTGTCACAGCTGGCAAATTTCAAAAATGCAATCTGGATGTGAGGACACTTTAGAAGACCGATATGTAATAAAATTTTGTTTGAAACTTGGAAAAATTGCTACATAAACGTATGGAATGCTTCAGACTGCTTTTGGCCCATCTTGCATGAATCGAGCATCAGTTTTTGAGTGGCATAAGATATTCAAGAAAGGCAGGGAGTCTGTGTTGGATGATGAGAGGTGTGGGAGCAGTAAGGAAGTCTGAAAACCAGAGTTGATTGGCCAAATAAAGAATTTCATGAATAAGAACCATCGTGTTTCTATAGAGAACAGACAAATGGTAATGAATTATTAGGTCCAATCCCTCTTTTGTCCTGGGTGGAGGTGCAAAAATGTGGAAATTAAATTGGTGTGAGAGGAAGAAACAATGAAAGAGAGGTAGAAAGAAAAAAGAGAGGGAGGAGGAGAGAGAGGAGAAAATGTAATAGAAGAAACTACTCACAAAAGCAGCAGCACACCTGTTTAGTGTGTTGGTTTTAGGTTTCGCATAAAGGAAAACTTTTTTATATGCAGTATTCTTTGTCATATGAGGGGAATAGTTGCTTTAAGACTGATGAATTGGGGAGGACAAACATCGGAGTTGAAATTTGTTGGCGCCAATTGTGGTGTTAGTGAAAAGGAGTTCTGTCAGTTTTCCTTTTGGGGATTGCAAAAAAAGTCACAGAGATAAAAAGACAGCAGATGGAATGAGAGAGAGAAGGGCGAAGAGAGAGAGAGAGAGAGAGAGAGAGAGAGAGAGAGAACAGGAAAGAGAATGTGAGAGAAGGTGGGGAGAGAGAAAGGGAGAGAGAGAAGAGGGAGAAAGAAAAAAGGAGGGGGAGAAGGGGAGAGAAAAAGAAGGGGAAGAGAGAAAAAGACAAAGAAAGAAGGGAAGTGAGAAAGAGAGAAGGGGAAAGAGAAAGAGAGAGAAAGAAAGAGGGAAGAGGGAGAAAGAAAGAGGGAAGAGGGAGAAAAAGAGAGAAAGAAAGGGGAAGCGAGAAAGAGAAAGAGAAGGGGGAGAAAAAGAGAGAGAAAGAAGTGGGGAGAAGAAAGAGCTAGTCACAGTTAACGAAACGAGTTTCATTACCTTTTCAAATCCCAGTTCACAACTAGAAGAGAGGGCCGCATTGAGGGCCACCATATGTTCATAATCACAGTGTACATCCCAGAGAGCCCCTCCGCAGAGCTGTTCAGGGCCTTCAAGTTCAGAATAACCACAGTCGCTTTCTTGTTTCTCCTTTCTAGCATCTATGCCGAGTTCCTGCAAAAAAAAAGTAAATAAAAATTGGTTAAAAACTTGTGAAAGTACCTGCCTCTGTGTTTCTTAAATCCACCATTAATGTATGGTTGGCTTATTGTTTCGCCATGTTTTTCTTATGTCCGCTAATTAGCTTCTTTTTTTTTTTTTTACAAATGAATCACCACTTATCAAGGCCCGGAGACCACTCGATGATAAGGGTTAAATAGTGTACAGTGGTCAAAAGGACAATATCATAGTCATCGTTAGAAGTGTAAATTTGGTAAATTGGATTACTTAAGGGGAATGGCTCATCAAGAACTTGTTTACGTTGGACTTGAAGACGGCCATATTGTAGTCAGCTGGAAAGCAGGCAAGCGGAACAGAGTTCCACAGGTGTGCAGTTCTAAGAAAGAAGTTCTGTTCATGGAATCAATAAGATGTGAAGGGTAAGTTTGTGTAACATTAAAAAACGTCTGAGCTCTAAACAACGAAACAGTGATCTTAAAGGAATAGAAGAAGAAAAGACAAAAAAAAATGAGAAGAGAAAAAGAAAAGGTATAAGACAAAGAAGAAGAAGAAGAAGAAGAAGAAGAAGAAGAAGAAGAAGAAGAAGAAGAAACTTACCATCTTCAAAATCTGTTCAATCTCATTGAACGCCCATTCGGCTCCCTGGGTAGGGGTACTGTAGCCATCCAGAATACGAGCATTTCCAGACTGAAGAACTTGATTGTTGATTTTGTACAACTCGGAATCATACCTACAAGAAAAGGAAATATTCAAAATGTTGATAAAAACATGTGGAGTTGCTTTGCCTATATAATAATGTAATATATTTGCTTATATAGTCTATATCTATACATAAAAGTGAACGTGTCTGTGTGTCTGTCTGTGTACATTTCCCTACGCAATAACTCTGTCAATTTTAAGACTACAGGCTCGAAATTTGACATACAGAGTACTGAGATTTGGGAAAATCTTTGTAATCCGTTTTCGGAAAGAAATTTGGCTGTTAAGGGGTCAAAGTTCAACGACTTGACCTTTGAGAACTCTACCAAACTCCTCCGCCGATTTTGGATCTAAACACTTGAAATTTTAGATATAGGTTCCTTGGACATGGATCTAACTTAATAACTTGATTTGATCCCAAAACAATAAATGTTAAGGGGTCATAATAGGGTTCAAAGTTTAAAAAAACTGACCGTTTTTTTTTTTTGTTTTTTGTTTTTTTTGCTCAAAATACACATCCAAACACCCGGGCAACACCGGGCAGAAATGCTAGTCATGTATAAAGTAATATATTTGCTTATATAATAATGTAATATACCCTAGGAAAACCGTAAAATTGGCAAACACCAATGTAGATGAGATTGCAGTGCTTGAATCACAAAGTGATTCCTATGAACTATAAAAATGAAATGCCTACAATTGCTTTCCTTCTCTGCTTCATTGGAATTTGCTTTCTTCTTCGCTCTGCAAAGCAAGGAAGTTTTTACATGGATGTGTGAACTCAAAAGTATTTTCAGCCAATGGAAATCTTTCCAAGCTCCAGAAAATAACACTTATACATGAAAGTAATAAGCCAGCAAGTATTTTTTTTTTTGCCAGGGGGGAAAATGTTGTAAAGAATCTTTTTTTTTTTTTTTAAAGTGTACTTAATTATCAAATTTAATAATGCACCCATTTAAAAATATTTTTTTTAAATGAGATTTTTTTTTACCAATTCTTTTTTTTTTTTTTTTTTTTTTGATAATGCAGCTAACAATGTTTATTTTTTCAGAGATCTAGTGATGTAAATACCAGACAATTTAAACCTATTTTGGGTCATGCCCCACCTAGGCATATCTAAAATCCTGATGCCTCCCCTTTGTCATATTAGTAGCAGTAGTAGTAGTAGTATTAGTAGTAGCAGAACTACTACTACTACTACTTGCATATATTATATATATATATATATATATATATATATATATATATATATATCGCACACACATACACGGCCGGATGCTCCCCTTAATACAAAGATTCACTATGAAACAATTCACTGTTGTTGTTGTTGTTAATAATAATAATAATAATAGTAGTAGTAGTAGTAATAATAATAATAATAATAATAATAATAATAATAATAATGAAAAAAATAACTCATTCTCAAATTGCCCTATAGTCTTTGGTATAGTAAGCCCAAGGGTGCACGTCCTGCCCATGACCCACCAAAATATTGCCATGCGCCCCATGTTGGGAATGACTGATTTAAACAGATTACTATGCATGATCGCCAAATACAATTTTGGACCAGTCCCATAAATCCACCGGCAATTCCTTTTGAGAATGGAAACAGAAAAACGATCTTCATAATAGCCGTCAATTGCCTAACCGTGGCCTTTGTATTTTTTTTGTAACTTTTAGTGAAATGGCCTTTCATTTATGACGGTCATGGGAAACTGCTAAAATAATTAACACTGCCAGTGAGCTATTAATTTTGAATGAATTATGGGATACCAACCAACCCACGAAAGAGAACAGACTTTTGCTGATCGATAATGAAAATTGTTAGCACAAATAAAATGGCGATAGATTAGAATTCAGAAAACAAGACGTCTGTTAAAAAAAAATTGGCCAATATATGGAATTGTGGCGAGTTAACTGTGAAATGCGAACTCAAAAGTATTTGCAGCCTATGGGAATCTTTTCAAACCACAAAAAAGTAACACCTATACGTGAATGTAGTAAGCCAGTATAAACTTTGAAATTCTTATATGATCTCATCAAAAAAATCAAGGATGAATCGGATATGCTGGTATGGTTATGTAGAACATACATCCTCCATCCATTCATTCATTTAATTAATTGGCAAAGAATAAACGTACAAGCAGTTGCCATTTACAAGGGAAAAAAGTCAGTGAGAACTTAGGGGGAGGGGTATGTACAAAGAGAAACTATACAGGGGGAAAACCATAGAGGTCCGACCAGCGTCTGTCCATCAGTCAACCGAACGAAAAAGAAGAACCCAAGAAGGCCTCTTCAGCACCCCACCCTGACCTTTGACCAGAATGGGAAGGTGAAAAAACTCAATGACTCACATACTAAGCCTTTTATCACATGTGCACACACACACACATATATATATATATATATATATATATATATATATATATATTGTATTGGTAGTAATTATTTGTTTGTTTAAAACAAAATATATAAGTGTGTCACCCAAAAGAGTGCTCAATGTTTAGACAGAACCAAAATAAGTGAATTTAGTTTACAAACAAATGGCTACACATAAGCATACATGTTTCAGCGAGTGGCCTGACGAAGCGATTCCCTTACTGGGTTTTCGCTGAAACATGTATGCTTATGTGTAGCCATTTGTTTGTAAACTAAATTCACTTATATATATATATATATAGATATATATGCTCTACAAGTACAGAATTAACGCACACACACACACACACACATATATATAGATATATATGCTCTACAAGTACAGAAGTAACATACACACACACATACACACACACAATGCCACGCTGCCAAATATTCAAATACACACATATTCACACAATGAACATTTTAACTATGAATGTTTACTTACTTTTCCCGAAAACAGAATATGGCAGGTCTCACCCCAGGGCTGTCCAAGTGACCCCAACTGTACTCCCAACTATTGAATCTGTGAGGAAAGAGAGTATTCAAAGCTGATTATATGTAATGTTAATATCCAAATATCTTAAAAGATGACAGTACAAGTGTGGATGAAAAATTTTGTAGAATTTCTCAACATTCATTTAAATTCATGCAGATTTCATATTTTTTATTACAGAGCCAATTCTCTGTTGAATATTATATTGTACCTAATATATATAGTACTAATTTCAAAAGTTTAAAAAATGAATTGAGTACTATCAGTTAGAATCGAAACCAAAATATTTAGCGCTCCAGCTGTGCTCCCTCATTTAGTGCTCCAACCGTGTTCGCTAATGTTTGAGCTAACTCGACAGATAAGAAAGTTATAAAATCAAACCATTATGATTAATTTACGCAAACAAACAAAAATATGTCAGCAAGTTGAAATAAACATTTCGGGTTTCAACTTGACGACTTCCGTATACATTATTCATCCATCCAAACAAAGATTTCACTCGTTAGAAACCATCCTTGGTGTATGATTACTATTTCCAGTTAATTTCAGTGTTATGTGATCGGTATTTTAAGTGTTTGTTGGTTAAATATTTACACACAAACACACACACATGCATACATAAAAAAAAAAGGCTTCCTTCAGTCTGGACAGACTATGGACACCCATGGTAACGGTGCCTGCGCGTGGAATTTTTGTGGCAAGAGTTGCACAATCTCCAACCACACCTCTCCTGAGTCGACATTGTTGAATACCAGTCACAAGTGATGGTACAGGACGACTGGAAACAAATGCCGAGATAAGCGGAAAGCACATGCATCATCTAGAATTCTCAAATGGTCACCCATCTGGTACTAGCTAGGCTCAACGTTGCTTAACTTCGGTGATCTGACGAGAACCGGTGTGCCAATGTGTTTATGCCATACATACATACATACCGTAGATACATACATACCATACATACCGTACATACATACATACCTACGTACGTACCGTACATACATACATGCCATACATACATACATGCCATACATACATACATACCGTACATACATACATACTGTACATACATACATGCCGTACATATGTACATACCGTACATACATACATACATGCCGTACATGCATTCATATTGTACATACATACATACATACATACGTACATGATGATTGCAACGTCTTGTCAGACGAGTGCCGCTCCCTCAGATATTTAAAATCCATGAGCCCAAATGCCTGAGGGAGTATCTATACAAATATGATGTTACAGAGTCTTAGCTTTGTACGACAGCTAAGTCTCTCTCTCTCTCGGTTCAAAATGTTGAGATCCAGCAACAAGCAAGAGCAAGATAGCCAGCAACAAGTTAAACTGCAGACCAGCTTAATGCGGGTACTGGTCTTCCGCTTTATGGTTTTTTAAATCAGAGATGTGCTTCTCCTAGAAAGGTTGCCTTCACCACGGCTTACGGGAGCCCTCTCCACCCCAATACACATATACACATACACAAATATACACGGTGCTAGTTGGCCGTTGACCCAGAAAAAGAGTTCATTCGCCCTTTGGAAGGTCTTGTTTTTAATCCTTCAGGGAGACTAGCCGCCCTCCTCACCAAACAAGTCTGGTGGGGGAACCAGTTTAGTCGCCGGTGACCCGACCATGAGGCAGGTAGTACTGGGTTACATGGTACCAGTAGCACATGACATGACCTGACACACGTACATACATACATACATACATTCATACATACAAACATACCGTACATACATACATACATGATGATTGCAACGTCTTGTCAGGCGAGTGCCACTCCCTCAGACATTTAAAATCCATGAGCCCAAATGTCTGAGGGAGTATCTATACAAATATGATGTTACAGAGTCTTAGCTTTGTACGACAGCTAAGTCTCTCTCTCGGTTCAAAATGTTGAGATCCAGCAACAAGCAAGAGCATTTGCATTTTTAAGGTGCTGGTTATGGTCCTGTTGTCATAACCTGGATCGGTAGAGAGCATGAGTTGTACAGCGGTGCATCTCCGATTTCAATTGTTGAACATTGCGTCACTTTCAGACATGATAGAAGACTCCTATCACTTTTGGGATTTGTACACAACTGGCCAACTAGTAGATGGTCTGCAGCAAAGAAAAGAAAACCGGCTTTCATCAAGCGGAAATGGAATCATGTTGTCTTTTCTAAGGCGAAAATTTTATTGTTCCACTCTGTACTTGATCATATTAAGTGATTTTTTTTTTTTTTTTAAAACGCAAACTTCATTCCATAACGGGCATGTACACCATGGAGATTTTTCTTTATCTTTGTTTTTTAATATCTTCACTAAACTGCACAAGCAGCAAACAAAAGCATACCTGTTTGGTTCCTGTCCCATAAATGCCAAACACAGATTTGACATTTGTATTTGTTTCTTGATAGCTTGCAGGTGATGTTCAAATGCCTGCAAAAAAAACAAAGAAAAAACATCTTCATGACAAAAATATACAAAAAAAAAAAAAACGGAATGGACCTAGATTTATTTAAAAAAAAAAAAAAAAAAAAAAAAAAAACTTGGAGCTATCTGCGTTTTGAATTTCTAATGGCTGTGTTCGTTGGGGAAGCAAAAAAGAAAACCCAAATATTTTTCACTATTCACAATAACATCCAGTGTGAAAGCACCTGAAGATGATCAAAGGTTACATCTGCCGAAACGTGGAAAAAAAAACAACCAGGATGAGAGCAATAGTCCAAACAATCCAAATAATACAAAAAAGAAAATCATCAATCCTTATCTCAAAAATATACAAACATTATATCAATTAAGATGTTTTGAATTTCAATTTCTTCTTAAGCTTCAAGTTTTAGACATTTTCTAGGTTCAAAACCACGTAATATAACGATTCAAGATTACTCTTTCTTTACGTGCATTCCATCGGCGATGTTTCTGACAAAGGGGAAAGAATTGCTGTTTTCTGAATCAGAATCCATCCGTCCCACACTTATCTATGGCTAGTTCTTGATCTTGAAGCAGTATTTCTTTAGCTCCTTATATCAAGGTCCTGGACATGACCTTAAACTATATCCAGTGGTGAGGCCCCAGCTTGCGGGCTTTGGGGAGTGTGAAGCCACCCTTTAATTGCCATTGTTCCCAGGTCCGCTCTGACCCGGAGTGGTGGTACCTGTTAGGGTCCCAACTATGGGTTAAATAGAAACTGACTTGAAAACAACAAATATATTCTATTAAAAAAATTTTCTTCAAAAATCTTTGGATTCGACATTAAATAACCTGAAAAGGGTTGATATGCCGTAAAACAAAAACAACCAATCAACCATCTTATATCAAGTGGCTTCATGCCTTATCTTGAGCGATTTCCATATTAAAAAAAAAAATGGATGGTAACATGTATTCCATCAACGATGTTTCTGACAAAGGGGAAAGAATTGCTGTTTTCTGGATCAGAATCCATCCGTCCCACACTTATCTATGGCTAGTTCTTGATCTTGAAGCAATATTTCTTTAGCTTCTCATATCAAGTGGCTTCATGCTTTGTCTGGAGTGATTTCCATATTAAGAAAAAAAAAAAGAAAAAATGGATGGTAACATTTAATGCTGCTAAGACTAAGCTTCTTTCCTTTAATAATTACAAGAAAACTTTTCAACTATTAATTGTCCGGACTAACAAGACACTACCTGAGAGCTCATCCTTGGCTTATCATTCACAGGCAACATGGAACAAAAACATTGAGGACATTGTCAATCGAATGTTAATGCACCTGAAGATGGTTGGCAGTTACTTCGGCCGAAACGGTGTGAAAAAAACAAGCAAGATGAGAACGATAGTCCAAACAATCTAAACAATGCAAAAAAGAATTATAAATCCTCATCTCAAAAATATACAAACATCATATTAAACAGTATTTTAATAATAAAAATAATACACAACGTTAAGAATGAGAGTTCAATAGAAATGTTTTTTTAATTTGAATTAAATAAAATACACATCAAGTGCGCTTGAAAGCCAAATCACGATTTGGCCTGCCTTGATAGAGTTCAAAATAGACTTCGTAGCCTCGTAGGAGATGTCCTTTTCTCTTCCTTGCAACCTCTATCTCACAGAAGAGATGTTGCGAGTTTGTCTCTGATGTATCGTTATTTTCATGGAAAGTGTTCGACTGAGCTTCAATCTATGGTCCCCCCCTCGCCAAACTTTCACAAGACACACTCGTCTAGCTGTAAACACTATCAATAATTCCCCCCACTCTTTATCTGTGCCTAAACCTAAACGTTGATTCCATGAACAAAGCTTCTGTCTTAGAACTGCACGTCTGTGGAATTGTTTTCCGTTTTCCTGCTTTCCGGCTGACTACAATATGGTTGTGTTCAAGTCTAACGTAAATAAGTTCTTGATGAGCCGTTCCATATAAGTTATCAAATTTACCAAATTTTCATTACTAATGATTACTATATTGTCCAATTTCTACTGTACACTCTTTAACCCTTATCCTTGAGTGGCCTCTTGGCCTTGATAATGTGGTGATGACTATGTAAAAAAAAAAAAAAAAAAAAAAACGCCAGATACAATGCGCGGCTCTATACTGATATCTTTCTCCAAATTTACAACATGGCAAGGAAGAAGAAAAGAAGAAAAGAAAAAAAGAAACAAAACAACATACTGAAAATGGAGTATACCTCCGAAATATATTTGTAATAAATTTCAAACAAGTAAAATATTTGTTTATTTTCCTAATATTACGTTGTGATTTGGTTTTCAAGTGCACTTGATGCGTATTTTATTTTATTCAAATTAAAACAACGTTATTTATTTTCTCTTTCTTCCATTCTCCATTTCTTTCTTTCCTACGTTATTCCTTCCTTTCTTGCTTTTTTGTTTTATTTTACTTCAGTCGAAGTTCTCAGAAATCAAGAGCCCCCCTACCTGGGGCAAACACTTGAACTCTATATGAGACATGGATATTCGAATGTTGCATTAAAGTTCTTTATCTCTCAAACACTGAGTTAGTAAAGAAATTGAGAACATAATTTTCCTCTCCCCAATTAACCATTTTCATACGTTGTAGGATATCTTTCGTTTTCGTCTCTTGATCTTACTGGATTCCAAGATAAGAATTTATCTAGTCTGGTGGAGTATCCAGCTTCGTGCTATTACTTGAGGTAACATCACTTGTAAAAGCTAATGTAAGTTAGCCACAGTAAGGATATCTTATTTGGACAGCGAATACGAAATGTGATTTTAGATCATCATATAACGATTAGATCACTCTGACTGAAGTAAAAAAGATTTCAAAATAAAATGTTTAAATTCAACATTATTTCACGTGGTTAAAGGTAGCCGACTGGATACGGTCTTTGCAAATCAGGCCAGAGTTAAGCGTGACACCCTGCACTGAAGATTCCCGAAAGGATGAAACATTAGTGTCTGTAAGTATTTAATTATTATAGTAAAAAATAATATTATATATATATATATATATATATATATATATATATATTTGTTTATTGTTATATAAACATGCTCACATCCCGCTGCTACAAATAGCCACTTGTTTCAATCAAACAACAGATATCATCAGGCAGCGACTTGACTATTCAAAAGTTCAATGAATAATCTTTAATAATAAGTTTATTCATTGAACTTTTGAATAGTCAAGTCGCTGCCTGATGATATCTGTTGTTTGATTGAAACAAGTGGCTATTTGTAGCAGCGGGATGTGAGCATGTTTATATAACAATAAACAAGTATTATCAGCTCTTTTTATTGAGCACTATCTAACAACCTCGTTGAATTCATTAGTCCATTACTTTTGAATATTAAAAAACCCGAGTATATATATATATATATATATATATATATATATATATATATATATATATATATATATATTTATTTATTTATCAGTGGTGAAAAAACCGGACTAGAGTGCTCAATGTGTAGCAAGAGCAGTATATAGGAAATTTATTACTGTGAGTCCAGAATGAGTTTACATATTGTTTCAGCTGGAGTCCATCTATGAATTCTGACGATGCTAGTCGGATATTTCCTCTTCTTTTTGAGGATTTTCCCCTAGCTGAAACAATATGTAAACTCATTCTGGACTCACAGGAATAAATTTCCTATATATATATATATATATATATATATATATATATATATATATATATATATATATATATATATATATATATATATATATATTCAGTAAGATTTTTAGGTAATAATAAGTTTTCTGCATTCCGTTTCCGTGAGAATTCATCAGGAATATTAAATGCATATGAATTTAAAATTGTCGCCCTAGAAAAGACGACATGATTCCATTTCCGTTTGATGAAAACCAGTTTTCTTTTTTTGTTGCAGACCATCTACTAGTTGGCCAGTTGTGTACAAATAAATCCCAGGAGCGATAGGAGCATTTTATCATGTCTTAAAGTGACACAATGTTCAACGAGCAAGATCAGAGATGCGCCGCTGTACAAATCATGCTCTATACTAATCCAAGTTATAACAACTGGCCCATTGCCAGCACCCTCAAAATGAATAGCTGGATTGCCAAAAATAACAGGGACATGCCCACGGTGATCACCATGTTTTGGCCAACTAATCCTCTGGCCAGCTTTGGGTAGGATTGAAACCGCTATCTTCAGACAATGCTCACCTGGAACCATAGAGACTCAACACCTCTATCTACTATGCCACGGGCCCTGACCACTATCACTACTCGAACAACCTAGAAATGATCAGAGTATCTATGGAGTGCAACAGATTTGTTAGCCTCCCTATTGTCTGTTAATATATGAACTTCCTCATCATTTCTGGCTCCATGGTGAGCGGGAGGGTGGATAAAAAGTGAGTGAAGCAACAGAAATGATCGAAGTAAGCTTACCATTGTTGAGAGGCTGACATTGTCATCGACGTGCATGTTGACCACCATAAGGGTCCGCCCTTCACCCTGGCATAGGGCTGAAAGTTTGGGCATGTATTCCTGTCATATAAAAACAAATGCACATAATTTTAAATAATTAGAAAAACAAATGCACATAATTTTTTAAAATTAGAAAAAATATATGCATTATTTTAAATAATTTTGGTACTTGTGCATTTAACGAACCAGACGTAACTCAGCATTTGCTCGGCTTTGTCCGGCGCATGACGTCAACAGCCGGATAAAACCGAGCGTTGGCGATAAAATAAAAACAACGCTACAACAAAATAACTGTACAATGAAATTGTAAAATGTAGAAACAGAAAAAAAATTAAATAAATAAAAAGCAAACACCTACCGTTCATTTATGTTTTTTTTTTTTAAATTATTGTTTGGAATTGTTTTCTGTTTTCAAAATAAATACATATAAGACAAGTTTTTTTTTGTTAACTTTTTTTTTTGTCTGAACTGTTTTTTGTTTGTTTTTTTTTCAATTTTTAACGTAAAAAAAAAGGGGGGGCAGGAACAAGGATTATTTGTACATTCTTTTTCGCCAGAAACAAGGATTTGTAGAAAAGTTTGATAGAAAAGTAACTTATCTTGCCTTTGATAATATTTGTTATATATTTGTTTTTCGAATCTATGTGTACAGTAATACAAACCCCTTTTTATTTATTAGTGGAAGGTGGGTTTCGGCCTTCCTATTTGGTACAGTGACCAAGAAACCCTCCTTTTCGGCGGGGTCGTATCCACCGAAGACCCAGACCAGTGTCACAAGTCTGCTGGCGGTTAAAAACGGACTCGTCGATTTCTACCGTATGGCCTGGGCCTCCAATCTGCCGGGGATTCCTAAGAAAATAGTCCCTGCATATATCACGCAGGAAAATTTTCCAATCCACGATTGTGTGGCGAGAACGTAACCCACATTCGCGATGGAGATTTTTTGTAGATGCCATCTCGAACGCCCATAAGTATATTATTTTTATGATACACGCAATGGTTAGTCGGGATTTTGAGAAGAAGGTCCCAATCCTAATGGAGGTCTATCGACGACATGTTACACTTCTACACCTCCAACCGTAACCGTCGGAAAGGCTTGTTCTCTTTGCAAGTACACAATCCTGGCTAAAATGTAAATAAACACCTTTTCTCTTCTGCCAACAATTTCCGTTGCTGGCAAAAGTTTAGTGCAGCCTCTGGGGTCTGGAGCTGGTCCGCAAGGTTTGTAATATTCATTATTATTTCGTCAGTTATCTTTTTAAAACAAATTTTTTTTTTAAAACTCTCTTCAAATAAGCGTTTCTTGAGTTGTGACACTCTTCCAATTGATAGCGAAATTCTCGTCTGCTTAATCGGCAACGCTCGGTTATATCCGGCTGTTGACGTCATGCGTCGGACAAAGCCGAGCAAATGCTGAGTTACGTCTGGTTCGTTAAATGCACAAGTTGACCCCCCCCCCCAAAAAAAAATGGACTAGCTCCATTTTGCATAGTCATCGAGAATTTTTGAAACTTTTTAAAGGTTAGAGATCACCATTTTGTCATATTCATCTAACTGACCTTGTTTTCGGTTAAAATGACAAACAAATTCTCTACAATTTAGATCCAATTTATTCAAAAGTATGTACTACAGAAATTGTTATAGCGATACAAAAGAGGGGTAAATAAACGTGGCCAGAGATAAGTTACTTTTGATAGCAATTCTTAAAAGTCGTCCATCACATACCAGTTATGTGTCGGACAACTCACAAAGTTTTGTTCAAGCAACCTTCACTCCTATGGGTGTATTGCGTTCACATTAGTGTTGGGACAATTAATCGGAATCAGAATTTAGAATCAGAAAAATCAGAACTTTTTGAGGTATCAGAATTGGTATTGAAATCGGAAAAATATTTTGCCTAATTTTTGATACCAAAAACGATTCTTTTAGTTGTTTTTTTTTAATTTGATTTTGTATAAAACAAAATCTTCCATTTATGTTAAATAATAAATAGTTATTGATTTTAAACAACCAGTAAAATCAAAAATCTATAGATAATCTCCCATAATTTTGTTTTTACTGTTGAAAAAATATCTGCACATTTAACGTTTTTTTTTTTTTTTTTTTGGTAATTGGGAAAAAATAACAACTCTATAGCTAAATATTTAAAGATTTATAAAGAATCAGAATCCGTAATTTAGTATGGAATCGGTAATTGTTTCGGAATCAGTAATTTAGTATGGAATCAGTAATTGTATCGGAATCTGTAATTGTATTGAAATTGGTAATTTAGTATGGAATCGGTAATTGTATCGGAATCAGTAATTTAGTATGGAATCAGTAATTGTATCGGAATTGGTAATTTAGTATGGAATCAGTAATTGTATCGGAATCGGTAATCTTATCGGAATTGGTAATTGTATAGGAATCAGTAATTTAGTATGGAATGGTGATTAGAATGGTGATGATGATAATAGTGATGATCATGATGATGGTAATAATGATGATGGCGATATTGATATTAGTGATGATGGTGATGATGATTAAAACAGCAAATTTCTGTAAATCATCACTATAAAAAAAAATAACGAAACATACCTTTTGTAGAATTTCCAATTCACTTCTAGCATCATTGGTCACGGACACAAAAATGCGTACAACGTTGGCGATGATGTGCTCGGGTACACTCGGTCCGATCTGTGTAAGCTTTCCGAGAGCCAAACTCCAATCCTCTATAAACAAAAGGGAAATTCATTGACTTTCATTTGTCTTATTCAGATTATTCTCCCATTTTTTTATTTTATACAACACATTTATTTATTTATTTTTTTTTTATATATGTTTTTTACACTTGTTCATCCCAAACATGACATATTACCATGTGAGGAGTTGAGCAGCAAGATGTCTGTTCACATTACATTCAAACTTCTGCATGTAAGTTTTTTTTTTTTTTTTTTTACACAGTGATCACCACTTATCAAGGCCCGGAGGCCACTCAGGGATAAGGGTTATTGCAAGTACATTACGTTAGTGTGGAGATTTGATGAAGTGTTTACTTAAGGAGGCGGTTCATTAGGAATTTGTTAACATTGGACTTGAAGACATCCAAGTTGTAGTCCGGTGGGAAGCAGGCAGACGGAACAGAGTTCCACAGGCGTGCAGTTCTAAGAAAGAAGCTTTGTTTATGGAATCCGCGTTTTGATTTAGGCACAGATATGGAGTGGGGGAAATTTTTCACAGTGGATTCAGCTAGACGGGTGTTTTTCGTGAAAGATTGGCGAGGGGGGACCAGAGATTGGTGTTCAGACGAGCACCTGCCATGGAAATAACGATAAAACAAGGATAGGCTCGCAACGTCTCTTCTGTGGGAGAGAGGTTGCAGGGTAGAGAAAAGGGCATCCCCCACTAAGCCACGAAGTCTATTTTGTACTCTGTCAAGGCAGGATAGGCTTTTTTTAGCAGCTCCTGCCCAGATATGGCAACAGTATTCCATCCTTGGACGTACTTGGCTTTTATATAGATAGAGTACAATCAGGGAAGCAGGAAACCAGGAGGGAATTTTAAAGTCTAGCAGTTTGATAAAAGAAACTATTAGTGTAAAAGGCTCTTTGGCATATAGGGATCTAAAACTGTAAAGAGGTGGGATTTTGCTACTTGACGGGTCAGTCAGGAGTATGTATTTCGATGGGACACAAGTGCTATGAGTTCGGCAGAACACATTCCATTAAAGTAGTTAAAATGTTAGTTTGGAAATCAATTTCTTAAACCCATTCAACAAATGTTAACGTGTAATACGGACGTTAAATTGCTGTTGATGGTGATGATTGAAGAATAGACATTGTGAACCTGTTTCTGCTCTATTGCTATTTTCATGCTAAGTGCTCGTCTGAACTCCAATCTCTGGTCCCTCCTTGTCAAACTTTCACGAGAAACACTCGACTAGCTAAAACCACTATATATAATTTTCCATGCTCTCTATCTGTGCCTAAATGTAAACGAAACTTTGTTCATGGAATCTGCGTTTGCATTTAGGTACAGATAGAGAGTGGGGAAAATCATATATGCAATAGTTGTAGCTAGTTGAATGTCTTTTTGGTGAAAGTTTGTCAAGCGGAGACCATAGATTGAAGTTCAGACGAGCACTTACCATGAAAATAGCGATAGAGCAGAGACAGGCTGGCAACGTCTCTTATGTAGGAAAGAAGTTGCGGGGAAGAAAACAGGGCATCATCATCAACTTTGAAGATATAAAAAGCATGAAGCAATAAAAAAAAAGCTTTTTCCAAATTTATTTTCTGCAGACACAATTCTGATAAAAATTGACAATTCCTTTAGGAAAAGGGGCTTGTGACAATTTTTTTTTTTTTAAATACAAATTTAATATATTTTCCATATAATATTCATCATGCATTATTTGTTGATGTTAGCTTTTGGAAATTGCAGAAAAAACAGCTTCGGCAATGACAATAAATTTAATAGAGCTATGGAATTGTCTTCCATTTTCTTGCTTTCCAGCTGACTTCAAGTCTAACGTAAACAAGTTTTTGATGAGCCGTTCCATATAAGTTAACAAATTTACCGAATTTCCATTACTAACGATTTCTATAATGTCCAATTTCTACTGTACACTCTTTAACCCTTATCCTCGAGTGGTCACTTGGCCTTGATAAGTGGTGATGCCTATGTAAAAAAAAAAAAAAAGAGCTATAGCTGGCAGTGAATGTGTTAATATATAATCATCCACATACAGTACTGTTTCGTTGTATCACAACTCATCAGTGGGGCTAGACAAGCACCCTTTCCTAGCTGTGGATTGAACCTATATATATATATATATATATATATATATATATATATATATATATATATATATAGAGAGAGAGAGAGAGAGAGAGAGAGAGAGAGAGAGAAAATAAAAAGGAACAAACCGTATTATGTGTTCATCAACGTTTCGTCTTTATTTCGAGACTTCCTCTGGGTGAAATAAAGACGAAATGTTGATGAACACATAATACGGTTTGTTCCTTTTTATTTTCTCTATTTTGTCGGAATACTATTTCCATTACTTTCATCATATATATATATATATATATATATATATATATATATATATAGTAGTAAGTTATAAAATATATATGGCAACTTACTACCTAGCTCTACCTACGTATTGAGCACTGTTGAAGTAAATACTTAAAGTGTACGCAAATTTATACTTTCGTATATTAATTTATGTGATTAAATGAAGTAGTTATATATATATATATATATATATATATATATATACACTATAATAATTATTAAATACCTACAGACACTAGTGTTTCATCCTTTCAGGAATAATCAGTGCAGGGTGTCACAATTAACACTGGTCGATAGATTCAAAGCCGACAACAGGAGCAAATACGTATATAAGTTATAAGTTGAATGATTCACTATAGATAAAAGCTGATTTGTGTTATTTTTATTACAAAAAATATACAAACTGATTAAAAATGGACAATTCCTTTAATAAAAGTGGTTCGTGACAATTTTTTAAAAATAAATGATACAAATTTAATATATTTTCCATATTATATTCATATACATTATTTGGTGATTTCATTTTTTGGAAATTCCAGAAAAAATAGCTTGGCAATAAATTTAATAGAGCTATAGCTGGCAGCAAGGGTCTTTATAGAAAGATATCAGGGAAACGAATGCAAAAAAAAAAAAAAAAATTTAATTAAAAAAAATAATAATAATGATGATAATAATAATAATAATAATAAATAAATAAAAAATTTTTTAAAAAATTTAATTAAAAAAAATAATAATAATGATAATAATAATAATAATAATAAATAAATAAAAAAAATTAAAAAAGATGTAATTAAAAAAAAAATAATAATGATAATAATAATAAATAAATAAATAAAAAAATTTTTAAAAAATTTAATTAAAAAAAAAATAATAATGATAATAATAATAATAATAATAAATAAATAAAAAAAATTAAAAAAGATTTAATTAAAAAAAATAATAATAATGATAATAATAATAATAATAATAAATAAATAAAAAATTTTTTAAAAAATTTAATTAAAAAAAATAATAATAATGATAATAATAATAAATAAATAAAAAAAATAAAAAAAAATTTAATTAAAAAAAATAATAATAATGATGATAATAATAATAATAAATAAATAAAAAAAATTTAAAAAAATTTAATTAAAAAAAATAATAATAATGATAATAATAATAATAAATAAATAAATAAAAAAATTTTTTTAAAAATCATGTTCAACAATAACCAGTTGCTACAGTTTTCTGCTACAGCCTCCCAGCCTGTTTGGTCAATAGCACCTTCCTTCTCATATTTCGATTTTTTTACAATAAGAGCATGCTTATTCTATTTTTTTTTTTAATTGGGGTGCAGACGGCTGAATTATATAAAAACAAAAAAGAAAACAGGAAAAAAAAAAAAAAAAAAAGAAAAAAAAAAGTATTTTATCTCACCTTTGTTGACATTAGTAAATGGTCCTTCCAGTTCCATGAGACAATTAGCCAATTCAGGTCCCCGTAATGTGGGATGGAGCTGAAATGTGCTCCCAAGGGATGGCTCACTCTCCAGAGCCGTCCACCAATCTCCAGGATAAGCACCACCTGAAAGTTAACAAAAGTTTATTAATACATCATGTGATTAAAAACTGTTAAACAGATAACAAAGTTCATCTACAAAAAGGGAAATAACTCTTCCTTACTAAAAAAAACATGTTGAAGCATGAATGACCTGCTCAGAGTTGTGTGCCCCTGCGTTGAACAGACGATATTACAAATAGGGAAATAAAAAAAATAGAAGATACTATGGACAAACAATTAATTCCTCCTGGTCAGACCGTCTCAGACAGTAACAATAAACTTACTCTACCCCCCAAAAACGGGAGGCAAGGCCTAGAAAAGTGGACCTCCTAAGACGACTCAGAACGAATGCCTCAGCTCACCAGATAAAAAAAAGCTCACTGAAATGACCTAGTTTCTGCCGGACTGATTGTTGAGATAGAGATAGGAATCTCGTTTGACACAATCCATTAAATTAATGGCACAAATGGCTGCCCTTATTTAAATGTAAAAATATTGATAATCTGTGCGTAAGTCCATTATTCCAGCAATAGGTATAAGGTGCTTTCAATAAGTTTGTAGCCTTTTTTTACATAGGAATCACCACTTTTCAAGGCTCAGAGACCACTCAAGGATAAAGGTTAAAAGTGTATAGTAGTCAATTGGACAATATAGTAATCGTTAGTAATGGAAATTTGGTAAATTTGATAACTTAAGTGGAACGGCTCATCAAGAACTTGTTTACATTGGACTTGAAGACAATCAGATTGTAAAGGATTTAAAACGGAACCTTTTATTTAATTTACGAAGGTAGCATGCTTTCATTTCATCAGCCATGACCGAGTAGAAGTTCTAAGTAAGTCACAATTGAAGAAGGCTGGAGGTTACATCGACTGAAACATTGTGAAAAAAACATTCAAGATGAGAATAGTAGTCCAAAGAATTCAAAGAATCCAAATAATCAATCCTCATCTCAAAAATTCAGAAACATAAAACCAAATAAATGAATTACATTATTTTTTTTTTTTTAATTTTTTGGAATATTTTTGATTTGTGCATTCATTCCTTATCATTCATTCCTTATCGTTTCGGCCAATTAATCCTCTGGCCTTCTTCTGGTAATTAACCGTGACGGGATAGGAATGCTAAGCCTTGTAACTGTATTGTAATTACTGCCTTCCATAGTTGTTGTTGTCCCACCACGTTTTGGTTGATCAACTAATCCTCTGGCCTGCTTCGGGTAGGATTTAAACCGTAATCTTCAGACAATACTCACCTGGAATCGTAGAAACTCAATGCCTCTATCCATTGCATTACAGGCTCCGAATGGCGATCAAGGTTGGATTTTTTGGTCTCATAAATCCGCAATGGATAAAGCCATTGAATCTCTACGTTTCCAGGTGAGCATTGTCTGAGGATAATAGTTTCAATCTTTCCTAGAACCATAGAAACTCAACGCCTCTATCTACTCCATCCAAAAGATTAGTTTGCCAAAGCATGGAGAGACAACAGCTATGAAGATGAGGAAAACAGTCAGCAAAACAAATGAACTGCATATTTACCGAGAGAGTCCAATCCGGATTCTGGAGAATCGTTATCTTCATAAGAATCCGACATGAATTCTTGGTTAAGTTTCGGGATTTTACTTTCCAAATCTCGTTTGGCCCGCAACAAATTCTGGATTTCGCTCTCCTTTGTCTCCCGGAAAATCTGAAATGGGTAGTGAAATTATTTTAAAGGAAATTTTGTTGGGAAATTATGATGCTTTACCTATCCATTTGTGATCTATTTGCGTTAAAAATATTTAAGATCTATATATATAAAAGCGAAAATGTGTGTTTGTATGTATGTTTGTATGTATGCATGTGTGTTTGTATGTCTCGCAAAAACTTTCGACACAGGTCACGGATTTTCGCCAGATAGGTATCATTTTAAATTTCCAACCTTCGCCCGACAAATATTGAAAAATTGGTCAAAAACATTAATTCCTTCACCCTAAAATCATCAGTTTTGTACAGGGAGGGGTGCCGAAAAAATCGTTCCTTCATTTTCTCTGCTCCTGCTACTACGATAATGACGTCATGCGATAAATCCTGGCTGTATGCTGTGAAATAATCATGGAGATATTCAAAAGCCCAAGCAGCACACTGAAAATGAGTGCAGGACACCTTCATACCCTAGAAATTAGAAAGAGGAAGAAGTAAATAAAAAAAGAGACAATCTTCTATATATAAAAGCGAAAACGTGTGTGCGTTTGCCATGGATTTTTGCCACATAGGTATCATTTTAACTCTCCAACCTTCACCCGACAAATATAAAAAAAATTGGCTAAAAACATTAATTCCTTCACCCTAAACTGGGCCCTTTTCTACAAGGAGGGTGCCGAAAAAATCGTTCCTTCATTTTCTCTCATCCTGCTACTTACTACGACAATGTCATGTTTGACCTAGAAAACGTTGACGCTAGTTTCAACCACCTGCAAGTGTTTTTAAAGGATTAATTTTATCCGTTATTAAGTGTATGTCTCTTTGGCGTAGGGGTAACGTGTCGGGCATTTTTTTTCCGCCTTAGCCTCGATGTTTCAGGTTTGAGCCTGTCTTTCTACCTAAACTTTTTTCCTCTTTTACACCTTTTTTTTTCTTTTTTTTTCTTTTTTTTCTTTTTTTCTTCTTTTTTTTCTTTTTTTTCTTTTCTTTTTCTTTTTTTTTTCTTTTTTTTCTTTCTTTTTTCTTTCTTTTTTCTTTTTTTTTTAACGTTTGTTCGCTGTTTTCCTTTGTATTGGTTTTTCCAATTTTTCTTAACATCATGTTTTTTTTATATTAAAACAGGGTCACCATCCCCTACATACACCCCCCCAAACACCCGGGCAACGCCGGGTACCCCCGCTAGTCCATAATATAAAAGCGAAAATGTGTGTGTGTGTGTGTGTGTGCGGGGGGGGGGGGCTCGGGCTGGTTACTGTTTCTTAGAACCGTTTTATGCTACCTAGATTATAATATCTACAATTTACAAAACGAGGCCGCGTCTATCTTTAATTTCGGCGATGGTTACACGCTATTTTTTTACAACTTTTACACGCGCGTTTGTTTTGCTTTTCTGTATAAAAAAAAGCGAAACTGCGAAAGCGTAGTCGAGTTCTCGGCCTTTCGTGCCAAGACATCTAGAAAGCAATGAGGTTTGATCAATGCGGGGGAAAAAAACCTGTCATATCAGACAATTGCTGTTCATTTGGACACCCCTTTTTAGGGGAGCTGTTTTCCTCAACATTTTGGCAGGGGAAACAAACAAATATGCAGAAACTGGCTTGCAGTCAAAGTTAAGTCGCGTAATGTTTGACCTCATTAAATTCACGCACCTGCCACTTCAGTTTTTAAATATTAAATTAAAATGCTTTTCATTCCTCTCCCGTCATGGCCGAGTGGTAATACGTCAGGTTTTTTCACACACAGCCAGTCTATTTATATATAAAAGTGAAAATGTGTGTTAGTGTGTGTGTGTTTTTGTGTTTCTATGAAAGTATATTAAAATGAAAAAAGAATATTGATAGATTTCTACGAGTCATTCTGTTTATAATTGTTTATTTTTGAAAAAAAAAAAAATATCCATTGAATTATAAGTGGTTTGCCATAAATGTGCACTGAACAGATACCATAATACTTAAAGTTAAATTCAAATTTTGATATATCTTTTAATTTAAATGTGAAAAAAAAACAGTTGGGACACTGAAAATGTACACAGTAAAACAATATGTTTTATTGTCGCGTTGATTATTTATTTGTAACGCAAATTAAAAAAACATATTTTCATGGTATTTATTTATGTTGGTAGTGTAGAAGAAAATGTATGAATGTTTTTAAGAAAGGTGTATTAAAAATGAAGTCAGTAGATGAATTGCCGTTGTAAAATGCTTTTATGGTTGTCAACAGTTTAAAGTAGATTTATCTGTAAGAAAATTGCGTTAAAATAACTTAAACGTAATATGGAAATGAACGATGCAAAAAAAAATGCAGAAAGTGTTAACAATTGTTTATTTGGATAATTTAAACGCGAAAAAATAACAATTGGGATGCTGAAAACGTACACAGTATAACAATATGTTTTATTGTTGCGTTGATTATTTGTTTATGTATGCATGCGCAACCGGAAGTGGTAAACTGGATGTTGGGTTACAAAACCCGTTACAAGGTCATTTGAGTTTTATAATTATATAGATATAGATATATATATATATATATATATATCAATACTTTGGTGTGCTAAAACGTTTTCATCTTAAAATATACAAAATTATACAGAATATAGAAACTATGCATGAAAAGCATTCAGCCTAATAGTTAAATAGAATTAATCATCTAATAACTAATTAATTAATGCCTGATTTTCGAAGGAATATGCAAATTAGTTAAAATTAATGTAGTCGTTCGCATATCCATGACTGAGCATATACAATATTTAGCAGACAAGTAGATTGGATACATCAAATTGGAGTAAACCTATGGATCAGGTCGGGCAGATGATGAGAGGAGTTGACAAATAGATGACTTCAACCGGACGACAATGATGATCTTGACAGATAAATGATTTCAGTTGGGTCTTAGCTGATATACTGGAATTTGATCTAAATGTGGATGCTAGTGAAAGGACATGACAGCAGATCGTTTTTACTTTTTTTTTTACTCTTTTTCACTCGAGATAGGATGTGTTTTGATTAGGAATGTAACGGAGAATGTAATTGGGACTGCACTAACACACTAGTCATACACTAATAAAATAGTCATGCACTAACATACTAGTCATACACTAACACACTAGTCATATACTAATAAAATAGTCATACACTAACATACTAGTCATACACTAACACACTAGTCATATACTAATAAAATAGTCATACACTAACATACTAGTCATATACTAACATACTAGTCATATACTAATATAATAGTCATACACTAACATACTAGTCATATACTAATATAATAGTCATACACTAACATACTAGTCATATACTAATATAATAGTCATACACTAACATACTAGTCATATACTAATAAAATAGTCATGCACTAACATACTAGTCATACACTAACACACTAGTCATACACTAACACACTAGTCATATACTAATAAAATAGTCATACACTAACACACTAGTCATACACTAACACACTAGTCATATACTAATAAAATAGTCATACACTAACATACTAGTCATACACTAACACACTAGTCATATACTAATAAAATAGTCATACACTAACATACTAGTCATATACTAACATACTAGTCATATACTAATATAATAGTCATGCACTAACATACTAGTCATATACTAATATAATAGTCATACACTAACATACTAGTCATATACTAATATAATAGTCATACACTAACATACTAGTCATATACTAATATAATAGTCATACACTAACACACTAGTCATACACTAACACACTAGTCATATACTAATAAAATAGTCATACACTAACATACTAGTCATACAGTAACACACTAGTCATATACTAATATACTAGTCATATACTTATATACTAGTCATATACTAATATACTAGTTATATAGTAACATACTAGTCATACACTAACACACTAGTCATATACTAACATACTAGTCATATACTAATATAATAGTCATGCACTAACATACTAGTCATATACTAATATAATAGTCATGCACTAACATACTAGTCATATGCTAACATTTTAGTCATATACTAATGTAATAGTCATATACAAACATACTAGTCATATGCTAATATAATAGTCATACACTAATGTACTAGTCATATACTAACATATTAGTCATATGCTAATATAATAGTCATACACTAACATACTAGTCATATACTAACATATTAGTCATATACTAATGTAATAGTCATATACTAACATACTAGTCATATGCTAATATAATAGTCATACACTAACACACTATTCATATACTAATATACTAGTCATATACTAATATACTAGTTATATACTAACATACTAGTCATACACTAAGACACTAGTCATATACTAATATACTAGTCATATACTAATATACTAGTTATATACTAACATACTAGTCATACACTAAGACACTTGTCATACACTAATATACTAGTCATATACTAATATACTAGTCATATACTAATATACTAGTTATATACTAACATACTAGTCATACACTAAGACACTTGTCATACACTAATATACTAGTCATATACTAACATGCGTCTAACAAGGTACTGCGTAAAGTTGAGCAGCGAGATGTTTATTCATATGTCATTTAAACTTCTGCAGGTTAGTACAGTCAGAAAGTAGGAAACAAGAAGAGAATCCCAAAGTCTAGCTGTTTGATGGAAGAAACTATTAGAGCAAAAGGCGTTCTTGCATCTAGGGACCTACACAACAAAGAGGTGGAACCAGTAATAGTAATAAAATGGATAAATAAACAATTTTTACCTTTAATTGTCTTGTAGTTTGTCCCTGTCATTCTCAGTTGCTGCCGCATATGCAAGAGTCTGGCTCTCAGCCTCCAGAGCCAAATCTTCTAATTTAGCATATGATTTTTGCAGCAATTTCTTCTAACATACTAGTGACCCAATAACATACTTATCACACACTAACATACTAGTCATATATTAATATACTAGTCATATACTAACACACTAGTTATATACTAACGTACTAGTCATATACTAACACACTAGTCATATATTAATATACTAGTCATATACTAACACACTAGTCATATACTAACACACTAGTCATATATTAATATACTAGTTATATACTAACATACTAGTCATATACTAACTAATATACTAGTCATATACTAACACACTAGTACTATATATAAATATACTAGTCATATACTAACACACTAGTCATATACTAACACACTAGTCATATACTAACACACTAGTCATATACTAACACACTAGTCATATATTAATATACTAGTCATACACTAACATACTAGTCATACAGTAACACACTAGTCATATACTAATATACTAGTCATATACTTATATACTAGTCATATACTAATATACTAGTTATATAGTAACATACTAGTCATACACTAACACACTAGTCATATACTAATATACTAGTTATATACTAATATACTAGTTATATAGTAACATACTAGTTATATAGTAACATACTAGTCATACACTAACACACTAGTCATATACTAATATACTAGTTATATACTAACACACTAGTTATATACTAATATACTAGTTATATACTAACACACTAGTTATATAGTAACATACTAGTCATACACTAATACACTAGTCATATACTAACATACTAGTCATACAGTAACACACTAGTCATATACTAATATACTAGTTATATACTAACATACTAGTCATACACTAACATACTAGTTATATACTAATATAATAGTCATATACAAAAACACTTTAACCCAAATTTCACTCTCCTCAAGACTGAATCCTCTCTTGCATGCCATAAATGCATCAAAAGTGCTGTAATCCTTATTTAATCAACTTCTAATGTAAACGTTTGGCTTGACTCTTACTTCTTTACAAAACATCTGACAAAAATTAAAAAAAAAATGTTTTTATTGACATTTCACCCCAAACAAGGCACAGGCCACATATTCATGAGAGATTACTATTTGAGATTAGATTTGCAGGGGTACTATTTATGGAATTTGGCTGCAAGATGTTTGTTCACATTACACTTGAATTTCTGCATGTCAGTATAGTCAGGGAAAGAGGATCCCAGACAGAGTACAAAATAGACTTCGTGGCTTAGTGGGGGATGCCCTTTTCTCTACCCTGCAACCTCTCTCCCACAGAAGAGACGTTGCGAGCCTGTCCTTGTTTTATCGTTATTTCCATGGCAGATGCTCGTCTGAACTCCAGTCTCTGGTCCCCCCTTGCCAATCTTTCACGAAAAACACCCATCTAGCTGAATCCACTGTGAAAAATTTCCCCCACTCTTTATCTGTGCCTAAATCAAAACGCGGATTCCATGAACAAAGCTTCTATCCTAGAACTGCACGTCTGTGGAACTCTGTTCCGTCTGCCTGCTTCCCACCGGACTACAACTTGGATGTCTTTAAGTCCAATGTTAACAAATTCCTAATGAACCGCCCCCTTAAGTAAACACTTCAGCAAATCTCCTCACTAAATTAATGTACTTGCAATAACCCTTATCCCTGAGTGACTTCCAGGCCTTGATAAGTGGTGATCACTGTGTAAAAAAAAAAAAAAAAAAAAGAGAATTCCAAAATGTAGCAGTATGAGGGAAAAAAGCTATTTGAGTAGAAAGCTTTACAGCATCTAGGGATCTCTACAGTGTAGGGGTGCGATTTTGCTGCCTGTAGGGTTTGTCAGGCATATTTTCACTGAAGGGGGTACTAGTGCTCGGAGTTCATCAGATCACTTACTATTAAAATACTTTTGGCTTGGCTTTTACTTCTTAACCAAAAATCTGACAAAAATCAACGCAATACACATCACCACTGCATTAGCAACACCAACACTGATTTAGTACTAACTAGCAGGGGGTACCCGGCGTTGCTTGGATGTTTGGAGGTGTGTTGTTGGGGGGGGCAGATCAAAACATGGCCGGGCGCTTGGAGGTTTAAAAGAAAAAAAAAGTTTTAGTAGGAATGTCGGCTTGAACCCTGAAGCCTTGACGCGAACGAGGAAACGAAAGGGGGAAAAAAAAAACAGACACCTAACCATCTCTCCAATACTAATTAATACTACAACACTATCCCGTTGATTACTGTTCACACAATAACCCTTATCCTCGAGTGGCTTCTGGGCCTTGATAAGTGGTGACCTGCATGTAAAAAAAAAAACAAAAAAACAAAAGCAGAACGTACTGTTTCATATCTTAATCACATTTCTCGACCATATTGGCTACCCTGGAACAAAAGCTCATAACAACAACGCAAGTCATTCTCTGGACAATCAGGACTTTACTTGTTTCGCGGTTGGATGTTGCTCCTCTCCTGTTCTCTGCTTATCCTTAGAAGGAGTGTGAGAATTTCTTTATTGATTCATCTTCCCTACATAGCTACCTTTTGTCGCCCCACATGGATGTAAATCTTCTGACGACTGTGTTTGTCAGACTCCAAAACTCGAACTGGAGACTTTCTCTAAGCACAGGCTCCCTCCTTTTTATATTGGGGATGGTGTGTGTGTGTGTGTGTGTGTGTGTGTGCACGCGTAATATCTGACCGAATGCAGCTGCAACCAAACGCGTTCACAACACATCAGAGCGGTGTTGCAGAGTTTGATGAGTCTTGACCTTTTTGCACCCCTCCCCACTCCCATTGCACTCAGCAACATCCCGCACTAATCGAACGCTATTCGTGTCATGAACTCCATAACATATACTGCAAAAATATTGAAGGCAAAAAGGGGGCGGGAGGGAAACGAAAAAAAAAAAAAAAAACAAATTGCTTCACTAGAAGATTGGGAACAGAACTTGCCGTACTGAAACGGATTGATAAATAAACAACACTTACCTTAAATTGCCGTTGTATTTTATCCCTGTCGTTCTCAAAAGCCGCTGCACGTGCAAGAGCCTGGTTCTCAGCCTCCATAGCAAAGTCTCGTTCTCCTCGCAACTTGGTGCACGTCTTCTGCAGAGTCAACAATTCCACCCGGAACTTCTTATTCTCGTTAATTAGCTTCTGTTCCTTCTTCAACATATTGGCGATTTCCTGTTCCTTGTTCCGGCGGTACATCTCAAATTCCTTGTTCTTGCGCTCCAGTTCTTGGCTGTCCAAGTCGATGGACCGTAGACTTTCGTCCTTCGGTCTCCGCAGGCCCAACCGACCCTTCGGTTTCATCTCAATAGGAATCCTCTTGATAACCCCGTGGCTGTTGCTCTCGCAGTCGGCGCCTTCAATGTCATCGTCATCTGTAGCGTGGAGGAATGAGCTTCCAGTTCCCATCGTGGATTCTATGAGATCCGCCACAGTAACTATTTTATTTTTAATTTTCCTGGTCGCTCATTTGCCAACGCAATTGGTTTCCTCCTGGTACTGTGTAACATACTTTCAGCCCATACCTGTTTGAAGAAAGAAAAGGTGTTCATTAATTAATTAATTTAATCAAATTAATTAATTTGCATATGCATAAATTCTAGTAATGGGATGATTCCTAAGTTTTCCCGATTCCGATACAATTACAGATTCTGTTTTAAATTCCCGATTCCAATATAATAGCGATTCTGTTTTAAATTCCCGATTCCGAAACAATTACAGATTCTGCTTTAAATTCCCGATTCCGATACAATTACCGATTCTGTTTTAAATTCCCGATTCCGATACATTTACCAATTTACATGCTGTAAATTACCTGTCCTAGGGAACGTACAATTATTTCATACATATGTTGTGTAATACCCGTCCTAGTGTAGGTAAAATATTCTTTTGTCAAGATAGCAAATGAGACCTAGACGTCAAAAATTCCTCTATCCTAAGAACAATCGGTATGTTCTTCAAAATCAACTTCATTTTTCTCATTGTTTTATACGGTCCTGAGCAACGCTGGGGAGCTTCTTCAACTTCCAGATTATCACATTTCGAACGCACTTCCCTCCAACAATATCCATATTTTATGTTCCAAAAGTTTGGAGGCTTGATTATTTGTATTATTTGGATTTATCAGACTAAAATCAATCTCTGGTACCTCCCCCCCCCCGCCAATCTTTCACGAAAAACATCCGTCTAGCTGAAACCACTGTCAGTAATTTCCCCCACTCTTTATCTGTGCCTAAATCAAAAACGTAGATTCCATGAACAAAGCTTCTTTCTTAGAACTGCACGCCTGTGGAACTATCTTCCGTTTGCCTGTTTCCCACCTGACTACAACCTGGATGTCTTCAAGTCCAACATAAACAAATTCCTGATGAATTGCCCTTTTAAGTAAGACACTTTATCAAATCTCCAATACTAACGATTACTACAATACTATCCCATTGATTACTGTACACGCAATAACCCTTATCCCCGAGTGGCTTCCGGGCCTTGATAAGTGGTGACCTCCATGTAAAAATAAAAAACAACAAAAAAAAACTACTATTCTCATCTTGAGTGTGATTTTCACAACGTTTCGGTCGATGTAACCTCCAACCTTGTTTAGGTGTGTCTTATCAAACTCAGGAATCTTTCTGTCGAACTCTGGAACCTGCATGGAATTTCAAACAGAACCCTTTATTTAATCCATGGGGGTAGCATGGTCTCGTTCTGTCAACCATACACTGAGGATTGAACCATAAACCTTCTGAAGAATGCCACTTTTACAACTTAGTACTTTATTCATTACGCCATGAATCCTTGTGGACAATTCTAATATGAAATATAGAAACCTTAAATCGATTCTGTTTTAAATTCCCGACTGCGATAGAATTACTGATTCTGTTCAAAATTCCCGATTCCGATACAATTATCGATTCTATTTTAAATTTCCCGATTCCAATACAATTATTGATTCTGTTTTAAATTTTATGGATACGGCCTCCGCTAATCGAGCCAGAGATGTCTCGTGTCGCGGGGTTCGAATCGTTCGACTGGTAGTAATCGTGACACCCTGCACTGAAGAATCCCGAAAGGATGAAACACTAGTGTCTGTAGGTATTTAATTATTATAGTAAAAAAATGATTATGACAGCCCCTTTAAGAAATTCGTTTCTTATCGTTGAGCACTTTCAGTTGAATTAAAAGTCGGTCAATTTAGCTCTTATGCGTAGATCATCGTATAACGATTTGATCACTCTCTGACTGACGTAATGAACATTTAAATTAAAATGTTTAAAATTCAACGCTATTTCACACGGTTAATAGTAGCCGAATGGATACGGCCTCCGCTAATCGAGCCAGAGATGTCTCGTGTCGCGGGGTTCGAATCGTTCGACTGGTAGTAATCGTGACACCCTGCACTGAAGAATCCCGAAAGGATGAAACACTAGTGTCTGTAGGTATTTAATTATTATAGTAAAAAAATAATTATATATATATATATATATATATTCTAGATGTAAATGTAAATATTCATGCTTCTGAAGTTTTTAGATGAGGATTGGTTAGCTGTATTATTTGAATTCATCGGACTACTGTTCTCATCTTGAGTGTTTTTTGTTTTTTTTTCAAAATGTTTCAGTCGATGTAACCTCCGATCTTCTTTTGGTGTATCTTGTCGAACTCTGGAATGTTTCTGTCGAACTCGGGAATTTAAAAAAAAAAAAATAATACAATTGTGAATTACTTAGGACCTTTATCCAGTCACGGCTGACGGAACGAGAGCATGCTACAACAAAGTGTAGTATCTTTTCTTCAGATGCTGCACTTTAATTTCTTGTTCTCTGTCAGTTGAGGAGAAATCCTTCATGACTGAGACAATTTTTATTTTTTTTCCTTTACTCCACATTAAAAAAACGACCCTGGTGTCTAACTCTGTCCCGTGGGGAGGCATTGTAAATAGGAACGAGAGCATGCTACATCCATAAAATTAATAAAGGGCTCCGTTTGAAAATCCGTTTAACAGAAACATCCCCAAGTTCGATGTCAATTTTGAACTCCATCAAGGCAAGATAGATCACACCAGATGTGGCAACAGTACTCTATCCTAGGATGTTCTTGGCTCTTATACAGGCAGAGGATTGCATCAGCAGTGAGATATCTACTGGAGCGGTAGAATGATTCCGCCATTTTTCCAGCAGCATTGGCAACAGATTTGATGTATGTATGTGTTCCTTATCTGATCAGGAGTGAAGGTTAGTTCCAAAAGCTTGTCAAGACATAGTGCTTCCCCAATATATATATATATATATATATATATATATATAGGGTGTTTCAAAAGTCTTGGGAACATAACGATTTTAAATATGTTGTAATGTTCCCAAGACTTTTGAAACACCCTGTATATATATATATATATATATATATATATATATATATATATATATATATATATATATATATATATATAAGCGAGATAAGACATAGATTAAAAATCAGTTGAAAATGCCATTATTGAAAATCCATGGATTAAGGAAATTAACATAACCCTCTTCTATATATTCCTTTTGTCAAACAATAAATTCTTAACTTGAATATATGTGTCTATATTTTTATTTTCAGAATTTAACTTTGACTACTAAACTTATATATATATCAATATATATATATATATACTAGCTTAACTACTAAACTTATATATATATATATATATATATATATATATATATACTAGCTGTACCCTCCCACGCGTTGCTGTGGCTCAAATTGGCTCAATGGAAAAAGTTCCAAAATGAGAAAAAGTATGTTTCTTATAGGTTTAATTTTCCATTTCGTATGGGTACATAGTTTTTGTTGTTCCATTTTCTTAGCTGATATAGAGATTTTCCGGTTTGGTGACTCTTGAATATGTAACATAAATTGTCCATGTGAAAAAACAGTCAGTGTGTAACTGTAAGCCACACAATTGTAAAGATTGTTCCCTGTGCCGATGGATTTGTATTTGACTACCTCACTTGGAATTTTACATTTAATTATAGCATTAAGTTCATGGGCATCTTTGTATTGACCTGCAAGAATAGCTCATTCACTCAGTCAAATAGAATTCTTATATTTTGAATATCTGCAAAAACCTTTTAAACTAACTATTCTTTTGATGAAATAAAATTACAGAAATTACAGAAGTTAAAAGTCAAAGAATTTTGCCCTTAACTCTGATCAGCTGGCATTTTTTCGTACCCAATTTCCCACAAGTGATGCAAAAGTTTTTGTGCGGATCGAACAGTCTGCAACTGTACATGCATATTTTGAGTTAAGTTTAATGTCTTCACATGGAACAAAAAAGTAGAGTATTTGAGGCAAGCATTTATTTCATCTGCTGGTGTTGATTGAGAAATAACAGGTAACATTTGTCTGAAATCTCCTGCAAGCAATATTATTGTATTCCTAAATGGTCTGACATTGCCACGCAAATCTTGCAAGGTTCGAACAAGAGCCTCAAGTGATTTTTTGCGTACCATTGTGCATTCATCCTAAACAATAAGTTTGCATTTCTGCAATATTTTTCGCCATATTGGATGTTTTGGAGATGTCGAACATGAGATTTTTGAAAAATTGAATTTTTCAAAGTAGAATAAATAATTCTTCTACTTGGCAGCAAGGTCGCAGGTATTCTTCATGCAGCAAGGGCTAAGACTATATCATCTTGTTACTGAATGGCTGCCAAAATCAATTCAATTAGAAAGGTTTTACTAGTTACTTCTGATGCTGTTCGAGGTAGCAGTAATTTCCAAATAACTTCTATTCTCAGTCAGTAAATTAGGTGACTAAAATAGGATTTATCCATGTTTTGACAATGCCTTATTCACTGTAATTAATTTAGGCGACTAAAATAGGATGAGGGATTAGAGATGGACAGATAGAGAGGAAGATATATAGATAGAAAAGAGAAAGTGAGAGGAAAATAGAGAAAGAGAAGGAGATAGAGAGAGATTGATAGATAGACAGAGAGAGGGGGAGAGTTAGAAACAGAGAGGGCGAGACAGAGAAAAGGAGAGAGAGATAGAGGGAGTTAAAGAGAGAAAGTGTCTCAAAGAGAGATGGAGAGGGTGATATAGAGAGAAATATAGATTGAGAGAGGGAAAGGGAGAGATGGATAGAGAGAGGAAGAGAGAGGGGGAGAGAAACAGAAGGTGAACTACACTTCAGTTTTTTTCCTCGTTCAGTAGAGAAGAAATCTTTCGAGACTGAGGCAATTTTAATTTTTTGTTACTATCCAGAGTACCCTTTTTTTTTTTTTTCAGGAGCTAGATTTTCCACACATTAAAAACCGACCGAAGTATCTGTACTTTCACCTAACAAATTAATAAAAGAAAAATATATTGTTGTAATGAAAAAAAAACAGTTTCATTCAACACAGAACCAAAAAAACATATTAATGATAAATGATTTATTATTCTTTATTCTATTCATTGAAATTTACTAATTTTTAAATAAAAAAAGTTAAAAAAAACTTAATAAAAAAATAGTTGCTTCTGTGCCCATGTAAAAATGTTTGTAAAAGTGAGAAATTATTTTAATCATTTAAAAAAACTTGGTATTTTTTTGTTTTTGTTTTAGATTAGGTCCACCTTATAATCATCCTCAACCTCCTCATCTTAAGAACAGCTTCCGGAATAAACACCATTTTTAGAGGGGGAGGGAAATATTTGCAAAATTTAACTGATATTTGTTGTCAGCATACCCACCCGAAAATACTATTTAAAAAAAAAAAAAAAAAAAAAAAAAAAGGAGGGGTTCAGTGCCGGTTGCAGAGAAGTAGATTTATTTATCAATAAAAGTCGTCATTTAAAAAAGAAAATTGTGGAGGTGGACCTAAATGTAAATATTTACCCAAAAAGTTATCCACTCATGTAAATTAAAAATGTCTGTAAAAGTGAGAAATTATCAATACATGGTTAGTTATTTTTTTTTGATATTCACGAAAAGACTTAAGCCAATGTATGTTTGTAAAAGTGAGAAATTATTAGTAAATGTTTAGTAACTTTTTTTTTTTAATATTCATAAAGAGTAAAACTTTTTTCCAATATTCATGAAAAGAGTTAAGCCAACGTAAATAAATAATGTTTTTAAAAGTGCGAAAGGCAACGTAAGTAAATAAATAATAAATGTTATGTGCGCATGCGTTAGCCTTGACTGGGGGGGGGCTAATGGAGCGACCATTAAATAATTCTGCTGGTCGCCATGGAACTCAACGCCCTAGGACCACTTTATTTTAACTATTTATTTTCCAAAGGACTGTTTGAATAAATCAACAATGAATAAATTGGTGCTTCTACCTTTTATTGCCGAAATTGGAGACGCCATTTTTTTTTTTCATGCACTTGCTATCCAAATCTAGGGGACACATCATTATATGCTTCCAGAAAGGGAAAGAATAAATTTACCAAAATTTACATTTATTACTTCCGGAAACGTTAAATTAGACTAAAATTATCATTTATTACTTCCAGAAACTTAGTAAACCGATATTACTGGAGAAAATGAATCTTGACAATTCAAAAGAATGTTTAAAATTATCTATATATATAAAAATGTAAAGTTAGTTCATTCTAAACGAATAAAACCATATTTCTACGTTACCAATTTATTTGAAATTTTCAGACAACCAATTTTTAGAGTCGAGGTATGTTTTTATGTTATTAAAATAAATTTACCTTGCGAATTATTAAAATTAAAATATTAAATAAAATAAATATATTTTTTTAACCGTTACTGCGAATCTGTTCTGTTGATAAAACTGAACTTCCGGTTCGATTCATTTCACAGCCACGAATTGACGAAAGATTTCATTTTCTGTTAACTCGATAAGTAAAAAACAAAACAAAAGAAACATAATTCATTTGTTTATCTTCCAAATTTTTTATCTTTTCTTTATTATATAAGGCCAAAAAAAAAAGTTTGTCGCTTGCTTTTTGAGTTTTTTGTTTTTCGATATAAGATTGGTTGGTAAAGTACAGTTTTTTTTTGTCCGCACTATTTTTTAAATCGTATTTCCAGGTTTAATTAGTTTTATATGTTTTTTTATTCAATTGTAAGGTTAAAATACACCCTCCCCTCCCCATGTTAAGAATGGCTTTTTAAATAATAACGTTATTATTTCAACACGGATCACTCTCTGCATGAGTACTGTACTTTCACCTAACAGTTTAATAAACAAAACATGGTACTTATGCAGAGAAGATACCGTGCTGAAATAATGCTATTAAAAAAACATAATTCATTTGTTTATCTTCCAAATTTTTTAATTTACACATTTTTTCTTTATTATATAAGGCCAAAAAAAAGTTTGTCGCTTGCTTTTTGAGTTTTTTTTTTTTTTTTATATAAGATTCGTTGGTGAAGTACAGTTTTTTTTTTTTTTTGTCCGCACTATTTTTTAAATCATATTTCCAGGTTTAATTAGTTTTATATGTTTTTTTATTCAATTGTAAGGTTAAAATACACCCTCCCCTCCTCATGTTAAGAATGGCTTTTTAAATAATAACGTTATTATTTCAACACGGATCACTCTCTGCATGAGTATTGTACTTTCACCTAACAATTTAATAAACAAAACATGGTACTTATGCAGAGAAGGTACCGTGCTGAAATAACGCTATTAAGAAAGCCATTCTTAACATGGGAAAGGGAGAGTGTTCTGTAAATATTTTATATTTTCACCTAACAGTTTAATAAACAAAAGATAGTACTTATGCAGAGAAGGTACCGTGCTGAAATAATACCGTTATTTAGAAAGCTATTCTTAACATGGGGAGGGAGTTTTGCATCTATTCTAAAATATGAATGCTTTTCGTGCACTTATTGATCTGTGCTGAAATAATAACGTTATTATTTAAAAAGCCATTCTTAACATGGGGAGAAGAGGGTGTTTTGTAACTATCCTAGACTTTCACCTAACAATTTAATAAACAAAAATTAAACTTAAGCAGACAAGGAACAGAACAGAAGCATTAACATTATTTAGAATACAATTGAATAAAAAAAAAACTTTAATTAAACTTGGAAATACGATTTAAAAAATAGTGCGGATCGGTAAGTGCATTAGCCTCATAAATTTGTCTAATTCTTAATTTCTTATGTTATTGGAAAAAAAAAAAAAAAAAAAGGTAAATATGAGGAATTACTCCATCCTCGAAAATTCCTTTAAAATTATCACTCCTATAGGTTTTCGGGGTCGCTGAAAACGAAAATAACCTTTATAATTAAGGCAAACGAGTAGTTTCCAAGATATGAAGAAATGTTAGTTTAAAAAAGTGAAGGATCACTTTTCCATAATAATTTAACGTAAAATGATCACCCACTTTGTGGCCACGATATTTGGGGTGGGGGCTTTCTTTCTACCCTTGGAAAATCCTTTAAAATTAGCTGCTTAAATTGGTTGGAGGGGCGGGGGTTCGGCCGCCAACCCCCCCCCCCCACACACATACACACAGAAAAATGCCCCTCTCTCAGGTGGCCAGAAAGTGGGTGCTCATTCTAAGTTAAATTTAAATTGAAAAGTGATCACCCACTTTTCGAAAAAGTAATTTCTTCATATCATGAAAACTTTCTTTTTGCGACGGAAACGGTTTGCAGATTCGTTTTTAGTACACTGAAATCTACAATAAAATATTTCGTTATATACGAACATGAGACGGGCCTTAAAGTAAAATAATACCGGATTTTTGGGGCAGATTTGCCATTTAGTTGTATAATATCCTCAAACCAGGTAATCACTAAAAGGGACTCTTAAATGTCGTTACCTGTATCGATCAAAATTTAAAACCACTGATTATATGTCAGCCTACATCACAGTAACATATATTGAGTGAGTTCCTAACAGTACTTTGTATAGTTTTTTAGTTTAAACTCATTTTCCCAAAATTTCCCCAAACTTAACGTGTTCGATACAGTCTGCCGCCATTTGTATTTTTCAAATATACCGATAAACACTGCATGTTTTTGAACTGATTAAACATTATACACTACATAAAAACACTACAATCTTATCCAGTTAGGTAGAACATTTACTTTTCTTGCCTTTGATAACATTTATTTGTTATATATTAATTTTTTGACAACTTCTTTGTATCTGTTAATACAAACCCTTTTCATTTAATGTAACGTTTAGTCAGCTCGAAAAACAGTGTTTATCGGCGTATTTGAAAGATACAAATAGTGGCGGACACTGTTGATTATGTTAAGTTTGAGAAAGTAAGTTAAAACTAAAAAACTATACAAAATACTGTCACAAACCCACCGATTATGTCAGCCTATGTCATGGTAACATATTCGGTGGGTTTTTGACACTGTATTGTATAGTTTTTAGTTTTCAACTTAATTTCCCAAACTTAACGTATTCAACAGTCTGCAACCATTTCTGTTTTTCCAGCCGATTAAACATTTTACCTAACATAAAAACACTAAGCAATTATCCAGTTAGGTAGAAATGTAACTTACCTTACCTTTGCTTTCATTTGTTTTTGGACAACTTTTTCGAATCTGTGTATAGTAACCCCCCCCCCATCACTCAAATATTAATTACTAACTCATATTTTTGTATACAGAAAAAAAAAAAAAAAACATTTAGCGTTTCAACGTTAGTTTCATCCACTGATTGTTGGTCGAGCCCAAGCAATGATTGACGGTAATCCTGAGGATCAGGATCCAATTCTGCAAGAGTACCATTTTTTTCATTTTTTTTTTTAGAGTGGATTGCTGTACTAAGAATATAAGAAACATGCATTTTCTCTTTTTATTAGAATTTTCCATTACACCAAATTGAGCCACAGCAACGTGTGGCAGGGTACAGCTAGTATATATATATATTTGACATGAAGTCTTACATTTTTTTTTTTTTTTTACATTGGAATCACCACTTATCAAGGCCCACAGACCACTCGAGGATAAGGCTTAGGAGTGTACAGTAGTCAATTGGACAATATATAGTAATCATTAGTAGTGGAAATTCGGTAAATTTGTTAACTTAAGTGGAACGGCTCATCAAGAACTTGTTTACATTGGACTTGAAGACAATCAGATTGTAGTCAGCTGGAAAGCAGGAAAACGGAAGACAGTTTCACAGGCGTGCACTTCTAAGAAAGAAGCTTTGTTCATGGAATCTACATTTAGGCATTCTTAGCTTTCAGATTTTCCAATTTCTTTATTTAGTAAGAATTAACCCCATTAAGTTCTTTTTTATATGATATATATGGTTGCATCATTCTACCGCTCCAGAAGGTATCTAAATCCCGACACAATCCTCTACATGTACAAGAGCCAGATACGTCCTAAATGGGGCACTGTTGCCATAACTGGGCGGGAGATGCTCAGAGCACCCTATCCTGCCTTGACAAATTTCAAAACTGGCTTCAGAATTCAGTAGGTAATGCCGTTTTCTCTTCCTTGCAACCTCTTTCCCACAGAAGAGATGTTGCAAGTCTGTCTCTGCTCTATCATTATTTTCATGGCAAGTGCTCAACCGAGCTTCAATATATTGTCCCCTTGCCAAACATTCACAAAAAAACACTCGACTAGCTACAACCACTATCAACAATTTCCCCCACTTTCTGTCTGTGCCTAAATCTAAACAAAAATTCCACGAACAAACTTCTTTTCTAAAACTACCCACCTGTGGAACTCTGTCCCGCTAGCCTGCTTTCCAGCTGACTACAATATGGCCAGCTTCCATTTCAAAATGTAAACAAGTTCTTGTTGAGTCCCCTCCCACTTTTAAATAATCCATTTTTATCACTATTAACATGCTGTTGTCTCAGTGACTACTGTACACTCATTAACCTTTTTCTTCTAGTGGCTTTTAGGCCTTGATAAGTAGTGACTCCCATGTAAAAAAAAAAAAAAATGTAAGCCGAGCATGCAAGTTTCCCAGGAGTGAAAAATTTACTTTCACCATGACTAATGTTTGCGCCATTTTTTTTTTTTTTTAAATCAAAGGCGTGGTTTTTGGTTGGTTGGTTGTTTCACGGCATATCAACCGTTTTCAGGTTATTTAATGCCGAATCCAGTTATTTTGAAGAAAAATATTTTAATAGAATATTTTTTTTTTTTCAAGTCAGTTTCTATTTAACCCATAGTTGGAACCCTAACAGGTACTACCACTCCGGGTCAGAGTGGACCTGGGAGCAATGCCAATTAAAGGGTAGCTTCACCCCCTCCCCTCCTCAAAGCCCGCAAGCTGGGGCCTCACCATCGGATATAGTTTAAGGTCATATCCAGGACGAGCGTGGTTTTTGAGAAAAGTGCGAAAAATGAATGGGTGAACGGGAGTGAATTACTAGGTCCTGGATGCAGGTTTCGTCATCAGTTCGTGATATACTTTCCAGGAAAGGGCGAGGTTGTTTGCGATTTTGAGATAAAAAAGCAATAAATCTAAATAAAACGAATTATCGATTATTTAAATATTTCTTTACCTTTTTAGTTTCATAAAAATTCAGAATGTTAAACATATTGAAATAATCGATAATAAGTTATTGATAGTGGTTTCCACTAGACGAGTGTTTTTTCGCAAAAGTTAGTCGAGAAAACCATGCTAAAAACTATAACTGTGGCCAGAAACTTTGTTTACATCACTCTGGGTATGTCCCTGTTATTCGTGGCAATGCAGCAATGCATTTTGAGGGTGCTGGCAATGGTCCTGTTGTCATAACTTGGATCGGTAGAGAGCATGAGTTGTACAGTGGCGCATCTCAGATAAGGCTCTTATTGCTATTGGGATTTGTACATAACTAGCCAACTAGTAGATGGTCTGCAAGAAAATAAAAGAAAACCGGTTTTCTTCAAACGGAAATGGAATCATGTCATCTTTTCTAGGGCGACAATTTTATCGTTACACCTTGTATTTGTTTTTGTCATGTGGAGGAAGTCGGTTAAACCCACATAGGGTTAGTACCGCTTCCTTTTTATCCAATCCTGTTCTTTCGGCAGCAAGAAATGAAGAGAAAAGAAAGAAAAATGTTATTCATGGCAATTCAGCAATGCATCTTGAGGGTGCTGGCAATGGTCCTGTTGTCATAACTTGGATCGGTAGAGAGCATGAGTTGTGCAGTGGCATATCTCCAATCTCGCTCGTCGAATATTGTGTCACTTTCAGACATAATAGAAGGCTCCTAACGCTCTTGTGATTTGTACACAACTGGCCAACTAGTAGATGGTCTGCAACAGCAACAAAAAAACAAAAAAAAACAGTTTTCATCAAACAGAAATGAAATCATGCCGTCTTTTCTAGGATGATAATTTTATCGTCACATCCTGTATTTGTTTTTGTCATCTGTTTAGCTATGCTGAACTCTCCATTCTTTTGGTCATCCCTTTGTAGTATATCTGAAAATCTAACTTTCTCGGTTTCCTTTTTTTTTTTTTTTTTTTTTTTTTACATAGGCATCACCACATTATCAAGGCCCAGAGGCCACTCAAGGATAATGGTTAAAGAGTGTACAGTAGAAATTGGACATTATAGTAATCATTAGTAATTAAAATTTGGTAAATTTGATAACTTATATGGAACGGCTCATCAAGAACTTATTTACGTTAGACTTGAAGACAATCATATTGTAGTCAGCCGGAAAGAAGGAAAACGGAAGACAATTCCACAGGCGTGCAGTTCATAGAAAAAAGCTTTGTTCATGGAATCTACGTTTAGGTTTAGGCACAGATAAAGAGTGGGGGGAATTATTGATAGTGTTTACAGCTAGACGAGTATTTCTTGTGAAAGTTTGGCGAAGGGGGACCATAGATTGAAGCACATTCGAACACTTTCCATGAAAATAACGATACATCAGAGACAAACTTGCAACATCTCTTCTGTGAGATAAAGGTTACAAGGAAGAGAAAAGGACATCTCCTACGAGGCTACGAAGTCTATTTTGAACTCTATCAAGGCAGGCCAAGTCCTTTCTAGCAGCTCCTGCCCAGATGTGGCAACAGTATTCCATCCTTGGACGTACCTGGCTCTTATATAGATTATAGATAGAGAATTGCATCAGCAGTGAGATATCTACCGGATCGATAGAAAGATCCCACCATTTTTCCAGCGGCCTTGGCAACAGATTTGATGTACGTGTTCCATTTAAGATCAGGAGTAATGGTCAAGCCAAGAAGTTTGTCAAAACTTGAGGCCTCCTGAAGACGAGAGCCATTCATTTCAATTGATGTCAGGTGTGGATCAGAATGTTGATGATGTAAAGAGAGAAGCTTGGTTTTAGATCTATTAAAAGTAACCAGCCATTCTTTACCCCATTGTACTACGTGCTCAAGATCAGAGGAGAGAGAATTGGAGAGAACTTGGTCGTTTACTGTCTTAGATGTGCTACCATAAATGGTAGTGTCGTCAGCATAGATGTCTACAAATGATGTAAGGATGTGATTTGGAAGATCATTAATGTAGATCAGGAAAAGAGTTGGGCCCAGGATGGACCCCTGAGGGTTCTTGACTTTTTGTTTTTCTCGCTTCACTCTTCAAGACTGCCTCCTCTACTTGAGCTATCATATATAAGTATGGAATCTGCTTGATGATGCGGCGAAGTTGATTCTTGGTCATGTGATTAAATGATTTAATTTGTGACAAACCTGTTCTTTCGGCAGCCTGTAAGAACTCATGCAGACAGAAGGAATGAAGAGAGAAAAAGAAAAGAAAAATGGCCGCCTTTTTATATGCTAGCTCAGTATGCAAATGAGACACTTCTGAGTTGACATTGTTGAATACCAGTGGCAAGTGGAGGTTAAGGACGACTGGAAACAATGCCGAGATAAGCGGAAAGCACATACAGCACCTAGAATTCCCAAATGGTCACCCGTCTAGTACTAGCCAGGCTCAACATTGCTTAACTTTGATGATCTGACGAGAACCAGTGTGTCAACGTGATTATGCCGTACACTATGATATTCGTATTATATGTTCTGACACGCACACACATACACATCCAGAGATGAGATAAGCACGCCTTTAAAATAGACATTAACTCGACGGCTATGGACTTGATAAATAAGATCGTAAAGAGAGTTAAATAAAGAAATTAAATGCACAGGTAGAGAACACACAAATAAGTAGATAACAGCACAGATTCCAAAATTCATAATATAATATTGGAAAAAAAAAATATTGGAGATTGGTCTTCTGCATCTTAGTACAGACCAATTAGTCTTCTGTGTATCATGAGTAAGTTGCTCGAATCCATGATAATTAGAGAAGTGATACGCAATATAGTTTCCTTCCTGCATGATCTACAGCTGATGTGCTGACTGTAATATCACACAGGATCAGTGAATCTTATTGACGGGAGCTTTGTTTCTAGAACAATAGCTCTTGATATATCAAAGGCATTTTTTAAAAATTTTTTATTAAAAAAAAAAACGATCTGATTCGGGGTATCTTAAGTAGGACGTCACTCCCCAGTGTGTTTGCGGTATTATGGTGAATGAGAACTCTAGTTAGGATTAGCATAGACTACCCAAAGGTTCAGTGAGGAGGATGACCAAAGACCCCCCCTCCCCTCCTCACCTTCACAAATTTTGAGTGTCCCTGTGCCTAATTTTTTTGTTTTTTTGTTTTGTTTTTTTGTAGATTTCAAGAAAAAAAGAAATCGTAAGCATTTGTTTGGGTTTTGCATAAAGTTCTACTTCACAAGATTTCCAGCTATGGGGTATCTAGAAAGGTGTTATCAATCATCAAGTCCTTTCCCTCTGACAGGTTTATTAAAGTAGTTGTCAATGAATAGCAATCTGAATATTGGAGATTGGTCTTCTGCATCTTAGTACAGACCAATTAGTCTTCTGTGTATCATGAGTAAGTTGCTCGAATCCATGATAATTAGAGAAGTGATACGCAATATAGTTTCCTTCCTGCATGATCTACAGCTGATGTGCTGACTGTAATATCACACAGGATCAGTGAATCTTATTGACGGGAGCTTTGTTTCTAGAACAATAGCTCTTGATATATCAAAGGCATTTTTTAAAAATTTTTTATTAAAAAAAAAAACGATCTGATTCGGGGTATCTTAAGTAGGACGTCACTCCCCAGTGTGTTTGCGGTATTATGGTGAATGAGAACTCTAGTTAGGATTAGCATAGACTACCCAAAGGTTCAGTGAGGAGGATGACCAAAGACCCCCCCTCCCCTCCTCACCTTCACAAATTTTGAGTGTCCCTGTGCCTAATTTTTTTGTTTTTTTGTTTTGTTTTTTTGTAGATTTCAAGAAAAAAAGAAATCGTAAGCATTTGTTTGGGTTTTGCATAAAGTTCTACTTCACAAGATTTCCAGCTATGGGGTATCTAGAAAGGTGTTATCAATCATCAAGTCCTTTCCCTCTGACAGGTTTATTAAAGTAGTTGTCAATGAATAGCAATCTGAATATTGGAGATTGGTCTTCTGCATCTTAGTACAGACCAATTAGTCTTCTGTGTATAATGAGTAAGTTGCTTGAATTCGTGTAAAATAGAGAAATTGTTAACCACTTCAGCAAAAAACAACCTACTTGGTGTCTTTCTGTCTTGCGAGATCTACAGCTGATGTACTGAGTGTAATTTCAGATAGGATCAACAAATCTATCGACGGTGGGGGTGGGGGGTGGGGTTCCTCTCAAGAGCAGTAGCTTTTCATATATCAAACATATTTGATAGGGTTTGACATAAAGGTTTACTTTACAAGATTTCCAGCTATGGAAATGCCTTCTCGACCATCGAATCCTTCCTGTCTGATAGGTTGATACAAGTAGTCATTGATGGGCAGAAGTCCGAAGTTTAAAGTATCAATGCGGGCGTGCCTCAAGGATCCATCCTGAGCCAAACTCTTTTCCTTATCTTCATCAATGATCACCCAAATCAGATTCTAAGTTCATTCGTCAACACACATGCAGATAGCAATACGATCTATGGCAACACTTCAAAGGCCAACGAGTAAGATCTTTCGGAGTCTCTCTACTTTGATCATGAGCACGTGGTGCAATGGGACAAAAAGTGGCAATCAAAACTAGCACTCATTCTTGCAAAGCTGGTATTTTCACTTTTTTAGATAGATAGATAGATAGATTAAACAAAAATACATACGCATACATAAATATATATGGAAACAATTTTATGTTCCCTGTAAACTTTTTATGCAAATATTATGCAAGCATAAATCATGTAGAATATTTGCATGAATATAATTACACGTAACAGTTAACTAAAGATGATCATCCCATAAGAAAACCGAAAAAAACTAATAGGGAATTAATTAAAATGAATGTTTAAAATAATATGCAAATTAGCTAGATCTTTTGCTAGTGAATGCAATTCCACAAGCCATATATAACAAAATTGTATTTTCTTTTTAGATAAATAGAAAATATGAATATCAATACACGCAAAAGAAAACCGAATTTATAGGAGTATAGAATATATATATATATATATATATATATATATATATATATATAAGTGAACGTATGTCTGTGTGTGTGTACAGTTTCCTCCGGAATAAGTGTCAATTTTAAGTCTACAGACAAAAATTTGATATACAGGGTACTGAGATTCGAGAAAATCTTTGTAATCCGTTTTCGGCCAGAAATTTGGCTGTTAAGGGGTCAAAGTTCAACTATTTGACCTTTGAGAACTCTACCAAACTCCTCCGCTAATTTTGGGTCTAAACACTTGAAATTTTAGATATAGGTTCCTTGGACATGAATCTAACTTAACTTGATTTGAGCCCCAAACAATAAATATTAAGGGGTCATAATAGGGGTCAAAGTTTAAAAAAACTGACCAATGCGGTCGCTACCAAATTACTCAGGCAATTTCTGGTCTAAACATTTGAAATTTTACATAAAGGGTATTCAGAGATAGGGCAAGTTTTTTAATTGGTTTGGGTCGAAAATTTTTAGTTACCAATATATAAATGTATGTATGTATGTAGGTATGTTTGCATGTCTACCTAAAACTTTCGACAGAGGTGATTTTACCAAGATCAATATCGTTTCGAAGTTCGACCTTTTAGACGACAATTATTGAAAAATTGGCTAAAAAAATTAATATCTTCACTTTAAATTGGGCACTTTTCTACAGGGGGGGGTCGCTTTGATATTTTTGAAAGTCATCCTCTACTTTCGATTGTCTAGCCTTAATTTAAACATAAGTCACTTCCACAAAGACGACAGGGTTTTTTTCCTCCTTCGCAGTACGGGTTCAAGCCTGCCTTCCTACTACCACTTTTTTTTTTTTTTGCTCAACATACACATTCAAACACCCGGGCAACGCCAGGCTGAAAAGCTAGTATATCTATATATATAAAACTGTAACTCTTGGTTCGTTCGCAATTAATAGTCTAAAAAACCACTGGATGGATGGCTTCCACGTTTTGGTATAATATGTTTACTATATCCATGTGTGTTTTTATATATTTCTTTTTAATTATAACATTATACTTAATTTTTCTATGATAAATAGGTGGTTTTCTTTGTACCGATAGGCCATTTTTTTTATTTAGGGACAACTATTTATTACAGCTTCCTGTCGCGTGACCAGTGTTTCCAATTTAGCGGTTTTCCTGCTAGATCTGGAGATTTCGTTTGCAATCTAGCAGGGAATTCTAGAAAATCTGGAGATATTTCGCACCGACACACCCGCAATTTTAGATTAAAAAATAAAGAAAAGCGCTTGAAAATACTTTAAAACATAAAATAAACTCATTCATGTAAGTAAAAAAAAGTAGCATTTATTGCCTTTGGTAATAATTATTTTTGATTATTTGTTTTGTTTTTCACCTTTTTTTCTGCTAACCATTCTTAAATCTCGCTATAAAATCGATTTTTCCAAGTACATTTTAGGTGGGGGGGGGGAGGCATTCAAACCTCCGAAGTTTAGTTTAAAATATGATCTAAGCAACCCCGCTTAATTTAGAAGTATTTAGTTGAAAATTCTAAAAAGCAAGAAACAACAGCAAAAAAAAAAAAAAACTTATACCAATACAGTAGAATTTAATTATCTACCAACCTAAATACTTTTAACATGCTAAAACAAAGTTTTTTGTTTTTTTATTTTTCTAATTTCAAAATATGTTGCACCATTATTGTGATGTGTAATTTGCAGTATATTTCAATCTAACTTTTATTATAAAAAGTTTGAGTTTATGATTTGTTTCTTGCAAAAAAAAAAAAAATCCTCTCTGAAAAAACAGGTAAAACTAGCTGATAAAATATGTAATCCTTCTGGGGAGCTAACCGCTTCAATATAATTCCAGAAACATATAGTGAGAAAACACGGAACATTTTATATATTGAATATACTATCTTTATAATTTTTTTATTGTAGGAAGTTAAAATATGGAGCTTTTTTTTGGGGGGGGGGTGAATTAGCGATTTTTTAAAATTTCAGATGATAAAAGTTAAAAATCTAGCGATTTTCTGGACATTTCTTTCTCCTGATCTCGCGGGTTTTTTTAAATCTCAGTTGCCAACACTGCGTCACTAAAAGGATATTACAATATCGGTAAATTTTCAATAAATAAAATTTTCACATGATTAATGATAATGTAACCATGTGATTGAAATTTGATTTAAATTAACCACACGTGGTCGCTTTCCTATCAAATATTCATTGAAAAATGGTAGGTACAGACAAAATGAATGCCGATGCTTAAAGTGTATAAACATTTTGACCCCCCCCCCTTTACTTAAAAATTCACCAAAAATCAGGAAATTAACCAATTTTAATGAAAATTTCAGTATTTATCAAATAATGATCGCAGAATATAATGGACTAATTATTTTTACTTAACTCTTAGTGAAAATGTTTTATCTTATTTAAACAAAAAAATACCTTTACTAAAGTTATGGTTTTCAGTAGTAAATAAAAAAACGCAAGAATTTATTTTTGCTTTTTTTATATAAATAAAGCATCGTAATTTGTAACAATAAAAAAATAATTTTTACAGGAACATTCCGAAAAAAAGCCCCTAAAGTCCGTATTAATGAATTCGATAGAACTCGAAGAAAAATGAATTTCTCGCATACTATTCAGGAAATTAAAGATTCAATTAGATTCCTATTTCAGTCACCTAAATTATTTAGGGTGAAATGAGTTTAGGAATTTATAGCCAAACCTAAATATTTTTTTTTTTGCTTAAAAAAAATAGCATTAATACAGTAAGTTAGGTAAAATTTGCATAGAATGCTCTGCTTTACGGTTGTTGTAAAAATGGAACAGAAATTTGAATTTCGTTCCCTTTTAAATTTGGTACATTTTTACATTACGTCCAACTCATCGTTCCCATTCGACACGTCAACTTTTGTAGCTTTTCAGGTATGCTGGCAAGATTAGGGGTGTATTCCGAAAGCCGTTCTAACATGGGTAGATTGGTAGGTGTGTCAGAAATTTCGTGAAAAATAGTGAATAATTCCACCCCGCCTTTCCAAGCTTATAACTCCTCGAAAATGTAACTCAAGCCCTAATTTTTTTTTTCAATTAAAGGAGCAAGGACCAAGGTTTCATTAAAAAATAAACAAAAAAAAACAAGCAAAGTGTTTTTTTTTTAGAAAAGGTTTTAAACTTCGGACTTTACAGGTAAATTTCTACAAAAACAATACTTTTTTTTGTTTTAAATTTGAATATATTATTTATTGACCTTTTCTCTTCAATTTGTGATATATAAAACTTTGGTGAGTAAATTAATTATTTACTTTTTAATAGACACTTGAAAATGGGGGGGGGACGTGAATTTAAAAAAAACGCCGGTCTAAAATATTATATTCGGTTTATTGGAAAGAGCATAAAATTTCACATTGATCCTAATAATATCGTAAAAATAGAATCAATAGAAAAATTTTGATAGATTTTTAAAGTTTAAAAATTGAAAAATATTGAGTTCGCAAAATTCATTACTGTTTTTTAAAAAATAAAAAAAAATATTTCTATTACTTTTAAAACAACTTTAATAGTTTATTTTGGAAGTATAAGAAAATAACCCACTTTTAAAAGAGAAATTACGAGTTTTTTATATTTTATTCGCAGTTTTGTGATAGGGGTGTCAAAAATTCCTACAAAAATTCTAATACATCTACTAGATTGGAGTGTTTATTCGTTGTAAACGTACCCGGCAACCTATAAATGTCGACATTTTCAATGTGAATGGTAAGCTGGACTTATGTAAAAAATAACAAAAAGATATACCAAACTGACTTTTTTGTTTAAAAATGGAATTAACTTTTTTTTTTTTTACATATTTTTGTGTTTTATATACATAAAGTACAATTGTTGAATGTTACTGTTTTGATTATATTCGTTTGGGGGGGGGGCACAAATAAAAAAATTAAGAAAGATTAAAACGGAGTGAAATTTAAGTTTCCATTCCATTTTTACAACAACTGTAAAACAGTGCATACTCAGCAAGTTTTATCGTAATTTATAAGCATTATGTTTAAATCAACATTTATTTATTTTTTTGCATAATTAATGATGGAAGTATTTTTCTGTTTATTTTCTGAACATCTGTTAAAAAAAAAATAATTTGTACATTCTCATGAAAAAAAAGAACCAAACTTTTCTCTACATTCACATAACTATTTACAGTGTTCATGTAAAGCATTCATAACTTTTAATTGATTAAAAAAATTGCAAAAAATAATAGAAGTAAATAAACGAACAAAATGCAATTTTTCTTGAGGAATGTGTTCCATTTTAACAAACTGAGCCACAGCAACGCGTGGCCGGGTACAGTTAGTATATATATATATATATATATATATATATATACTAGAAAAAGTATGTGTCGTTGGCTGGGTTCAAAAACAGCCTACAGAAAATGAACCCTGATTTATGAAAGTATGATAGGTTATGAAAAGGAAGGGTTGTAAAGAGATAGCTTTGAATTCAGGGGGTATCAAAACCAAAGCAAAATATGATGAAAGTAAAAATAAAATAGATAAACCCCATAATTTATTATACCATACCTGTTCACACTGAAACACTTATCACAATATTCTGTGGATCTATATTAAAAAATCTTGTTAAACTTTGTGACATATTTCTATTCTATGGAGGTCAGGTGCGAACGAACACACCATAATTTTATTATACCATATTTCTTCAAACTGAAACATAATTATCAAAGTATACTTACGCAGATAGATATGAAAAATCTTTATTAAAGTTTGTGCCTATTTCCATTCTATGGAGGCCAGGCGCGAACGCAGACCCCACAATTTTATTATACTATCCCTATTTAAGTTAAAACATACTTATCAAATTATTCTTATGTATATCTATATCAAAAACACTTGTAAACGTTTTTTTTTAATTGTTAAATTTTTTATTTCCATACTTTGTGGACCAGGTGCGAACGCAGACCCCACAATTTTAATGAACCACCGTTCTGCCTGATCAAACATACCCATTCCTGTGTCTCGATACATCTTCTATCATTATATGTAATCAGTTTTTTTAAAATAATCAACCATATAGGAGCCTATTCGTGACCACACACACACACAGACGTTCAGCTATATATATATATATATATATATATATATATATATATATATATATATATATTACTTTAGAATTGTAGAAATTAATTTTAAAAGTTTAAAAAGTCAGCTTCAAAAAAAAATATATATATATATATATAAAAAAAATGAAAAACGGTTAGTTATTTTTTTAAAAACTATGACTTTTCCGGAAATTGGTGCTGGTCAAGAAATGGGTAAATGTTAAGTTTATGCAGGAAAGTAACTCCTCACTCTTAAAGCTAAAATATTGGGGAAAAAGTAATAATAAAAAGGTGCTTCTGCAGAATATGTACCGTACTGAAATAATAACATTATCATTTAGAAACCCGTTCTTAACATGGGTAGCGAAAGGCGTTTTTGTAACTACTCTGTTCTTTCACCTAACAATTTAATAAAGAAAAGATATCCTAAAAACGGAATTTAACTTGAAAATCCTATTGTAAAAATAGCACATTATTCTGCATAAATACCAATTTTTTTTCTTTTTTCAAGTGTGGCTTCACTCTGCATAAGGAAATTTGGAAGGGCAATGTTTGAAGAATATGGACTGTGCTGAAATAATAACGTTATCTATATATATCTATAAAAGTGAGAATGTGTGTGTATCTTTCCCTACCAAATAACTCTGTCAATTTTCAGTCTAGAGACTCGAGATTTGACATAAGGGGTATTAAGATTTGGGGAAATCTTTTTAATTGGTTTTTGGCCAGAAATTTGACTGTCAAGGGATCAAAGTTCAACGATTTGATCTTTGAAAACTCTACCAAACTCCTCCGCCAATTTTTGGTCCAAACACTTGAAATTTTAAACGTAGGTTACTTGGACATGGATCAAACTTTTAATTTGATTTGAGCCCAAAAAATAAATGTTAAGGGGTCAAAATTGGGGGTCAAAGTTATAAAAAATTTACCTCTGCAATCTCTACGAAATTACTCAGACAAATTTTGGTCTAAACATTTGAAATCTTACATAAAGTGTATTCACACGTATGGCAAGTTATGAACAGTAGATATGGCCCGAGCAAAGCTGGGCTGAACTTTTTTTTTTTTTTTTTATACAGTGATCACCACTTATCAAGGCCCGTAAGCCACTCAGGGATAAGGGTTATTGCAAGTACATTACGTTAGTGTGGAGATTTGATGAAGTGTTTACTTAAGGGGTGGTTCATTAGGAATTTGTTAACGTTGGACTTGAACAGATCCAAGTTGTAGTCCGGTGGGAAGCAAGCAGACAGAACAGAGTTCCACAGGCGTGCAGTTCTAAGAAAGAAGCTTTGTTCATGGAATCCACGTTTTGATTTAGGCACAGATAAAGAGTGGGGGAAACTTTTGACAGTGGATTCAGCTAGACGGGTGTTTTTCGTGAAAGATTGGCGAGGGGGGACCAGAGATTGGAGTTCAAACGAGCACCTGCCATGGAAATAACGATAAAACAAGGATAGGCTCGCAACGTCTCTTCTGTGGGAGAGAGGTTGCAGGGTAGAGAAAAGGGCATCCCCCACTAAGCAACGAAGTCTATTTTGTACTCTGTCAAGGCAGGATAGGCTGTTTTTAGCAGCTCCTGCTCAGATATGGCAACAGTATTCCATCCTTGGACGTACTTGGCTTTTATATAGATAGAGAATTGCATCAGTAGTGAGATATCTTCTGGAGCGGTAGAAGGATCCCACCATCTTTCCAGCGACCTTGGCAGTTATTTAGAAACCCATTTTTAATATGGTAGGGGGTGGGCTTTCTGAACTGTTCTGTCGTTTCACCTACAATTTTAATAAACAAAATATGCTATTTAACTTGAAAATCCTATCTAAAAATAGTGCAGTCCATAAACTGCATAAGTGCCAATTCTTTTCGGTGAACACTGATGTTGCTAGAGAATTATTTCATTTTTTTTTTTTTTTTTTTTTAATATTTAGCTTTTAGAGTGAGGGATCACTTTTCTATATAAACTTAACATAAAACTATCACCTGTTCCTTGACGATCATCAATTTTAAGAAACTTATCCTTTATTTTTTTAGTTCTTGGCCTTCTTGTGCGGTTTAGCTACTAAGCCCGGGGAAACTGGAAGAAGGGGCAAAAGTGGTCCATATATATGTTAAAAGTTTGACTCATGTCCAGGTAACCTACATCTAAAATTTCAAGTGTTTAGACCCAGAATTGGTGGAGGAGTTTGGTAGAGTCTGCAAAGGTCAACACTTTCAACTTTGACCTCTTGGCAGCCAAATTTTCGCCCAAAAACTGATTAAAAAGCTTACTGCATGTCTGAATATCCTTTATGTAAAATTTAAAATGTTTAGATCCAAAATTGGCTGAATCGTTTGCTAGAGACCACAAAGGTCAAATCTTTTGAGCTTTGACCCCTTGGCAGCCAAATTTTCGGCCAAAACCTGATTAAAATCTTGCCCTATGTCTGAATACACTTTATGTAACATTTCAAATGTTTAAACCAGAAATTGGCTGAGTAATTTGGTAACGACTCTAGAGATCAATTTTTTTAAATTTTGACCGCAATTTTGACCCCCTTAAGACGTGTTTTGGGCTCAAATCAAATTATAAAGTTTGATCTATGTCCAAGTAACCGATATCTAAAATTTCAAGTGTTTAGACCCAAAATTGGCAGAGGAGTTTGGTAGAGTTTTCAAAGGTACAATCATTGAACTTTAACCCCTTGACAGCCAAATTTCTGTCTAAAAACCGATTAAAAAGATTTTCCAAAATCTCAATACCCCTTATGTCAAATCCCGAGTCTGTAGACAGAAGATTGACAGAGTAGTTTGGCAGGGAAATGTACACACACAGACACACACACACATACAATTTCACTTTTATAGATATACTAGCATTTCAGCCCGGCATTGCCCGGGTGTTTGGATGTGTGTGTTGAGCAAAAAAAAAAAAGTGGTAGTAGGAAGGCAGGCTCGAACCTATACCACGAAGGAGGAAAAGAATGGGAAAAAAACAGACGTTGTTGCTGTTACGACCACTGCCAAACCGGAAGTGACGTAGGTTTTAATTAAGGCTAGACAATCGAAAGGAGAGGATGACTTTCAAAAATATCGGTGAAAAAAGCCCCACCCCCTGTAGAAAAGTGCCCGGTTGAAGGTGAAGATATTAATGTTTTTAACCAATTTTTCGATATTTATCGTCTGAAAGGTCGGACTTTAAAACAATACTGATCTTGTAAAAATCTGCTGCCTCTGTCGAAAGTTTTAAGCAGACATGCAAACATACATACATGTATACATTTATATATTGGTAGCTAAAAATTTTCGACCCAAACCGATTAAAAAGTTGGTAGAGACCGCAGACGTCAAATTTTTTTAACTTTGACTCCAATTTTGACCCCTTAACATTTATTGTTTTGGGCTCAAATTGAATTAAAATGTTTGACCCATGTTCAAGTAAGCTACATCTAAAATTTCAAGTCTTTAGACCCAAAATTGGCTGAGGAGTTTGGTAGAGTCTGCAAAGGTAAACTCTGTAAACTTTGACCTCTTGGCAGCCAAATATTCGCCCAAAAAATGATTTAAAAGCTTGCTGAAAGTCTGAATACCCTTTATGTAAAATTTCAAATTGGCTAAACCGGAAGTGATGTAGGTTTCAATTAAGGCTAGACAATCGAAAAGAGGGAATGACTTTCAAAAATATCAGCAAAAAAATTACCCCTCCCTGTAGAAAAGTGCCCAGTTGAGGGTGAAGAAATTAATGTTTTTAGCCAATTTTTTGGTATTCGTCGTCTGAAGGGTTGAGCTTCAAAACGATACTGGTCTTGTAAAAATCTATCGCCTCTGTTGAAAGTTTTAGGCAGACATGCAAACATACATTTGTATATTGGCAACTCAAATTTTCGACTCAAACCGATTAAAAAAACTTGCCATATCTCTGGATACACCTTATGTAAAATTTCAAATATTTAGACCAGAAATTGTCTGTGTAATTTGGTAGAGACCGCATAGGTCAATTTTTTTTAACTTTGACCCCTATTATGACTCCTTAACATTTAGTGTTTTGGGCTCAAATCAAGTTATTAAGTTAGATCCATGTCTAAGGAACCTATACCTAAAATTTCAATTGTTTATACCCAAAATTGGTGGAGGAGTTTGGTAGAGTTCTCAAAGGTCAAATCGTTGAACTTTGAGACCTTAACAGCCAAATTTCTGGCCGAAAACGGATTAGAAAGAATTTCCCAAATCTCAATACCCTTATATCAAATTTCGAGTCTGTAGACTGAAAATTGATAGAGATATTTTGTCGGGAAATGTACACAAATACAGACAGACACACAGACACTTTCGCTTTTATAGTTATACTAGCATTTCAATCCGGCGTTACCTGGATGTTTGGAGGTGTATATTGAGCAAAAAAAAAAAAAGCGGTCAATTTTTTTAACTTTGACCCCTATTATGACCCCTTAACATTTGGGATCAAATCAAGTTATTAAGTTAGATCCATGTCCAAGGAACCTATATCTAAAATTTCAAGTGTTTAGATCCAAAATTGTTGGAGGAGTTTGGTAGCGTTCTCAAAGGTCAAATCGTTGAACTTTGACCCCTTAACAGCAAAATTTCTGTCTGAAAACCGATCACAAATATTTTCCCAAATCTTAGTACCCTGTATATCAAATTTAAAAACCCACCGAATATATGTCAGCGTATGTCACGGTAACATATATTGAGTGAGTTTCTTACAGCATTTTGTCTAGTTTTTTTTATTTTTAACTTCTTTTCCCAAACTTACCGTGTCAAAGAGAGAATCGGGCGCCATTTGTAATTTTCCAATACATCAGTAAACATTGTATGTTTTTCGAGCTGAATAAACATATTACATTAAATAAAAACGCTAAAAAATTGTCTAGTTAGGTAGAAATGTAACTTATCTTGCCTTTGATAACATTCATTTGTTATATATTTGTTTTTTGACAACTTTTTCGAATCTATGTGTACAGTAATACAAACCCAAAATTCTAATTAAAAATTAAAAATAACTTAAAGATTTACTTAAGAAAAAAACAAACAAACAAACAAACAAAAACATAACGAAACATTACTTTGATTATTGACCAATGTCGATATAAAATTAAGTTAAAAATAAAAAGTTCATGCAAGTAAAAAAAAGAAAATAATTAAATATTCCATTTTTTTAAAATTGATTTTTAATTGATTTTGGCAGACCACTACGAGAGTGCCCACCCCGTAAAAATGCGTGTTTTACACGTTTTTTAAAAACTTTTTTCGACCATTATCATTGATTACAGACTTAAGTATCATATTAACAGAAAAAAATTTGAAAAAAATAAATAAAATTTAAGAAGGGGGTTCACTTTCTCGTTATAATGTTCTACTTCATTGCTAATGCTACTGTCCATTTCTTTACCCGACGTGTCACGTGATTAAAACTCCTTAAAAATTATTTAATTTTTTTTTTTGCTTCTAATTTTTATGGTATTCATGCAGAGAGTGATCCGTGCTAAAATAATAATGTTATTATTTAAAAAGCCAATCTTAACATGGGGAGGGGAGGGTGTTTTGTACCTATTCTGTACTTTAACCTTACAATTGAATTAAAAAAAACAAAAATATATAAAACTTTAATTAAACGTGTAAATACGATTTAAAAATAGCGCGGATCCACTCTCTCCATTAGCACCAATATGATACTCAAGTCTGTATTCTATGATAATTGCTGGGGGGGGGGGTTATGGGGTTGTACTGCAGTGGTGCAGTACAACTGCACAAAGATTCGAAAAAGTTGTCAAAAACAAATATATAACAAATAAATGTTGTCAAAGGAAAGATAAGTTACTTTTCTACCAAACTGGATATATTTTTTGTGTTTTTATTCAATGTAACATGTTTATTCAGCTCGAAAAACATACATTGTTTACCGATATATTGGAAAATTCAAAATGGCGCCCGACTCTCTCTTTAACATGATAAGTTTGGGAAACGGTGTTATAAATAATAAACTAGACAAAATACTATTAAAAAACCACCGAATATATGTCAACTTATGTCATGGTAACATATATTGAGCGAATTTCTAACAGTATTTTGTCTAGTTTATTATTTATATCACCTTTTCCCGAACTTACCGTGTTAAAGAGAGAGTCGGGCGCCATTTTGAATTTCCCAATATATCGGTAAGCACTGTATGCTTTTCGAGCTGAATAAACATGTTACATTGAATAAAAACACGAAAAATATATCCAGTTTGGTAGAAAAGTAACTTATCTTGCCTTTGATAACATTTATTTGTAATATATTTGTTTTTTGACAACTTTTTCGAATCTATGTGTGTACAGTAATACAAACCCAAGTTTATCGTCGAAAATGGAGACGCCATTTTTCGAGCACCTGTCGCTAGAATCAGAGGGCGAAATGAGTATTTTAAACTATGACTGAAACAAGCATGAAATAAATAACAAAACAAAACAAAAAATGGTACTTATGCACTTATTGAACCATGCTGAAATAATAACATTATTTAGAAAGCCATTCTTAACATGGAGGGAGGAGAGTGTTTTGTAACTATTCTGTACTTTCACCTAAAAATTTATTTTGGAAAAAATCGTAAAACTTCAATTTAACTTGAAAATACTATTTTAAAAAAAAAGCGCGGTACAATAAGTCAAAAAATTAAACTAGATAATGATTACTTCTGGAAATAACTAATTACTACGTCCCTCTGCGTAATATAAACACCTCCAACCTCCCCATGTTAAGAACGGCTTTCGAGATGGGGGGGAATGTTTATTCTGAAAGCCGTTCTTAACATAGGGAATTTGGAGGTGTTTATTATTACACAGGGGCACGTAGTAATTAGTTATTTCCGAATTATTATTTAAAAAAATTTTTTTATTCATTTCATGCTTCGGTCATAATTTAAAATACTGTTTTCTCCCTCTGATTATGGCAACAGGTGCCCGAAAAAGAAAATGGCGTCTCCATTTTCGGCGATAAACTGTAGTAGTACTGAAAAAAAAAAACTTAAAAGGTAAAAAACGCATTTTTAGTGGGTAGGCACTCTCGTACAGGTCCGCCTTGATTTTTAATTAGGTACTAGTGCAGTGCACTTATTGATCCGTGCTAAAATAATAACGTTATTATTTAAAAAGCCATTCTTAACATGGAGAGGGGAGGGTGTTTTGTAACTATTCTATACTTTAACCTTAGAATTGAATAATAATAATAAAAAAACATATAATAAAACTTTAATTAAACTTCCAAATACGATTTTAAAAATAGCGCGGATCGGATCAGTAAGTGTATTAGCACCAAAAAAATGGCGTCTCCATTTTCGGCGATAAACTGTAGAAGTACCAACTTTTTCAATAAATAAACAAAATAAAAAGAAATATAAGATGCTAAAAACTATTTTCGGAATTATTATCAAGTTTAAAAGTTAGTTTTTTTTTTTTAAGTAAAATTAAAATAATTACTTCAAATTAAAAATATTATTTAAATAATTAAAATAATTTTTTTTTTTAATTTTTTGTTGTTAAAATAATTTCTGGCTTTTAAAATTAGTTCAAACATGAAAGGAAACTTTTTTTTTTTTTTTTTAAATCATTCCATGCATAAACTAATCAATTTTTATTTACCTGTAAACTTTTCATGAATTAATAGAATTATTCGGGATATTTTTAGAACATAAGAAAAGTAATTCTGATCAGGTTTATTTTTAAACAAAAGTTTGTTTGTTTTTTAGTGCTTCCCTATTTTTTATGGTCTGATTTTAAGCATGACATTTTTTTTTTTTTTTTTGCCTCTCGTGCATTAGTTACGTCTGGTGGTAGAAAAGAAATCGTTTCTTCTGCATTAGTTTCGCATTTGTTTACAAACCGGTGTACGATGGAATTATTCCCCCGTTGAGATTTTTCCGCATTTACACTGGCAGAAGCGTTGCCGTCGTACCCGAATTCGTTTAAATGAAAAATAATTGTGAAGACGGGGTTGTTAAACTAGGAATGGGGAAGATAACAAGGATTGACGAAGAAGAAGAAGAAGAAGAAGAAGGAGGAGGCGGCGGCAGCGGCATGCTTTTCAAGAGACATTTTAGAACGCTAAATAAACAATAAGACGCCAGAAGCGAATTCAGTTTACCCAAATATGAACCGGAAGTCACTAAACATGAAACGAAATACGAAACCTTGTGGAAATAATTTATTTTAAAAAATTATTTTAGTTTTAACACTTCTTGTGCTATCATAATACAATAATAAAAAATAATAGACTTTCATTTTTCACATTTCTATAAAAAATGTTTTTAACGCTTGTGTTATCACACGCGCGTGCGCGCACACACACACACACACACGCACACACACACACACACACACGCATACACACAAAAACAACTAATGAAATTTTTTTATTATTTGCATTTCTATAAATGGTGTCTTTTTGAAATAATATATTTATGTTTTTCACAAGTTTTATCACAAAATTTTGTCGTCAATAATGTATAACAGTTTTTTTATAAACACTTCTTGTGTTATATGAAAAAAAACCCCAACATATTTTAAACATTTGGATAAAAAAAAGTCTCTTAAAATGAGTAAATAGAATTTTGTCATAAATTATGTATGAAAGTTTTTTTATTAATACTTTTAGGACAATGACAAGAGAATATTCTTTTCCGTGCTTTGACTCTCGAGTATATATCTGAAACAGTGAACCAATTGAGAACAACATCACTATCTAGCAGGGCGCATTAATTTTTTTTTTTTTTTTTTTTTTTAATTACATTTTCACCCCAAACAAGGCACATTGCCACTTTGGTGTAGGGGGCTACTATCAGGGGAAACATCTACTGGGGTACTATGTAGGGATTAGGGCAGCGAGATGTTGGTTCACGTTGCACTTGAACTTATGCATGTCAGTACAGTTGGGGAAGCAGTGACCTGGAATGGAATTCCAAAGTCTAGCAGTTCTGGGAAAGAAACTACTGGAGTAGAAAGATCTTTTACATCTAGGGATCTCTACAGTGTGGGGGTGGGATTTTGCAGCTTGTCGGGTCTGTCGAGGGTGTTCACGTCGTGGGGGCACAAGTGCTTGCAGTTCTTCAGAGCATTCACCATTATAATACTTGTAGAACACGCAGAGGGATGCAACGTCTCGACGATGGGACAGAGGCTGAAGCTTAGATGCCAGTTTAGGGCCTATCAGATTTGCGACTCTCTTTTGAACCCTGTCAAGGAGCGAGAGACTAGTAGCCGATGCACCGTCCCAAATATGACAGCAATTATGTCCCTTAAGGAAACTAATTACTCCTGCCAGGAACTAGCCAGAAGCTAGCAGATGAGCTCAGACCAGCAAAGAAGACAGACCTCTCTCCTCTCACTCTTTGTTCACTGAATCCCTCCAGGCTGCGACTACTTCACTGAAGACCTCTAATAGAGAACATGAAGACACAAGAACATCCAAAAACATTCTATTCCTTTTCTTTCAACTCGGACACAGTTTTTCTTCTTTCGAAATAAACTGTTTCGTTGTTTTGCTCAAAAAGAGGTGTTGTTACCCTGTGCTTTTTGTGTTGCAAATTAATCTTTTTGTTAGGAGTTTTGTGCGCTCACACATAAAAAAATCTACCTAAAAACTTCTTGTGCTATCAAAAAAAACAAAAAAAAACCCAGTTTCGCTTCATGTTTCGTGATTTAGTTAATAATGAAGACAACTTTTTTTATTTTTTCATTTTTTTTTTAATTACATTTTCAGCACAAACAAGGCACATTGCCACTTTGGTGTAGGGGGCTACTATCAGGAGCAACAACTACTGGGGTACTATGTAGGGATTTGGGTAGTAAGATGTCGGTTCACATTACACTTGAACTTCTGCATGTCAGTACAGTTGGGGAAGCAGGGACCTGGAATGGAATTCCAAAGTCTAGCGGTTCTGGGAAAGAAACTACTGGAGTAGAAAGATCTTTTACATCTAGGGGTCTCTACTGTGTGGGGGTGGGATTTAGCTGCCTGTCAGGTTTGTCGAGAGTGTTTATATCATGGGGGCACAAGTGCTTGCAGTTCGTCAGAGCATTCTCCATTAAAATACTTGTAGAACAGGCAGAGGGATGCAACATTTCGTCGATGGGACAGAGGCTGAAGCTTAGATGCCAGTTCAGAGCCTATTAGATTGGTGACTCTCTTTTGAACCTTGTCTAAGAGTGAGAGACTAGTAGCAGATGCACCATCCCAAATATGACAGCAATACTCCATACATGGACGAATGGTGGCCTTATAGAGGTACAGGATACTTTCGGGTGTTAGCAGTTTTCTAGCATGGTAGAGAGAGCCTACCTTCTTCACAGTGGCCCTGGCAATGCTTTCAATGTAATTGTTCCAACTCATGTTTCCAGTGAACGTTAGGCCAAGGAGTTTGAAAGATGTACTCTCAGATAAAGAGTCGTGCCTGTTATAGAGCATGGTGTCATCAGCATATATACCCATTTCAGAGGCAATTTTGTCGGGGAGGTCATTTATGAATATTAGGAATAATAAAGGTCAAAGGATAGACTCCTGAAGCACTCCCGCATTTATATCATATTGTTTAGATGTACGACTGTCGAGAACAACCTGGATTTTTCTTTTATCTAAGAAGGATTTAATTATGTTAAATATTCGTCCAGTGATATCGTATGATCTGATTTTCCTGAGAAGACCTTCATGCCATACCCTGTCAAAAGCTGTGGCTATTTGCTTCTTACAATTACTTCTAGCTTCTATAAACTTTTTCTATTTGTACTGAATTTATGTTGCATAAATCTGCGGTATGCATGCTGCCTTTGAGCAATGACAGCTATGCAAGTAAAAGTAAACCATTGGGGAGAGTGGGGTTTGTTATAGAACTTAGGTGTGGGAACATGTGCTTTAGTGGCTGCTTTGAACCATTCAATAGTCTCATTTACACACCCTTCTGCAAGAAGAGAAAAGATATTTCCCCATGAAGCATCTCTGATGTGATCCTGTGATCCCTATTAGGTTGGCGACTCTCTTTTGAATCCTATCCAGGAGTGAGAGATTAGTAGCAGATGCACCAGCCTAAATGCGACAACAATATTCCATACATGGGCGAATGGTGGCCTTGTAGATGTACAGGATGCTCTTAGGCGTAAGTATCTTTCTAGCACGATAGAGAGAGCCCACCTCCTTTGCAGCAGCCTTGGCAATGCACTCAATGTATCTGTTCCAACTCATGTTCCCTGTAAACATTAACCATGGCTATTAGTGGCTGAGAATGTTTCTTGTAATTATTAAAGTGAGGAAGCTTAGTCTTCGTAGTTTAATTAAAAATGAAGACAACAAAAGGAAGAATGTTCGTTAGGGTACAGCACGTGGAAATAAATGGTATTTAGAAGAGAGCCAGTGTTAGCTCGTAGTACTCACATTCGATCAGAGACCGAAGCCCCAGGCGATGTGTACTGTTTTTTTTTTTTTTTTACATGGTAGTCACCACTTATCAAGGCCCAGAAGCCACTCAGAGATAAGGGTCACTGCGTGTACAGTAATCAATGGGATAGTATCGCAGGAATCGTTAGTATTGGAGATTTGATAAAGTGTCTTACTGAAGGGGGAGGTTTATCAGGAATTTGTTTATGTTGGATTTGAAGACATCCAAGTTGTAGTCAGGTGGGAAGCAGGCAAACGGAAGTCTCATTTACATACCCTTCTGCAAGAAGAGAAAAGATATTTCCTCATGAAGCATCTCTGATGTGATCCTGTGATCCCTGATGTTATCCGAGTCGTTTTGAGCAATAGCTCTTCAATTTGGGTCGAGAGTTTAGAGTGATGTCTATCATTATCACAGCGTGATCAGCATTCTCGAGAGCGCAATAGGCGTTTGTTACACAATCCTCAGTAACTGTGATCAGAAATAGGTCCAGAAGTGAGGCTTGCTGGTCCTGACGATCTGGGAAGTGGGTTGGGAACGTTAATGTTTGTATCAAAGAATGAGATATCGAAAATTTATGTATGATGCTACCAACTGTGTCAGTGTAGTTAGAGAAGCCAAGCCAATTACTGTGGTGGACATCAAAGTCACCAAATACATGTACTTTGGCGTTAGTGTCTAGGGAGAGTGCTACATCTATGGTGCCAGGGAGGTAATTGATTAGAGTACTATACTTTGGGATAATTGCGCCAACTAAAAAAAAAATGCTCTTTATATGCGTGGTTGCCAAAAGAGCACTTTTACCTAGTTGGCAAAATTACTCCGGACTTGGCGCAATTACCCCAAATTATGGTACAGTCTTGGGTTGAGGAAGAGCAGTAAAGAAAATATAATATAGTCTACAGCGCATGAAGGTTTGGTCTTCAGATTTTAGTTTAGATTTAGTTAAGGGTGTTACGAATATAGACTCCTAGTTCGTGAATGTGTCTGTCAAGAGTTCTTATGACAAAGTAGAATATAACCAGACATGTTCAAGTGGTTAGAGGGGATGAAGGAGTGCAAGGTAGTTTCACTTACTGCTAAGATATCTGGGGAATTTGCTAGGAGAAATGATTCTACATCGTCTAAGTTAGTTCTAAGTTCATGGATATTTGTAAATGCAAACCTATGACTTGATAAGCTCCTTTCCTTCAATAACTACAAGAAACCATCTCTACCACCAATAGCAATGGCCAAGAACACATTACCTGAAAGTACTTCTTTTAAACTCCTCGGCCTAACGTTTACAGGGAATATGAACTGGAATAGATACATTAAGAGCATTGCCAAGGCTGCTGCAAGGAAGCTTGGCTCCCTCTACTGTGCTAGAAAACTACTTATGCCTGACAGTATCCTGTACCTCTATAAGGCCACCATTCGCCCATGTATGGAGTACTGTTGTCACATCTGGGTTGGTGCATCTGCTGCTTGTCTCTCGCTCCTGGACAGGGTTCAAAAGAGAGTCGCCAACCTGATAGGTCCTGAACTGTTATCTAGGCTTCAGCCTCTGTCCCATCGACGAAATGTTGCATCCCTCTGCCTGTTTTACAAATACTTTAATGGTGAATGCTCTGACGAACTGCAAACACTTGTACCTCCTCGACGTAACTACCCCCGACAAACCCGACAAGCTAGTAAGTCTCATCCCTTTACAGTAGAGATCCCTAGGTGCAAGAAAGCCTTTTACTCCAATAGTTTCTTCCCCAGAACTGCAGGTCTTTGGACCTCCCTTCCGGGATTCTGCTTTCCCAACTGTACTGATATGCAGAAGTTCAAGTGTAATGTGAACAAACATCTTTCTACTCATCTCCCTTCATAATGCCCCTGAAAATTAAGTCCCTGATAGTAGCCTCCTGCTTCAAAGTGGCACTGTGCCTTGTTTGGGGTGAAAATTGAATAATAAAAAAAAAAAAGTTACCAGCTCTAGAGAGGTTGTCGACCAGGACTGAGGATATCGTCCTCCCTCGTTTGGTGCCAAGATGTATGAGGTCAGTGGCACAGGTTTAACATCAGTTTTCTTTCTCCTAGACGGATAAACTGACAAGATCTACAAGTCTATCAGCACTGGTTTCAAAGACAAGTATTTCTATGCCCCTGCATGGGTAGTTAGGATTAATCAGGTGAATATCAAAGATAATGAGTATCTGCTTTGAAGTTACACTCATCAAAATAAAATTAAGATTTAAAGATGTGCTTGTTCACACATTATATGCTACATCTATGTTGATTAGTCAGGTTAGGGTTAGGGTTAGTCTTGGGTCGAGGGAGAGCAATAAAGAAAATATAGATAGCTAAGTTATGTTGTAAATTTAGTTTAAAGCACATGAAGGCCTGGTCATCTGATTCTAGTTAAGATTCCCTAGTCATGGGGAAGGTGTTACAAATATAGACTCCAAGTCTACAGATAATTGTAAATGCAAGCCTGAAGAGAGGAGGCGAATAATTGTTCGAATGTGTGTCTGGTTTGATCATTATTTTGGATTGAACTGTCATTTCATTTTATTTTGTAGTTTGAGTTTGGGGTGAGAAGTGCTAGACAAATAGGATGCGCATAGCTACCATCATGCAACGCAAGTAGACCTTCAGTTGACTCCTGATCCACAGGAAGTGCAGGGTCCCTTTTCATGTGCGACATGACACTACAAACATCCCGATATTATTCAACTGATGAAAGAGCAGCCGCTCTTAGTGCTTCCAAAGAGTTAGGGCTTCCGTACTGCCAGTCGGAAACAGCAGCCAGCAACTCTCAAACCGGTACCCTCAAACCTGTCAGAAAAGAGTGGTCCAGTCCAATCATGTTTGCACACATGGTAAACAAGCACCCCTAAAATGCCCAGGTTTAGAGGAAAGGAATGTGGTGGATGTGAGGGATGGCATTCATTGTCCTAGTCAGGAAACAAGGCTAAACACTGGGCATCACTAATGAGTCATTGTGATTGCACGTCTGCTCCTGGCTAATAGGCAAAATATGGCAGCCGGTTGATGGGCAAAGCCTATCTACTCCTTAAGCAATTTAGGTTTGCAAACCAGTGATTTGACCGAGTCACCAGCTCTAGGGAGGTTGTCGATCAGGACTGAGGAGGTTTTCCCACCCCATTTGGTGTCAAAATATATGAGGTCAGTGGCACAGGTTTACATATTGGAGTTTTCCTTCTCCTAGATGGATGACATGACTAGATCTACAGGTCCATCAGCACCGAGAGGTTTATCTCTGCATCTGGTTTCAAAGCCAGGTATTTCTACATCCCTGCATGAGTAGTTAGGATTAATAGTTAGCATCAAAGATGATTAGTATCTGCTTTGAAGTTACATTCCTCAGAATAGGATTAAGATTGGAAGATGTGGATTATTTACACATTTTAGATGGAAAAGCTTCGGGGTATGTATGAGTATAGGCTGTAGAGTTAATGTTAATATCTACTAGGGTTCAACTAAGATTAAATATGGGTTGAAGATTAAAAAATACATTGGAAAAATTTTAGTATAAAGAGTTAGGATACGATTCGAAATGTATTTTAGGTGTTAATTTTTGTGTAAAGACAGTCACCAGTACTATTTTGAGTCAGAGTTTATTTGAGGGCAGTTTCTCAGCTTGGGACAGTTGACAACAGTTGGTGGTCCAGAGGTTCCCAGGACAGATCGGAAAGATTAAAGTCGAGCAGAAAAAGATAGAACTTTAGCAGATGATATGAGATGATCAATTGACCGACAAAGGTATCTCGACATACAACGCTTAGGAAAAAGGGGGCTTTATCATGCATGCTCATAGTACAACTGATTTATACATGTACAGAGTTGTTTTCGTTTTTGAATTTGTGTTGAATTTTTTATATTTATAAGCTAGTGTTCACGATAATTGCTAGCCATATATATATATGATGGGCCTTCAATAAGTTTCCAGACTTTTTTGTATAGGCACTTTTATTGATAGTACACATGTAACGCCTCCATGCAGCTCAGCTCAGGTGCATAGGCTCGTGATTGAAATGCACCTGTAGCCGATACCTGTGGCGTTACCCGTGGTTTCGTCTAGTGGTCGAATTCGTTTTCGGGTCGTCGTCGGTCTCCTTCCGGTTCTGCTTTCAAATCAGCTTCCAACCATCACCTGGGCTATCGGAGAAATATATTGCATTCACAACGGCGTTCTAATCAAAGAAAAGAAAGTCAAAACTTAATTGGTTTTTCTTAACATAGAATTGATTATTGTCTTTGATTTTACAAATAATAGTTCCACACTGCCTAGTCATGCAACTTAGGGGGCTGGCAGTTTTTTTTCTTTTACCAAGTTCTCTGTTCTTCATCTACCGTCAGTCTACGGGAAGGGATCAACAAAAACAGACACCAATTAGCCAAGTGTTTTGTTTTTATCAAATCAGTAATTCCTCCGTCCACCTTTTTGGAGTTATTCTTTCTTTCTTTCTTTCCTCTCCCTCTCTCTGTTTCCCTGATTTCTATTCCTCCTTTCGGCTTTATCTATCCCCATTTTTAACCCTCATTGCACTGAGGTGTTCCTTATTAGGAGCTATTAGTCACTCCCAGGTCGACAATGCCAAGCTGTCAGTTTAAGAATCTGGATTTCTTCATATCGCTCAACAGAGGGCCCAAAACAACCTTTTCGTTGTTAACAGATTTCCAACAATAAGATCAGAACAATTATTTGTTTTTTTTTTCTCTCTCTGACAAAATCCCATAGACATTTCTGTTTAAACAACATCAAACCATCATCATCATCATCATTAGAATTCAGCTGTGCGAATTTCTCTGAATTCGTGTCGACTAGCAAGGTCACTCGGCATCGCTCGGTCCGCATCATGCCACACACACATGAAACTCTTTTGAAGTGATCTCCTCCAGCTGCAATTCACTTGTTGTAGCATTCCAACAACTCCTGGAAGGCCTCATGGAAGTCCTCTTGAATGAGCGTGTCAATGACCCTCATCACAACTTCCTTCATTTCCTTAATTGTCTCATAACGACAGCCTCTAAGGTTTTCCTTGAGCTTAGGGAATAACCAAAAGTCACAGGGAGCAAGGTCTGGACTATAGGGAGGGTGAGGAACTGTCTTGATGCCCATGAAAACGTCTTTCTTTCTGATCTTCTCTGAGCATCCTTGGGACAAACTTTATGCTCATCTTCTGCATCCTCACGAATAATTGTGTGTACAGTCCCCACACTAACATCAAACTATGCACTTATTTTCTCTATCAACACACGACGATGCTTATCCATGAAATTCTTTTTTTGACCAATCAACTCCAGTTGTTCTGACTAACTTAGTCCTCTCACACCTCTCACCATCGCTCACAGACCCCTTGCCTTCCTTGCATTTATCATGCCACTTAAAAAACTTATGCCCAATTCATGCAAGATGGTCCAAAAGCAGTCTGAAGCATTCCATACGTTTCTGTGGCATTTTTTCCAAGTTTAAAACAGAATTTTATTGCAGATCGTTTTTCTAAAGTGTCCTCACGTCCAGATTGCATTTTTGAAATTCACCAGCTGTGGCAATCGGGCTTTAGTAGGGTGTATTCCAATTCCTACTGTAGCTGTTCATTTGAACCTGATATCATAAAACTTGGTCAGTCACCTCATAAGATGTATATAAATAAGATACTGAATTTTGATCTGGACTATAGGGAGGGTGAGGAAATGTCTTGATGCCCATCTTGGTCAAATAGGCTGTGGCAAGGATGAAGTTGTGGACTGGTGTATTGTCCTGGTAGAAATGTCACTGACCCGATTTGAAGGAATCTCTTTCTGAACTTCCCTGAAACCTCAACATGGTATTCCTTGTTGACTGTCTGTCCAGTGGGATTCCTATGCATGTAGATCATACCCGTGCTGTCAAAAAAAGGGATCATCATAAGTTTCCAGGTGGATTTGCCCTGTTTGGCTTTCTTGAGTCTGGAAGAGTCAGCATGCTTCCACTGAGAACTGTCTCTTGGTGAGAACTAAGAGTGAAGAGAAATTATTGTTGATCATCCCTTATCTCTACTGTCCAAAGTTTTGTTACTCTATTACATAAATCTCACCTGCTGGTTAAATGTATGGGCCCTCTTGCACTTTAGGCAAATGGAAATTAGGAAGATAGAAAAGGAACAGCAGTTGTTTGACACCGGTTGAAAGAATGCAATTTGATTGGATAAAGAAATTATGACGTCATTACTATGAAATATTGATAAAATTTAAAAATTGTGGATTTGCCCTGTTTGGCTTTCTTGGGTCTGGAAGAGTCAGCATGCTTCCATTGAGAACTGTCTCTTGGTGTCTGTGTCATAGCAGTAGATCCAGCTTTCATTGTCGGTCACCAGAGCATCAAGAACTGCGGGATCTAAATCGATGTTCAACCATCTCACTACTGTCATGACAACGTCTTTCTTTCTGATCTTCTCTGAGCATTCTTGGGTTAAACTTTGCGCAAATCTTCCACATCTTCAGCTCCTCGCGAATAATTGTGTGTACAGTTCCCACACTGACATCAAACTGTGCACTTATTGTCTCTCTATAGGCACACGACGGTCCTTATCTTTGAAATTCTTTATTTAACAAAATGACTCGTCACAGCCTCTTTCATCTCAGCAGTGTTTAAGGTTTTCCTTGAGCTTTGGGAATAACCAAGTCATAGCTAGCAGGTTCCGAACTATAGGGAGGGTGAGAAACTATTCTGATGCCCATTTTGGTCAAATCGTCTGTGACAAAGATGGAATTCTGAACTGGTGCATTGTCTTGGTGGAAATGCCACTGACCCAATTCAAAGAGTGCTGGCCTCTTCCGACAGAATCTCTTCCTGAACTCCCTTAACCCTCAACATGGTACTCCTTGTTGACTGCCTGTCCAGTGGGGATGCGGTGCATGTAGATCATGCCAATGCTGTCACAAAAAGGGATCCTCATAAGTTTCTTGGTGGATTTGCTCTGTTTGGCCTTATTGGATATGGGAGAGCTAGCATCCTTCCACTGGGAATTCTGTCTCTTGGTCTCTGGATCACAGCAGTAGATCCAACTTTCATCGCAGGTCACCAGAGCATCAAGAACTGCGGGATCTGAATTGATCAGTTCAACCATCTCTCTGCTGTCATGACAACGTCTTTCTTTCTGATCTTCTCTGAGCATTCTTGGGTTAAACTTTGTGCAAATCTTCCACATCTTCAGCTCCTCGCGAATAATTGTGTGTACAGTTCCCACACTGACGTCAAACTGTGCATTTATTGTCTCTATAGACACATGACTTCCTGCCTGCCTTGAATCTCTTATACCACTCAAAAAATGATCTTCGATTCGTGCAAGATGGTCCAAAAGCAGTCAGAAGTTTCTGTGGCATTTTTTCCAACTTTAAAACAGAATTGCATTGCCTATCATGTTTCTAAAGTGTCCTCACATTCATATTGAATTTTTGAAATTCTCTAGCTGTGACAATCACGCTTTAGTAGATTGTATTCCAATTCCTGCTGTAGCTGTTTATTTGAATCTGACATTTTAAAAATTGGTCAGTCATTTCATAAGATGCATAGCAATAATATACTGAATTTTCAAGAGTCTACAACAATTTTAAATGTCTGCACAGTTAAATTGTCGCCCTAGAAAAGACAACATGTTTACATGTATGTTTAAAATAACTTTTCGTATTATGATTACAGATTGTGAAGCAGATAAAGGTCAATTATGAAAAAATAAGGAAAATTACATATGAAGACTCCTCTCAAAGCTTAAAAATATAAAATAAACATTGAGTAATCAGAAATATAAAAGAAAATCTAAATAAAAAAAGACCGTCAAAATATTTCAAAGTAAAAAATTAAAAAATCAACCAAATTGAAATGGATGAAATTATGATGCATATGTTTGAAACTGTTATTAAAAGTGCTTCACAAACGAACCACACGCACATAAATAAAAACGAAACACATATACACATACACACGAGTACAAATAGTTGCAAACATATATATTCATGAATGTGTGGGTGTTACCGCATTTGTGCGGTAACATCCACACATTCATGAGGTTTGAAATAGAAAGCTGACTGAGGTAGCTTTGTCTCTTTGAAGCTGTCCCTGTCTGCTATTTGATCCATTTGCATGATTTTTTTGGTGTATGATGTTATCTGCCGTTACGGGTACGCACATCTTTTTGTTCTTGTTCGTTTCGTATTGGGAAAATTCTGGACCAGTAAATTGTATTAAAAAGGATTCGAAAAAAAAAAAAATAATAAAAAAATAAATAAATAAATAATAAAATTTAAAAAAATAAAATAAGATAAATAAATGAATAGATAATAAAATAAAAAATAATAAAAAATAATAAAATAAATAAATATTTTATAAAACTCTCGAAAAAATGTTTCATTAAAATTGTTTAATTGTTCTGAAAAAAAAAATTATTTTATAAAAATCCAATGTTGCTTTAAATTCAGATTTGTTTTATTAAAATTATATTTTCTTTCACAAACTTTTCAATAAATGTCTTTTCAATCATATTTGGATATATTTTTATACAATGTTTTGGTGTTTGTTATTTATTTGACCAAGTAACTTTTTGGCCTCGGGCCAAGATAAAAAAAAAAAAAAAATGTGTGCGCACACACACACAAGCAACCTATATTTAAAATTTCAAGTGTTTGGACCCAAAATTGGCGGAGGAGTTTGGTAGAGTTTTCAAAGATCAAATCGTTGAACTTTGACCCCTTGACAGTCAAATTTCTGGCCAAAAACCAATTAAAAAGATTTCCCCAAATCTTAATACCCCTTATGTCAAATCTCGAGTCTCTAGACTGAAAATTGACAGAGTTATTTGGAAGGGAAAGACACACACACACACACACACACACACACACACACACACACACACACACACACACATATATATATTTTTATTAAAATGCTGGGAAATGATTAAGTAGGTTTAACCCCTTAGAGTGAATGTGGTGTTGTGGTAAATGTTGCCAGTCAAGAGTAAGACTCCAAAGTTTCAAATTACCATCGTTACAAAGACCCTGCATCCCCCTCCCCAAACTTCTTGTAGGGTCTTGTGTCTAAGTTTGTTTTTGTTTGTGAAATTTTTACTTTTAATTGTTAAAAATTGATTGTAACTTTTTTTTTTTTTTATAAAACCGGAATAAACTATATAAACAAGATCAAAGTGTGATATCTGTTCTTCAGATGCTACACTTCAATTTCTTGTTCTCTATCAGTGAAGGAGAAATCCTTCACGACTGAGACAATTTTTGTTCCTTTTCTCCACGTTAAAAAACGACCCTGGTGTCTAACTCTGTCCCGTGGGGAGGCACTGTAAATAGGACCAAGAAGAAATTGAAGTTATCGCCCCCACCCCTAACAATGGCGCTCGCCCGACTACTGCAGAAGTGTCTTTGTAATTTTTTTTCTCACGTAACGATGATGAGGGGAGGTTCTGTCATGATTTCTCCATTGCTTATGACCTCACTCAGATTGTTCACGAACCCACTCGTGTGCCCGACAATGACGGCCAGTATGCGAGCCTACTAGACCTTTTTCTCACAACTTGCCCTGAACTATGTTCAGTTTCTGTTCTGTCGCCTCTTGGCTCTTCCGACCACTCTGTTGTATCAATTAAGATAAAAATGAAATGTAATAAGTCCCCAGATGTACCTCTCCATCGTACAGTATATCGATACACTAAGGCTGACTCGGATAGCTTCCGTACATTTATATCTGATCTACCTCTGCATTCCATGTTTAAAAAGGATGTGTCCTCTATAGTATTAGACCTGACGGAATGGTTAATTGTAGGTATTGACCGTTTCATACCCTCAAAAAAGTTTCAGCAAAAACCTAACAGCCAGCCATGGTTTTCTCCAGAATGTGCTGCTGCCATTGCGCACAGAAATCACTTTTTCCACTGTTTCCAACGTAATAGATGTATGGAAACTAAAGCCGCTTTCAGGACTGCCAGCAACCATTGTAAGAAAGTAATAAAGAATGCAAGAGAGTTATATGCTCAATCTGTTAAGTCCAAAGTAGCTGAGCAGCGGCTTGGTTCCCACCAGTTTTGGCAAATAGCAAACAGAATCCTGAACAGAAGCGTGTGCTCTATCCCAACTATTATCAATGGACCTGAAGTAATCTCGTCAGCATCAGACAAAGCCAAACTCTTTGTCAAGAACTTTGCAGCTAATTCTACCCGCCAGCCCCAATATTTCCCCCTGTATCAGAAAACACGCTATGTGATATACATATATCTGTACGTGATGTTGTCAAGCTAATCAAAAACCTTGATTCCAGTAAAGCAACTGGCCCTGACGATATTCCAATTATAGTACTCAAAAAAGTTCAACCAGAACTAGCGCCCATACTTACAAAACTGTTTAAACGTTGTCTTAAGGAGAATAGCTTCCCATCACCCTGGAAAATCACATCAGTATGCCCTGTATTTAAGAATTCAGGTGATCGCTCATCCCCCTCTCAGTACAGGCCAATAAGTCCCCTGTGCATCATGAGTAAGTTGCTGGAATCTGTGTTAAATACAGAAGTAATCAACCATCTCAACAAAAATAACCTTCTTAGTGACACTCAATATGGTTTCTGTTCTGCTAGATCTACAGCAGATGTGCTTACAGTTATATCTCATAGGATTAGCAAATCTCTCGACGGAGGCAACCTTTCTAGGGCAATTGCTCTTGACATATCTAAGGCCTTTGATAGGGTATGGCATAAAGGTTTACTTCACAAGATCTCTAGCTATGATATAGCTGGGAATGTCTTCTCAATTATTAAATCATTTCTTTCTGATAGGTTCATAAGAGTAGTAGTTGAGGGGCAAAAATCAGAAGCTCACAGTATTAATGCTGGTGTCCCTCAGGGGTCCATCCTGGGCCCAACTCTTTTCCTGATCTACATTAATGATCTTTCAAATCATATCCTTACATCATTTGTAGACATTTATGCTGATGACACTACCATTTATGGTAGCATACCTAAGACAGTAAACGACCAAGTTCTCTCTGATTCTCTCTCCTCTGATCTTGAGCACGTGGTACAATGGGGAAAGGAGTGGCTGGTTACTTTTAATGCATCTAAAACCAAGCTTCTCTCTTTACATCATCAACATTCTGATCCACATCTGGCATCAATTGAAATGAATGGCTCTCGTCTTCAGGAGGCCTCAAGTTTTGACAAGCTTCTGGGCTTAACAATTACTCCTGATCTAAAATGGAACACGTACATCAAATCTGTTGCCAGGGCCGCTGGAAAAATGGTGGGATCTTTCTATCGATCCAGTAGATATCTCACTGCTGATGCAATTCTCTATCTATATAAGAGCCAGGTACGTCCAAGGATGGAATACTGTTGCCACATCTGGGCAGTAGCTGCTAGAAAGGACTTGTTCTGCCTTGATAGAGTTCAAAATAGACTTTGTAGACTCGTAGGAGATGTCCTTTTCTCTTTCCTGCAACTCTATATCACAGAAGAGATGTTGCGAGCTTGTCTCTGATGTATCGTTATTTTCATGGAAAGTGTTCGACTGAGCTTCAGTCTATGGTCCCCCCTCACCAAACTTTCACAAGAAACACTCGTCTAGTTGAAAACACTATCAATAATTCTTCCCACTCTTTATCTATGCCTAAAGCTAAACGTAGATTCCATGAACAAAGCTTCTTTCTTAGAACTGCACGCCTGTGGAATTGTCTTCCGTTTTCCTGCTTTCCAGCTGACTACAATATGGTTGTCTTCAAGTCTAATGTAAACAAGTTCTTGATGAGCCGTTCCATAGAAGTTAACAAATTTACCGAATTTTCATTAATAATGATTACTATATTTTCCAATTTCTACTGTACATGCTTTAACCCTTATCCTTGAGTGGCCTCTTGGCCTTGATAATGTGGTGATGCCTGTGTAAAAAAAATAAAAAATAAAAAAATAAAACGATTTTGCAATTTCGTAACCTTGACATTTATCGTTACTGTAAGACGCGTGATGTCATGAAGGATGAATGAATCTTTTGACGTCATCCATTTTCAAGAAAATTTTTTTTTTAATTTATTCATTGTTTTCATCTGCTCTTTCTTCCCACCCCTCCTCTGTTTCTCATTTTTCCTCTTTTTTCGTCTTTCTCGGACCCCCCTCACACACACACACTCACTCACTCTGTCTCTCTCTCTCTCTCTCTCTCTCTTCTCTTCTCTTCTCTTAACGTTATTTGTTTATTTCTGATACTTCCCTTATTTGCCTATTTTTATTACGTCATTCCCATGAATATCACACACACACACACACACACACACACACACACACACACACACACACACACACACACACACACACACACACACACATATGTATATATTGTCATAAACATTATGTCAGTTTAATTATATTTCGCAATGCTATGATCATAATGAACAATTTAAAATATACGCACATATATAAATAAATACATATATAAACACATAAATACATGTATAAATAAATAGATATATATAAATAAATATATATATAAATAAAAGCTTCATTTCAATCCTGAAATACGATGGAAACCTGTAGGAAAGGTGCCTGCACGGATAGTCTGCAGTGAAGCAAGCGTTGCGCAATTCCAACCGCACCTCTCCTTGACCGGCATTCCTTGAGTCCAGCTGCAATGAGAAATCCAGAACGACTGAAAACGATGCCGAGATAATCAACCCATCGATTGAAGGACAGTCAAGTTTTTAATTGAACCATCGATTTTAAAAGATTGATTGATTTCATTAAAAACAAAATGTTTATGTGTTAAAAAAAAAAAAAAAGGAGAAGAAATTTATTTAAAAATAGAAGACAAGGAATAATAAGGAACTTTCAAGAACTTTAATTTGTCATCGTCAGGATGCCCCCAAAGAAGAATGAAAATGGGAAGGAGGCGGCCGCAAAGTCGTCCGCCGTCGTTTTACCCGTAAAGACGTCTACGCAAGTCTTAGAGGCAACCAAAGAGTTCTACACAATACAAATTAGGGACCTTGAACAAAGGCTGAACAGGTAATTACACACGCTATATATATATATATATATATATATATATATATATATATATATATATATATATATATATATATATATATATAGTGCAGAGAGTGATCCGCGCTATTTTTTTAAATCGTATTTCCAAGTTTAATTAAAGTTTTATGATATTTTTTTTATTCAATTGCAAGGTTGAAGTATAGAATAGGTACAAAACACTCTCCCCTCCCCATGTTAAGAATGGCTTTTTAAAATAATAACGTTATTATTTACGTCCGGATCACTCTCTGCACTAGTACCATATATATATATATATATATATATATATATATATATATATATATATATATATATATATATATATATGTGTTTACTGTTTTTTGGGAAAGAATTCCAACAAAGTGCTCGATTGCAAAGAAAAAACCTTTTTCGATATTCTGAGCTTCTGTACAATTTTAAATATATATATATATATATATATATATATATATATATATATATATATATATATATATGTGTGTGTGTGTGTGTGTGTGTGTGTGTGTGTGTGTGTGTGTGTGTGTGTGTATAGTGACAAAACCAAAACAACAAGCAGGAATAACTTCATATTTGTATTTTTTTCGGATATTACAATTGTTTCGACATAAATCAGACAATTAAAAATTTTATACCATTTAATATATATATATATATATATATATATATATATATATATATATATATATATATATATATATATATATGTATATGTTTTTATTATTTCAACCTCGAGGATTTTTACTTAAATCATTAGAAGTTGTTTCAATAGACAGGACAATAAAATATTATCCTGCCGGTCTCGTCAGACGATCTAAGCCAAAATAAATTAGAAGGAAAAAGATTCTTTTAAGCTATGACGTATGGGTATTAAAAAAAACCCCAAGAGTTGAAGTGCTGGATAGAGAGGGGAGAAGGAACAGTGAGAGTAAAAGAAAAAGAAAAGGGATGGGAGTGGGGGAGAAATATAGATATATAGTTAGAATTGAAATTAAAAATTAAGAATAGAAGGAAAGAAATTAAAATGAATCAAAATTAAGAAAGGAGATTGTTTGTTAAAAAGGGGAAAAAATAAATTGATAGCATATGTAAATATAAAATATAAAATAAAGTAAAAACGTAAAAAGATAAAAAAAAAAAAAAGAAAGGGAAAATATGACAGTTAGAAAGAGAAACAGAAAGGGATAAATAACGAAGAAAAGTATATCTAACACGTGGCAAGAGAAAAACCAGCAGTAATTTGCGTGTGTCAGCAAAGTCATGATTGGTGGTCCACCGATTTATTGGAGAGCGACCAATGTTTTCAGTGGCGTCCGTGTGTCCGTTAGTCCGAACGATTGTCAGATAACCATCCGTTAGTTTTTCCTGAAATTTTGCCACAAATTGTATTTCATTAAATAGATGCGCACAGTAAAAAAAAATATGTTTTTTGCGAAAATTCCCGTTGCATCCCCAGGGGCTCAAAAAGAAGTCAAAAATGCCCCCAAATGGCCAAAAATGACACGTTTTGACCCATAACTTTTGATCCATTCATTAGATTTTTCTGAAACTTTTTCAAATGTGGAGCCCATTATTCTTAATATAAATCCAGTATGGCTGACCTTGGCAAAATTCTGGTTCGCATCCCCGGTGCTAAAAACACCCCGTTTTGTGACTCTTTTTTCATATTTCTCAACAAAAACTTGATATGTCTGATTATATAGTTGTTTTTCACAGTGGTCAACTCAAATATACATGTGTTAAAGCCTGAAACTGCACCGTTATCCATTTACACTGGGATTCGGCGTCTCAAAAGAGGTCAAAAATGCCCCCAAATGGCCAAAAATTACACTTTTTGCCCCATAACGTTTGATCCATCCATTAGATTTTCCTGAAACTTGGCCAAAATGTCGAGGCAATTGCATTGTTCTTAATATAAATTCAGTATGGGTGACCCTGGCAAAATTTTGGTTTGCATCCCTCTGGGACTTTTAGGGCTAAAAAAAACATGCCTTTTTGGAGCTCTTTTTTCATATTACTCAAAAACTTGATATGTATGTCTACATAGTGGTTTTCCATGGTGCTGAATTCAAATATACATGTCTTAAGGTGTGAAACTGCACCGTTTGTTCATTTTCACTGGATTTGGTGTTCCCAGGAGCTAAAAAGGGGTCACAAATGTCCCCAATTTGTCAAAAATGACACTTTTTACCCCCATAACTTTTTCCTATCCATTAAGAAATTAGAAAATCGTGACTTCTGGAAAATCTACAACAGTGTAGTAAATAATGGGCAATCAACAATTCCCCCACTAACCAACAATCACAAGGTTGTTTGCTCAGCAACCGACAAGGCTAACATGCTTGCCAATCGGTTTGCCCCAAATTCCACACTGGACCCTATCAACCACCCCCTACCTGACTTTCCTATGCGGACAGACGCCATGCTAGATGATCTGAAAATCACCCCCTGCTCAGGTGCATGCTATCATAAAAAACCTTGACACTTCAAAAGCATGTGGACCCGATCTCATCCCAGCTGTGCTATTAAAAAAGTGCTCAGCTGAAGTAGCTCCAGTTCTCTCCAAACTCTACAACAAATGCCTTAATGAATCTTGCTTTCCGGGCTGTTGGAAAATTGCTTCTGTAGTACCAGTATTCAAGAATTCTGGCAAAAGAACTGACCCATTAAATTATCGCCCCATTAATCTCCTCCCACTTTTTCCCAAAATATTTGAGACCTTAATTAACCATGCTCTAGTCCATCACCTTACAGATGTTAAACTTCTGACTGACCAACAATATGGATTTAGACAAGCCTGTTCCACAGCAGACATCCTAACTGTAATCTCTGAACGTATATACCATTCACTGGACAAAGCCGGGGAGGGCAAAGCGGTAGCTCTAGATATATCTAAGGCTTTTGACAGGGTATGGTATGAGGGTCTCCTCAGAAAATTAGATCATACGGTGTCACTGGTAGAATACTAAACATAATTAAATCCTTCTTAGATAAGAGAAAAATCCAGGTTGTCTTCGACGGTCGTACATCTAAACAATATGATATAAATGCAGGAGTGCCCCAAGGGTCTATCCTTGGACCTCTGTTGTTCCTAATATTCATAAATGACCTCCCTGATAAAATTGCCTCTGAGATGGGTATATATGCTGATTACACCACACTCTATAAGAGGCATGACAGGAAAACAAATGAACACATATCTAAAGAATTGGCAGAAACACTAGAGGATGACCTCCGATCTGTAATGGAATGGGGACACAAATGGATGGTAACGTTCAATGCTGCCAAGACTAAACTTGTTTCCTTCAATAACTACAAGAAACCTTCTCTACCACCAATAGCAATGGCCAATGACTCTTTATCTGAAAGTACATCTTTTAAACTCCTTCGCTTAACGTTCACAGGAAACATGAGTTGGAACAATCACATTGAAAGCATTGCCAGGGCCGCTGCAAAGAAAATAGGCTCTCTCTACTGTGCTAGAAAACTACTAACACCCGAAAGTATCCTGTGCCTCTATAAGGCCACCATTCGTCCATGTATGGAGTATTGCTGTCATATTTGGGATGGTGCATCTGCTACTAGTCTCTCACTCCTAGACAAGGTTCAAAAAAGAGTCGCCAATCTAATCTGTATCTAAGCTTCAGCCTCTGTCCCATCGACGAAATCTTGCATTCCTCTGCCTGTTCTACAAGTATTTTAATGGAGAATCCTCTGACGAACTGCAAGCACTTGTGCCCCCACAACCTAAACACCCTCGACAAACCCGACAGGCAGCTAAATCCTATCCCCACACAGTAGAGATCCCTAGATGTAAAAGATCTTTCTACTCCAGTAGTTTCTTCCCAAGAACCGCTAGATTTTAGAATTACATTCCAGGTCCCTGCTTCCCCAACTGTACTGATGTGCAGAAGTTCAAGTGTAACGTGAACAGACATCTTGCTGTCCAAATCCCCACATAGTACGCCAATAGATGTTACCCCTGATAGTAGCCCCCTACACCAAAGTGGCAATGTGCCTTATTTGGGGTGAAAATGTAATAAAAAAAAAAAAAGAAAATGATTTTTCTGAAACTCAGCAAAAGTGTGAAGGCAACGTTGGCCCTTCACACTTCTCACATTCATCATTTCTTCACTATTTTTTGTGGCGTCATCGCACATGCAGCACCAGAGGGGGACCATGCACGCGCGGCTTATTCGGTTAGAGTTTCTGTTGTCTCCAGTTACTGTAGTGGTGGTAGGGGAAGTCCCTTTCTTTTTTACTGAAAATCGAGTAAAACCGCAATTTTCTTAGACGTTTTAAAGGAGACAGTAAGAGTCTACACGCAGGGGACATAACTCTGAAACGAATATTTTAGATAACGTGTTTAATGCTATGGCTACAACATTTGTTAGCGATAGACTGTTTTTTTTTTTTTTTTACTAAAACACAATAGTAGTTGTTCTAATTGATGAATTTTCCTAATTTTTGGATATGTTACTATTTTCAACATGACAATTAAGTACGTAATATTGTTTTTGGCTTAAAACGGCATATTAAAAAAAACAAAAACAATCAATCTATTGTGGCGGACCAGGATATAAATACCCTAACTCACTACAAACGAAAATAATGAAACGAATGGAATGAAGGAAACAAAAACTCAATTGCTGGATAAAATAAACATGTCGTTTATTTTCTGTCAAAAATAAAATGGTTTAGGTGTAACACGTGTTCATTCAGGCGTTGACGACTACATGCGTAGAAAAGAAAGGAATGAAGTCGAGGACAAGAAATGGCCGTCCCGCATGTAGAAAGGGAAAATAGAAAGGGAGTGTTTGCCTCAGCAAAACCGTGCGTTCATGATGGCAGTCGTCCACGTGGAAAAGTCTCCAAGCCAAGAGCTATGGACGCCGAACTTGTCTGGTTGATGAACCCAGGCAAAAGGGAAGAAAAGAGGAAGTTGAATGGTGTTGTGGACTTTTATATCGGGGTGAGTGTTCTCACTGCGCATGTCTAGAATTCCTTTCAGGGGAAGTGACGTTTCCCATGTGTGCGTACATGTGTGCGTATATGTGTGCGTACATGTGTGTACATTAGCGTGTGTGTGTGTGTGTGTGTGTATGCACGTGAATGTGAGTGTATATACGTGAACGTGAATATATGTACGTGTGTGTGTGTATGTGCGTGCGTACATGTGGGTGTGTCTATGAGGATGTGTATATGCGTGCGTGCGTGTGCGTATGTGCGTGCGTACATGTGGGTGTGTCTATGAGGATGTGTATATGCGTGCGTGTGTGTGTGTGCGTATGTGCGTGCGTACGTGTGGGTGCGTATATGTGAGGGAAAACATGTTCGAACACTATCAACTCTATCTTACCAAGTACCCAGACTTTTCTGTATTTTATAAGTACCAGTTATAATTAGGTCGAATTCTGGACTTGCACCATTTTATGCGTTATCTATAAAAGTTCCTGTTTACTTTGCCTCCCCCATGAGGGCAAAGTTAGACACCAAGGTCGTTTTTTTTTAATGTGAGGGAAAGGAACAAAACTAAAAATTGTCTCAGTCGTGAAGGATTTCTCATTCACTACCGTGCTAGAAAACTACTAACACACGAAAGTATCCTGTACCTCTATAAGGCAACCATTCGCCCATGTATGGAGTATTGCTGTCATATTTGGGCTGGTGCATCGAATACTAGTTTCTCGCTCCTTGACAGGGTTCAAAAGAGAGTCGCAAATCTGATAGGCCCTGAACTGGCATCTAAGCTTCAGCCTCTGTCCCATCGACGAAACGTTGCATCCCTCTGCCTGTTCTACAAGTATTTTAATGGAGAATGCTCTGACAAACTGCAAGCACTTGTGCCCCCACGACGTGAACACCCTTGACAGACCTGACAAGCTGCAAAATCCCACCCCCACACTGTAGAGATCCCTAGATGTAAAAGATCTTTCTACTCCGGTAGTTTCTTCTCCAGAACCACTAGACTTTGGAATTCCATTCCAGATCACTGCTTCCCCAACTGTACTGACATGCAGAAGTTCAAGTGCAACATGAACCAACATCTTGCTGCCCAAATCCCTACATCTTGAACCAACGTGAACCAACATCTTGCTGCCCAAATCCCAGTAGTTGTTTCCCCTGATAGTAGCCCCCTACACCAAAGTGGCAATGTGCCTTGTTTGGGGTGAAAATGTAATAAAAAAAATAAAAAAAACTCACTAACAGAGAACAAAAAAATCGTAGTGTAGTATCAGAACAGATACTACACTTTGATTTATATATTTTTAGTTACTCTGAAAAGTTTGCAAACAAAACAGTAATAAACAAAAATGTAAGGCACAAGGCCACTCAAAAATTGGGGAGGGGTGGTCTATGATCATCCTCGTCCCTATACCTTTGCTAGTTTATGCTTGATTCTAGCTAAAGTTCTCATTCACCACAATGCCTCAAGCACACCGGAAGTTGTCCTACCTAAGATTCTCAAATCATATTGTGTGTGTGTGTGTGTGTTTTATCTATAATATAAAGGGCAAAAATCTGTCAAAATGTATGTATGTTTGTATTATGTTTGCCTAAAATTTTCCACAGCAGATAATTTTGCAGGCTAAAAACCAAATCAAGTGTTCCTGAGGTCCAAATACCCTATATATCAAGTTTCAAGTCTGCGGATCAAATATTCAGAGAGGAATTTGGTAGAGAAATTTCACACACAAAAACAATGTCACATATATAATTATTTTTAATACTTAGAGACTCTAGTGTTTCACCTGCAGGGAGTCACAATTACCACCGGTCGGGAAATTCAAACCCAGCCACGAAACCATCTCTGACTCCATTAGCAAAGAACAAACTGCTCAGCCAACATTAATAATATAATCTTCTATAATATAAAGGTAAAAAATCTGCTTAAATGTATGTATGTATGTTTGTATGTGTGTATGTCTTTTTTTTTTTTTTTGTGTAAATAAAAAATGTTTTAAATTGGGTTTAAGCAAGACCCCCCCCTCCCCCACACAAAAAGAAACAAAAAATTAGGCACAATGCCTCTGCGCGAGCCTTTTCTAGTCTCACACAAAAACACGAGTTCACATCTTAAGCTATATTACTTGTCATATACATACGCACACACAAACATACGCGCACATGTACACACAAGTAGATATATTAACGTTCGCGTACATACACTCACATTCACGTGTATACACACACACACGCTAACGTACGCACATGTACGCACAGATGGACAACGTCACTTCCCCTTTCAAAGGAAATCCACACATGTGCAAAAGACCCCTGGAAACAATTATAAAAGCAAGAGCAATAAGCAGCATCTTTCTTTTCCAACCCGCCTTCCAAGGTGAGTCGTCGGCACACCAGCCGCCGCCATTTCAGCAGGCGCTCGCATGCGCGTACCTCACGCCACTTGCTACTATGTGGGACAAAAAGCTAACAGACCGTACGTACACTTTATACGCTTTCTCTCTCTTTCTCTCTCTCTATATATACAACTTGTCCCAGAGAACACCACCGCGTAGCTGACTTCTAACGTGGCACACAGTTTAACTGATGTCAACCCTTTATCTTTTTCTATGTCTACACGATGGACTGCCATTTCTCGTTCCACTACATTCACTCACTTCTCTTCCCACGCGCGAACAAACGACAGTGACTCGAACATGAGATGAACACACATTTCCTTTTTCTTTCTACACCACCAGTTCCGCGACAAACGATGGTTACACCCGCGCGGACATGAACACGTGTTATATCTAAAACATTCATTCTTTCAACAATAAATAAACGACACGTTTATCTTATCCATCAATTGAGTTTTTGTTTCCTTCATTCCATTCGTTTCATTATTTTTCTTTTGTAACGGGATTAGGATTTATATATCCTAGTCCTCTACACCTCAAGCACATCGGGGATCGTCTTACCTAAGATTCCCAAATCATATTGTGTGTGTGTGTGTGTGTGTGTGTGTGTGTGTGTGTGTGCGTGCGTGTGCATACGTGTGCGCGCACGTGTGTTTAATAAACCGTAAAATAAATTGGTAAAGATAAAAGTTGATAAAAAGTCGTTTGTCTCTTTGATAGGTGTATCAGAATTTTTGTGGGAATTTTTGACACCCTTAACACGAAACTGCAAATAAAATATAAAAAACTCGTAATTTCTCTTTTAAAGGTGGGTTGTTTATTTTCTTTATGGATTATACTTCCAAAATAAACTATTAAAGTTGTATAAAACGTAATAGAAATATTTAAAAAAAAATAGTAATGAAATTAATTGAATGTTACGAGTTCAGTATATTTCAATTTTTTAATTTTAAAAATCTATCAAAATTTTTGTATTGATTCTATTTTTACGATATTTTCAGGGTCAATGTGAAATGTTATGCTCTTTCCAATAAACCGAATATAATATTTTAGACAAACGTTTTTTTTTAATTCACCCCCCGCCCCATTTTCAAATTTCTATTAAAAAGTAAATAATTTATGTACCAAAGTTTTATATATCACAAATTGAAGATAAAAGATCAATAAATAATATATTCAAATTTAAAACAAAAAAGTAGTGTTTTTTAGAAATTTTACTGTAAAGTCCGAAGTTTAAAACCTTTTTTTTTTTTTAAACCCACTTTGCTTGTTTTTTTTTTTTTGTTTTTTTTATTATTATTTTAATGAAACCTTGGTCATTGCTCCTTTAGGGCTTGAATTACATTTTTCGAGGAGTTATAAGCTTCGAAATATAGCGGGTGGAATTATTCAATAGTTTTCACGAAATTTCTGACACTGCTAACACTTTGAGATATTAAATTTTTTATTCATTATAAAAGAAATACAAAAGGGAAAATGAACAAGAAATGTAGGCCCAAAGTCAACTAAAAAAACAGGGGGTGGGGAGAAGGTGAGGTTTTGGCTGGTCCATCTCGTCTCTGTTGGAAATTTTAAAGGATTTCTCTCTCGGCCAGCATTTTTTGTATTTATATGGGTGTGTGGGAGGGAAGTGTTCCTACTTAAACCCAATTTAAAAAACATTGGCGGACGTTGTCGAGAGTGCCCCCCCCTCTAAATTCCACAATTTTCATTAAAAAAAAAAAAAACCCTCTTTCCTGTTAATATCATCGATTTCGGACTTAAGTTTCAGATTATAAAAAAAAATTGAAAAAAAAAAAATTCATAACTGTGTTCACATGGAGATTCAGTTTTCAATTATACACGAACTTTGTGACCAGGGTGAATAGATAGATACATGCAGAGAGAGAGAGAGAGAGAGAGAGAGAGAGAGAGAGAGAGAGAGAGAGAGAGAGAGATGGATGAGAATGGGAGGAGGGAAGATGGGGGAATGTTCCTTATTATTTTTTTAACCCCTCTGTTCTAATCCCTATCTTCCGGTTACATCAGAGAGAGTTGCCATTTTTTTCATCGTGGTCACAAAGTTCGTGTTATAATTGAAAACTGAACCCCCACGTGAAAAGTTATGGAAATATTTTGTTTTGTTTTTTTTTCAATTTTTTTTTTTTTTATTCTGATATTTAATTCTGAAATCGATGATATTAACAGGAAATTTTTTTTTTTTTAAAGTGAAAATTGTAGAATTTAGAGGGTGGGTGGGGGGACACTCTCGGCAACGTTCGCCAAAACATTTTTTATTTATAAAAAAAACATTAGAAAAAACATTAAAAAAGAAAACGTTAAAAAAATACATTAAAAAAAAAAAAAAAAAGGCCCGAAGGCCAAGAAATCTCTTATTTATATAAACGTTTGCGCATACGCGAGAAACACGCGCGAAAGAAACAAAACTACTTATATGAATTGGAAGTCGCTCTCGCGTTGCCCAGGTCAGTGCTCTCACCGCTAATCACCATGGAAACGGCAATAACAACAAAACTGCTTGGCTTATTCTGAAAATTATAGACATCACAGGGACTTCGTTTAGTCAGTAAATAATCGCTTCAAATAAACTACATCACATTATTTAGCAATATGTACATATTATTTTGAGAAAAAAAAAAAGAAAAAATAATAATAATAATAATAATAATCATAATAATAATAATAATAATAATAATAATAATAATAATTTAGAAGAAAGAAAGAAAGCAAAAAAAAGGGAGGGAAAAGAAGTTATCATTGTTAATAGGATGCCCGGAAAGAAGAAGAAAAAGGGGTCGGCAAAACCGCCACCGCCATCTCCTCCACGACCGCCTCCCGCGAAACTCACAGAGACCAGCAAGGAGTTTTACCTCATACAAATCACGGACCTAGAACAACGTCTGATCAGGTAATGATGAATATCATTTTGCGGGAGGGAGGGGAGGGGCTCAGGGGGTCTAATATTTATTTATTATTTTGTTTTAATGCTTTTATTTTCATTTATTTATTTATTTATTTATTTTTACCCTAACCTAACCCTAACTTGACTCCAACCCTTTAACACCAGAAGAGAAAACTTCTTGGCCTTCGACCCAAGATTGTCATCTTTTTTTTTGTTGTTGTTTTTATACGTTAATTTTATTGTTATCTTTTTTTTTTTTTTTTTTTTTTTTTTTTACACGTCAATAAAAAATGTTTTAAACAATTGGGTGCCAAGTAGGACGTCCCCAAGTATGAAAGAGTGAATGCGGTATTATGGTGGAAGAAGATCCTAGCTAAGAGAAACTTTTGTTTAGCTCTAGAGTGACAAGGATGACCAACGACCCCCATCTCCCCCCCCCCCGTTGAGTTAGCTTTGTGCCTAAGTTTTTTGTCACGTGTCAATTTTGCAATTTTATAATTTCGTAACCTTGACATTTTTCTTCACCTTTTCTGTCCTCGGTCAGTGGAAAAGAAATCCTTCATGACCGAGACAATTTTTTTTTTGTTCCTTTCAAGAGTGTCCCCTTTTTGGAGAGCTGGATTTTCCTCCACATTAAAAACCGACTTTGTGTCTAACTCTGCCCTCGTGGGTAGGCAAGTAAATAAGGACTCTAACCCTAACCTGGTTTTACATTTGTATTCTGTAATGTCGTCGACTTTTTTTTTTTTTTTTTTTTTACATCTTAAAGGGTGCTTGTTTACATTGGCGATTTTTTTAAACTAGCGCATTTCAGGTGAAAATATTACATACTTACTTGTTATGGCGAAATTAGTATGAATTCCAAAAATTACGAAAAATGATCCAGGAGAAGATTTGCTAAATGTATTTTTAACAAAAAAAAAAAAAACAAAAAAAAAAAAACAATTATACATAATTGTGTTCTTTAAAAAATGTGTTTAAAGATAGTGGACCGTTAATGTATTTATTATCTCCCTTGTTTGTCATGCCGAATTGGTCGATAATTCAATAAATTCTATTTTTTTTATTATTATTTTTCTACTGAATCATTTTCCCTAATTTTTGGAATTTATGCTAATTTCACTATGACACGTAAGTATATAATAATGTTTTCACCTGAAATGCGTCCATTTAAAAAAAAAAAAAAATCACCAATGCACTTCTTTTCATTTCTTACTGTTTTCAAATCGTAAACTGCCATTTCCGGATTCTTCCCTAAATGGCAAATCGGAAACATTCAGTTTCGTATGAGTCCCCAACAATAGAAGTACTAAGTGGTCGGGGTAAGTCGGAGGTGGTTGTCTGACTTGCTATTTGCTTTCTTCAACACGTGAAATGCTTTTATTCATTATTGACTAGAAAAATGTGTTTTACTTGCTATCTTTTGCATGAATAGCTAGAAATACACACACACACACACACACACACACACACACACACACACACATATAAACATGTGTGTGTGTTAGAGAAAATCAGAACAACATCAGTACCCTCGGTTTCAAATCAAAACGAAAGTGAACTATACTTGGGCGCTTACGTTGGACTTTCTTCTGCCTCTGTTTAGGCTGAAGAGAGTTTGACATTATATAAGTATCGGCTGAAGAGAGCTTGATATGGAGACCTAAAACGGTTCCCTATTATCAGGTTTGAAACCGATGGTACCGATGAGTTATCTCATCTAAACTTTATGAAAATAAAAATATAAACAATACGCTCTTATTTAAAAATTTTTTTCCTTATGATAGGAATGCTGGAATCCTTTTTTTCCAAAATATATGTAGGCGACCAAGTATAGTTCACCTGTGTTTTGATTTGAAACTGAGGATATCTATATTGTTCTGATCTTCTGTAATGCACAAACACACACACACTTGTTTTACATAAGCATTAATATGTCGCTACACATCCATGAGTATGTTTTGGTCAGCCAGTTACAAGTAACTAGAAACCTCTTCAAGCGATAATGCTTATGCAAAAGTTTAGTCAGGAATTAAAATTTTACAGGAGTTTACAAGCTTTTACGAGTTTTAATACTCGTAAATCCCTGAATAATTTTTATTAAAGACTAAATTTTTGTATTAGCGATATCACCTGAAGAGGTCACTAGTTACTGAAAACTGGCTGACCGAAACATGCTCATGAATGTGTAGTAACATATTACTGCTTATGTAAAATAAAAAAAAAACGTATTTCTTGCCCTACTTCGGTATTGAGCACTCTTGCATTAACCTTGTTAAAACTACATTTGTTGCTTTATCTCTGAAAAATATTAACCTGATATATATATATATATATATATATATATATATATATATATATACAAAATAGTTTTAAAACTAACAAAAACAATAGAAAATAAACAAATAAATAAATTAAATAAACATGAATATACATAAACGATCACACATATATGTATATATATATATGTATATATATGTGCATATATGTATGTACACACATGTATATTTATATATAAACTAACATTTAAAAAAAAAACAAAAAAAAACATTAACCTAGTTTTAAAACAGATCAAGGAACTAAATAAAGCACACACAAAGGAACAGGTCAACCAGAGGCCAAATAGGCCTTTGTCCGATAAATGCATGCTCATTGGCTGATAGGAAGGGCGCGGTGGATACTGGAAAGCTGATTGGCTGACTAAAATCTTAATAAAAACAATAAACAACCACAGAATTTGCGCATAAGCCTGAAGAGTCCTAAAGTGGATGAAATGTGGAATATTCAGTGTAGCTTAATCGCCATATATATTTTATAAATTACTATATATATATATATATATATATATATATATATATATATATATATATATATATATATATATATAGAGAGAGAGAGAGAGAGAGAGACAGTGAGAAATAAAAAGGAATAAACCGTGTTATGTGTTCTTTTTTTTTACACAGGCATTACCACATTATCAAGGCCAAGAGGCCACTCGAGGATGAGGGTTAAACAGTGTACAGTAGAAATTGGACAATATAGTAACCATTAGTAATGGAAATTCGGTAAATTTGTTAACTTATATGGAACGGCTCATCAAGAACTTGTTTAGGTTAGACGTGAAGACAACCATATTGTAGTCAGCCGGAAAGCCGGAAAACGGAAGACAATTCCATAGGCGTGCAGTTCTAAGAAAGGAGCTTTGCTCATGGAATCTACGTTTAGGTTTAGGCACAGATAAAGAGTGGGAGGAATTATTGATAGTGTTTTCAGCTAGACGGGTGTTTCTTGTGAAAGTTTGGCGAGGGGGGACCATAGACTGAAGCTCCGTCGAACACTTTCCATGAAAATAACGATACATCAGAGACAAACTCGCAACATCTCTTCTGTGAGATAAAGGTTGCAGGGAAGAGAAAAGGACATCTCCTACCAGGCTACAAAGTCTATTTTGAACTCTATCAAGGCAGGACAAGTCCTTTCTAGCAGCTCCTGCCCAGATGTGGCAACAGTATTCCATCCTTGGACGTACCTGGCTCTTATATAGATAGAGAATTGCATCAGCAGTGAGATATCTACTGGATCGATAGAAAGATCCCACCATTTTTCCAGCGGCCTTAGCAACAGATTTGATGTACGTGTTCCATTTAAGATCAGGAGTAACGGTCAAGCCCAGAAGCTTGTCAAAACTTGAGGCCCCCTGAAGACGAGAGCCATTCATTTCAATTGATGCCAGATGTGGATCAGAGTGTTGATGATGTAAAGAGAGAAGCTTGATTTTAGATGCATTAAAAGTAACCAGCCACTCCTTTCCCCATTGTACCACGTGCTCAAGATCAGAGGAGAGAGAATCGGAGAGAACTTGGTCGTTTACTGTCTTAGATGTGCCACCATAAATGGTAGTGTCAACGTTTCGTCTTTATTTCAAGACTTCCTCATTTTCATCTAGAGGAAGTCTGGAAATAAAGACGAAACGTTGATGAACACATAACACGGTTTGTTCCTTTCTAGTTCTCTATTTTGTCAGAATACTATTTCCATTATTCTCATTATATATATATATATATATATATATATATATATATATAGATATATATATATATATATATATATATATACATATATATATACATATATAAAATAAAATAATTTTACTTGTACAAATGGAAATTCAATTAACTTTCTTGAAGTTATAAATTTGGATTTTACCGTCACTGAATTATTTATCTTCCACCAGACTATCCATTCACGTGCAATCACCTTTTTCTTCACCATATTCCCTCTGCTTCACTTTTTTTGTTTTCAAGTAAGATCTTTGACTTACTTGTTGTTTCATCAAATACTTTTGCATACAAAATCCGATCCTGCATTTTGCTAATTCCTACCCTCTGATGAGAAGAAAAGTATTTCTTCGAAACTCCGCGGATTAAGGACTATCCACTTATCAAGTGTTTCCTTTTCAGGTTAAATATGTTTTTAACTCTTTTTCAAAGTGCTTTTTAACATGTTTTATTAACTGTTTGCTCGTATATATACATAATGATTCCTAGATCTTAATCCAATGTAATTCCGGTGTTTATAAAATAATGCCCAATAACAAACAGAGATGCGTTTTTGCATAATTCTCTTTACTTATGAAAAACATACTTTGCTACATATGTGCACACATGTTTCAGCTGTGATTATCAGAACCTAATCCATTAAAGTACTTGTAAAAAAAGAACAGGGATGCAACATTACAGCAATGGGACAGGAGTAGGAGCTTGCTTCATAGACTATACCTATTAACTTATAGACTCCTTTTTGAACCCCGTCTAATATGGAGAGGCTAGTGGTTTATGCACCAGATGTGGTCACAATACTCCGTGCACGGGAGAATGATGGCTTAGTAAAGATATAGGAAACTGGTATGTGTGAGCAGCTATCTAGCACAGTAGAGCGAGCTAACCTTATTTGCAGCAACCTTGGCAATGTCTTCTATGCATTTGTTCCAATTCATGTTGCCTGTGAACGTTAGGCCGAGGAGTTTGTTGTGAGAAATTTCTTTCTCACATCTCAATTTCCTCCCTGCAGAAGCAAAAGAATCCACAAATACAAAAGCCATAACATTTCAAACTCAAAATTTATTCACTAGTAAACAGCAATGAACGTTTATTGGTTCTGATATTTTCCTTTTGCAAAACGGTGGCCAGTTTTGCTTCTATACACGTGGAGCCTTTAGTTCGGATTCCTATTGTTGGAATGCTAATCCGTTGTTCCTTTGAAGGATCCATGACTGTTCATAGTAAACTCGGCAGGAATGATGGCACCTATAATCAAGCATATGTGAGCCCCATGGGACTCAAGATGAATTGAGATAAGATCCAATATTTGGGAAATAAACATGCAGAACAGTTCTTAAATGTCATCCTTGATTTAGATAGATTCAGCAATATAAGTTGTCTGCTTGAAGAAAGGTGTCCTTCATTCACCAACTGATTGGTGTTCATGAAGGAATAGTCTTAGCTACCTCCTGTGGCAGCCGCTGTGTTTTTAAGTCTATTCCATTGCCGAGTTTCTGTTACACTGAAAAAAGAAAGCATGATACAAAAACCGCGGCAAGTCAAATCACCTGACACATTCAAATTTAAACCAATAACAGCCGACCACTAATGCGTGGGCGGACAAACAAGAAAAGATGGCTGTTGTATATGGAGTTTCTCACATTGTATGATGAACTCTCAGATAGAGGATTATTAGTTATGGCAGTCAGTGGTTGAAAAGGTTTCTTATAATTGTTAAAGGAAAGGAGTTTTGTCTTAGTAGCATTAAACATTATCATCCGTGTACGCACCTACAGGGTGGTCAAAAAGTCAGGTAACATGTTAAAGGTAGAAAAAACAATATGATCCATTATAATCTTTATTCGTTTAATATTATTTGTTTAAATATTTGAGTGTAATATATAAACTTACCTCTCCTGATTTCTGGCTTTGGGGCTATGTAAAGGATAGCGTTTATGGCAAGAAGCCTGATACAATAGCGTCTTTAAAGTTATTTATTGAAGAGGAGATTGCGCGGATATCAGCTGACATGATTACACGTGTTACACAATCAGTGGTTAATCGCTTCCAGCGATTGATAGAGAGAAATGGACGACAATTAACAAAATAAACATATTTCATGTTTGTTTCATTTTATATTTCAATGTATGGTACTTAAATATACGTGTATTGCTAATATCGTTTTTCTTTAAAATGTTACCTGACTTTTTGACCACCCTGTAGACATTTTCTAAGGTTTCAGACATTGTCTTGGAGATGTTTGTGTTCGTTTTTTGCGCATATCTGATGTACGAGGTGCCTTCAATAAGTTTCCAAACTATTTTTGTATCGGCACTTTTATTGATAGTATACACATGAAACTCTAGTTCCCTTCGAAGTAATCTCCTCCGGCTGCAATGCACTTGTTGTACTATTTCAACAATTTATGGAAGACCCCCATGGATGTCCTCTTGTGTGAGCATATCAATGACCCTCATCACAGCCTCTTTCATCTCAATTATCTCATAACGACAGCCTCTAAGGTTTTCCTTCTACTTAGGTAATAACCAAAAGTCACAGGGAGCAAGGTTTGGATGATAGGGAGGACGAGGAACTGTCTTGATGCCCACCTTGGTCAAATAGTCTGATCTTCTCTGAGCACACTTGGAACAAACTGTGCAAATCTTCCGCATTCCTCATGAATAATTGTGTGTACAGTTCCCACACTGACATCAAACTGTGCATTTATTGTGTCTATAAACACACAACGGTTCTTATACATGAAATTCTTTATTTGGCCAATCAACTCTGGTGTTCTGACTTCCTTACTTCTTCCATACTTCTCTTCATCCTTCACAGACTCCCTGCCTTCCTTGAATCTCTTATGCCACTCAAAAACTGATGCTCAGTTCATGCAAGATGGCCAAAAAAACAGTCTGAAGCATTCCCTACGTTTCTGTGACATTTTTTCCAAGTTTAAAACAGAATTTTATTGCATATCGTTCTTCTAAAGTGTCCTCACGTTCAGATTTCATTATTGAAATTCACCAGCTGTGACAATCAGGCTTTAGTAGGGCGTATTCCAATTCCTGCTGTAGCTGTTCATTTGAACCTGAATCATAAAAATTGGTCAGTCATCTTATAAGATGAATCGCAATAACATACAGGATTTTCCAGAGTCTACGACAATTTTAAATGCCGGTACAAAAAATGTCTGGAAACGTATTTAAGGCACCTCGTAAGGACATAAGCAAACTTTCACAAGAAACACTCGTCTAGCTGAAATCACTATCAATAATTTCCTCCACTCTTTTTATGTGTCTAAACCTAAACATAGATTCCATGAACAAAGTTTCTTTCTTAAAACTGCACACCTGTTGAACTCTCTTCCATTTCCCTGCTTTCCAGCTGGCTACAATATGGTCGTCTTCAAGTCCAACGTAAACAAGTTCTTGATGAGCTGTTCCACTTAAGTTAACAAATTTACCGAATGTCCATTACTAACGATTATTATATTGTCCAATTGACTACTGTACACATTTTAACCTTCATCCTCGAGTGGCCTCTGGGCCAGGAGAAGTGATAATGACTATGTAAAAAAAAAAAGTATTAGTGTTGCAACGATTAATCGGAATCGGGAATTGGAAAAAATGAGAATTTTTGGGCATATTGAAATCGGTATTAGAATCTGAAAAATTGAGTAAATTTCCCAATGCCCAAAACGATTCTTTTAATTCTTTTAATTGCTATTATTTTTATCTTTTTATCTTTTCAACTTAATTTACCATTTTTTTTTTTTTTTTTTTTTTTTTTTTACATAGGCATCACCACATTATCAAGGCCAAGAGGCCACTCAAGGATAAGGGTTAAAGAGTGTACAGTAGAAATTGGACAATATAGTAATCATTAGTAATGAAAATTTGTTAAATTTGATAACTTATATGGAACGGCTCATCAAGAACTTATTTACATTAGACTTGAACACATTTCTGGTACTAATGGTAATCCAATATATAAAACTCACTATGTCTGCCTGTCTGTCTCCATATTTTCAAACTCTCTTTCTTCTGAAACTAAAAGTTGCAGAGCGGCACTAGAGGTCTTAAATCATTGGATTTTTTTACAGACTGTTCTTTTATGGATCTTAAGCCAGTTGAAATTGTTTTTAAGGAATCAAAAAAAGTGGATCAAAATTGCAAAAAAATCCTTATGCATTTTGTACATTCATTTTAGTTTATTTTTTAATTTCTAATAAGTTTATATGCATGTCACGTTGGTACAGTGGTAACGTCACCAGCTTTGAATGTTACAGTTTTGATTTTGGTTTCGATTCTAGATGATGGTACCTAAATACTTTTTTTTTTTGGGGGGGGGGAACTCATGACTCTGTAATAATATATATATGAAATCTGGACAAATTAAAAATTAAAATATCATATTAAACATATTTTACGACTGGGCAACGCCGGACGGCCTGCTAGTATTATATAAATTTTCATCTTTTTTTTTTTTTTCAAGAAAAAGTCTTTCAAGGCACAATTTTTTTGACAAAGTTCTGAATTCCAATTTGCACATAATGCACATGTCTTCCATTTTTTTTTTTTTTTTTTTTTTCAAACCGTTTCTTCATTTTAATCATCAGATACCAGAAGCGGTGTGATGAACTTGAAGCTGCCAAACAGGATTCCGTGGCAAAATATGAAAATCTCAAAATGGACAAGAACGCCATCATCGAACTTCTTCAGGGTCAGGATAAAAAAAAAGGTGATAAAAAAGAATGCTATTTCTTTGTGGGTTAAACCCATGTCCGTCAAAGTTAACCTTTAACCTATAACCTTTAACCTTTAACCTATGTTTGTCAAGCATTACGCTATTTCTGACACTTAAACGCAAGTATGTCGACACTAAACTTTACATTTTTTTTTTTTAATTTTCTTCCTTTGAAAATTGTAACGCTGGGTATGTGACAGCCAAACCAGCTGCCAACATTACCCTCCTTTTTATTGAAACCAACCAAGAGCTCTTTTTAGTATCCTCGCTGTTCCCTTAAGTGCAATTATATGGATCTCTTTTGCACTTGGTTCACCAGGAATATTAGTTAGGTAGGACTCCAGGTTCTTCTTCATAAGCCCTGTGGCACCTATAATAACTGGTATGATTGATATCTCCCTAAGATTCCAGTTTCTTTTCATATCATACATGAGACCTTGATATTTGGTCTGTTTCTCCCTTATGTGTGTGTATATATGCATGTATATATATGTATGTGTATGTGCTTATATATGTGTATATATACATGTGTATATGTATACGTATATATTTGTAAATATATGTGTGTGTGTACATGTGTATATATATATGTGTGTATATGTATATATGCGTATGCATATATACATACATATATACATATATATATATATAATTATTTTTTTACTATAATAATTAAATACCTACAGACACTAGTGTTTCATCCTTCCGGGATTCTTCAGTGCAGGGTGTCACGATTACTACCAGTCGAACGATTCGAACCCCGCGACACGAGACATCTCTGGCTCGATTAGCGGAGGCCGTATCCATTCGGCTACCATTAATCGTGTGAAATAGCGTTGAATTTTTAAACATTTTAATTTAAATGTTCATTACGTCAGACAGACAGTGATCAAATCGTTATATGATGATCTACGCATAAGAGCTAAATTGACCGACTTTTTAATTCAACAGAAAGTGCTCAACGATAAGAAACGTATTTCTTAAAGGGGCTGTCATAATTATTTTTTTACTATAATAATTAAATACCTACAGACACTAGTGTTTCATCCTTCCGGGATTCTTCAGTGCAGGGTGTCACGATTACTACCAGTCGAACGATTCGAACCCCGTGACACGAGACATCTCTGGCTCGATTAGCGGAGGCCGTATCCATTCGGCTACCATTAATCGTGTGAAATAGCGTTGAATTTTTAAACATTTTAATTTAAATGTTCATTACGTCAGACAGACAGTGATCAAATCGTTATACGATGATCTACGCATAAGAGCTAAATTGACCGACTTTTTAATTCAACAGAAAGTGCTCAACGATAAGAAACGTATTTCTTAAAGGGGCTGTCATAATTATTTTTTTACTATAATAATTAAATACCTACAGACACTAGTGTTTCATCCTTCCGGGATTCTTCAGTGCAGGGTGTCACGATTACTACCAGTCGAACGATTCGAACCCCGTGACACGAGACATCTCTGGCTCGATTAGCGGAGGCCGTATCCATTCGGCTACCATTAATCGTGTGAAATAGCGTTGAATTTTTAAACATTTTAATTTAAATGTTCATTACGTCAGACAGACAGTGATCAAATCGTTATACGATGATCTACGCATAAGAGCTAAATTGACCGACATTTTAATTCAACAGAAAGTGCTCAACGATAAGAAACGTATTTCTTAAAGGGGCTGTCATAATTATTTTTTTACTATAATAATTAAATACCTACAGACACTAGTGTTTCATCCTTCCGGGATTCTTCAGTGCAGGGTGTCACGATTACTACCAGTCGAACGATTCGAACCCCGCGACACGAGACATCTCTGGCTCGATTAGCGGAGGCCGTATCCATTCGGCTACCATTAATCGTGTGAAATAGCGTTGAATTTTTAAACATTTTAATTTAAATGTTCATTACGTCAGACAGACAGTGATCAAATCGTTATACGATGATCTACGCATAAGAGCTAAATTGACCGACTTTTTAATTCAACAGAAAGTGCTCAACGATAAGAAACGTATTTCTTAAAGGGGCTGTCATAATTATTTTTTTACTATAATAATTAAATACCTACAGACACTAGTGTTTCATCCTTCCGGGATTCTTCAGTGCAGGGTGTCACGATTACTACCAGTCGAACGATTCGAACCCCGCGACACGAGACATCTCTGGCTCGATTAGCGGAGGCCGTATCCATTCGGCTACCATTAATCGTGTGAAATAGCGTTGAATTTTTAAACATTTTAATTTAAATGTTCATTACGTCAGACAGACAGTGATCAAATCGTTATACGATGATCTACGCATAAGAGCTAAATTGACCGACTTTTTAATTCAACAGAAAGTGCTCAACGATAAGAAACGTATTTCTTAAAGGGGCTGTCATAATTATTTTTTTACTATAATAATTAAATACCTACAGACACTAGTGTTTCATCCTTCCGGGATTCTTCAGTGCAGGGTGTCACGATTACTATCAGTCGAACGATTCGAACCCCGCGACACGAGACATCTCTGGCTCGATTAGCGGAGGCCGTATCCATTCGGCTACCATTAATCGTGTGAAATAGCGTTGAATTTTTAAACATTTTAATTTAAATGTTCATTACGTCAGACAGACAGTGATCAAATCGTTATACGATGATCTACGCATATATATATATATATATATATATATGTTTATATGTGTGTGTATATAGCACTTCAGGTTCTTCTTCATAAACCCTGTGACACCTATAATAACTGGTATGATTGATATCTCCCTAAGATTCCAGTTTCTTTTCATATCATACATGAGACCTTGATATTTTACCCTAATGCTTAAACTCATGTTTGTCAAAACTACCCCTAACCCTAACCCTTAAACCCATGTCCCTCATTACTAACCCTAAGCCTAACCCTAAGCCTTGAACCCATGTTCCTCAAAACAAACCTTAAGCCTACCCCTTACATCTTTGTCTGTCAAGATTGATCGTAATCTTTAAAACCATGGCCATCCAAACTAATCTGAACCCGACCCCTTAAACCCATCTCCTTCAAGACAAACCTTAACCCTAACCATAACCCATAAACCCAAGCATGTGTAGCCTAATCCTAACACTTACACCCATGTCCATCAAGATTAACCCATAACCTAACCATTAAGTTGATATCTGTCAGGACTAACCCTTGCACTTAAACTCATCTCAAGATTAACCTATTAAGCCAATCCTAAACCATAAACCAATGTTTGTGAAGACTAACACTAATCCTTTCGCTTAAACCCATGTCTATCAAAACTAACCTTAACCTTAAATCGATGTGCATCAAGAATAACCCTTAACCTAACCCTAATCCTAGCGCAATAACCCTTAATATAACCCTAACCCTTAAACCCAAACTTGTCTAGCCTAATTCTAACTCTTAAACCCATTTCCGTCAAGACTAACCCTAACCCTAAACCTATGTCTGCCTAACCTAATCCTTACATTTAAACCAAGATTAACCCATAACCTAACCCTTAAGTCCATATCTGACAAAACTAGCCCTAACACTTAAACCCATGTGTCTCAAGATTAACCTATTAAGCCAATCCTAAACCTTAAACCAATGTCCGTTAAGACAAACACTAATCGTAACCTTTAAACCCATGTCTATCAAAACTAACCCTAACCCTAACCCTAACCTTAAGCCTTAAACCTATGTATGTCTAGACTAACCTTAATTTTAAATCGATGTCTGCCAAGAATAACCCTTAACCTAACCCTAAACCTTAACCATTGAACCGATGCCTGTCAACACTGATCCTAACCCTTAAATCCATATCTGTCAAGGCTAACTTATAACCTAACCCTTATCCTTAAATCCATGTCTATCAAGATTAATCCTGGCTCTCAGCCTTAAACCCATGTCTGTCTAGATTAACCTTAATCTTAAATCGATGTCTGCCAAGAATAACTCTTAACCTAACCCTAACTGTAACGCAATAACCCTTAACCTAATCCTAACACTTAAACCCATGCTCATGCAAACTAAACCTAACCTTAAACTTTTTAACCCATGTCTGCAAGACTATTCCTAATGCTTAAATCAATGTTGTCAAGACTAACCCTAAGCCTTAAACCTATGTCCATGCAGACTAACCCTAACCTTAAAATCACGTTCCTCAAGACAAACTCTAGCTCTATGTTCGTCAAGCATTACCCTAGCTTTAACCTTTAAACTCATATTTGTCAAGACTCATCCTAAATCTAGCCCTTAATTCCATGCTGTCAAAACTAACCTTAGCCCTTAAAATTATGTCAGTCAAGACGAACCCTAGCCCTAACTCTAACCTTTAAACATATGTCCATCATCATTAACCCTAAGCCTTAAACTCATATTGTTAAAACTTACCCTAACTCTTAAACCCGTGTCCATCAAGACTAGCCGTAACCCTTAAACCCATGACAGTCAAAAATAACCATAACCCTAATCCTTAAACTCATGTTCATTAAAACTGATCCTAACCCTAACCCTGAAACCCATGTCCATGAAGACTAACCTTATTCATAGCCCTTTTATGACATCATAAAGGATGTCTTCCACTCTCTCTTTAATGGATGACGTCAAAATAGATGATGTTATCCTTTGTGACGTCATCACTTCTGTATGAAGACAAAAAAAACAAGAAGCACAGAGTTTTAATAGTATACTAGCATGGATGCCCGGCATTGCCCGGGAGTTTGGAGGTGTATGTTAAGCAAAAAAAAAAAGGGGTTATAATAGGGGTCAAGTTAAAAAAAATTTGACTTCTGCGGTTACTACTGGTACCATGTAACCCAGTACTACCAGCCTCATGGTCGGGTCACCGGCAACTAAATTTGGCTTTTAATTTTACCTTATAAAAAAAAAAAAAAGTGGTAGTAGGAAGGCAGGCTCGAACCTGTACCATGAAGGAGAAAAAGAACGGGGAAAAAACGTGACGTCTTTGCTGTTACGACCACTGTCAAATCGGAAGTAATGTAGGTTTAAATTAAGGCTAGACAATTGAAAAGAGGGGATGACTTTTGAAAATATCGGTGAAAAAAGCGACACCTCCCTGTAGAAAAGTGCCCAGTTGAGGGTGAAGAAATTAATGTTTTTAGCCAATTTTTCGGTATTTGTCATCTGAAGGGTCGAGCTTCAAAATGATACTGATCTTGTGAAAATCCGTCGCCTCTGTCGAAAGTTTTAGACAGACCTGCAAACACATACATACATACATACATTTATATATTGGTAGCTCAAATTTTCGACCTAAATTGATTAAAAAGCTTGCCCTCTCTCTGAATATCCTTTATGTAAAATTTCAACTGTTTAGACCAGAAATTGTCTGAGTAATTTGGTAGAGTCCGCAGAGGTCAAATTTTTTTTAACTTTGACCCCTATTATAACCCCTTAACATTTATTGTTTTGGGCTCAAATCGAGTTATTAAGTTAGATCCATGTCCAAGAAACTTATATCTAAAATTTCAAGTGTTTAGACCAAAACTTGACGGGGGAGTTTGGTAGAGTTCTCAAAGGTCAAATCATTAAACTTTGACCCCTTAACAGCTGAATTTCCGCTGAAAATGGATTGCAAAGATTTTCCCAAATCTCAGTACCCCGTATATCAAATTTCGAGTCTGTAGACTTAAAATTGACAGAGTTATTGTGTAGGGAAATGTACTGCTGAAGTAAATACTTAAAGTTTACGCATAAATTTATACTTTCGTATATTAATTTATGTGATTAAATGAATTTGTCATATATATATATATATATATATATATGTATGCGTGTGTGTGTGCGTGTGCATATATATGTGTGTGTATATATGAGCATATATATGTGCGTGTGTGTATGAGTGTGCATATATATGTGTCTATATATATATATATTTATGTATGTCAGGTCATGTCATATACTACTGGTACCATGTAACCCAGTACTACCTGCCTCATGGTCGGGTCACCAGCAACTAAACTGGTTCCCCCACCAGACTTGTTTGGTGAGGAGAGTGGCTAGTCTCCCTGAAGGATTAAAAACAAAATCTTCCAAAGGGCGAATGAATCCTTTTTCGGGGTCAACGGCTAACTAGCACCATGTGTGTTGGGGTGGAGAGGGCAACCTTTCTAGGAGAAGCAAATCTCTGATTTAAAAAAAACATATAGCGGGAAACCAGTACCCGCATTAAGCTGGTCTGCAGTTTAACTTGTTGCTGGCTATCTTGCTCTTGCTTGTTGCTGGATCTCACCATTTTGAACCGAGAGAGAGACTTAACTGTCGGACAAAGCTAAGACTCTGTAACATCATCTGTGTATAGATACTCCCTCAGGCATTTGCTTATTAAAATGGTCCTGTGGCAAGGGAAGTCATTTTTGGGTTCATGGACTTTTAAGTGTCTGAGGGAGTGGCACTCGTCTGACAAGATTTTGCAATCATCATATATCTATATATATATGCACACTCATACATATACGCATATGCACACATACACACACACACACACACACACACACACACATATATATATATTTAGTGGAAATGGTAATTAATAAAAACTGAAGAAAGTGCTCAATACAGTTGTAGAGCAAATATGCGTTTTATTTTTTATTACCGTATCTTTCTGTTAAGTTACATTATTGTTTCAGCTACTCGGACGTTTTTTTGCCGTCTGTAGCTTCCTCAGACTTTTACAACCACACCAGAAATGAACTTCCCAGACCCTCCCCCACAAGTTCCTTAAACCCCAAAACTAATACATTACCGACATACCAAGCGCCCCCTCCCACCTTCCCCCTTGTTCCTTTCTTCTCTTTCTTCCGCCCCCCCCCCCCTCGCACCCCCCTCCCTGACCTCATTCACTCTTTCATCCCAAAATAGCGAACATTTCTGTAAAAGTCTGAGGAAGCTACAGATGGCCAAAAAAACAGCCGAGTAGCTGAAACAATAATGTAACTTAACAGAAAGATATGGTAATAAAAAATAAAACGTATATATATATATATATATATATATATATATATATATATGGCATAATCACGTTGACACACTGGTTCTCATCAGATCACCAAAGTTAAGCAGTGTTGAGCCTGGCTAGTACCAGATGAGTGACCATTTGGAAATTCTAGGTGCTGTAAGTGCTCTCCGCTTATCTTTGCATTGTTTCCAGTCATGCTGAACCGCCACTGGTATTTAACAATGCAGACTCAAGAGAAGTTTGGTTGAGGATTACGCAACTCTTGCCACAAAAATTCCATGTGCAACCACCCTGACAGTGAGTATCCATAGTCTGTCAAGACTGAAGGAAGTTACCATGTAAATGCATGTAGATAGATAGATAGATAGATAGATAAATAGATAAATTAGCATATCAGTCATCTGACTTGTGCTGCTTGCGTCTTTAGAGACACACAAAATTCTTACAGTGAGTATCCATAGTCTGTCAAGACTGAAGGAAGCGACTATATATATATATATATATATATATATATATATATATATATATATATATATGTGTATGTGTGTGTGTGTGTGCATGTGTGTATATATACATGTGTGTGTGTGTGTCTATAAGTGTGTGTGTGTGTGTGTGTGTGTGTGTGTGTGTGTGTGTGTGTGTGAGTAGAACCCCCTCATACCCAACTGATGGAGTTTAAATTATATATTTTTTTGTAAATCAAAAATATTGCAACCTGGGGATGACGTTAAATATAAGATTGGCCATGGTGCGAATGCGGTATTGTCTTTAACAGAATAGACAAGACGGATGACACAAAACCCATATCCCACCCCTTCCTGAAGGTCGAAGGTTCAATCCTCAGTGTGGCCGACTAAAAAATACAATTGCGAATTACTTAGGACCTTTACCCAGTCATGGCTGATGGAACAAGAGCACGCTACCCCCGTGAAGTAAATAAAGGGTTCCACTCGAAATTCCGTCCAAATTCCAGAGTTCGACAGAAACATTCCCGAGTTCGACAGAAACATTCCCGAGTTTGACAAGATACACCTAAAGAAGGTCTGAGGTTATATTGACCAAAACGTTGTGAAAATCACACTCAAGATGAGAATGATAGTCTGATGAATCCAAATAAGAAGAAAAATATTTGTTTGAACTCCTGCTTCCAACTCGTCCTTTTCATAGCAGTTTCTGTCCTCCTACACAAATTAATGGCATATGTATTTCACTGAACCTTCTTTTTTTTTTATTCAATCTTCACCACTTTGAAGTAGGGGGCTACTATCAGGGGCATAAGTTGCGAGGGCATTATAAAGGGAGATGAGTAGCAAGATGTTTGTTCATATTACACTTGAACTTCTGCATATCAGTACAGTTGGGAAAGCAGAATCTCAGAAGGGAGTTCCAAAGTCTTGCAGTTGTGGTGAAAAAACTATTCGGGTAGAAGGCCTTCTTACACCTAGGGATCTCTACTGTGAAGGGGTGGGACTTAGTTGCTTGTCGGGTTTGTCGGGGGTAGTCACGTCGAGGAGATTCAAGTGCTTGTAGTTCCTCAGAGCATTAAAAAAAAAACGAAGATCTTTTCTTTCTCTTTCCTTCCCTCATTCTGTCACCCGATAGAATAGAAAGCGGTGCACCCGTTTGCGTAAGTCACCCTCTTCTTTACTTTCACTGCGTAATTTCCCGAAATTCTGCTACAAACATAAAAGGTCCTGGATATGACCTTAAACTATATCCGACGGTGAGGCCCCACCTTGCGGGCCTTGGGGAGTGTGGAGCCACCCTTTAATTGCCATTGCTCCCAGGTCCACTCTGACCCGGAGTGGTAGTACCTGTTAGGGCCCCAACTATGGGTTAAATAGAATCTGACTTAAAAAAAAAAAAATATACTCCATTAAAAATCGTTCCTCAAAATAACTAGATTCGGCAATAGATAACCTGAAAAAGGGTTGATATGCCGTAAAACAAAAACAACCAACCTTCTCTCTTTTTCTCTTTGTCTCTCTCTCTCTCTCTTTCTCTTTGTCTCTCTCTCTCTCTCTTTCTCTTTGTCTCTCTCTTTCTCTTTGTCTCTCTCTCTCTTTGTCTCTCTCTCTCTTTCTCTTTGTCTCTCTCTCTCTCTTTCTCTTTGTCTCTCTCTCTTTCTCTTTGTCTCTCTCTCTCTCTTTCTCTTTGTCTCTCTCTCTTTTTCTCTTTGTCTCTCTCTCTCTCTTTCTCTTTGTCTCTCTCTCTCTCTTTTTCTCTTTGTCTCTCTCTCTTTCTCTTTGTCTCTCTCTCTCTTTCTCTTTGTCTCTCTCTCTCTCTCTCTCTTTGTCTCTCTCTCTCTTTTCATATCTATACAGATTTTTTTATTGCCAACAAATACACTGTAAAAATTAAATTTAACTTGAAAATCCTATTTTTTACAAAAAGCATGGTCCGTAAACTGCACAAGTACTTCTTATTTTTTGTACTTATCTAGAAGCTGACCCAACTTTGTGTCTGCATCTTCCTACAGGTTACAGTAAGTAGCCGGAAGATTCCTCGACTGTCATTAAACTAACTCTGACCGCTATATCCGGTTCTTTGTCCCAGTCACCAATATACCTTGATTAACAATCCTATTTCAAATGGCCTTTGTGTTCCTTGGTGAACCACCTTCTCCTGATTGTCATTCTACTAACCTTATTTCCTATACTTTGGGTCTTGGATATGATCTTAAATTATATTCAGTGGTGAGGTCCCACCTTGCGGGCTTTGGGGAGTGTGGAGCCACCTCTTAATTGCCATTGCTCCCAGGTCCATTCTGACTCGGAGTGGTAGTACCTGTTAGGGTCCCAACTATGGATTAAATAGAAACCGACTTGAAAACAACAAATATATTCTATTAAAAAATTTTTCTTCAAAATCTTTGGATTCGGCATTAAATAACGTGAAAAGGGTTGATATGCCATAAAACAAAAACAACGAACCAACCATCCTATACTTTGGCTCTGTTGATCAGCTGTTTCCTTATTTTGTCATAGTTTTTTCATTATTTTTTGAATCACTTCCTAACACTTTGTGGTGGGGAGGGATGCTGACAGGGCATCACCAGATTCCTGCACACCACAGGCTCATTTCTACATCTAAATTTTTATTTTTTTTCTTATTTATTCAAAGCTGAAGAGATTGCTGACCTCTCTGATCGCGTGCAGGGCTTGAACCAGACCCAACAAATGGAAAAGGAACAGTACAAAACACAGATAAACAATTTACACAACGAACTGGACCAGGTCAGAGTGCAACTCACTTCAGAGAACATGATCCTTAGTGAGTAGATCTACCATTTCCTTTTTTTTTTTTTGTTTTTGGTGTATTTTTACGTATTTTTTTTTTTTATGGAAATCGCTCCAGACAAGGCATGAAGCCATTTGATGTAAAGAGCTAACAAGAATGAAAGATGATTATCGCAAAGACAGGGCATGCCTATTGGTTTTCAAAAGACTAACTCTATAGGTGGGAGGAAAACAGTCAGCAGGAAGAGAGTTCCACAAGCTTGCAATTCTTGGAAAAAAACTACTGGAATAGGAAGCTGTATTATAATGAGGTATTAAAAAAAGCGGATTGATGAAGACCACTAGATCAACAGTACTGCACAATCACGTTGACACACCGGTTCTCGCCAGATCACCGACGTTAAGCAATGGTGAGCCTGGCCAGTACCAGATGGGTGACCATTTGGGAAGGCTAGGCGCTGTATGTACCTTCTGGGAAGGTTGGGCGTGGCGCTATCACCCTCACCCTGCCAAAAGAACTTTATCTGTGCCTGAATCAAAACGTAAATTCCATGAACAAAGCTTCTTTCTTAGAAGTGCACGCCTGTGGAACTCTCTTCCGTTTGCCTGTTTCCCACCTGACTACAACTTGGATGTTTTCAAGACCAGCATAAACAAATTCATGACAAACCGCCCCCGTAGGACACTTTATCAAATCTCCATTACTAATGTTTACGATATTATCCCATTGATTACTGTACACGCAATAACCCTTATCCCTGAGTGGCTTCCGGGCCTTGATAAGTGGTGACTACCATATAAAAAAAAAAAAAATCGCTACAAAAGCATCTATAAAAGTTGTAGATGGCCTATGCCCCTCCAGGGGGTCAAGAGCCATGGATGGATCAATGAGTTAAACGAGCTGGAAAAAAAGCAAAAATCTAGTAAAATGACAGAAAAATTCCCAAGTTTGACAGAAAAATTCCAAAGTTTGACGGAAAGATTCACAAGTTTGACAGAAAGATTCCCAAACTTGACAGAAAGATTCCCGAGTTTTACAGAAAGATTCCCGAGTTGACAGAAGATTCTAAAATTTGACAGAAAGATTCCTAAGTTTGATGGAAAGATTCCAAAGTTTGATAGAAAGATGGGAAGGACCACATGAAGGTTGCTAACATCCATAAGTGAAAGTTTTTCTGCCACTTTTTTGTTTGTTTTTATTAAAGATGGGAAGCTGGCAAGTCTCGAGGAATTCCGTATGCAGAAGGACGATCTGATGGAGCAGCTGGCGATGATGGAGAATAAACTGATAACGATGGATGCACATTATAAGGAGAATATCTGTGAACTCGATAAAAAACAAAGCATTGATAAAGACAGGTAAGAAAGTAGACAATTTTTTTGTTTAATCTCTTTCTATCACATCTAATTTTAACCTGAAGCTGATGCTTAAAGATTGAAATCAAATCAAGCAGTAAAGATTTTCCTTCTCTTATATGAATTGTCTTCCTGCAAATTTTTCAATAGCAAAATAAACTTCTTTATACATGTGTGTAGCCTGCTTATAGGGGGTCTTTTTATTCTCTTCATCATCGACGTTTCATCTAATGGTTTCTATAGAAATAAACTTCTCTTTGTGAAGAAAAACGACACCCAGAGACGTTTGCTGAGTTTTCTTGAAGGTTTTATTTGGAGAGAACTTACTCATGGAGAGAAATACTAGTGTTATTTTAATTAATTTTTTTAATTCTTCGCTCTGACGCTCATCAGGCCCCAATTGAAATTTTTTTTTTATTATTACATTTTCACCCCAAACAAAGCAAATTGCCACTTTGGTGTAGGGGGCTACTATCAGGGGAAACAACTACTGGGGTACTATGTAGGGATTTGGGCAGCAAGATGTCGGTTGACGTTACACTTGAACTTCTGCACGTCAGTACTGTTGGGGAAGCAGGGACCTGGAATGGAATTCCAGAGTCTAGCGGTTCTGGGGAAGAAACTATTGGAGTAAAAAGATCTTTTACATCTAGGGATCTCTACAGTGTGGGGGTGGGATTTAGCAGCCTATCGGGTTTGTCGAGGGTGCTCACGTCGTGGGGGCACAAGTGCTTGCAGTTCGTCAGAGCATTCACCACTAAAATACTTGTAGAAAAGTGAATGGTTCTTGTCTTGGGGAAGCACCATAACTTGACAAGACTCTGGGACTGACCTTCACTCCTGATCTGAAATGAAACGCATCAAATCTGTTGCCAAAATCGCTGGACAAATAGTGGGATCATTCTACCACTCCATTTTTCTGACTATGTGTTTTTGTGTTGTCAAGGAGCTAAAAATATATAAATATGCAAATTACTCATCTCCAAGAATTCCAATAATAAAATTATATTTTAATTCATGCAGATTTCGTATTTATTATTATATGGCCAATACTCTATTGATTATTATATTGTACCCAATATCTAGTAGTGATTTCAAAAAGTTAAAAATATATGATTTGGATGGCATCAGATAGAATTAAAACCAATACACATAGTAACAAATAAGGTTGGATGGCATCTGTGCTATGTCTTCGCATATAAAATCTATATATCTATAAAAGTGAACATGTCTGTCTGTCTGTCTGTGTACATTTCCCTACGCAATAACTCTGTCAATTTTTAGTCTATAGACTCGAAATTTGAAATACCGGGTACTGAGATTTGGGAAAATCGATGTGACGGGTGTCAGCCAGAAATTTGGCTGTTAAGGGGTCAAATTTCAACGATTTGACCTTTAAGAACTCTACCAAACTCCTCCGACAATTTTGGGTCTAGACACTTGAAATTTTAGATATAGGTTCCTCGAACATGGATCTAACTTAATAAAGTGATTTGAGCCCAAAACAATAAATTTTAAGGGGTCATAATAGGGGTCAAATTAAAAAAAAATTTACTCTTTTTTTTTTTTTTTTGCTCAGCATACACCTCCAAACACCCGGGCAACGCCGGGCTGAAATGCTGTTTAGCCTCGATTTAGCGCAAACGTAATGTTTTGCAAATGGCTTCCTTTGTTTTTGCGGAGTTGTGAGTTGTTTTGTAGACTAAAATAGCCATGAAGCAAGTTAGTGACGAACCAAGCACCTCAACAAGTAAAAGAGCAAGACCAAGGAGTTTCACGGCGCAACAAGTGTTGGATAAAATGATAAATTCGGATTCAGACGAAGGCGAATTTGATCAGGAGTATGTTTCTAAATCAAGTAACGCAAGCAATGAAAATATATAAATGAAGAAAAAAGTGATGATAATTCTGATGATGCAAGTGGACTTAGATCAAAATCGAGTGTTCAAAGTAGGGGGGGGGGCGTGTCACTCAACCAGGTGATAGGGGAGATTCTGGTGTGGTTGATGAGGGATGTTTACATGTTGTTTGCTTAGCAAAGCAATTCTCGCCGGTAAAAAATTTCAAGCAATAATAATATTCTCCCTACGTCAATTTTTAGTGTAATTTTGGGATTCTGCGTTTTGTAATGCGATAAATCGGTTGGTAATAACCTTTCAACTCGAAAACTAATATTTAACTGTATGTTCTAAGAATATTTAATAAAGTTTACTGTAAAATCCGAAAACATGGAAACAAAATATTAGCATATGAGATAAATAAATAAATGTTGCCAGAAATATTTTTTTTTTTTTTTTTTTGGAATTGTGTGCATCTTTTTTTAATAGGAGGTAATGCTTGGGAAACTGTGCACTTTTCAACTCTTATCCTCGAGTGGCCTCTGGGCCTTGATAAGTGGAAATGCCTAAGTAACAAAAAAATAGGTATATAACAAATTTCCCGAATTTGACTACTGTGCACTTTTCAACTCTTATCCTCGAGTGGCCTCTGGGCCTTGATAAGTGGTAATGCCCATTTTTACAATATATATATATATATATATATATATATATATATATATATATATATATATATATAACAAAATAGGTTGTAGTCGCTGAATAACTCATCCTCCCGTTAAAGCGGTTCCATCCTTCCCCCACCCCCCACCCCACTAAGTAAATATAAAGTGTGCTTTTTTTTTTTAATAGGAGGTAATGCTTGGGAAAAAATTAAGCTGTATAAGATGGTTTAAAAGTTTAACTCCAGATCTACATTTCACAATTTTTCCCAGGAGGCCAAGCACAGGGGCAAATTAGGTTCAGTAGCTCAGGTCTGGGTTAGGGTTAGAGTTTAGGGTTAGGTTTAGGGTTAGGTTTAGGGTTAGTCAAAATGTGCAGATATTTTCCTAGACGTTTCTGGTGGAATCATCCATAGATTTTAGTTTTATCGGAAGTTTAAAACGAATATACTTACGTGTGTTTAGCGAGGAGTAATCTATAGATTTCAGTTTTACTGGTATATTTTCAAAATCAATAAATATTTATTACTTTATCGTTACTACTAGCGAGGGGGTGGAATTTTGCTTTGAATAAAATCTAATAAAAAAGAAAATTGACACGGGGGAAAATAGGCACAAGTTTTTCTGATTCCAATACCAATTCCAATATCCACGTAAGTTCTGATTTTTTTTTTAAGGAAAATATGTGAATTACCTAACTAGCACGTGTGCATAATTCAATGGGTCGGTCGTGGAATACAATGAAGGAAGAAAAAAGAAACAAAAATGGCTGCCTTATCTCTTTATATGCCTGCAATGTTACCAAGCTGATATGCAGATGAGATGCTCCTGGTTGGAGATAAAAGAGGGTTGATTTTTCAGAGAGGACGTTCATTTTGAAGTTTGATTTTGGAGAAGTTCGATCAGCAGAAGTGCTTTTGAAGTTGAGAGAAGGTGTGTTACTTATACAGACGTGTGGAAGTTAGTGAAAAAGATCTTTGCGTTTGGAAGTTGGAAGTTTGGACAACAGTGTCGAACTTATAACCAAGAAATTGGTGATGTGAAGGGCAAAAGAAATAACACATGGGTTATTCGAATTATAATCACCGATTCCGATATTTTCAATTCCCGATTCCGATTAATCATCGCAATACTAGTCAGGATAATCCAGATCTGTAAAACATAACTTTTCTCAGAAAAATGGGTGACAAGATCGGAGCAAAAGTTAAACGTGTTAAAAAGAACTTATAGTTGAACGATAAAGGACATGACATGACATTATGTTTTTTCAAATCAGTCTCTTTCGGAAAGCGATGCAAACGCGACACGTCAAATCAATGTATAAATAATCCAAGCTGAATATTACCGATGCCTTTATCTGTTGCGTCGGCCATTTCTTAAGAGAAAGTTAGCGAACTAAGAAGGAGATAATTATTTACTTATTAGTCTCTCTCCCTGTGAGTACTTTCTCTCCAATAAAACCTTGAAGAATGTCTCTTTATGTTTTCATAGAACGAAAAAGTCTGAAAATCTCTCAAATTCACTGCATGAGTCGTCATTAAATGTTGCTGAATTCTTCGTATATCTTCCGATATTACCAAAGATATTGCCAAAGTAAGGCATTTTCTTTGCTTCTTGCAGAACCTTGTGTTATTGTAATACTATCCGATTGCTAGGAAGTGGGGTAGAAAATAAAAAAGAAGTATGACAAAAAAGGGGGAAATAGGTTTATCGGTAAAACAAAGGCATATGAAGTTGCTTACGAATACACACAAAAGAAAGCTGAAATAGGATTGTTAATCAGGGTGTGGCGATGAATGGGGAAACAAAAATATCAGTCAATATGTTTTAGGGTTAGTTTTATGTCTGGTGGTGGGTTTTGCAACAGTTTATGCCCGCTGGGTGTTAGGGTTAGGGTTAAGGTTAGGGTTAGTTTTTGGACAGTTTAGGGTTTCTGACGGTTGACGACAGTTACAGTTAATTAGAGTTGGAATTTGAGCATAGTCAAAGACAAATTGTGGCTTGAAATAAATCAGGAGAGATTTAGGAGATCTAGATGAGCTGACATCAACTGACGAATATAGATACGGACCTTAACATGTAGAAGGTTAATTATAGCACACACACACACACAGAATGCAACTGATATTTGCAGAATACAGGGTGACCCCCCCAAAAAACAGAAGACATTCAATTGTTTTTCTGAGCAAGTTACAGTCAACGGAGAAAAAAAAAGGCCAAAGACCCAAGTATTTTGATGTGATGTTTTGAATATAATAAACTAGTTATGACCAACGTTTCATTTCATTCGGACAAAACACTAAGAAACGGGGCCTAAATAAGAATTTGGGCCCATTTTTTTTTGGGGGGGGGGGAGGGTCATCCTGTATCAGGAAGTTGCATCATGTGTCATTCAGAATTTTTTAATAAAAAGACAACAGCCTTTTAATATAGGTGAAGAAGACGGAGAAAAAAAGGAAGAGGAGAGTAAAACGTGTATCGAAATAAAGAAAAGAAACATAGAGGGGGGGGGGAAAGAAACGTATAGAGGAAAAAAAATGGTGAAAAAATGTTTTTCCTCCATTTTTTTTTTTTCTCTGTTTGAATACACATTTTACTTGCCCTCTGTTTTCTCCGTCTTCTTCACTTATATTAAAGACTCTTTTATTCTTTAGTAGGGTGTATTTCGATTCCTGCTGTAGCTGTTCATTTGAATCTGAAATCGTAAAAATTGGTCAGTCATCTCATAAGATGAATCGCAATAACATACTGAATTTTCAACAGTCTATGACAATTGTAAATGCCGGTACAAAAACAAGTCTGGAAATGTATTTAAGGCACCTCGTAGAGTAATAAGTAAGGATATAACCAAACTTTCACAAGAAACACTCGTCTAGCTGAAACCACTATCAATAATTTCCCCCACTCTTTTTCTGTCCTCAAACCTAAACGTACATTCCATGAACAAAGTTTCTTTCTCATAACTGCACGCCTGTGGAACTGTCTTCCGTTTGCCTGCTTTCCAGCTGACTACAATATGGTCGTCTTCAAGTCCAACGTAAACAAGTTCTTGATGAGCCGTTCCACTTAAGTCAACAAATTTACTGAATTTCTATTACTAACGATTACTATATTGTCCAATTGACTACTGTGCACTCTTTAACCCTCATCCTCGAGTGGCCTCTGGGCCTTGATAAGTGGTGTAAAAAAAAAAAAAAAAAAAAAATGTACGAAGTGCCTTAAGTTTCCAGACTTTTTTTTGTATGGGCAATTTTATTGATAGTACACACAATAAACTCAAGTCCCCTTCAAAGTAATCTCCTCTGGCTGCAATGCACTTGTACCATTCCAGCAACTTCTTGAAGGCTCTATGGAATTCCTATTGTGTGAGCATATCGATGACCCTTGCCCCAGCCTCTTTTATCTCCTCAATTTTCTCATAACGACAGTTTCTAAAGTTTTTTTCCTTGAGCTTAGGGTCAAAGGTCACAGGGAGCAAGGTTTGGACTATAGAGAGAGTGAGGAACTATCGTGATGTCCATTTTGTTTAAATAGACTGTGATTTTCTCTGCGCACCCTTAGAAAAAATATCGTGCAAATCTTCCGCATCTTCAATTCTTGCAAATAATTGTGTGTACAGTTCCCACACTGACATCAAACTGTGCACTTATTGTCTCTATAGACACACGACGATCCTTATCTATGAAATTCTTTATTTGGCCAATCAGCTCTGGTGTTCTGACTTCCTTACTTCTCCCACACCTCTCATCATCCCTTACAGACTCCCTACCTTCCTTGAATCTCTTATGCTACTCACAAGCTCATGCTCGATTCATTGCGAGATGGTCCAAAAGCAGTCTGAAGCATTACATACGTTTCCGTGGTATTTTTTCTCAAGTTTAAAACAGATTTTATTGCATATCTTTCTTCTAAAATGTCCTCACGTCCAGATTGCATTTTTTAAATTCATCAGCTGTGGCAATCGGGCTTTAGTAGGGTATATTCCAATTCCTGCTGTAGCTGTTCATTTGAATGTGAAATCATAAAAATTGGTCATTCATCTCATAATATGTATAGCAATAACATACTGAATTTTCAAGAGTCTGTGACAATTTTAAACGCTTGTGCAAAAAACGTGGAAACTTATTTAAGGCACCTCGTATTTTTCGTATTTGGTTTTAGTTTTTTTATATACTTGTGAACCCGTACTTGCTCAACTCGACAGCCACCAATGTGAGAAAAGATCACATGGCCAGAATATGAAAGGGAAGAAATCTACGCCACACAATGTTGGAGCCTTGATTAACAATCCTATTCAACTTCCTTTTGTGCTCTTTGGTGAACAACTTCTGATACATTTTCTTTCCACCAACCCTATTGTTCCTCCAATGAACTTTTTCCGACACACCTTGATTAACAATCCTATTCAGCTTCCTTTTGTGCTCCTTGGTGAACAACTTCCGATACATTTTCTTTCCACCAACCCTATTGTTCCTCCAATTAACTTTTTCTGCCACACCTTGATTAACAATCCTATTCAGCTTTCTTTTGTGCTCCTTGCTGAACAACTTCCGATACATTTTCTTTCCACCAACCCTATTGTTCCTCCAATTTCCGACACACCTTGATTAACAATCCTATTCAGCTTCCCTTTGTGCTCATTAGTGAACAACTTTCTATGCGTTGTTATTTTTTGTTCCCCCCCCAATAAACTTATTTCCTCTTGTCTTTTGTCTTCTCTTTCTCCCCCACCTCCTAACATTTTGTGGTGATGGGGGAGCACCGATAGTATCACAAACAGCACCATGGAATTTCTGGTCCCGTTTGTAACTGTTCCTCTGTTTTTATTTATCGTGCTCCATTTTTTAGACTGAAGAAGGAGATGTTTGTCCGCGTGAATCAGCTTGTGGCTGAGTTTCAGGAAGTCACGGATAAACAAATGGGCGAAACGACGAAGCGGATGATCCGGGAGAATTTGTCCATCACGTCCAAGATGGCAAAGATGTCCGACAAGACAATGACGATGATTGAGGAGAACGACGCGTTGAAGGCGAAGGAAAAGACGTTGCTGAGCAAGTTAAATATTCTGGAACACAACGAGAAGGAGTTGATAAAAAAGAACCTCAGCACGCAGAAGGTAAGGTTGAAGATTTTGCGGGGAATGGAGGGGAGGAGGGGTTGTAACAGAGCGTGTATGAGCGTATGTGAAAATATCAGCAGCAACCGAAAGATAGATGGCTAGTGAAGGTATTAGCAACAGCAGCAGCCGTTTAAGCACACATGCAAATTTGTCCAAGGATGGAGTATTGTTGCCACATCTGGGCAGGAGCTGCTAAGATGATCTTATCCTTGCCTTGTTCAAAATAGACTTTGTAGGCTAAGGGGGGGGATGCCTTTTTCTGTTCCCCGCAACCTCTGTCTCACAGAAGAGACGTTGCGAGCCTGTCTTTGCTTTATCGTTATTTTCATGGCAAGTGTTCGTCTGAGCTCCAATCTACGGTCCTCCCTCGTCAAACTTTCACAAAAAACACTCGTCTAGCTGAAACCACTATCAATAATTTCTCCCACTCTTTATCTGTGCTTAAACCTAAACGTAGATTCCGTGAACAAAGCTTCTTTCTTAGAACTGCACACCTGTGGAACTATCTTCCGTTTACCTGCTTTCCAGCTGACTACAATATGGTCGTCTTCAAGTCCAATGTAAACAAGTTCTTGATGAGCTGCTCCCCTTAAGTAATCCAATTTTACCAAATTTACACTTCTAACGATGACTTTGATATTGTCCTTGTTAAGTTTTGAGACATTGTGTTGAACAAAGATGGCGGCGTAGTTCAGATCAGTAACCAAGATGGCGGTGTAGTTCAGATCAGTAACCAAGATGCCGGCCAAGAATTAAATGCGGTCCATGACGTAGTAAACGGCGAACTGATTGAATCCAAAATTCGACAATTTTTATAATAATTTTGGGACGTTTTGATTGGTTGTTTAGCACAGCCGGTGGTTATAAAAATGATTGGCGAATCCATTCGTCTCATACTCCCCCCCCCCCCATCACGAGTCAAAAACATTTTACAGTCCTTTTGACCAATGTGCACTCTTTAACCCTTATCCTCGAGTGGTCTCAGGGCCTTGATAAGTGGTGATAATATATATATATTATTAATTAACGGTTATTCATTATTTTTTTTTTTGTATTCATATTCCAAAATTTCTGCATCTCATGACGTCACACATATTTGTTAACCAGTGCCTAACACAATCTACCTTTTCTTTCCTATATATTCCCTATCACTGTTTCGGACATTTCCAACATTGCTGCCAAAATTTTCCTTCGTTTCTGTTTAGGCCATCGGGCAAATTATTCCTTGTAATATACAGGGTGTCTCAAAAAAATGTACCCACACTTCGAATGACGAGAAATCCTTTATTTATGAACATACAGTGAAATGGAATAGCTTCGAATACAGAAGATAAATGTGATTAAAGAATCATGTTCGAAATTTGTGGATCAACAAACTCCTGAAGCAAGTTAAGGTATCTCTCACCAGTGACAGTTCCGTTAATAAAAAATGGCCCTATGATGCCCAGTGAGGATATCCCACACCACACTGTTACTCCTGGCAAGTTTACATGGTGTTCAAGTGTTACATGAGGATTTATAGGACCCCAGTACGTGCAATTATGGCGATTAATGGTGCCATTTAATTTAAAGGTTGTCTCATCGCTCCACACAATTTTGTGTGGAAACCCTGCATCTTCTGCACATTTTGCCAGGTACCATTCATAGAATTCGACTCTCCGGTCAGGATTGTCTTCGTTGAGAGCATGAATTAGTATTGGAATGTAGCATTTCCAGTGCAGACGCTTCATGATGCGATGGATGCTATCTTTTGAGATGTGGGTTTCCCAAGCATTTTGTCGAAGTGATTTCTGTGGTGATCGAAAGAGTGTTTCCTGCACCTGCTCTTCTTTTCCAGGGCTCGTGGATGTCCAAGGTCTTCCAGAACATTTCTTGTTGACGTTCTGGATGGTTCCATCTGTTTCAAATTTCTCTTTGATGCGAGCAATGGTCCGGCTCGTTGGTGGTGGTCTTGCGAATTCCCTTCTGAATTGTCTTTGCACTTCAATGGCGTTTTCTGTCTTCCAATAACATTTCAGGACAAGCTTCCTCTCTTCCAAGCTAGGTTGATTTCCTGCCATGCTGTGGTTCACACCTCACACCTGCAACACAAAAAAGACAGCATGTTAGCAAGGGTTAAAGTGTGAGTACATTTTTTTTTGAGACACCCTGTATAATAAAATAAATAAATCTCACCCGTCTGTTTAAATGTATGTATGTATGTATGTTTGTATGTCTGCCTAAAACTTTCGACAGAGATGACAGATTTTCATGAGATCAGTACCGTTTTGAAGCTCGACCCTTTGGACGACAAATATAAAAAAAATTGGCTAAAAACATTAATTCCCTCACCCTCAACTGGGCACTTTTCTACAAGGAGGAAGTCGCTTTTTTCGCCAATATTTTCGAAAGTTATCCCCTCTTTTTGATTGACTAGCCTTAATTTAAACCTTCGCCACTTCCGGTTTGGCGATGGGTGCAACAGCAAAGATGTCACTTTTTTTTATTTTTCACGTTATTTTTCTCCTTTGCGGTATGGGTTTGAACCTGCCTGCCTACCACTTTTTTTTCGTATTTTATTTTACATTTTTTTCCGTTTTTTTTTTTTTGGGGCACAACAAGTACAATGTGAAGACCGTGGATTTCAACCCCTCCATTCATAATAAAAGCACAATTAATAGCAGCAGTAGTATAATTTTGGCTTCAGATGGACAGATACGAAATCTGCAATCATAATAGAAAGCTGTGTAACTTATATTTAATCTTCACAGTAATCACCATACGCACCTATCACCTGCTGCCATCTTCTTCGTCTCTCCAGCTGTTCAATCCCATTGCAGTAGAACTCGAGAGTTTTGGATGCAAAGAAGTCCGTGAGGGTTTGATGCAAGTCTGTTTTATTGGTGAAGGATTTCGTATGAAGATGATTATCCAAGGAGTGAAAGAGGTGGTTGGTTGGTTGTTTGGTTTTGTTTTCCGGCATATCAACCTTTTTCAGGTTATTTAATGCCAAATCCATTGCTTTTGAAGAATAATTTTTTAATAGAATATATTTGTTTTTTCTTTTCAAGTTGGTTTCTATTTAACCCATAGTTGGAACCCTAACAGGTACTACCACTCCGGGTCAGAGTGGACCTGAGAACAATGGCAATTTAAGGGTGGCTCCACACTTCCCAAAGCCCGCAAGCCGGGGCCTCACCATCGGATATAGTTTTAGGTCATATCCAGGACTGAAAAGGCTGGTAATCGGATGGTGGAAGATGGTGTAAATAAGGTGGATGGTACATTGTCTTCCACCCAAGTTGCTGTATAGTATCCCTGACCACTCACACAACATGCGACCTGGCGTGATCATGGAAGAAAAACACACCTTTGCGATCCACCAGTGCTGGCTCCTTCTGGAGCAGTGCCGGTTGGGTTAGGGTTAGGGTTGCACACATTTCAGTCGGGTTAGGGTTAGGGTTGCACGCATTTCAGTCGCTGAGAGTATAATTCTCTAGTGATTGTGTGACCCATATAATATGCCACTTGACGACCTGTCCATCAGACAGAAAACATAATCTTGCATGAGTGCATAGGCTGTCTTGAGAGACCACCAATATCTAAAATGCTTGGGACTTTCGTATAGTACTGACTTTCCATGACTGGTGAGCACTCGATTAGATAAGGACGCAGTACGGTGGCGAGAAATCAGTGATATGCAAGCTGTCACTCATTGCATCGCGTGGCTCTTCAACAGCATTTGCGGAACCCACTTGCTCAGTTTGTACGTCTTACCTAGGCTGTGCAGGTGAAAGCTTGAACTGTCTTACAAATTCATCACACGTTAGACTACTGTACGCTTCAATCGCCGCTTCCAGGACTATGATCTGACTTTGTCAAGTGGAATCATCACAACATTAACTTTGCGTCAAGGGTGTGAGTTCCATTATAGAAACGTTGATTTAATTTGAATGAAATAAAACACGCATTAAGTGTGCTTGAAAGCCAAATCACAACGTAATATTAAGAAAATAAACAGACATTTTTTTTTCTTTTTTACATAGGCGTCACCACTTATTAAGGCCAAGAGGCCACTCGAGGATAAGGGTTAAAGAATGCACCGTAGAAATTGGACAATATAGAAATCGTTAGTAATGGCGATTCGGTAAATTTGTTAACTTATATGGAACGGCTCATCAAAAACTTGTTTACGTTAGACTTGAAGACAACCATATTATAGTCAGCTAGAAAGCAGAAAAACGGAAGACAATTCCATAGGTGCGCAGTTCTTAGAAAGAAACTTTGCTCATGGAATCTACGCTTAGGTTTAGGCACAGATAAAGAGTGGGGGAAACTAGTGATAGTGTTTTCTGCTAGACGGGTGTTTCTTGTGAAAGTTTAGCGAGGGGGGACCATAGACTGAAGCTCAGTCGAACACTTTCCATGAAAATAACGATACATCTGAGACAAACTCGCAACATCTCTTCTGTGAGATAGAGGTTGCAGGAAAGAGAAAAGGACATCTCCTACCAGGCTACGAAGTCTATTTTGAACTCTACCAAAGCAGGATAAGTCCTTTCTAGCAGCTCCTGCCCAGATATGGCAACAGTACTCCATCCTTGGACGTACCTGGCTCTTATATAGATAGAGAATTGCATCAGCAGTGAGATATCTACTGGATCGATAGAAAGATCCCACCATTTTTCCAGCGGCCTTGGCAACGGATTTAATGTATGTGTTCCATTTAAGATCAGGAGTAAAGGTCAAACCAAGGAGCTTGTCAAAACATGAGGCCTCCCCAAGACGAGAGCCATTCATTTCAATTGATGCCAAATGTGGATCAGAGCATTGATGATGTAAAGATAAAAGCTTGGTTTTAGATGCATTATATACTTGGTTTTAGATGCATTAAAAGTAATAAGCCACCTCTTTCCCCATTGTACAACGTGATCAAGATCAGAGGAGAGAGAATCAGAGAGAACTTGGTTGTTTACGGTCTTAGATGTGCTACCATAGATAGTAGTGTCATCAGCATAGATGTCTACGGATGATGTAAGGATATGATTTGGAAGATCATTAATATAGATCAGGAAGAGAGTTGGGCCCAGGATGGACCCCTGAGGGACTCCAGAATTAATACCAAGAGCTTCTGATTTCTGCCCATAAACCACTACTCTTATGAACCTATCAGAGAGAAATGATTTAATAATTGAGAAGACATTTCCAGCTATACTATAGCTGGAGATCTTGTGAAGTAAACCTTTATGCCATACTCTATCAAAGGTCTTTAATATGTCAAGAGCAATTGCCCTAAAAAGGTAGCCTCCGTCGAGAGATTCACTAATCCTATGAGATATAACTGTAAGCACATTTGCTGTAGATCTAGCAGAACGGAAAGCATATTGCGTGTCACTAAGAAGGTTATTTTTGCTAAGATGGTTGATTACTTCTCTATTTAACACAGATTCCAGCAACTTACCCATGACGCACAGGAGACTTATTGGCTTGTACTGAGAGGGAAATGAGTGATCACCTGAATTCTTAAATACGGGGCATACTGATGAGATTTTCCATGGTGACGAAAAGCAATTCTCCTTAAGACAACGTTTAAACAGTTTTGTAAGGATGGGCGCTAGTTCTGGTTGAAGTCTTTTGATTACTAGAATTGGAATACCGTCAGGGCCAGTTGCTTTACTGGAATCAAGATTTTTGATATGTTTGGCAACATCACGTACAGATATTTGTATATCACATAGTGTGTTTTCTGATACAGGAGGAAATATTGGAGAGTGGCAGCCTTGGTCAAAAAGATTAGAATTAGCTGCAAAGTTCTTGGCAAAGAGTTTAGCTTTGTCTGATGCTGACGAGATTACCTCAGGTCTATTTATGAGAGTTGGGATAGAGCATATGCTTCTGTTCAGAATTCTGTTTGCTATTTGCCAAAACTGGTGGGAACCAAGCCACTGCTCAGCTACTTTGGACTTGACGGACTGAGCATACAACTCTCTTGTGTTCTTTATTACTTTTTTACAATGGTTGCTGGCAGTTCTGAAAGCGACTTTAGTCTCAGTACATCTATTACGTTGGAAGCAATGGAAAAAGTGATTTCTATGTACAATGGCAGCAGCACATTCCGGAGAGAACCACGGCTGGCTGTTGGGGTTTTGCTGCAATTTTTTCGAGGGTATGAAACGGTCTATACCTACAATTAACCATTCTGTCAGTTCTGATACTATAGAGGACACATTCTTTTTAAACATGGAACGCAGAGATAGATCTGTTATAAATGTGCGGAAGCTATCCCAGTCAGCCATAGAGTATCGATATACTGTATGATGGAGAGGTACATCTGGCGACTTATTACATTTCATTTTTATCTTAACTGATACAACTGAGTGGTCAGAAAATCCAAGTGGAGACAGAACAGAAGCTGAACACAGTTCAGGGCAAGTTGTGAGAAAGAGGTTTAGGAGACTTGCATACTGGCTGTCAGTATCGGGAACACGGGTGGTTCGTGAACAATCTGAGTGAGGTCATAAGCAATGGAGAAATTATGACAGAACCTCCCCTCATCATCGGTCTTGTTTGAGTGAGTTAACCATTTCACATTGTGAACATTGAAGTCTCCACAAACATGAATATTAGCTGAAGGATAAGCAGATAGGGCATGGTCAATTTTCTCAGATATGCTTTTAAAGATAGTAACTCCGCTGTTGTGGGGGCGATAGAGAGCAAATATAAATGTAGTAGTTTGAGCTAGTGCAACCCGGAAGCACATATAGGGTAAGTTAAGATCTTTTCTGGGGATGTCTTTACCACATGGAAATCCATCTTTTATATAGGCACATATTTCCATGCCCATGGCGATCTTGGGGGTCAGATTTGGAAGTTAAATTAGAGTATTCTTTAATTACGAACTCATCTAGGGAAATGGTCTCTCCAATGCCAGTTTCACTTAGAAATAATATGTTTAGTCTCCTGTAATTGGGTTTCAACCTCTGGAAGGTTAGAACGTAGACCCCTGATGTTAAAGAAGGAGACCTGGTAGTGGGGGTCTATGTTAGAAGTTGGAGATCTGGGTTTAATCGTGTATTTTTTATTGAGACTTTTCATGATGGTGTTTTGGGATTTGTGGATTAGGTCAACAGACATGCCTGAAGCAGGGCAGAGAGGGAAAGTAAGAGAGAAATAGAAATGAAGAATTTTTTTTTTTTGTAGCACATGAAATGGTAAAGCCGTAACAATTAACCACTAATATGGCATCGAGAGGCCCCACCAGAAGCTACTGCATGGTCCAGAATCCATTCACCAAATGGCAATACAGCAGCCCCAGTACTTTGCACCTGCTGATAGGACAGCCTCCTTAGTGGTTAATCCAAGGTTCGGGTCCCTGACTATCAGGCGGATAATGTCAGCCCAGATAAAACGTTTACCTCCAGCACCCTTACTAATGACATGGCTACAAGGATAGACATAGAAACAGAAAATTTCTGACATCTGCTGTTCACGCAAAATACTGCCAACCTAGAAAACAGCGTTTTCTTCTCCCTTTGTCAGAAAAATCACTCATTAAAAATGAGGACTGAGGGACAAATAAAGAGAAGCAAGAGTAACGGGAGCTGCCGATAATGCATCCACAGTGCATTGTCTACTCTCCATTAAAAAAAAGAAAAAAAAAAGTCAATTTGGTGTGTTTAAGAGGTGAAAGATTCCCCTCTCACTAACTGAAAATGAAAACAATTGCAAAATCTGTTATGCTATCAACTTGAAAAATATATATTTTACTTGTTTGAAATTTATTAAGTTGTGATTTGGCTTTTAAGCGCATTTGATGCCTATTTTATTTTATTCAAATTAAATATATAAATTTCAAACAAGTAAAATATTTTTTTATTTTCATAATATTACATTGTGATTTGGCTTTCAAACACACTTGATGCATATTTTATTTTATTTATTTTGTGTATTATTTCATTTGACAGGTCATAAATATGCTGATGGAAAAGAGTCACGATTTGCAGAATCAAGTCGAAAATCATCAGTAAATATTTTTTAGTGCTTCTTTTTTTACTTTTTGGTTGGTTGCTTTTGTTTTACGGCATATCAACCCTTTTCGGGTTATTTAATGTTGAATCCAAAGATTTTGAAGAAAATTTTTTTTAATAGAGTATATTTGTTATTTTCACGTCAGTTTCTATTTAACCCATAGTTGGGACCCTAACAGGTACTACGACTCCGGGTCAGTGTGGACCTGGGAGCAATGGTAATTAAAGGGTGGCTCCACAGTCCCCAAAGCCTACAAGCTGGGGCACCCGGAGTGGACCTGGGAGCAATGGTAATTAAAGGGTGGCTCCACACTCCCCAAAGCCCACAAGCTGGGGCCTCACCACTGGATATAGTTTAAGGTCATATCCAGGACCCCCATTGAGGGACTTTTACCCTCTGAAGGGGGGCAGTCAGTGTATTCTAATGCCCCACCGACAGGGCCACTTTTTCTATGGATAAAATCTATTTAAAAAAAAGTAGGCTCTTCTACACTATCAGAACGAAATTTTTTAGTCGATAAATCGAGTTTTCAGATAAAAAAAACAATGGTTTCTATTGATTTTATTTATTTTTATTAATTTCAATAAATTACAATGGAAGCTTCCAAATTATGCAGTCGAAATTACCTGAATATTACTGAATTATTAAACAAACAACTTTAATCATGTTAGCAGGTGAAAAATTGCAGCCATCTTGTTTAAATCGAAACTGATGTTTTTTTTGTTTTTTTTCTTTTGGCAATTCTAATAATTTACAATGGTAGCTTCCATATTATGCAGTCAAAATTACCTGAATATTACTGAATTATTTTTTTTTAAAAAATGACTTTAATCATGTTAGCAGGTGAAAAATTGCAGCCATCTTGTTTTTATAAAATAAATCGAAACGGAAAATTACCTCCCTTTTAAGCTCTCCTGTGTCTTATGTAAGCAAATATGATAGTTTTCTTCAAATTCTATTTTTTATTTTCTTTAATAAATAATTTTCTACATTATTGATTTTCGTCATTTTTAGATATAATCATCTTAAAAATACGAGGAATGCGTAGATACCATTGTTTCCATGTGAAATTCAGTTTTATGATTTACAAAATTTCGTTTTGATAGTGTAGAAGTGTCGAAATTTTAAAAAAATTAAAAAGAAAATAGTAGAAAAAAATCTTTGATATAACTAGTGGGAGGGGAGCTTTGCCCGGTCGCAAAATACGCTTAAATATGATATTTTAATTTGTCCAGATTTCGTATATATTATTATTATAGAGTCATGATTTCTAAAAGTAAAAAAAAAAAAAGAAAAGTATTTGGGTGCCATCAGCTAGAATCGAAACCGAAAGCAAAACTGTAGCATTCAAAGCTGGTGACGTTACCACATTACCAACATGAAATGCATAAGAACTGATTAAAAATTAAAAATAAATTAAAATGAATGTGCAAAATGTATAACGATTTTTTAAATTCTGACACATTTTTTGTCCCCTTAAAAACAATTTTAACCGGCTAAAGACCCATAAAAGAACAGTCCATAAAAAATCCAATCATTTGCGGCCCCCTAGCGCCACTCTGTGACTTTTAGTGTCAGAGAAGATAGGGTTTGAAAATATGGAGAAAGACAGACAGACAGACAAACAAAAATATAGCCTTTTGTATATTAGATTTGGATTATTCGGACTCCTGTTTTTAACTTAAGTGTTATCTTCATAATGTTTTGGTCGATGTAACCTCCGACCTTCTTCAGGCGTATAAGGTGCCTTCAATAGATTATTGTTATTAATTTAATCATTCTAAAACCCATTTTGTTCATACTATTTCTCTAAACATTATCTTTCTAGATTTATATTTATATAAACGTTTATATCAACTAGAATTTAATTTAAAACAACCAATTTATCCAAGGTTAGCAAGGTTATCTAGCATCATCCAGTATTGCTTATGTTACAAGTGTGCTGCAGTTGGGTGAGCAAGGGCTCAATATTTGCTAACATGTGACACTCTCCACATAATTGCTAGACAATCTGCTCCTGAATTTGGCGTTTATTAGTTACGAGCAGGACCCGTCAACCGGCGTTGCCTGGTGGTAACATCCCTCCACCTCCACATAAAAAAATTAAAGTACGGTTGGTATTGTTGTTGTAGTCCAACCTCCTTATGGCGAGAACGGCAATCAGAATTGATACCCCTAACCTACCTATGTTAAGAACGGCTTTCGTAATAGACATCCCATTTTGTGAGTGTGGGTATGGTTTGCAAAAAATTAGCCCGTAATGTAAGGTATGTAATAATAATAAACAAATTATTTAGTTTTGTGACATCTTTGGTTTAAAAAAAAAAAAAAAAAATTCAATTATTCGGAGAACTCAATTTCCCTTGTCTGCTTCAAAAAACCCGACTCCTCTAACTAACTTAGTCTTAACATCTCATTCTGAGATCCCCATCATCTTAAGTGACCTCTATGCCAAACTACGCCAGACTGCTAGAGGTCAGACCTATTTTTAAATTATTGTTATTAATTTTAATTCTAAACGTTATCTTTCTAGTTTATATTTATATAAGCATTTATTTCAACTAGAATTTAAATTTCAAACAACCAATTTATCCTAGGCTAGCAAGGGTAACGGGCATCGTCCGGCATTGCTTAGATCCCCACCTCCATAAGTGTATATTTGCATTTTCAGAAATATTATGCACAAAGGACAAAGTGTGTGTGTGTGTATTTGTATGTCTGCCAAAAACTTTCGACAGACGCAACGAACATTGACAAAATGGGTATCGTTAGAAAAATTGGACTCTCATACCACAAATATCCAAAAATGATGGGAGTCAGTTTTTGCGTCGACATTTTTGCAAAGTTATACGCTTTGCAAGGACTAAGCTTATTTTGAATGGCTGCGACATTGTAAGTCATTGTGGGCATGACAGCTAAACTGTTGGGTTTTTTCACCTACTTTTCCTCTTAACCTTGCAGGTTTGAGCCTGGCTACTGCGGCTATGTTTTTTTTTTTCTTTTTTTGCACTTGCACGGGTACTCGCTGCTATTTTCATTTTTAAGGGGGTTGGTTAATTGTTTCTTTCTTTGCGTACTTGCTTGATTGAAAGATTCTTTTTAGGGTTAGGTTGCTCAATACTCTTTCTTTTTCTTTTTTTTTTTTTACACGGTAGTCACCACTTATTAAGGCCCGGAAGCCACTCAGAGATAAGGGTTATTGCAAGTACAGTACGTTAGTGTGGAGATTTAATGAAGTGTTTACTTAAGGGGGCGGTTCATTAGGAATTTGTTAACGTTGGACTTGAAGACATCCAGGTTGTAGTCAGGTGGGAAGCAGGCACACGGAACAGAGTTCCACAGGCGTGCAGTTCTAAGAAATAAAAATCTATCCACACCCGGGTAACGCCAGGTACCCCCGCTAGTAAATAAATATAGCTATATATACTTGGAGAGTTAAGAGACTTAGGATCAGAATCGTTAATTGTATCGGAATTGAAAATTTAGAATGGAATTGGTTGGTTGTTTTTGTTTTACGGCATATCAACCTTTTTCAGGTTATTTAATGCCAAATCTAGTTATTTTGAGGAATGATTTTTAATGGAGTATATTTTTTTTTAAGTCAGATTCTATTTAACCCATAGTTGGGACCCTAACAGGTACTACCACTCCGGGTCAGAGTGGACCTGGGAGCAATGGCAATTAAAGGGTGACTCTACACTCCCCAAGGCCCGCAAGGTGGGCCTCACCATCGGATATAGTTTTAGGTCATATCCAGGACCTTAGAATGGAATTGGTAATTGCAACCTCCGCTAGTAAATAAATATAGCTATATATACTTGGAGAGTTAAGAGACTTAGGATCAGAATCGTTAATTGCATCGGAATTGAAAATTTAGAATGGAATTGGTAATTGCAACCCCCGCTAGTAAATAAATATAGCTATATATACTTGGAGAGTTAAGAGACTTAGGATCAGAATCGTTAATTGTATCGGAATTGAAAATTTAGAATGGAATTGGTAATTGCAACCCCCGCTAGTAAATAAATATAGCTATATATACTTGGAGAGTTAAGAGACTTAGGATCAGAATCGTTAATTGTATCGGAATTGAAAATTTAGAATGGAATTGGTAATTGCAACCCCCGCTAGTAAATAAATATAGCTATATATACTTGGAGAGTTAAGAGACTTAGGATCAGAATCGTTAATTGTATCGGAATTGAAAATTTAGAATGGAATTGGTAATTGCAACCCCCGCTAGTAAATAAATATAGCTATATATACTTGGAGAGTTAAGAGACTTAGGATCAGAATCCTTAATTGCATTGGAATCGGAAGAAAATTTTAGAATCGTCCCATCACTACTCTCTGGGTTCATTTTGATCGCATAAATATTGTTTTTTTATTTGATTAACAGAAAGAGTTCTCAAAGTCTGGAATATTCCTTGAAAGCTGCCGAAAAAAAGATTGCTGAATTGCAAAACGACTCGACGGCACTCCAGGAGCAAAAATCAAGAACAGAACAAATCATCCGAGATGCCGCGGAGGCGATAAAAGATGTCGTGTCTGTAAGTTGTTTTTCTGTTTACAAGGATTTCATCTCTTATCCTGACCTAAAAGCCACTCAAGGATAGGGGACTACAGATGGGAGCTCATTCGAGCACTTGCCATGAAAGTAACGAGTGCGTAGAGAAAGACTAACAGTGTCTCGGTCTCTTCTGTGAGAAAAACACTTTAGGGAACAGAAGAAATCCTTGCTCACTAGATTTCGAAGACGGTTTTGTAATTTGCAAATGTGTGTCCCGATGATCACGTTACCATAAAACAACACAAGACGAGTACTCGATATAAATCAGTTATGTGTGTACGTGCGTGTATGTGTGTGGTGTACGTGTGTGCATGTGCATGTATGTGTATGTGCATGTGTGTACATGTGTACGTGTGTGTATATGTGTGTGTACACATCTGCGCATGTGTATGTGTGTGTGCGTGCGCGTGTGTGTATATATGTGTGTGTGTGTGTGTGTGTGTATGTGTGTGTGCCTGCGTGTGCGTGTGTGTGATACCCTCACGGTGCGTAGAAAAAGAGAATCTCAAACGTTGTCCGTCATTAGCTGTCCCCAGTGATTTTCTTCTCAGCTTGATTTACTCATGCCCAGCTTAGGCTCCAATCTCTCCTGGAGGACCTTCTGGGCCACCAACTGTCCCAAACTGGCAGTTGTCTTCAACTCTTGCAAACTCAAAACTGTCTGCAAACTAACTCTAAATATATCAACCTCTATTGTCCGATCCTTTTGTCCTAATCATTGCCACACCTTGATTAACAATCCTATTTCAGCTTTCTTTTGCGTTCCTTGGTGAACAACTTCCTATATCTTTGTTCTACTGATAAACTTATTTTCTCTTTTCTTATATTTTTTGGCTTTTTTTGTTTTTTACTTCTCAATACTTGGGGGTGGGGCATTGGTAGTATCACATGCCTCCCATACCTGTGTGTGTGTGTGTGCATGTATGTGTGTGTGGGTTATACCATCATGTAACATAGAAAAAGGCAACCCTAAACATTGTCTGTCGCCAGCTATCTCGTCACGTTGGTGCCCAGCGATTTTATTCTCGGATCAATATACTCTCACCTGCCTTTGACACCAATCTCTCCCTGATATCTCTCCGGAGAGGGAGTGGCGGACCTCTGAGCTGCCTTCTGTTCCAAACTAGAAACTGTCCTCAACTGTCGCAAACTCAAGACTGTCTGTAAATTGTCTCTAACTGCCATAAACTCTCGCAAAACTCACTCTCTGTTGTGTTGGACTGTGTTACCTACTAATAAACTCGTCTATACACTATAAATATCGAAAGACAAAACCATATGGTGGGTATTCATATGATATTCGCTGGACCAACCAAGCTCCATACTGTTAAATATTCTTGTCAATACATTTTGTTACACTTTTTTTTTTTTTTTAAACAAAGGAATCACCACTTATCAAGGCCCGGAAGCCATTCGAGGATAAGGGTTAATGGGTATACATTAGTCAATGTGATTATAACGTTTTTAACATAGGTATTGGGATTTTTGTACGTTGGATTACATAGAGGTACGGTTCATCAAGAACTTGTTTACATTGGACTTGAAGACAATCAAATTGTAGTCACCTGGGAAGCAGGCCAAAGGAAGAGAGTCCCACAGGCGTGCAGTTCTAAGAAAGAAACTCTGCTCATGGAATCTACATTTAGGTCTAGGCACAGATAAAGAGTGTGGGAAATTATTGGTGGTGGTTCTGGCTAGATGAGTGTTTTTTGTGAAAGTTTGGCGAGAGGGGGGACCATCGATTGAAGTTCAGATGAGCACCTGCCATGAAAATAACGATAAAGCAGGGACAGGCTCGCAACGTCTCTTCTGTGGGAAAGAGGTTACAGGGAAGAGAAAAGGGCATCCCTCACTAAGCTACGAAGTCTGTTTTGAACTCTGTCAAGGCAGGATAAGCAGCTTCTAGCAGCTCCAGCCCAGATGTGGCAAGACTACTCCATCATTGGCCGAACCTGGCTTTTATATAGGTAGAGAATGGCATCAGGAGTGAAATATCCACCGGAGCGGTAGAAGGATCCTACCATTTTCCCAGCAGCCTTGACAATGGATTTGATATATGTGTTCCATTTCAGATCGGGAGTAAAGGTCAAGCCCAGAAGCTTATCAAAACATGAAGCCTCCCCAAGACGAGAGCCATTCATTTCAATTGATGCCAGATGGGCATCAGGGCATTGATGATGTAAGGATAGAAGCTTGGTTTTTAGCTGCGTTAAAAGTAACCAGCCACATCTTTCCCCATTGTACCACGCACGCAAGATCAGAGGAGAGAGAATCAGAGAGACCTTGGTCACCCATGTTCTGCTTTCCTTGTTTACTTCTTAAACAAGGTCCATAACACTCTCACTCCTAAAACTGCCCGCAAACTAACTCTCTATATAATAAATGCACTGACCTTTATGTCAGGTTCTTTGTTCCGTTAACTGCCACACCTTGATTAACAATCCTATTTTAGATGGCCTTTGTAATGAACCCCCCCCCATTGTCTTTTTACGAACCTCACTTCCTATATCTTTTATTCTGCTGATTAATGATTTCCTCGTTTTGTTATAGTTTTTCATCTGTTTTTTTGTTGTTGTCACTTCTTAATACTCCGGTGGGGGGTGTCGATAGTATCATAAATGTATGAAAAGTGAGCTCTGAACGGCACCTCCCCAGACATAACAACAGTACTCAGTTGAAATTTTGGGGTGTATTTAAGGCTTTCACGCCCCCCCCCCCCAATTCTCATACATCATACACATCACAAATACATTTTTTCATATATCATACAAAAGTCATGCTCAAAAAAAAAAAAATCCCTAATATATGCATACGTTCATATATATACATGCATATATATGTATATATTACAATTCCAATATATATATATATATATATATATATATATATATTGGAATTGTAAATATTATATATATGTTATTTTCATCTCATCTGCAGGGATTTTAAATAGCTTAGGTTCATAGTGTGAATGCGGTATTTTGTGATTGCAACTAGTTTACGGGAATAGACCAAGTGGATGAACCCCCCCCCCCATTCCCTTCGGGCTTTATGCCTAATCATAAAATTGTTTTTTGTTATATAAAACTTGCCTGTCAAGTGTTATATGTCCAACAAAATGTAAATTCAGTTTCAATGATAAATAAACAGTCAACATAATTTAAGACGTTGCCATCAAAATCCTGACATAGGATTTTAAAGCCAAAATTCTGTCTATATTGGCAGCCTTTGAATATTGAGCTTTGGTCGGCCACCCCCACCCCATGCTTCCTTCTCTTTTTTCATAGACATGATGTTGCTATGCTATATACTAGGGGCCCTACGTTAGTAGTGATTAAGTTAGCTAGTATGAACTTTGACAAGGTTCACATTTAGTGCATGACCTTAATCTGCAAAAAAAAAATCAATCCATGATGTAAATTTGAGGCAGAACAGGGTGGCCAGAAATCAAATGTCGTAGACAAAGTAGGAGCCGAACAATGACGCCACATTTTTTTAGCAAGAGAAAACTAAGATTTTTAGATCAGTCTCTTGGTGGAAGCCATGTTAACAAGTCACGACCAATGATGTAGAGAACTGATGAGCTCAGCAAATGTTATTTTCTTTTTTTTTCTTTTTTTCTTTTATTCAATTTTCACCCCAAACAAGGCACAGTGCCACTTTGAAGCAGGGCGCTACTATCAGGGACTTAATTAGCAGGGTCATTATGAAGGGAGATGAGTAGAAAGATGTTTGTTCACATTGCACTTGAACTTCTGCATATCAGTACAGTTGGGAAAGCAGAATCCCGGAAGGGAGTTCCAAAGACCCGCAGTTCTGGGGAAGAAACTATTGGAGTAAAAGGCTTTCTTGCACCTAGGGATCTCTACTGTAAAGGGATGAGACTTAGTAACTTGTCGGGTTTGTCGGGGGTAGTTACGTCGGGGAGGTACAAGTGTTTGCAGTTCGTCAGAGCATTCACCATTAAAGTATTTGTAGAACAGGCAGAGGGATGCAACATCTCATCGATGGGACAGAGACTGAAGCCTAGATGACAGTTCAGGACCTATCAGGTTGGCGACTCTCTTTTGAGCCCTGTCCAGGAGCGAGAGACAAGCAGCAGATGCACCAGCCCAGATGTGACAACAGTACTCCATACATGGGCGAATGGTGGCCTTATAGAGGTACAGGATACTGTCAGGTGTAAGTAGTTTTCTAGCACGGTAGAGGGAGCCAACCTTCCCTACAGCAGCCTTGGCAATGCTCTCAATGTATCTATTCCAGTTCATATTCCCTGTAAACGTTAGGCCGAGGAGTTTAAAAGAAGTACTTTCAGGCAATGTGTTCTTGGCCATTGCTATTGGTGGTAGAGAAGGTTTCTTGTAGTTATTGAAGGAAACAAGCTTAGTCTTAGCAGCATTGAATGTGACCATCCATTTTTGTCCCCATTCCATTTTGATGAAAAAAAGGGGAGGATGGATTGAACCATGCAGCAAACGCTAGACAAGAGAGCGACTGCGTCGTTTTTCTTTCGCACGAACTCAATCGCTCTCGGTTGTCATTGCTGACCCTAGTTACCCGTTTAACATACGTCACCTTAATCCCTTGAACTGTTTTTTTTGTACTAACCAAACTGCCAGCAACTCTAATTTCAAACATGCTCGCATAACCCGGGATATCTTATGTTTAAAATTTTATTTTTATTATTCAATTTTCCCCCCAAACAAGACACAGAGCCACTTTGAAGTAAGGGGCTACTATCGGGAACATAAGTTGCAGGGTAATTATGAAGGGAGATGAGCAGCAAGATGTCTGTTCACATTACACTTGAACTTCTTCATGTCAGTACAATTGGAAATGCAGAATCCCAGAAGGGAGTTCAAAAGTCTAGCAGTTCTGGGGAAGGAACTATTAGAGTAGAAGGCTTTCTTACACCTAGGGATTTCTACTGTGAAGGGGTGGGACTTAGATGCTTGTCGGGTTTGTCGGGAGTATTTACGTCGAGGGGGTACAAGTGCTTGTAGTTCGTCAGAGCATTCACCATTAAAATACTTGTAGAACAGGTAGAGGGATGCAACATCTCGTCGATGGGACAGAGGCTGAAGCTTAGATGACAGTTCAGGACCTATCAGGTTGGCGACTCTCTTTTGAACCTTGTCTAGGAGCGAGAGACTAGTAGCAGATGCACCGGCCCAAATATGACATACATGAGCGAATGGTGGCCTTGTAGAGGTACAGGATACTTTGTCCTTTCAAGACTAAGGTCAATTAACATCTCTCGTCTTTGCATTAATCATCTTTTGTTCTTTTTAACTTCTTAGATCCAATGGCTTCATGCCTTGTCTGGAGTCTCAAAGTCTGTTTTATTTATTTTTGTTTGTTTTTCTTTTCTCGCCTCTTTTGTAGAATGTAAAAATTTCCGAAGATGATGAAGATGCTTTGGCCCGGCAAGTTTCACAGACGGAGACGATGTTGCAGCATCTGTTGTTGATCTTAAACAGTTCAGAACAGCTCGGGGAGAGGTCGAGGTCGACATCTGCCAAATTAGGAAAGCAGGCAGCAGCAGCAGCCAACAAAGAAAAGGCGATTCCTGAGAAATTAAAAAAAGTGTAATTATTACTTATTTATTTTGTACCCCTCACTCTTCCTGCTGACGTCTCCAACTTTGGCCATTCCCGGTATTCACTTGGTATAACGATATTTGTGCCCCGGGCAACACCACCATGACCTTGCTGGTATATTCTTAACATGTAACAATATTGTCAGATTAAGAAGGGGTAAAGAAACCTGCAAATTAAATAAATATATTGAGAAATTCAAATATAATTGTTTCACAGGAACGGAGATATTCGAATAATAACAGGTGTGACCTGTAGCCCTTCCAGGATTGTTTACAGCTAGGATCACCGAGGTTAGTAAAGTGCTCTAGACAAAACTGTCGAAACATATTTTCTGGAAATCTGAGAATACAAACATCTTTCTGATCTAAGAAAGATTTGATAGGAAAGAAAGAAAAAGAGGAAGGTTATCTATAAATATAAAAGCGAAAATGTATGTACGTGTGTTCGCTTTTTCTGTATGTCTACAAAAGGCTTTTTTCAGAGAAGCGGTCGCTCGCCTAACAACTTTTTAAAACTTTTTATATCACATGTAAATCGTAATATCTCAGAGTTGTCAACAGAGCTCGCCTGTCTATTTGATTTGCTCGACTTCGGGAAGATAAATATTCAACAGTTTTCACTCGCCGCATGTGGATTAAGCCTTTTCCTATAACTAATTCTGGCGGCATTTTCCGGTTTCCCCCTACCCCCGCGTTCCGCAGTAAATGAAATGCTACTCCGCAGTCAACAGTTGACCTCATTAAGTCATTAAAACGTGCACCTGCCAAATCTAAGTAATTGAATTAATTCAAACGCGTTTCCGTTAGTATGTCGCGGTGGTGCAATGGTTCACGTCGCACGTTTTTTTTTTTTACACTTTAATTTACAATTTTGTCTCAAGGGTTCCGGTTCGATCTTCATACTTACCTACCAAAACATTTTTTTTTATTTTACCCCCTCTCCCCCCTGGAGTTTTGATTTACCCAAAACCACACACACCTCCAAACACCCGGGCAACGCCGGGTATCCCTGGGTACTCTATAATATAAATCTCACCTGTCTGTTTAAATGTATGTATGTATGTTTGTATGTCTGCCTAAAACTTTCGACAGAGGGGTTGGATTTTCACGAGATCGGTATCGTTTTCAAGCTCAACCCTTCGGATGACAAATATCGGAAATTAGCTAAAAACGTTCATTCCTTCACCCTCAACTGGGCACTTTTCTACAGGAAGGGGTCGCTTTTTTTTTTTCCGATATTTTTGAAAGTCAACCTCTATTTTCGATTGTCTAGCCTTAATTTAAACCTTCGCTACTTCCGGTTTGACGATGGCCACAACGACAAATACGTCACTTTTTTTTTTTTCACATTCTTTTCCTCCTTCGCAGAACGGGTTCCAACCGGTCTGCCTGCTTGTGTACTACCACTTTTCCTCTTTTGCTCAACATACACCTCCAAACACCTGGGCAACGCCGGGCACCCAAGCTAATTAGTTTAGAACTTCTATATGTGAGCTCCAGAAATCTTAATACAAGTTAGCGATTTACTTTTGCTCACTAAATGAATACACATGCGTATTGGAACAGATACATTGAGGACATTGCCAAGGCTGCTGCAAAGAAGGTGGGCTCTCTCTACCATGCTAGAAAGTTACTTATGCCTGAGAGTATCCTGTACCTCTACAAGGCCACCATTCACCCATGTATGGAGTATTGCTGCCACATTTGGGCTGGTGCATCTGCTACTAGTCTCTCCCTCGTAGACAGGGTTCAAAAGAGAGTCGCCAACCTAATAGCCCCCGCATTGTCAGCTAAGCTTCAACCGTTGTCCCATCGACGAAATGTTGCATCCCTCCGCCTGTTTTACAAGTATTTTAATGGTAGGTGCTCCGACGAACTACACTCCCCCCCGAACCCCTCAACGTAAATACCCCCTGACAAGCAGCAAAATTCCACCCCTACACAGTAGAGATCCCTAGATGTAAGAAAACCTTCTGCTCTAATAGTTTCTTCTCTAGGACTGCTAGACTTTGGAATTACCTTCTGGGTTCCTGCTTCCCTGACTGTACTGACATGCAGAAGTTCAAGTGAATGTAAACAGACATCTTGCTGCCCGACTCCCTACATAGTATCCCTTCAAATTATGTCCCAGATAGTAACCCCCTACAGCAAAGTTGCACTGTGCCTTGTTTGGGGGGGGGGTGAAAATGCAAAAAAATAACAATCAAGATGAGAACTGAAGTCCGAAGAATCCAAATATAATGAATAATCAATCGTCATCGCAAAAATGAAGAAACGCGAATGCTTTTTCCGATCGGGTAATAGTGTCGCATTTATTTACAGGCTGTTGCCACCAATTGCACCGCCGACAAAAGGCAACAAGTCTTCAATGGTCGAATACACCGTTGGAGATTTGGGATTGGTACCTCGATTGACTCAACAAATTCCCACGAATCTGGAGAAGATGCGTTTGTCGCGTTTACAGCAACAGGACACTTTACGGAAACGATTCTCACGGTCTGTAGGAACGCAGACCATCAGTGCCGCAAAGGTATTTGATTCGTTTACTATTAGTAGTTTTCTGTTTTTTTCCCCTCTTTCTTCTTCTTAGTTTTCTTCCTTTTTTTCCTTTCTTCTCCTTTTTTCTTCGTTTTCTTTTCTTTTTCTTCTTTTTTTGTTGTCTTTTTTCATCTTTCTTCATCTTTTTCTTCGTTTTTTTTCGTCTTCTTTTTCTATTCATCTAACGTCACTTTTATTTTTTTTTGTATTTTGACTTTTTTTTTCTTTTTTCTTCGTTTTCTTCCTCTTTTCTTCTTTTCTTTCTTCTCCTTTTTTCTTCGTTTTTTCCATTTTTCTTCTTTTTCTTTTTTTGTTTTCTTTCTTCTTTTGTCTTCTTTTTTATCTTTCTTTTTCATCTTCTTTTTCTTCTCCTCCTCCTTTTCCTTCTCCTCCTCCATCTTCTTCATCCTCTTTTTGACTCTTTTTCTTTTTTTCTTCGTTTTCTTTTTTTTTCGTTTTTTTCCTTTTTTCTTCTTTGTTTTCCTTCTTCTTTTTGTCTTCTTTTTTATCTTTCTTCATCATCTTCCTTTTTCCTCTTTTTCTTCTCCTCCTCCTTTTCCTTCTCCTCCGTCTTCTTCTTCCTCTTTTTCTATTCATCTAACGTCACTTTTATTTTTTTTTAATGTGTTTTGACTCTTTTACTTTTTTCTTTTTCTTTCTTCTTTTTCCTCTCTTTCTTCTTCTCTTCCTCAATATTCTATTTATAAACATCAGTTTGTTCGAGAGTTCTTTACCATCATTGCCGCAAATGTATTTGATTCGTTTACTATTAGCATCCTTATTTTTTCCTCCTCCTCTTCTTTTTTTTCTTCGTTTTCTTCTTTATTTCTTTTTACTTTCTTTTTTTCTTTTTTTCCTTTCTTTTCTTTTCCCTTTCTTTTCTTCTTTTTTCTTTCTTTTCTTTTTCCTTTCTTTTCCTTCCTTGTTTTCTTTTTTCTTCGTCTTTTTGTCTTCTTTTTCTTCTTCACCTTCTTTTTTCTTCTTTCTTCTTTTTCGTCTTCTCCTTCCTTCTCCACCTTCTTTTTTTATTCATCTAAACGTCACTTTTATTTTTTTTTATATTTTGACTCTTTTTCTTTTTTTTCTTCTTTGTTTTCTTCTCTTTTTCTTTTCTTTCGTTTTGTCTTTTTCCTCTCTTTCTTCTCTTCCTCATTCTTCTCCTATTTATTTAACATCGTGGCTTAGTGGAGGACGCCCTTTTCTCTTCCCTGCAACCTCTCTCCCACAGAAGAGACGTTGCGAGCCTGTCTTTGTTTTATTATTACTTCCATAGCAAGTGCTCATCTGAGCTCCAATCTCTGGTCCCCCCTCGCCAATCTTTTACGATAAACACTCGTCTAGCTGAAACCACTGTCAGTAATTTTCCCCATTCGTTATCTACACCTAAATCAAAACGTAGATTCCATGAACAAAGCTTCTTTCTTAGAAGTGCACGCCTGTGGAACTCTCTTCCGTTTGCCTGTTTCCCACCTGACTACAACTTGGATGTCTTCAAGTCCAACATAAACAAATCCCTGATGAACCGCCCCCTTAAGTAAGACACTCTATCAAATCTCCAATAATAACGTTTACTATGATACTATCCCATTGATTGCTGTACACGCAATAACCCTTATCCTCGAGTGGCTTCTGGGCCTTGATAAGTGGTGACCTCCATGTAAAAAAAAACAAGAAAACATAATTTTCACTTGTTCGAGGGTTCTTGACCATCAGTGCCGCAAAAATATTTGGCTCTTTTACTATTAGCATTCTTTTCTTCTTCTTCTTCTTCTTCTTCTTCTCTTTCTTTGATTTCTTCATTTTTTCTTCTCTTTCTTCTTTTTGCAAGAAGCAAAAAGAAGAAAGAGAAGAAATCAATTCTTTTTTCTTCTGTTTTTCTTCTGTTTTCCTTTTTCTTCGTTTTCTTCTTTTTTGATCTTTCTTCTTCTTCTTCATCTTTTTTATTCATCTTCTTTTTCCTGTTTTTCTTCTCCCCCCCCCTCTTCTTCTTCTATTCATCTAACGTCACTTTTACCTTGTTCGAGGGTTCTTGACGCTTTCTGATATTACGAAAACTCATTCTCCACTTCTCACGGCTCAGCTTTCTTTTAGAATTTAACATTCTTTTTCTTCTTTTTCTTCTTTTTTTCTTTTTATTTCTTTTTCTTCTTTTCATTTTCTTCTTTTTTTTCTTTTTCTTCTTTTTTCTTTCTTTTTCTTCTTTTCATTTTCTTCTTTTTTTCTTCTTTTTTTTTCTTTTTTCTTTTTCTTCTTTTTTTTCTTCTTTTCAGTTTCTTCTTTTTTTTCTTTTTCTTCTTTTTTTTCTTTTTCTTCTTTTGATTTTCTTCTTTTTTCCTTCTTTTTTTCTTCTTTTTTTCTTTCTTTTGTCTTTTCTCTTCTTTTTTTCTTTTTCTTTTTTTTTCTTTTTTTCTTCCATTTATAACGTGATATGATTGGTTAAAAGGAACTGCTGATCTAAGTTTTTGTCCAATCAAAAGTCAATATGTGTTGCATGGTCCCTGGCCCTGATGTATAGCAAAGAAACGCCATCATTTAATATGAATTGGGGTAAAAAAGTTATTATTTTAACAAAAGAAATAAAATAAAGGAAATAAAATGAAAATGTAACAAAACATTAAAATAATAAAATTAAGGGTACTTGTACAGTTTAATCAAGAGATTAACAAATGAAAATATCGAAAAAAGTTCAAATTGTATGCATTCGTTATGGAATGAAGTTCTCTGAAAAAAAAAAAAAAATTTCACTTAATTTCATCAAGTAGTTTTTATTTTACAGCGAAAAAACAATTTGTTATGATACCGAGCAAAAGGTTCGATTTTTAGGAAGAAAAGCTAGAATTAAAGATGGGGAGGGAGTGTCGGCGCTTTAACAGGAGTTATCTCCCCCATGGCGTGTTCAACAAATTTCATAATGGCTGCCTTCAACGCGCTCTCATAAAAACGTGTTTTTCTGCTGTAAAAAAAACAAAAAACAAAAAAACTACTCGATCAAATTAAGTGAAATTTTTTTTCAGAGATCTTCAATCCAAAATGGATACGTACAATATAACCGTTTTTTTCTATATTTTCATTTTTTAATGTCTTGATTAAACTGTACAAGTGCCAAATTAAGATATAAAAATGATAATAAACCATATGTTCAGAATCCTTATTCTAATTCTGATCAAAATCCATGATTTTATTCTAGTAATTTTCTCAAATTTTCTTAAGGAGTCTTAATATAAAACTGCAATTCAGGGAATCTTGTTTAATTGGTGTCAAATGAGAATGGATCAAAATTAACCGCATAAAAATTAAAACGATAAAAAAAACTGTTACCACTAAAAATAAAAACATAAAAACCCGTTACCACTAAAAATAAAAATAAAAAAATACTAGGATATAAAAGTTGCAAAAATATCAAACACATCTATTGATTATTGATTATTGATTAAATAATCGTGTAAAAAAATTCGATTCATGGATAGTTTAAAAAATTAAACTGTATAAATGCATGTGAGTTTTTTACACTAAGTGGAAGCACCACTGTCATAAAAATGTTAACAAAACCAGTAACTTGAAAAAAAAAATGGCATAAAATGACAAGTGTTGAAATTTGAAAATAAAATAACCTGTATGCTGTCAAATTTATTTCAATTATAATATTGAAAATTAGACTAATGAGAAGAGAACCTGAATGCCTACTAGACACTATCCTAGAGTGTCTAAGATCTCTCTGTACAGGGGTTTGTCAGAAAAACCTGGCATGAGGATACTTTTTCCATAGAAGTAAACCCTGACCAAATATTCAAAATCACATAGTATTCGCTGCCCAAATAAGATCTCCTCACTATGGCTAACCCACATTAGCTTTTACGAGGAATGGTGCACCTTCTCCAAGTGATGTTACCTCAAGTAATAGCACGAAGCTAGATACTCCACCAGACTAGATAAATTCTTGTCCTGGAATCCAGTAAGACCATGAGACCAAAACGAAAGATATACTACAACGTATAAAAATGGTTAATTGGGGAGAGGAAAATTATGTTCTCAATTTCTTTATTAACTCAGTGTTTGAGAGATAAAGAACTTTAATGGAACATTCGAATATCTATGTATCTCATATAGACTTCAAGTGTTAGCCCCAGGTCGTGGGCCCCTTGATTTCTGAGAACTTCGAAGTAAAATAAAACAAAAAAATGAATACCAATAGACGCAACTTAAAATTGAATTATAAAAAATCTGAAAAGCTTGGCTCCAGTACTGTAATATAGAATGTAAACTTATCAAAAAAAAAGAAAACTGTAAACATTAACTCAAGGCATAAAAGGGTAGAAAAGTCAACATTGATGGCGAACACGTGTCACATCTCATCTTTGCGTATGATGGCACACTCTCCTCAGGAACTAAATGACATTTTAAATGGCATCAATTCTAAGAGCAAACCAGTTGGCCTCAACATGCATCTTAGGCAGACCAAGGTGATGTTGAACAGCATGCTGCCAAATCGCCAATAATTGTTGATGGAAAAACCATTGAGGAAGTTGAAAGCTACATCTACTTGGAAAAGAAAATTACGAAAGATGAAGATCTCCTCCCTGAGATAAAGAGAAGGGTAGCATTAGGATGGGCATCTTTTGGGAAAGTGGAGAATACATGAGAAGCCGAAAACAAATATATCAATCAAACGGAAGATCTTCAAAGAATATGACGATACCTGTGATGATCTGCGGTAATGAAACATGCGCCCTGACAACTCGCCAGAGTGAAATCATGGCAGAGGCACAAAGGAAGATGGGGAGGATAATGTTGGCCATCAGTCTACAAGACAGAAAGACAAACATCTGGATCTGCCAACAAACAAGAGTTATTGACATCAATACTGCCATCAAAACACAGATACACAGGGCACGTAGCCAGACAACATGACAACAGATGGTCCATCAGGACAACGGAATGGACAATTCGTGAACATCAGAGACCAAAGGGAAGACCAAGAACGAGATGGTGGGACGACCTGATAAAGCACATGGGTCCCACATGGCAGCGGATAGCTCGGAAAAGAAATAGATAGCTAAAGTCCAGGGAGGGGTTCCTCATTGACTGATAAAACCCTTATTGATTGATTGATTGATTGATTGATTGATTGATTGATAAAATATTTGCTTTAATTCTAGAAATAATAATACATATGTTTGAAAACTATTAATTAAATAATAACTATAAAAATGATCAATAAAAAAAATAATAAACTGAATTATAATAACACTTGCTGCGAGGCTAACAACTTTAGCCCTGTACCACCGGAAGTAGAAAAATAAGAAAGATGAAAACCGTGTGCAACAGATGAAACGAACTGCCAACTGAATTCAAGTGATTACTGCATTGCAAGGCAAGTGTGTTCAATCTAAAAGTGCAAATAAATATCGTTTGAAACCATACATATACATTGTTGATAAAAAAAAAAAAAATGAATACCCGCTGTATTAACTGGAAAGGTCTTATTCGTAGGCTGGAAGACTTTTAAAATGTTTTTTTTTTTCTATGCGCTGATGAAGTTGAAATTGTGCAAATTTGATGAACAATTATATTCTTATATGCCAACACTGGGGGCTTAAACAATTTTATGCAGGTAGTGATTAATAAAAGAAACACTTTTTTGAAGACGAGTAAATATTTGTGGGTGTATCCCTATTAACGTATCTTTAAAAAGAAATATAGCTCTAGTATTGCACTATTGAGCTATCTAAATGAGAATTTATGTTATTTATTTATATGTAATCATTGCTTCAAGTAGTTAACTTACATATAAAGATATAAGCTATATATATATATATATATATATATATATATATATATATATATATATATATATATATATAAAATAATTATTATTATCATTGGTAATTGAGAATTAAGCGCTATTGAAGTAAATACTGAAAGTAGATGAAAATATAATGTACACACACATAAAATTATTATAATTAATCATATATATCAGGTCGACAAGAAAGTTCTTGTGGTCTTTAACTTTTAAAATCAGATGAACATATCTTCGGCCAAACAAAAAATTTATTCATCGAAATCCGTCTGTTCCGTCTGCCTGCTTCCAACCGGACTACAATTTGGATGTCTTCAAGTCCAACGTTAACAAATTCCTAATGAACCGCCCCCTTAAGTAAACACTTCATCAAATCTCCACAATAACGTAATGTACTTGCAATAACCCTTATCCCTGAGTGGCTTCCGGGCCTTGATAAGTGGTGATCACTGTGTAAAAAAAAAAAAAAAAATTAGCATCATTAGAATCAATGCACTTTTTACAATGCAAAACAAGTGTATTTATGCCAAGAACGTAAAAATCTTGCATTCTGGTGATGATGAAGTCACTGAATTCTCACACAGAAAGTTGTTGAGATGCTTGAAAAAGTGGTAGTCAGTAGGTGAGAGGTCTGGAGAGTATGGCGGATGAGGCAGTTTCATAGCCCAATTCATTAAACTTTGGCAGATTTGCCGTTTAGTTGTACAAATATCCTCAAACCAGGTAATCACTAAAAGGGGACACTTAAAGGTCGACACCGGTATCTTAGCAGAAGCTTTTTTTTTTTTTTTTTTTTTTTATATGTTTCACAAACTTTAAATGGGTAAAATATAATCACATAATTATTGAAAATGTGGTCGATCATCATATCATTAAAATTTAATTTAAATTAACCACGTTGTTTAACAAATAATCCAAAAATGATTAGATATATTTTGTTTTATGATTTAACATTAAAAACATTGAACAATAAAAATAAAACTTTGGGTACTTATGTGTTTTTGGGAACTGTGTTAAAATAATAATGTTATTATTTTGAAAGCCATTCTTAACATGGGAAGGTTATTTTGTAACTATTCTGTGCTTCCACCTTACAATTAAAAAAAAAAAAAAAATATCATGGAACTTTAATTTAACGCGAAAAAATATTTAAAAATAGCGTGGTACCAAAAATGCATAAGCACCAAATTTCTGTTTAATTTTACAGTAGATATTGTTCTCGGATGCATACGATGGCAAATAGTACCGTGTTATTTTTTATATAATTGTGGTTTCTTTTTTTTTTTTTCTTTTCTTTCCAATTTAAATTCAAGTTTCACAAAATCTTTTTCTTTTTTTTTTCTTAAATTGTAAGGTGGAACTACAGAATAGTTACAAAACACCCTCACCTTCTCCTCACTAAGGATGTTTTTAAAAATAATAACGTTATCATTTCAGCACGGCACCAAAATACATTAGTACCCAAATTTTCATTTTTATTGGTCAATGTTTTTAATTTTAAATTATAAAATAAGATATATTTAATCATTTTAAAACTCCATCTTGCATTATTTTTTTTTTAATTTGTTAAACAAAGAAGTTAATTTTAATTAAATTTAATCACGTGATTAAATTTTCAATTTTAAAGTTTGTGAAACATGTAAAGAAAGAAAGCTTCTGCTAAGATACCGGTGTCGACCGTTAAAGAGTCCCTTTCAGTGATTACCTGGTTTGAGAATATTGATACAACTAAACGGCAAATCTGCCAAACTTCTGCAAGGCTGGTTTAGTAACGTGTGGTCAAGTATTGTTGCAGATGAGAATCGGGCCTTTTCTGTTGACTAATGCTGGGTGTTGTTGTCGAAGTTTCTGATGTGTTTCATCCATTTGTTAACAGTACTTTGCTTCCGTAATGGTTTCGCCGGGTTAGGGTTAGGGTTAGGGTTAGGGTTGCATTAAAAAAAAAAAAAAACTGTAATAGATGAGACGGGTTGCAGACCACCAAACAGTCAGTATGACCTTCTTGTGGCGCAACTCTGGTTTCAGGAAGTGTCGTAGAGCTTCGTCAGCAACTAACCACTGAGCTGAGCGTTGTCAATTGTCATAAAGAACCCACTTTTTCATTGCAAGTTGAGAAACTAGTCCTTGTGGCGTCAAAGATTCTCATTGCCGCCATGAAATTTCTTAAACCACCATTGTGCTGTGTGTTCAGTAGTTGTTCCTGGGTCAAACCTTCATTGATACCATGAGTGGTTTCAGCAACTTTTCGGCCTAGCTTGAATTGAAATAAAACAATTCTGCAAATTTAATTTTTTTCCATCTTGTATTCAAAGTTCTGAAAAGAAAACATAATTGTTTTAAAACGATTGTAATTTAAACGATTAGACAGAGCGAAAAACATTCTTTAATATAGTATATAAAGTAAAGGTATCATAACGAAAACTTACTTGAAAATACATCATTTGAAATCAAAATTACAAATACCACAAGAACTTTCTTCTCAACCTATTAGTAATATATGAGTGTGTATTCGTTGATATCTTATATGCTTTCATGTCGAGTGATGTGGTTCTCGGTTGATTAACTGTGTCTAACTGTGTCGGATATATATACCAGAGAGTCAAAACAATTAAAAGAATATGCTGTTGTCACAGCTCTAATTATTAGCTCATTATCGTGGCAATTGTTTGCTGGCTTGGAAGTAAAAGCTCAGCGAATAGTCAAAGGTGGTTTCGTCGCTGGGTTCAAATCTCCTGACAGGCAAGAATTGTCACCCTGCACCGATGATTGCGTAAGCATGTAATACTAGTGTCTGTAGATATAAAAGAATCTTTATTATTATATATATATATATATATATATATATATATATATGTGTATATATATATATGTGTGTATATATATATATATATATATATATATATATATGACTACTTCATTTAATCACATAAATTAATATATGAAAGTATAATTTTATGCATGAACTAAGTATTTACTTCAACAGTGCTCAATACATAGGTAGAGCTAGGTAGTAAGTTAGTTGCCATATATATTTTTCTAACTTATTACTATATATATATATATATATATATATATATATATATATATATATATATATATATACTAGCAATCGGTGCCCGGCGTTGCCCAGGTGTTTTGAAGTGTATGCTGAGGAAAAAAAAAAAGTCAATTTTTTTAAACTTTGACCCCTATTATGACCTTAACATTTATTGTTTAGGGATCAAGTAAAGTTAATAAGTTAGATCCATGTCCAAGGAATCTATATATAAAATATCACGTGTTCAGACCTTAAATTGTAGGAGGAGTTTGGTAGAGTTCTCAAAGGTTTAATTGTTGAATATTGACCACTTAATCGCCAAATTTCTGTCGAAAACCTATCACATCGATTTTCCCAAATCTCAGTACCCTGTATATCAAATTTCGAATCTGTAGGCTTAAAATTGACAGAGTTTTAGCGTAGGGAAATGCACACAGACGCACAGACACACACAGACACTATCACTTATATATATATATATATAAACATAAACATCATATATATAAGGATAATAGTACGCCATATATATAACAAAAGACCATTATTTACTGAAGTGAAAGGAAAACCCGGGGGAACTTTACCCAAAAATAAATCTATATTTTTTTGTGTGTATTGATAGTCTGGTACTTATACAGTTTAGTGACGACATTAAAAAATGGAAATATTGAAAAAAAATTTTATTGTACGTAACTGTTATAGACTGAAGTTCTCCGAAAAAAATTTCACTTCATTTGATCAAGTAGTTTTTTTTTACAGCGAAAAACAATGATTTATCACGGCTACGTCAACGTGGCCATTTTGGAAATGTTATTGCAGGCCCAGGAATTCCCCAAGGGCAGGTAACTGCCGTACATAGCAGAATACCTCCATTTTAGGTCAATCTGGTCCTTTTTCCCCCCCACCAGAATGAGATTTTTTTTTTTTTTTGCGAAGACAGATGCCATTTTTGGGGTGTTTTTTTTTTTTTTTTTTTTTTTTAATTTGTAACAGAAGTAAATAAACGAAGTTTCGAAGTTATCCATGCGTGTCCAACTGAGCATGTTTCGAAAATAATCTTGTATAAAAATTCTTCAATTCTTTGCATTCTTCAATTTCTTTGCATATTCAATAGTATTCTTATTTAAAAAAAAAAAATACGCAAAAAAATTGCAGATTTAAAAAAAAAAAAAAAAACGTAAAAAAATTGCAGATGTGTTGTGCGCATCTCAATATGGCGAGAAAAAAAAGGCTAGATTGCGAAATTTGGCCTAAAATGGAGGTATTCTGCTAGGTACATTTCCAAAATGGCCACGTTGACGTCGTCGTGATAAATAATTGTTTTTCGCTGTAAGAACAAAACTACTTGATCAAATGAAGTGAAATTTTTTTTCGGAGAACTTCAGTCTATAACAGTTATGTACAATAAAATTTTTTTTCAATATTTCCATTTTTTAATGTCGTCACTAAACTGTATAAGTATCGATAGTCTTATCAACACCCCTTTTTTCTATTTATTTAAAAAGAAAATACAACTTTACAAATTCCCTATTAGTTTTTTTTTTCAGTTCTCTTATACGATGATCATCTTTATTTAACTATTACGTGTAATTATATTCATACAGATATTCTATATGATTTATATTTGCGTAATATTTGCGTAGAAATGAAGAAAATCAAATTTACTGTGTATTTATCGTGTTGCCATAACAACGTGACGTAGCCAAGGACGGTAGTGGACGTGAGTGTGTGTGCGTGTGTGCGCGTGTTTTCGTGCTGTATTGTTTGTAGTAGTAGTAGTACTAATAATCTCTCCAGCGTTTGCTTTCTTGTTGTGTGAATGGCGGACGTTGAGTCGGAGGTTTGGGAGATGTGATTATTGGATTAACCAATCAGAAATCGTCTGTGGCACACACATCTCTGTTTTTATAGATATATAGAAGATATAGAAGATTAAATGTTAAATAGATTTTGTAAATAGTACAGTTGAAATGATTAGAATATTTCCAATATGTAATAAGGTCGAGGTAATTAGTTAAAGAGATTTAATATAATGTGATATGCAAATGAGCATAAGTCATTCGATATGGGGGTGGTTTGTAGACTAGTATATAAAGAAATTAGGCATAGATTCTTATGTCTCCTATAACAGAAACATCCTAAAATGGGTTCTAATGTTTCTCTACCAGGAGAGATCTACCCTCGTACCTCCTTTATATTTCGTTGATGATGGAGAGTTGTACACACAGACAGAAACACACGAACCCTATTACTTTATAAAAATATATAGAATAGATATAGATATATAACTACTTCATTTACTCACATAAAATTTAATCGTAAGTATAAATTTATGCGTAAACTTTAAGTATTTACTTCAAAAGTGCTCAATACGTAAGTAGAGCTAGTTAGTAAGTTATAAAATATATATGGCGATTAAGCAACACTGAATATTCCGCGTTTCATCCAGTGTAGTGTAACTTAATCGCCATATATATTTTATAACTTACTATATATATATATATATATATATATATATATATATTTAAATCAAGCTAATAAACAATGTATCTTTAAAAAAGCAAACCTATCAAGGTGGAAAAAGGCTCTACACGATTAAAAGGAGCGATTAATATATGAAAAAAAAAAGATGAAGAATAAAACTTATAACTTTATTAAATCACTAGCGGGGGTACCCGGCGTTGCCCGAGTGTTTGTTTCCGGGACGGGGGGGGGGGGAGTTTTAAAAAATGTTATGGTAGGTAAGTAGGAAGGATCAAACCCGGAGTCATGAGTAAAAGTAGGAAAATAAAGTGTGAAAAAAAAACAAAAAAAACCATCTGCAACGTTAACAGTTCAGCCACCAAGAAAAGTCCATTCCAGTTGTTTAGGAAAAAAAAAAAAAAAAAAAATGACCACGGTAGGTCGGCGCGAACGTGAAAATATAATGTGAATTGTCCAGCACGCTAACCACTACGCCACAGAGCACTGCAGCTTAGTTTAGTGATTTTAAATAACTTCACATGAAAGAACTACGAAGCCAAACCGGTGTTCTCTTCTCAACTGTTCCTTGTGAACGATCCCCAAACGGTGTTAAGTGGTGGCAGGGGGAGGAGGAATTTATTAGAGAGAAAATATTTTACCACTTCCATTGATCTTAACCGATTTTGGCCGCGACTTCTCAGCAGAAAAAGTATAGAAATCTAAGATTATCGAGGAATTTGAGAAATAATAAGCCTATAACACACCTCAGATATTGTTCTGCCGTTTGTGCATATTATATTCGCATGAAATATCTTGATTTTTAATCCTATTAAGGTCAAAATCAGACGGGGAAAAAATGAGTTCATTTTATTTATATAGAGAAGAGAAGAGAAGAGAAGAGATAAGATAAATAAGGAAAGATAAAGTGGAGGAGAAAAAAAAATTATTTCCTTATTGATCTGATGATAAAGTTATATGGAACTTTTATTCCCCCGTCTCTTATTTAATATGATTAATTGCTCCTCTTAATCGTGTTGTGCTTTTCCCATATTGATAAGTTTGCTTTGTTATTGATATATTCTTTATTAGCTTCATTCAATATTATTCACGAACCACTCCCCCACTAAATAGCCCAATTTACAAAAATTCCCACTACTTATGTTTTACAACGTTATAATCACATTGACTAATGTATATGCAGTAACCCTTATCCTCGAGTGGCCTCCGGGCCTTGATGAGTGGTGATTTCTGTGTAAAAAAAAAAAAAAAAATTTATTTCATATATTTATCAGGGTAGGAACGATTAATGGAATCAGGTATTGGAAAAATTATAACTTTTGAGGGTATCGGAATCAGAAAAACAATTCCTTTAATTATCACTCTTTTTTTTTTTTTCTTCTTTACATGGAGGTCACCTCCTATCGAGGCCCAGAAGCCACTCGGGGTTATTGCATGTACAGTAATCAATGGGATAGTATCAAAGTAATCGTTAGTATTGGAGATTTGATGAAGTGTCTTGATTAAGGGGGCGGTTCATCAGGGATTTGTTTATGTTGGACTTGAACACATCCAAGTTGTAGTCAGGTGGGAAACAGGCAAGCGGAAGGGAGTTCCACAGGCGTGCACTTCTAAGAAAGAAGCTTTGTTCATGAAATCTACGTTTTGATTCAGGCACAGATAAAGGATGGGGAAAATTATTGATAGTGGTTTCAGCTAGACGAGTGCTTTTTTTTTTTTTTTTTTAAATTTGATTTTGTTTGATACAAAATCTTCCACTGCTGGTAGTAAACATAAAAATAGTAACTATTTATTGGTTTTAAACTAAAATATATAGATCACCCCCACCCCCCACACACACATACCCACACCAGTGTTTATTTTTAAGAGAATATATGCACATTTTACATGTGGAATAGGCGGCGTTGTTAGAAATTTATAAAAAAAATCAAAGTCAGAAATTGTGTCGGAATTGGGAAAAATATTGGAATCGTCCCATCACTAGTATCTAGTTTTAGTATTTACTTCGATAGTGCTCAATATGTTGGTTGGTTGTTTTTGTTTTACAGCATATCAACCCTTTTCAGGTTATTTAATGCCGAATCCAGTGATTTTGAAGAAATTTTTTTTGTAATAGAATATATCTGTGTCTTTTTTTTCAAGTCAGTTTCTATTTAACCCATAGTTGGAACCCTACCAGCTACTACCACTCCAGGTAAGAGTGGACCTGGAAGCAATAGCAATTAAAGGGTGGCTCCACACTCCCCAAAGCCTGCAAGCTGAGGCCTCACCCTCGGATATAGTTTAAGGTCATATCCAGGACCGCTCAATATGTGAGTAGAGCTGGATAGTAAGTAATGAAAATACACATGGCAATCAAGCTACACAGAATTTTCCGTGATTCATTTTACTAAGGATTCATCAGTCTATTGGATGGAATTCATGTTGTCATGCGGTCACATTAATTCCACGCAATAGCCTCATGAATCTTTACAAGGATGAAATACGGAAAATTTTGTGTAGCTTGATTGCCATATATATTTTCATAACGTCCTTTTTTTTACTTGGGAGTCACCACTTATCAAGGCTTGAATGCCTCTCGAGGATAAGTGTTAATGAACGTAAGGTGGTAGTTTGTTTTAAGAATTTGTTTACATTGTATTCAACTGGGAAGTAGGACAGTGGAATAGTGTTTCACAGGTGAGCAATTTTGGGAAAGAAACTTTGTTCATGGAATCTGCGTTTAGATTTAGGCACAGATAGAGAGTGGGGGAAATCGTTTATAGTGGTTGTAGCTAGTCGAGTTTTTTATGAAAGTTTAGCAAGGGGGGGGCCATAGATTGGAGTTCAGTCGAGCACTTGCCATGAAAATAACGATAAAGCAGAGACAGGCTTGCAACGTCATATATATATGTGTGTGATTCCTCCTTCGATAACTATAGTCGAAGCAAAATCAAGTCTATAACTTTTTTATTCTTCTTACATTTCAGACATTATTTTTTGCTGAGAAGATGCTGACTCAAGCTTCCTTAGCTGGTAAAAATCCACTACATGACATGGTGGAATTCTTGAAAGGTGACACTGAGAGTCCGAGCACGATTGATACACCACCAGTGATAACTACGAAAATTAGTCTTACGAATAAAGCTTGTTAGAACGATTTTGTAGTTTGCTTGAAGCATTGCGCATAGTGTGGAAGGAAGTTGAGCTTGAAGGCTATGACAATGCTGTCTGTGGGAAACACCGTGGACACGAGTTATTACAGGGTGGAACGATAAAAGTGTCGCCTTAAAGAAAACAACACTACAGCTTTATTTTAAAACTTTTATTGAAAAAAAATCAATTCTGGTAACTTGATTATGTAGTAGAGCTGACATCTATTCAATGTAGCCGCCTTCAGCCTCAATCATCATCTTGATACGGGTCCGGAACTGGGAGCATGCCTTTTTTCACAACCACTGGTGGGAGCTCGGCGAATACTTGGCAGATGGCAATGATCAGGCTGTTTTTTTTTATTGTTGGAGGTTATGTTGGTGATGTTCCCGATGTATGATCAAAAAAAGTAATCCAGCGGGTTCAGGTAGTGGGGAGGAAGGGGGCCAGTGAGAGAAGGGTACACAGTTGTAGCACTCCTGCTGCCAAACCCAGGGTCTGCCAGCGGCCACCTGATTGCACCAGAGGATCACCGCACTCTTCAGCACGTTCAGGTACACGTTGGTGTTGACTTTCAAACCGACTTCGAAGATGTGAGGTGGCATGATGTGGTTCTCATTTGAAACTACACCAAAGACCATAACTGTGGCCAGAAACGTCCCTGTTATTCCTGGCAATCCAGCGATGCTTTTTTAGGGTGCTGGCAATGGTCCTGTTGTCATAAGTTGGATCGGAAAAGAGCCTGAGTTGTACACTAGCTGCTTTCTCGCTCGTTGAACATTGTGTCACTTGCAGACATGATAGAAGGCTCAACTCTTATCATTCTTGGGATTTGTACACAACTGGCCAACTAGTAGATGCTCTGCAACACAAAAAAGAAAACTGGTTTTCATCAAACGGGAATGGAATCATGTCATCTTTTCTAGGCCAATAATTTTATCATTCCGCCCTGTATATCTATATATATATAAAAGTGAAAGTGTCTGTGTGTGTGTGTGTGTGTGTCTGTGTACATTTCCCTACGCAATAACTTTGTCACTTTTAAGCCTACAATGCATCTAAAACCAAGCTTCTATCTTTACATCATAAACGTTCTGATCCCCATCTGGCATCAATTAAAATGAATGGCTCTCGTCTTGGGGAGGCCTCAAGTTTTGACAGGCTTCTGGGCTTGACCTTTACTCCTGATCTTAAATGGAATACGTACATCAAATCTGTTGCCAAGGCCGCTGGAAAAATGGTCGGATCCTTCTATCGATCCAGTAGATATCTCACTGCTGATGCAATTCTCTATCTATATAAGAGCCAGATACGTCCAAGGATGGAATACTGTTGTCACATATGGGCAGGAGCTGCTAGAAAAGACTTGTCCTGCCTTGATAGAGTTCAAAATAGACTTTGTGGCCTTGTAGGAGATGTCCTTTCCTCTTCGCTGAAACCTCTATCTCACAGAAGAGATGTTGCGAGTTTGTCTTTGCTTTATCGTTATTTTCATGGAAAGTGTTCAACTGAGCTTCAATCTATGGTCCCCCCTTGCCAAACTTTCACAAGAAACACTCGTCTAGCTGAAAACACTATCAATAATTTCCCCACTCTTTATCTGTGCCTAAACCTAAACATAGATTCCATGATCAAAGCTTCTTTCTTAGAACTGCACGCCTGTGGAATTGTCTTCAGTTTTCCTGCTTTCCAGCTTTCTATAATATGGTTGTCTTCAAGTCCAACGTGAACAAGTTTCTGATGAGCCGTTCCACTTAAGTTAGCAAATTTACCGAACTTCCATTACTATCGATTACTATATTGTCCTTTTGACTACTCTACACTCTTTAACCCTTATCCTTGAGTGGCCTATCGGCCTTGATAAGTGGTGACGCCTATGTAAAAAAAAAAAAAAGATTCGAAATTTGATATACAGGGTACTGAGATTTGGGCAAATCGACGTGATTTGTTTTCAGACAGAAATTTGGCGATTAAGGTGTCAAAGTTCAACGATTTGACCTTTCAGAACTCTACCAAACTCCTCCTACAATTTTGGGTCTAAACATGTGGAATTTTAGATATAAGTTCCTTGGACATGGATCTAATTTAATAACTTTATTTGAGCCCTAAACAATAAATTTTAAGGGGTCATAATAGGGGTCAAAGTTTTTAAAAATTGCCCTTTTTTTTTTTTTTTTTGTTTGCTCAGCATACACCTCAAAACACCCGGGCAACGCCGGACACCCATGCTAGTAAAAGAATAAAGACAATATTAGAAGGAATTTTCAATAATTTTAAATTATATTACGTTTATTTACCAACAATGTGTCGTACAAGATGGTAATTGTTGATGTCCCAAATTTTCAAGAATATTAATTTTTCTTCAGAGAAGAAAAAAATAAAAAACGTATTTCAATTATATTACATTTATTTACCAAATAATGTAATATAATTGAAAATTAGTGAAAATTCCTTTTAATATTGTCATTCTTTTATATACTAACTCATGTCCACTGTGTTTCCTATGAACCGCATTGACATAGCCTTCAAATACAACTCCTTAAAGTTTGTTAAAAAAAAAACAATTTTTTTTTACACTTTTTCACCCAAAACAAGGTATCATGTTGACACACCGGTTCTCGTTGGATGATTTAAGTTAAGTAATGTTGAGCCTGGTCAATACAAGATGGGTGACCATTTGGGAATACCAGATGCTGTATATAGGAGGACATCAACACCTCCCTCCAAGAGCTGCAAAAATCTAACGACGTCATCTCTCCTAATCAGGATGTACATGTGACTGGGGACTTATGTTGAGTTTATTATTCTCTTGATACTCCCTCCTTTGGAGGAAATAGGTTCAACCCGCTTGAATGGTGAATGCCACTGACAAACAAGGCATATCACCACTTCAATGTAAGGGTCCACTGTTTGGAACCACGTCAACCGAGGAATACCCAAAGAGACAAGTGAGATGTTTGTTTACATTACTTTTGCATGGAAGCAGGAAACAGGGAGGGAATTCCAAAGTCTATCACTCTGAGGGAAGAAGTTATAAGAATAGAAGACTTTCCGCCATTGAGGGACAATGAAGGAGTGGAATTTTGGCGTTACGATTGTAATGACTTCATCAGAGGACTTTTCATTAAAGTACTTGTAAAACAGACAGAGGGATGCAACATTGCGGCGATGGGTCAGGGGTTGGAGCTTGGTTGATAGTGCGGGATCTATTAGATTTGAGACTCTTTTTTTTTGGACCCTGCTAAAGAGTTAGACGAGTGGTAGATGTACTGGTCCAGATGTGGCAGCAATACTCTATGTGGTTTGTAGAGATACAAGATACTCTCTGATGTTAGTAATTTTCTAGCATGGTAGAGGGAGCCCACCTTCTTTGCAGCAGCCTTGGCAATATACTAAATGTATGTGTTCCAATTAATGTTGCCTGTGAACGTTAAGCCAAGGAATTCGAAAGATGGGCTTTCAGATTGATTTTCCTTTTCAAATAATTAAATCCAAAAAGTTTGTATTCGTAAATAGAAAATTTAATTTAAAAAAAAAAAAGAAAAAGAAAAAGACATCTTGCGTTTTTGGCACATCAAGTTTTTTACATTTGTAAAAGAAAAACATCAATTTTTTACATTTGTAAAAGAAAAACATCAATTTTTTACATTTGTAAAAGGAAAACATCAATTTTTTACATTTGTAAAAGGAAACAAACATCAAGTTTTTACATTGGTAAAAAAAAACATAATTTTTTTAGTATTTGCAAAAAAAAAGCATCAAATTTTTCACATCTGTAAAAAGAAAAAACATCAAATTTTTTACATTTGTGAAAAAAAAAAAAATCAAGTTTCTTACATTTGCAAATAGAAAAAACATAATTTTTTTTTACATTTGTAAAAAGAAAAATTTTTTTTTATACAAATGTAAAAAACCATAAATGTTTTTACATTTGTAAATAAATAAATTTTTTTTACATTTTTTATATTTTACAAATGTAAAAAAAAAACTAGAAAACAATAGTTTGGCACAAAGAAAAATCAGATTCAAAAATGCTTATAGAAAACTGTAGACATCAAAGAATGCCCTGAATCACATTTTATTTTTTTGGGGGGAGGGGGGGAGTATGATATTAGAGACCAGACAATTTCTAGAGATAAACTAAGCCAAGCGTCGTCAGAGTGGTTGATAACAAATTACTAGGGGTTCAGTCTATCAAAGGAGTTGATGAATGGGGTTTTACTGTTTATGCCAATTAGCATGACTTGGCATGAGAGCTGCTGTTCTACTGATGTTGGCATTAGGGTTTCAAGCAACCTCAGGCAATCTCAATCCGTTGAAGAGTATGATTTTTACAACTAGAAAGTTGTGACAAAATCATTTTTATTTATTTATTTTTTTTTTTTTTTGGTGGACATATGAAAGTCGTATACCCCTCTGTATTTTTTTATTTTTGACTTTTTTTCATTTTTTTTAACGGATTATTACCGAATGGTCACTAATTTATCAGATTATAAAAATAACAAAAAAAAAAAAAAAAATGCAATATTTAATATTTTAAGGAGTGCTCCATTTCTGATACAGTGTTTTAGTAAATCGAGCCCCCATTTTGGAAGCATCGACTTTTTCGGCTAAAAAAGGCTAAATTCACAAAATTTGGGCTTTTTTCTGTTGATTAATTTCAATGACAATAAAAATATGGGACAATAATTTCAATGACACTGGTCATTATTCCACCCCGGGCAACGTCAGGTCGCCCTGCTAGTAAATAAAGATTTGGAGCTATAAAGAAGTTTAAGCATAAAAAACTTTTACCAAACGGACCAGATTAAATTTCGCAAATTTGGCCCTCTTTTTTATTTTAAGCAGTTTGGCCCTCAAAAAAAAAAAAAAAAAAAAAAAAAAGGCCTAAAAAAGCTAAATTCACAAAATTTGTCCGAAAAAATGCTTCAAAAATGGGGGATCGATTTACTAGAACGTTTTATTAGAAACAGAGCACTCTTTAAAAATGTTAAATATCAAGTTTTTTTTTTTTTTTTTTTTTTTTTGGATAATCTAGTAAATTAGTGACCATTCGGTAATAATCCGCTGAGAAAAGTGAAAAAATCTCTCATTCCTCCAACCCCTCTTTCTTCTTTGGGCAGCCCATTACTCTTTGGACACACACACACACACACACACACACACGCACAACACTGAATCGGTGTAAGAGAAATAACTCAGTGAAAAAAAAATCGGAATTACTTCCCTTTATATAATAATATTAACAAATACATGTACATCTTGTTTTTTTCCCCCTCCTTTTCCTTTGTAAAACTCAATCATGCTCTGCAAAGCCCAAAAGCAAAAAACAACAATTTTCCTCTAAAAAAAAAACAACTAAACCAAACACCATTTGAAGATATAAAGAACTTTAAGAATAAATTTTTTTTTTTCCAAAATGACTGGATTCGATATTAAATAACTTGAAAAGGGTTGATATGCCGTAAAACAAACAAAGCAAACTCCATGAGTAAATGTTTAAAGATTTGAAAAACTTGAAGCATAAAAACTTCTTTTTTTTTTTCCAAAATTACTGCATTTGACATAAAATAAACCGAAAAATGGCTGATATGTCACAAAACAAAAAACAACCAATCCAAACGATCACACGCATATTAACTGATTAACTATTTAATCATTGTGAAAATAATGAGGTTGTTACCCAGGTGAGAGTATTAAAAAAAATATATATATCAGCTTTGTGGGTGTGCCTTGCACAGTTTTTTTTTAATTCTAGCTGGACATACAGACAAACAACTCATTTATATAATACACTAGCAAGGTTATCTGTTTTTTTTTTCCAAGGCAAAAGTATAACCTAACCTCTCCCTCTCTTTCCTCAAGCTCCTCCTCCTTCATTGTTGTCCTTCCTCCTCCTATCTCCCCTTCTTTGCCCAGTCTACTCCTCTCTCTTGACACACACACACACACACACACAATTCTAGTCAGCATAAGGGAAATAACTATGAAAAAAGATATCAGAATTACTTTCCTTCACATGATAACATTAAAAGATGCATATACATCTTGATAAAATTAGATGATATAAATACCCATATGATCTCCAAATAATAAATTTAAAAAAAAACGAATAAACTTTTAGATAGTATACATCCAGGGCAACACTGATCAAGAAAAAATACCAGCTTTGTGGGTCTTTGTTTTGTAGTTGTTGTTTTTTACGCTTAGCTGAACATACAAACACACTGACGACTGCCTATTATATAATAGATAATATCACAAGAAATATTTCAGGCTGACAGGTTGAGATTGCTCGGATGGCGATAGAAAAGCAGCAGCGATTATGAACAGTAAATTCATCGATGAATGTACTAGACAGTAATCACTAGACTATGAGCCGTTAGATGTGAATGTTTAAAAATAAAGTTAAAATCGGAAATTTTCCCATGAGGTTAGAATTCAGTTAAAAAGTGGAAAATTCCATTAAAAGTTTAAAGTTTACAATTAGTTTCGTTTTTTGTTGTTGTTTTTGTTTATCTGCTCTTTTCGGGTTATTTAATGCTGAAGTGAAGCATTCTAGTGTAAGAAAAAGAAAATTACTAATTTATGATATATATATATATAATATATATATATATATATAATATATATATATATATATATATATATATAGATGTTTATTTTTGAAATATTGTTATTTTCAATGTATACCGTTTTTGTTTAACGGGTTGAGATTGTTATGATGAAAACTGAATTACCATTAATTTTGAGTGAAGCTCAATGTATCTGTTTTGATAGATGCAGAGCATATATATATATATATATATATATATATATATATATAGTACAAAACTTTGTTGAAATTTAAAGACTTACATTTTTTTCTTTTTTGTAACTTTTGTTTATTTCATCTTCGATTTCTACATTACAATTACATGGCAATTCTATGATTTTATGTTTTCATAAAAACTTCCTGATTCCCACCAACTCATCATTAATCTCCTTTTTTGAATGACATGGATGTGTTAATGTTAAGTCTTTTTCCGATATTGATTTTGAGATCGTAAAACTAATTTTATGGTTTTTGAATTGACCACACAAAATATTACGTTTTTATTTCCAAACGTATTCATAATATTTATGCTACTTGCTTTGATCCGACTATTCTTATCTTGAGTGTTATCCGTGTGACAACGAAGAGATGAGACATTCAAATCATGAATGCAAACGTCTAGTCACCATAACAATGCAATTCGGATGGAATAAAAAAAAAAAAAAAATAGGAAACATTACTTTTGGAATGCGATTCGTATTTTAAAAATAAAAATACTGCAAAGAGAAAAAAGAAAAATAGACAGAAAATCGTTTCTTTCTTTTTTTTATTTTTATTCATCCACTTGTGTCATTTTTACCGTGCTATTTTTTTTATGTAACCATTTCGAAAGTTTTTATAATGGTCTATTGATTAAAATTTTACTACGAGTTAAAAAATCAATAAATAATATGTAGACACGCTGGTCTATAAAGTAAATGGTGGCTACATTCTTAGAATGCGTTCTGTCATATATTATGTTATATATGGTGTTATTTGGTGGCCCTTTGTGATCACAGCGTAGTATCTGTGTTATGTTGTGGTGGACAGTGCCAAGGGTCAGAACGATTATTATGATTGTTAAATTATTTCGGTTAAAAAAATATTCAGAAAATGTTGTAAAAAGAAAAAAAATGTTAAAGTTCTGAATTTTTTAGATGAGGGCCGATTGTTTATATTACTTTTATTGATTGGACTATTGTTCTCATCTTGAGTTATTTGTGCAACGTTTTAGTCAGATTGTCCTTCGACCGTCTTCAGTCATGTTGGTTGTTGTTTGGAAAAGAAAAGGGAAAAGTTACTGGCTCTGTAGATATTTTCGTATTCTGTGAGTTAGTCTCTATTTTGTGGTTATAGTTTCGAATTTGTGAAAAAAATGATAAATTTTATAAAATTACTTTGTCAAATTACTCTACCTGATTAATAAATCCAATTTTTGTGTTGCGCTAATTAGAACTTTTCATGTTTCATAGTTTTCTTTTTTGCAACTCCATGTGCTTTTTTAAACAACTGACATGCCTGGTAAAATGACAAAGATTTTTCCACCATGCAGTGACTTTTTGGACACCCTGTACTATCTAAGGGCCACATTGTAACAACAATGCGGATCAGTTACCATAAAAAAATTAACTTTTACATAAACTTATGAAAACTATAGCTAAGTAATTATGTACATTTAGTAATATTGTGAAAATTAAAGTTCTGAATTTTTTTTAGATGAGGGCCGATTGTTTATATTACTTGATGTTTTTGTATTTGTGTAAAAAAAATTGGTTGACAAAGGGGAAGCAACTCTAATAAAGATCAACAAGGGATTATCTCCCTTCTGTCGCTGAAATTTTAAGGGTGTACAATGTTTATTTTTTTCTACAATTAGAGGCTCCCAAATGTTACTGATCTCTATGCTTGGTCTGTTTAGTAATTTTTCATCTTTTTAGCATATGTGCTGCCTCTTTCAGTCGCCTGACCTTCCACCTTGCATCCCTGTCAATTATTTTGATCTTGTTTCTTTCCATATGTAATCAGCTAGTCCTGACTTTTTGACCCCCCCCCCTTCCTCGTGTCACGGCTTTATAGTGTTGTTCCAGCTAGGGAACGACCGGTCTCACCTTTGTATAATTTTTTGCATTTGCATAAAATCTCAGACACACAGTTTTTTTGTCATGAGAAATCGTCAGGAAATTAGTTGCAAGTCAAGCATATTCGTTTTTTTTTTTGTTTTTTTTTACATAGGCATCACCACTTATCAAGGCCAAGAGGCCACTCAAGTATAAGGGTTAAAGAGTGTACAGTAGTCAATTGGACAATATAGTAATCGTTAGAAAAGAAAAGAGAAAAGTTACTGGCTTAGTAGGTATTTTCATATTCTGTGAGTTAGTCTCTATTTTGTAGTTATAGTTTCGAATTTGTGAAAAAAATGAAAAATTTTTTTTATATAATTGCTTTTCAAATTACTCAACATGATTTGATTTGATTTTTGGATTGCACTAATTATAACTTTTCATGTTTCATAGTTTTTTTTTTTTGTTAAGCCTGCAATTTCTTGTGGTTTTCAAAAAAACATCTAACATGCCTGTGGACTGTCGAAGGCCAATCCAATTGAAACGTTGCACAAATAACACTCAAGATGAAAACAATAGTCTGATCAAAACCAGTAATGTAAACAATCTTGTTTGTCACGTAAGCCACATCTTTGTTTACATCATTGTTTACTAAACCAAATTCCAAACTCGCTTTGTTTATACTTTTCCTCTATTCATAACATTTTTTACTTGAGCCAAAATTCCCCAGTTAATATTTTACATAAATATTTCAACTATTCTTTTATAATAGTTAATATTTTACATAAATATTTCAACTAACTATTCTTTTATAATAGTTATAATTTTACATAAATATTTCAACTAACTATTCTTTTATAATAGTTATAATTTTACATAAATATTTCAATTAACTATTCTTTTATAATAGTTATAATTTTACATAAATATTTCAACTATTCTTTTATAATAGTTATAATTTTACATAAATATTTCAACTATTCTTTTATAATAGTTATAATTTTACATAAATATTTCAACTATTCTTTTATAATAGTTATAATTTTACATAAATATTTCAACTAACTATTCTTTTATAATAGTTATAATTTTACATAAATATTTCAATTAACTATTCTTTTATAATAGTTATAATTTTACATAAATATTTCAATTAACTATTCTTTTATAATAGTTATAATTTTACATAAATATTTCAACTAACTATTCTTTTATAATAGTTATAATTTTACATAAATATTTCAACTAACTATTCTTTTATAATAGTTATAATTTTACATAAATATTTCAACTAACTATTCTTTTATAAATGTTATAATTTTACATAAATATTTCAATTAACTATTCTTTTATAATAGTTATAATTTTACATAAATATTTCAACTATTCTTTTATAATAGTTATAATTTTACATAAATATTTCAACTAACTATTCTTTTATAATAGTTATAATTTTACATAAATATTTCAATTAACTATTCTTTTATAATAGTTATAATTTTACATAAATATTTCAATTAACTATTCTTTTATAATAGTTATAATTTTACATAAATATTTCAACTAACTATTCTTTTATAATAGTTATAATTTTACATAAATATTTCAATTAACTATTCTTTTATAATAGTTATAATTTTACATAAATATTTCAACTAACTATTCTTTTATAATAGTTATAATTTTACATAAATATTTCAATTAACTATTCTTTTATAATAGTTATAATTTTACATAAATATTTCAACTATTCTTTTATAATAGTTATAATTTTACATAAATATTTCAACTAACTATTCTTTTATAATAGTTATAATTTTACATAAATATTTCAACTAACTATTCTTTTATAATAGTTATAATTTTACATAAATATTTCAACTAACTATTCTTTTATAATAGTTATAATTTTACATAAATAGTTCAACTATTCTTTTATAATAGTTATAATTTTACATAAATATTTCAACTATTCTTTTATAATAGTTATAATTTAACATAAATATTTCAACTATTCTTTTATAATAGTTATAATTTTACATAAATATTTCAACTAACTATTCTTTTATAATAGTTATAATTTTACATAAATATTTCAACTAACTATTCTTTTATAATAGTTATAATTTTACATAAATATTTCAACTAACTATTCTTTTATAATAGTTATAATTTTACATAAATATTTCAACTAACTATTCTTTTATAATAGTTATAATTTTACATAAATATTTCAACTAACTATTCTTTTATAATAGTTATAATTTTACATAAATATTTCAACTAACTATTCTTTTATAATAGTTATAATTTTACATAAATATTTCAACTAACTATTCTTTTATAATAGTTATAATTTTACATAAATATTTCAACTAACTATTCTTTTATAATAGTTATAATTTTACATAAATATTTCAACTAACTATTCTTTTATAATAGTTATAATTTTACATAAATATTTCAATTAACTATTCTTTTATAATAGTTATAATTTTACATAAATATTTCAACTATTCTTTTATAATAGTTATAATTTTACATAAATATTTCAACTAACTATTCTTTTATAATAGTTATAATTTTACATAAATATTTCAACTAACTATTCTTTTATAATAGTTATAATTTTACATAAATATTTCAACTAACTATTCTTTTATAATAGTTATAATTTTACATAAATAGTTCAACTATTCTTTTATAATAGTTATAATTTTACATAAATATTTCAACTATTCTTTTATAATAGTTATAATTTTACATAAATATTTCAACTAACTATTATTTTATAATAGTTATAATTTTACATAAATATTTCAACTAACTATTCTTTTATAATAGTTATAATTTTACATAAATATTTCAACTAACTATTCTTTTATAATAGTTATAATTTTACATAAATATTTCAACTAACTATTCTTTTATAATAGTTATAATTTTACATAAATATTTCAACTAACTATTCTTTTATAATAGTTATAATTTTACATAAATATTTCAACTAACTATTCTTTTATAATAGTTATAATTTTACATAAATATTTCAACTAACTATTCTTTTATAATAGTTATAATTTTACATAAATATTTCAACTAACTATTCTTTTATAATAGTTATAATTTTACATAAATATTTCAACTAACTATTCTTTTATAATAGTTATAATTTTACATAAATATTTCAACTAACTATTCTTTTATAATAGTTATAATTTTACATAAATATTTCAACTAACTATTCTTTTATAATAGTTATAATTTTACATAAATATTTCAACTAACTATTCTTTTATAATAGTTATAATTTTACATAAATATTTCAACTAACTATTCTTTTATAATAGTTATAATTTTACATAAATATTTCAACTAACTATTCTTTTATAATAGTTATAATTTTACATAAATATTTCAATTAACTATTCTTTTATAATAGTTATAATTTTACATAAATATTTCAACTATTCTTTTATAATAGTTATAATTTTACATAAATATTTCAACTAACTATTCTTTTATAATAGTTATAATTTTACATAAATATTTCAACTAACTATTCTTTTATAATAGTTATAATTTTACATAAATATTTCAACTAACTATTCTTTTATAATAGTTATAATTTTACATAAATATTTCAACTAACTATTCTTTTATAATAGTTATAATTTTACATAAATATTTCAACTAACTATTCTTTTATAATAGTTATAATTTTACATAAATATTTCAACTAACTATTCTTTTATAATAGTTATAATTTTACATAAATATTTCAACTAACTATTCTTTTATAATAGTTATAATTTTACATAAATATTTCAACTAACTATTCTTTTATAATAGTTATAATTTTACATAAATATTTCAACTAACTATTCTTTTATAATAGTTATAATTTTACATAAATATTTCAACTAACTATTCTTTTATAATAGTTATAATTTTACATAAATATTTCAACTAACTATTCTTTTATAATAGTTATAATTTTACATAAATATTTCAACTAACTATTCTTTTATAATAGTTATAATTTTACATAAATATTTCAACTAACTATTCTTTTATAATAGTTATAATTTTACATAAATATTTCAACTAACTATTCTTTTATAATAGTTATAATTTTACATAAATATTTCAACTAACTATTCTTTTATAATAGTTATAATTTTACATAAATATTTCAACTCTTCTTTTATAATAGTTATAATTTTACATAAATATTTCAATTAACTATTCTTTTATAATAGTTATAATTTTACATAAATATTTCAACTAACTCTTCTTTTATAATAGTTATAATTTTACATAAATATTTCAACTAACTATTCTTTTATAATAATTATAATTTTACATAAATATTTCAATTAACTATTCTTTTATAATAATTATAATTTTACATAAATATTTCAACTAACTCTTCTTTTATAATAGTTATAATTTTACATAAATATTTCAACTAACTATTCTTTTATAATAGTTATAATTTTACATAAATATTTCAACTAACTATTCTTTTATAATAGTTAATATTTTACATAAATATTTCAACTAACTATTCTTTTATAATAGTTATAATTTTACATAAATATTTCAACTAACTATTCTTTTATAATAGTTATAATTTTACATAAATATTTCAACTATTCTTTTATAATAGTTATAATTTTACATAAATATTTCAACTAACTATTATTTTATAATAGTTAATATTTTACATAAATATTTCAACTAACTATTCTGTTATAATAGTTATAATTTTACATAAATATTTCAACTATTCTTTTATAATAGTTATAATTTTACACAAATATTTCAACTAACTATTCTTTTATAATAGTTATAATTTTACATAAATATTTCAACTAACTATTCTTTTATAATAGTTATAATTTTACATAAATATTTCAACTAACTATTCTTTTATAATAGTTATAATTTTACATAAATATTTCAACTAACTATTCTTTTATAATAGTTAATATTTTACATAAATATTTCAACTATTCTTTTATAATAGTTATAATTTTACATAAATATTTCAACTAACTATTCTTTTATAATAGTTAATATTTTACATAAATATTTCAACTAACTATTCTTTTATAATAGTTATAATTTTACATAAATATTTCAACTAACTATTCTTTTATAATAGTTATAATTTTACATAAATATTTCAACTAACTATTCTTTTATAATAGTTATAATTTACATAAATATTTCAACTAACTATTCTTTTATAATAGTTATAATTTTACATAAATATTTCAACTAACTATTCTTTTATAATAGTTATAATTTTACATAAATATTTCAACTAACTATTCTTTTATAATAGTTATAATTTTACATAAATATTTCAACTAACTATTCTGTTATAATAGTTAATATTTTACATAAATATTTCAACTAACTATTCTTTTATAATAGTTATAATTTTACATAAATATTTCAACTAACTATTCTTTTATAATAGTTATAATTTTACATAAATATTTCAACTAACTATTCTTTTATAATAGTTATAATTTTACATAAATATTTCAACTAACTATTCTTTTATAATAGTTATAATTTTACATAAATATTTCAACTAACTATTCTTTTATAATAGTTATAATTTTACATAAATATTTCAACTATTTTTATAATAATTATAATTTTACATAAATATTTCAACTAACTATTCTTTTATAATAGTTATAATTTTACATAAATATTTCAACTAACTATTCTTTTATAATAGTTATAATTTTACATAAATATTTCAACTAACTATTCTTTTATAATAGTTATAATTTTACATAAATATTTCAACTAACTATTCTTTTATAATAGTTATAATTTTACATAAATATTTCAACTAACTATTCTTTTATAATAGTTATTATTTTACATAAATATTTCAACTAACTATTCTTTTCTAATAGTTATAATTTTACATAAATATTTCAACTAACTATTCTGTTATAATAGTTATAATTTTACATAAATATTTCAACTAACTATTCTTTTATAATAGTTATAATTTTACATAAATATTTCAACTATTTTTATAATAATTATAATTTTACATAAATATTTCAACTAACTATTCTTTTATAATAGTTATAATTTTACATAAATATTTCAACTAACTATTCTTTTATAATAGTTATAATTTTACATAAATATTTCAACTATTTTTATAATAATTATAATTTTACATAAATATTTCAACTAACTATTCTTTTATAATTGTTATAATTTTACATAAATATTTCAACTAACTATTCTTTTATAATAGTTATAATTTTACATAAATATTTCAACTAACTATTCTTTTCTAATAGTTATAATTTTACATAAATATTTCAACTAACTATTCTGTTATAATAGTTATAATTTTACATAAATATTTCAACTAACTATTCTTTTATAATAGTTAATATTTTACATAAATATTTCAACTAACTATTCTTTTATAATAGTTATAATTTTACATAAATATTTCAACTAACTATTGTTTTATAATAGTTATAATTTTACATAAATATTTCAACTAACTATTCTGTTATAATAGTTATAATTTTACATAAATAGTTCAACTATTCTTTTATAATAGTTATAATTTTACATAAATATTTCAACTAACTATTCTTTTATAATAGTTATAATTTTACATAAATATTTCAACTAACTATTCTGTTATAATAGTTATAATTTTACATAAATATTTCAACTATTCTTTTATAATAGTTATAATTTCACATAAATATTTCAACTAACTATTCTTTTATAATAGTTATAATTTTACATAAATATTTCAACTAACTATTCTGTTATAATAGTTATAATTTTACATACATATTTCAACTAACTATTCTTTTATAATAGTTATAATTTTACATAAATATTTCAACTAACTATTCTGTTATAATAGTTATAATTTTACATAAATATTTCAACTTACTATTCTGTTATAATAGTTATAATTTTGCATAAATATATTTCAACTATTCTTTTATAATAGTTATAATTTAACATAAATATTTCAACTAACTATTCTGTTATAATAGTTATAATTTTACATAAATATTTCAACTAACTATTCTTTTATAATAGTTAATATTTTACATAAATATTTCAACTAACTATTCTGTTATAATAGTTATAATTTTGCATAAATATTTCAACTATCCTTTTATAATAGTTATAATTTTACATAAATATTTCAACTAACTATTCTGTTATAATAGTTATAATTTTACATAAATATTTCAACTATTTTATTATAATAGTTATAATTTTACATAAATATTTCAACTAACTATTTTTTTATAATAGTTAATATTTTACGTAAATATTTCAACTAACTATTCTGTTATAATAGTCATAATTTTACATAAATAGTTCAACTAACTATTCTTTTATAATAGTTAATATTTTACATAAATATTTCAACTAACTATTCTGTTATAATAGTTATAATTTTACATAAATATTTCAACTAACTATTCTTTTATAATAGTTAATATTTTACATAAATATTTCAACTAACTATTAATAGTTATAATGATTGGATATTATTCTCATTACGTTTTGGTTGGTTTGGCCTTTGACCGTCTTCAAGTAATATAAATAATCAGACCTCATCTAAAAAAATTAAAAACTTTAATTTTCACAATATTACTGAATGTACAGAATTACTTAGCTATACTTTTCATAAGTTTACGTAAAAGTTCATTTTTTTTATGGTAACTGATCCGCATTGTTGTTACAATATGACCCTTAAATAGTACAGGGTGTCCAAAAAGTCACTGAATGGTTGAAAAGAGAGGAAGGAAGAGATAGAAAAGAGAAGAAGGAAGAGAGAGAAAAGAGAGGAAGGAAGAGAGAGAGAAAAGAGAGGAAGGAAGAGAGAGAAAAGAGAGGAAGGAAGAAGGGAAAGAAAAGAGAGGAAGGAAGAAGGAAAAGAAAAGAGAGTGGGAGAAGAGGTGACAAAAAGAAGAGGCAGGAGTTGGGGAAAGGAGAAGGAAGTAGATGGAGGGACGATGAGGAGGAAGGAGAGAGAATATACAGGGTGTCCAAAAAGTCACTGAATGGTTGAAAAATCTTTGTCATTTTACCAATCATGATTATTTTTTTTTCCATTTCAGATATTTTACAAATAATATTTTGAAAATTAATTATGGATAAGTTTTGCATTGAACAACGTACACAAGTTGTGAAATTGTTTTAACAAAATCACGAGTCAATTGTTTTGATTCAAAGAGTTTATTGACGGTATTTTCTTGTAGGGCTATCTTAAAGAAAGAGTCTATGTTAACAAACCCCAAACCCTGCAAGAATTGAAAGAAAAACATCAGGAACAAAATAAGGGAGTTAAATCGCAATCCAGAGATTCTGCAATCTGTCATGAATAATGTTTACGAAAAAGCACAAATATGCGAAGCTGAAAATGGGCAACATTTAAAAAAACATTTTTCATAAATAAAAGATTGTTTGAATTTTGCATTTTTAAAACAATTTCCTAATGTCTTAATTAGATTATGTTATAATTATAAAAAGATATCATTAAAAATAAAAAATCTATTTATGTTCCAAACCCTTCAGTGACTTTTTGGACACCCTGTATTTTATTTTTTATAATCATGCACTTTAATTCCAATTTTTTTTTTTTTTTAAGATCATAAAACTAGTTTCATCGTTTTTGAACCCTGACCACACAAAATATCACGTTTTTATTTCCAAATGTATTCACAATATTACCTATTGTACCTGATTACTTAGCTATAGTTTTCATAAGCCTACGTAAGAGTTTATTTTCTTATGGTAACTGGCCTACATTATTGTTACAAAGTTCAAATATGGCCCAATGTTAGAAAATGTTACACACCCCTGGTCTAGTTTGGTTTGGTTGATTTTGTTTTACGGCGTATCAACCCTTTTCGGGTTATTTAATGCCGAATCCAAAGATTTTGAAGAAAATTTTTTTAATACTATTACTAGTACTACCACTCCGGGTCAGAGTGGACCTGGGAGCAATGGTGATTAAAGGGTGACTACATAGCTTCTAAAGCCCACAAGCTGGGGGCTCACCACTGGACATAGTTTAAGGTCATATTCAGGACCACACCCCTGGTCTAAATCATCCAAACATAGCTGGAGTCTAGTGGCCAGGAAACGTGTCTTATTTTATGGCATATCAACCCTGGAAAATATTTTAGAAATTCCACCTTCTGTTATAGATGCAGTTATAAATATTTAAATATTTTGTCTGGATTTTACCTGGAGATGTACAAGGTGACTTCAATCAGTTTCCAGACTTTACCAGACTGCTTATATAATAATGTTTAAACTCTGTTCCGTCTGCCTGCTTCCCTCCGGACTACAACTTGGATGTCTTCAAGTCTAATGTTAACAAATTCCTAATGAACCGCCCCCCCCTAATTAAACACTTCATAAAATCTCCTCACTAACGTGATGTACTTGAAATAACCCTTATCCCTGAGTGGCTTCCGGGCTTTGATAAGTGGTGATCACTGTGTAAAAAAAAAAAAAAAAAAAAAATATAAGAAACGTTTTAAATGTCTTATTTTTCTCATATAAACCACAAACCTTATTTAGCGACATTACCAAAAAAAAAAAAAAAAAAAAAAAAAAAGAATGGCTGGTATGTCTCGTAGCAGAAGGGTTTTTTTTTTTTTTTTTTACATAGGCATCACCACATTATCAAGGCCAAGAGGCCACTCAAGGATAATGGTTAAAGAGTGTACAGTAGAAATTGGACATTATAGTAATCATTAGTAATGAAAATTTGGTAAAGTTGATAACTTATATGGAACGGCTCATCAAGAACTTATTTACGTTAGACTTGAAGACAACCATATTGTAGTCAGCCGGAAAGCAGGAAAACGGAAGACAATTCCACAGGCGTGCAGTTCTAATAAAGAAGCTTTGTTCATGGAATCTACGTTTAGGTTTAGGCACAGATAAAGAGTGGGGGGAATTATTGATAGTGTCTACAGCTAGACGAGTGTTTCTTGTGAAAGTTTGGCGAGGGGGGACCATAGATTGAAGCTCAGTCGAACACTTTCCATGAAAATAACGATACATCAGAGACAAACTCGCAACATCTCTTCTGTGAGATAAAGGTTGTAAGGAAGAGAAAAGGACATCTCCTATGAGGCTACAAAGTCTATTTTGAACTCTATCAAGGCAGGCCAAGTCCTTTCTAGCAGCTCCTGCCCAGATGTGGCAACAGTATTCCATCCTTGGGTTGTGATGTGTCTGGATTATGTTCATACCCATTTGCTGAGATAGGATTACCGATTCAATGGAACGGAAATCGGTTAGGTTTTCATTCTTTTGTTAAATTTTTTTAGGTTACCTGTGTCTGCAAAAACTGTTGACCACGATTGATCAGATCTTTAAGATTATTTTTTATCTTTCATTATATTGATAATTAGATGGTCGTGACCCCGCCTTCCAATCCACAGAATTTTATTTCACAATTCCCAGTAAACCAATCTCAGACAGTTTTTTTATTTTATTTTTATTTTTCTTCCTCAAATCTGTATCTCTCAATAGGAGTGTCCCATTGACTTCACGTTCGATTAGGTTTCTACCTTTCACCATCACTCATGCAGGAGGGACCCTCCTCCTCTTGCTTCATTTACATAATTAAGGGTTTTCCCAAATGCCATTTCGTATGAGTAAAAAAATAAATAAATTGGTCATCTTGCTTTCCCTATCAAAAGGAACTCATAACATCCGATATTGTATTTCTGGTGAATCGGTTAGGTTTTCATTCTTTTGTTAAATTTTTTTTAAGTTATCTGTGTTCGCAAAAACTGTTGCCCACGTGTAATCTAAACGTAGATTGCACGCGATACAATGAAACACGTGTAAGACGCTTATGGAATAAGTAAATATAAAAATGTGCCTATATGTAACAAAAACAAAAAAAAAAACAAAAACAAGGAAATAAATGAATATAAAATAAAAATCACGGTTGTGGACTGATTTTTGTGTTACTGGAATGTAATTCTACAGTATAGATGCTCTTAAAGTGGAGGTGCATCTTCATTGAGCTTATTTGTAATAATTTGGACTATTTTACAAAGAACTAGCAGGGAGACTCAAAGTTGCCGGGGGACTGAATGATAATCAATGCATGTTCCACACTTTCGATACGTCTATTATCGTCGAAATCGGTGAAATTGGCCACTTTTTAATCAAATCAATTGTGGAACTCTGTTCTGTCTGCCTGCTTCCCACCGAACTACAACTTGGATGTCTTCAAGTCCAATGTTAACAAATTCCTAATGGACCGCCCCCCCCCTACCTTAAGTAAACACTTCATCAAATCTCCACACTAACGTAATGTACTTGCAATAACCCTTATCCCTGAGTGGCTTCCGGGCCTTGATAAGTGGTGATCACTGTGTATAATTTTTTTTTTAATTAAGTCGAATTCTAGATAAGAACTTAATATTCTTAATTAATCCTTATTCACGAGTGACTATCGGCTTTTAAATATGGCGACTCATTAAAAATAAGAAAAATAATGGATAATTTCTAAAAGGTTGAATGATCAAAACTCATGCATAGTTTTTTTTTCTTCTCCTCCTCATGAAAAAAAAAAAAAAAGATTAAAATGACATTCTTTATGAATTAACCCTTATCCTTAAGTGCCTTTTGGCCTTCAAATGGGGTGACTCATTAATAGGGCTAGGACAGCAGCATATTCTTTTCCTTGTTTTGACTCTCGAGTGTGTATCCATTGATATCTTATATGCTTTTATATAGAGTAATGTGGTTCTCAGTTGATTGACTGTGTCGGATATATACTCGAAAGTGAAAACAATGAAAGGAATATGCTGCTGGCACATCCCTACTCATAAATAATAAAAATAAAAAAAAGGAAAACCAAATTTCTAAAAGGTTAAATGATCCAAATTTGTGCATAACTTTTTTTCTCCCCCCCCTCCTCCATGGAAAAATAAAAACAACAAAAAATAACAAAAAAACACAAGAGCAGACTTAACTTTTAGACAAACACAAGAAATCTCCAGGCGTTTCTGAAGTTTTGAAATGAGAATTGGTTCTTCGTATTATGTAGATCCTTCGAACTGCTGTTCACACCCAGAGTGTTACAGAAACCACAACGTTTCTAACGATGTAACCTCCGACCTTCTTCAGGTGTATCTTGTTGAACTTGGGAATCTTTCTGTCGAACTCTGGAGTCTGCGCAGAATTTTCAAAGGAATCCTTATTTTAATCCACGGTTGTAGCCTGCTCTCGATCAGTTTGCCATGACTAGGTAGAAGTCCTACATAATTTGCGATTGTATCATTAGTGTCACCCACACTGAGTATTCAACCTTCAACCTCCGGAAGACTGTAACTTTACAACTGAATTTTACTAAGAACTTTATCCACTACGCCACAAGTCCCCAGAGTTCGACAACATACACCTGAAGAAGGTTGGAGGTTAGATTATTTTTTTTTTACAAATGAGTCACTACTTATCAAGGCCCAGAGGCCGCTCGAGGATAATGGTTAATGAGTGTACAGTGGTCATGGGGAACATCTCATAGTAATCGTTAGTAGTGGAAATTTGGTTAATTGGATTACTTAAGGGGACGGCTCATCAAGAACTTGTTAACATTGGACTTGAAGACAACCATATTGTAGTCAGTTGGGAAGCAGGAAAACAGAACAGGGTTCCACAGGTGTGCAGTTCTAAGAAAGAAACTTTGTTCATGGAATCTATGTTTACGTTTTACATCGACCAAAATGTTGTGCAGATAACAAGCAAGACGAGAACTGTAGTTTGAAGAATCCAAATAATACAAAACTTTTAGATGTCCATAATTGGACCAAACGGAAATGCAGCAGCCCAATTTTTGTTGGCTTCTGAAAGGAATGCATTTTAGCACAACACGGACGTCACTTAAACGTATGCTTTTCAAAATATAACCAATCATATTTGATTTAACTGTTATATATTTGGGACCCTATGCTAGAAAGTAACGATTACGTTAGCTTGTATGAATTTTGGTAAGGGTCACATCAGTAAACGTCAGGAAAACCTAGATCTGTAAAAAAGGTGGTCGTCAGGGTTGACCGAAAGATGGGTGGGGCAAAGCAGGGTCAATTGGTCAAACGTGGTTAAAAAAAAAAAACAAGTGTCGAACGATATGACGATATGAGATGATATCATGTATTTGAGCGTGATAAAAAAGGGTTTCTAGTCAATTCTCGCCGGGAAGTCAAACCGTGTTGACGACGGCTAATGCAAATAATCTAAGCGGAAATGAAATCTGTTCCATTATTGAATGTTTTTCTTAAATTTTTTTTCATTGCATTTTCACCCCAAACAAGGCAAAGTGCGACTTTGATGCATGAAGCTACTATCTGGGACATAAGTTGCAGGGATACTATGTAGGGAGTTGAGCAGCAAGATATCTGTTTACATTACACTTATAAAATGTTGCACACCCCAGTACAGTCAAGGAACCAAGGACCCAGAAGGGAATTCCAAAGTCTAGCAGTTCAAGGGAAGAAACTATCAGAGTAAAAGGCTTTCTGGCATCTGGGGATCTCTACTGTGAAGGGGTGGGATTTTATTGCTTGTCGGATTTGTTGATGTGGTAAAAGGGCTTGTAGTTCATCAGAGCATCTAGCATTAAAATACTTGTAAAACAGGCAGAGGGATGCAACATTTTGTCGATGGGACAGAGGCTGAATGTTAGAGAATGGATAGAGAGAGAGAGAGAGGAGGGAGCGTGTGAATTACAGTGTAGACACGTTGACAGGAAGTTAAGATCAGCTGATTGGATTGCGTGCGAGTCATGTGATCAGGTTAGCTGAATCGAGGAGATTTGGTTGGGACTTGGAAGAGAGCAGACGGCTTCGCCGTTGTCTCCTCCCCTTCGCTGGGGGTGGGGAACGAACGCTGACGTGGTAGAAATAAGACCTAGAAGAAAAAAAAACAACAGGCCAAATTCACTTTCCACCTTCTGCAAGACATCTGGGAAAGTGAAATAAACTATAGAACCAAATTCTTCTATTGGTGTGAAATAAATCTTTGTCCCCAAAAACAGGTATCAAGTCTCCCTCCCAGACGAGGATTTCCAGATGGACCAACAAAATGGCAGAAGGTATGTTCAAATGACATGTCACACACATATTCACACATTTTGTCGATGGGATAGCGGTTGAAGCTTAGCTGACAGTACGGGATCTATTAGGTTGCCAACTCTCTATTGAACTCTGCCTAAGAGTGACAGGCTATAATTTTCTAGTTTGCACTTTTCAAATGCGAAATGATACATACACCTGACAATTCTTTTGGTGTTGATCTCAAAATCAACACAGACGAATTTTGTCAAAATACAAGTTTATTCACAATTCAATGATGGCCATTGAAGAGAGAGAGAGACAGACAGAGAAACTGTGTTTAGCAGTAAGTGTGTGTGTGTGTGGGGGGGGAGAGTCAGACGACGGTTGGAATTTGTCACACACAGTGAATGACTGTCGTCTCTCCTCTCTTTTCCTTCTCTTTTGTTTATGTGACATTCTTGAAAAATAAATATTTAAAATATTTGTTTTTCTTTATTTTAACTCCCCAACCTATTTTTGTTTTTTGCCAACATGCAAGTTTATTTACAATTCACTGTAAATTCAATACGGTTCCAGGTGAGCATTGTCTGAAGATAGTGGTTTCAATCCTATCCAAAGCAGGCAAGAGGATTAGTTAGCCAAAAGGATGTAAGACAACAACTATGGAAGGCAGTAATTACTGAAGATACAGTTACAAAACTCAGCATTTTTATCCCGTCACAGTTAATCACCTGAAGAAGGCCAGAGGATTAGTTGGCCGAAACGTGGTGAAACAACAACTATGAAGATGAGGATAACAGTCCGCAAAAAGAATGAATACACCAATTATGACACCTTATCTCAAAGGATTTAAAAAAAATTTTCAAATTAGTTTCTCCATTGGAAATCAAGTGAATGGGATGTGCAAATGATCTAAGTGAATGTTACTGATGCCTCTGTCTGACTGCATCTCTCAATCCTCAAGTCAGAAAACTAAGTAAATAATTAATTAGTTATCTAGTCTCTCTCCCTATAAGTATATTCTCTCTCCAATAAAACCTTGAAAACTCAACAAAATCTCCTTGTGATTTCATACAGGAGTAGTTTATTCGTTTATTTAAGCAGATGAGTCTATCGACAACAATAAGATGACATGGGCAAAAACAGATGAGATGATCACGGCCACATGTGAAAAAAGTAACAATGAAAAAAAAAAGACCAGTACATATAAACACTTGCAAAATTTAACATCTTGACCATTCTTCTAATGCCCTTTTCCTTGTTGATTGTGGTATGACACTGTCGTCCACACTGAGGATTTCAGAAGAATGTAAATTTACAACTGAATTTCACTAAGTACTTTATCCACTACGTCATGAGTACTTGCAGATTCCAGAGTTCGACAAGATACACCTGAAGAAGGTTGGAGGTTATCTCGACCAAAACGTGAGAATAACACCCAAGATGAAAACAGTAAAGCTGTTCTAGGAGATTTGTCCTCCCAGGCTTTGCCTTCTCTCTTTGAGAAGGGGTTAGTTCATTGCTAATTGCCTACCGGAGAATGCCTATAGGGCTGCCTAGGCATTTTTTTTATAAGTTAGAGTGTCCCTCTTCAAGGGCACTGACTCTTCAATCTCACTTTCCAACCCGTGTGTCACATTTCTTAGTGTGAGAGAAAGGACGTTGCAGGCCTGTCGTTGTTTTATCGTTATTTCCATGGGAAGTGCTTGTCTGAGCTCCAATCTCTGGTCCCCCCCTCGCGAATCTTTCACGATAAACACCCGTCTAGTTGAAACCACTGTCAGTAATTTTCTCCACTCTTTATCTATGCCTAAGTCAAAACGTAGATTCTATGAACAAAGCTTCTTTCTTAGAAGTGCACGCTTGTAGAACTCTCTTTTGTTTGCCTGTTTCCCACCTGACTACAACTTGGATGCCTTCAAGTCCAACATAAACAAATTCCTGATGAACCGCCCCCTTAAGGAAGATATTTTATCAGATCTCCATTACTAGCGATTACTACGATACTATCACATTGATTACTGTACACGCAATAATCCTTATCCCCGAGTGACTTCCGGGCCTTGATGAGTGGAGACTTCCTTATTAAAAAAAAAAAGAAAAAAAAAAAAAAAAAAAAAAAAGAAAAGAAAAAGAAAAGAAAAAGAAAAGAAAGAAAAAGAAAAGAAAGAAAAAGAAAAGAAAGATCTTAACAGTGAAAGGGATGGGTGAGATGTTACTGCTTGCTGAGTCAGTAGTATGTTTGTCGAAAAAATATAAGTGCATCAGGGGTGGGATTTTGCTGCTTCTTGGGAGTATGTATGTCAAGGGGACACAAGTGTTATTAGTTAATTAGATCACATTCCATTAAAGTACTTATAAAACAAGCACAAGGATGCACGTTGCAGTGATGGAACAGAGGTTGTAGCTTGGTCGACAGTATCGGACCTATTAGAATTTGAGATTAAGAGGGAGAGATGAGTGGTAGATGCACCAGCCCAGATACCGTGCTAGAAAACTACTAACACCCGAAAGTATCCTGTACCTCTATAAGGCCACCATTCGCTCATGTATGGAGTATTGCTGTCACATCTGGGCTGGTGCATCTGCTACTAGTCTCTCGCTCCTTGACAAGGTTCAAAAGAGAGTCGCAAACCTGATAGGCCCCGAACTGGCATCTAAGCTTCAGCCTCTGTCTCATCGACGAAATGCATCCCTCTGCTTTTTCTACAAGTATTTTAGTGGTGAATGCTCTGACGAACTGCAATCACTTGTGCCCCCACGACGTGAGCACCCTCGACAAACCCGACAGGCTGCTAAATCCCATCCCCACACTGTAGAGATCCCTAGATGTAAAAGATCTTTTTACTCCAATAGTTTCTTCCCCAGAACCGCTAGACTCTGGAATTCCATTCCAGGTCCCTGCTTCCCCAACAGTACTGACGTGCAGAAGTTCAAATGTAACGTGAACCGACATCTTGCTGTTCAAATCCCTACATAGTACCCCAGTAATTGTTGCCCCTGATAGTAGCCCCCTACACCAAAGTGACAATTTGCCTTATTTGGGGTGAAAATGTAATAAAAAAAAAAAAAAAAGATGTGGTAACAATACTGCATACATGGGCGAACGGTGGCCTTGTATGTAGGATTCCTCCGAAATGTAATTTCGACCAAAATGCGGAAAAATTCATATTTTAGTGACTTAAGCGGAAATCTGTGTTTTCTGGATAAATTTTTTCTTTCCAAAAACTAAACAAACTCACACCTTTTTCTTATAATACGGTTTAAAATAAAGGATACAAAATTAAAACGTTTTGTGTATTTTTTTTTTTTATTACATGAAATTTTTTGTCAATTAGATGCTTTACTTTTAAAAGTTTAAATTACACCTCCCTCTTTTCGTCAGTGTCATGAAAATATTTTATTTTTAAAATTACAGGAAAAGTTGCTAAGCACTTGCAAACAAAAAAAAGAAGAAAAATGCATAATTTATATAAAACACATTAGAATAAAATTCTCTACTGAATCCGTCTAATATTAATATGTATAATTGATTTGTATGATTTTGTTTTTTTTTAACGATAAAAAAAACTTTTAAAAATTGTTTTTCCATATGTTAACCATGCAGGTTCCATAGAGAATTTTATTTGAATGCATTTTATATAAATTATGCTTTTTTTTTTCTTTTTTTTTTTTTTTTGAGTTTTCAAATATCAACTATTCTGAACTTTTACCAACATTTCTAACCTTGAGAGACATTACACGTAATCACTTTTTTTTTTTAGTGGTCTTCGTTCTAGCACCAGATGAGGGTTCAGACAAGTGACAACACCAGTTCTGAGGGCAGTTACGCCAAATCCTTTATAAAACATGTACATAGAAAACACAATCTGGTGGCAGTAGGCATTTGGCAGCAACTGTTAGTGAAATAACGTAGAGTCAGGTCGGGTGTGGTCAGATCTGCTGTCAGGAACACACTTCTGCGCACCTACCAACACCAATATTAATGCGTGTAAATGATATATATATATATTAATACTGTAGTATCTTTAACGTACGTACATATCGTGAGTCACGATTTCCAAATTATAAATCATTTGATCAGGAGATCCTATTTATTAAAAGGAGGATAGAAAGTGATAACATACTACAAACATTAAATTAGTATTAAAATAAGCTAGTTTAATGTTCGTAGTATGTTATGACTGTTCATCCTCCTTTTTAATAAATAGGATCTCCCGATCACTGATAAAACAATGTAAAAAAAAATAATAAATAAATAATACAAAAACATGTCAGGTTTGGACCGTACGTGAAACTAAAATATATTTTCTTGGTCTTCTGGCTAGGATCAAAGGGGAGTATCTGTTCTGTCTAAAGATGGTATAATAATATCATGGAGTCTCCGTTCGCCCCGGGCATCCTTTCAACGGAAATATGTCACAGACTCCTATAAGGATATCGGAGATAAACCGTAATAACCAGATATACAGGGTGACCCCCTCCCCCCAAAAAAATCAAAGCAAAATGGAGGCCATCGAGAACATATGCTGTAAAACGGGGGGGGGGGAAGGCCAAAGACCCTAGTGTTTTGATGTGATGTTTTGAATATAATAAACTAGTTATGACCAAAGTTTCATTTCATTCGGACAAAACACTAAGAAATGGGGCCTAATTAGAGTTGGGGGCCCGTTTTTTTTGGGGGGGGTCACCCTGTATTCTGTTGTTTATTTAGTTTTAACAAAAGGGCTACAATAATATTGCGGGGTCTCCATTCATGCTGAACGTCTACAGAATGCCCAACAACAATATATTACGTATGAAAGATGCTACTGTGGAATTTCCATAGGTCCCACTAGTTTGAATGATTTTTTTTTTTAACTGTTAAACATTAAAAAATTCTTTAAAATTGTCTCCATGTCTTAGTCCTGGTTGAACTAATTCATTCAGTCATAAATACATTAATATAACAGCATAAATAAAGTGGGAATTGATTCAAACACGCCTTGTACGTATTAGTTCAGTATCTAGGTAGATGCCAGATACCTCAAGATTGCAACTGTCCATTGCTTACATTCAGTATTCCGCCATCTGTTTGAGAGACTGGAGGATTTCAATTGTTGTCAGACACTTTTTTTTCAAGCACTATGGATAATAATCAAGGTAAGTTTATGAAATGCAAAAATTCTTGGTGATAGTTTAATGATTGAACTTCATAACGAAAGATCGTTATAGTGAAAAAGTCTTAAAATCATGTTATCGTTTAAACTAAAATTAAGAAATATTTTTTAATCATCTATAACATAATTCAGATCATAAAGGGTTAAAACAGTGCGCAGTTGGTAGAGAATTTCATTCAAATGCATTTTATATAAATTATGCAAATTTGGGAGTGGGAGGGCCTATAAGTTCTCAAGTGTTAACAATTCTGGATTTTTTCAAACATTTTGTTAACTTTGAGAGTCGGAGAATAATTGGCTTGAATTATCCAAATTGTTTGTAGTGTTACATAATACCCCCCCACCTTCCGCCACGCCTACCTTGCTCATTTGTCCCCACTGTTTTCAAGAAAATTCCCAGACTTTTTTTTTTTTTTTTTTTTTTTTTTTTTTTTTTACATTTTCATTTTTTATGGATTTTCTGAATGTCTACGAAACCTGCTTTCAGAAGGCAGGACAAATCTGAATAACGCGTTTTTTTTTTTTTTTTTTTTTTTTTCAATTTTCACCCCAAACAAGGCACAGTGCCACTTTGAAGCAGGGGGCTACTATCAGGGACTTAATTAGCGGGGTCATTATGAAGGGAGATGAGTAGAAAGATGTTTGTTGACATTACACTTGAACTTCTGCATATCGTTGCAGTTGGGAAAGCAGAATCCCGGAAGGGAGTTCCAAAGACCCGCAGTTCTGGGGAAGAAACTATTGGAGTAAAAGGCCTTCCTGCACCTAGGGATCTCTACTGTAAAGGGATGAGACTTACTAGCTTGTCGGGTTTGTCGGGGGTAGTTACGTCGGGGAGGTACAAGTGTTTGCAGTTCGTCAGAGCATTCACCATTAAAGTATTTGTAGAACAGGCAGAGGGATGCAACATCTCGTCGATGGGACAGAGGCTGAAGCCTAGATGACAGTTCAGGACCTATCAGATTGGCGACTCTCTTTTGAACCCTGTCCAGGAGCGAGAGACAAGAAGCAGATGCACCAGCCCAGATGTGACAACAGTACTCCATACATGGGCGAATGATGACCTTATAGAGGTATAGGATACTGTCAGGCGTAAGTAGTTTTCTAGCACGGTAGAGGGAGCCAACCTTCCTTGCAGCAGCCTCGGCAATGCTCTCAATGTATCTATTCCAGTTCATATTCCCTGTAAACGTTAGGCCGAGGAGTTTAAAAGAAGTACTTTCAGGTAATGTGTTCTTGGCGTTCTTGTATGATTCTTTTAAACAGTAAAAAAAAAAAAAAAAAAAAAGAAAATGTTTGGTTCTTTACCAGAATTCAGCCTATATTAAAAATACAAAAATAAAGAAAAATCTGTGTGATGCATGTACCCATGACGGAACGAAAACATCACAGTCCAAAAATCATGCAACCTGATCAAGTACTGTTAAAAAAAAAAAAAAAAAAAAAATTTACTTATTATTTGCAAACTATTATCCTCATCTTCACAGTTGTTGTTTCGCTACTTTTCGGACAACTATTCCTCTGGCCTTCTTCAGGCGGTAAACTGCGATAGGATAGGAATGCCGAGTCTCATAACTGTATCTCCAGCAATTACTGCTTTCCATAGTTGTCGTCGTCTCAGCACGTTTTGGTCAACTCATCCTCTGGTCAGCTTTGGATAGGATTGAAACCGTTATATTCAGAGAATGCTCACCTGGAACCGTAGAGATTCAACACCTCTATCCATTGCGGATTTATGAGACCCAAAAAATCCACCCTTGATCGCCCTTTGTGCTCCATGGTTCAATGGATACAGGTATTGAATATCTACAGTTCCAGGTGGGCATTGTGTGAAGATAGCGGTTTCAATCCTACCCAAAACAGGCCAGAAGATTAATTGTCCAAAACGTGGAAAGGCAACAACAACTATGGAAGGCAGTAATTGCTGGGGATACAGTTACAAGACTCAGCATTCCTGATCTATTAATCACCTGAAAGATGAGGATAACAGTTCGCAAATAAATAAATAAAATATACAACTCATTCGTCTCAAGGCATTCTAATAAAAAATAAGGAAATCAAATTTTATAAGTATCCAAAGAGCGACTGTCTCGCTCGCCATTAAAAATAAAAAAGGTGAGTTAACAATAATTCATGTTGTAATGCCTACAGATACCCATTAATCGTTAAAAAAAAAAAATGTTTTCTTCATTTAAAAATAAAACTACTTGATCAATTTATGTGATTTTTGGAATATATTTTTGTTTTGTCATGGGTACGTACATTATACAGATTTTTCTTTTTTTTTTTTTTTTAATATGGGAGAATTCTGGACAAGAACCTAATTTTTTTATGCAGATAGGTCATAGCAATACTTTGTTTATGTTACAAACCAACTAAACAAACATGGTCACTTTCATCAGAATCAATATTTATGGAAATTTAAAAGCTTATGACTAATTTGAATAAAAAAAAAAAAAATTACAAGCCACAAAATTATTAGATAAAGCAAAAATTGTTCCGACTAATTTTCCAATTGTATTTTTAAAATAGCGGAGAAGACAGCCGCTCTTCTGTTACTTATCAAACAGTACTTCTGCAGTTTAATGCCCGTTTTTCTGTGAGTCTTGCTCGGCAATGCCGGAAACCGCCGGATAACACCGAGTGAGCAAAAAGAGATGCGAGCAAGCAGACGGTAAAAATTGGAAGAAAAAAAAGAAAAGTTTAAAAGGAGAAGAAAAGAAAGAGTAGAGTATCATTGCACTTCTTCAAGCAACAAGGTTTTGACAAGAAAAGAAATGAATAATTCCAGTATAAACACCCCCAACCTCCTCATATTAAGAACAGCTTTCGGAATAAACACCCCCAACCTCAAAAGCTGTTTTCAACATGGGGAGGTGAGGGGGGGGGGGTGTTTATACTACACTGGGGCAAGTTGTAAAAAAAAAAAAAAAATACCACAATAACTTTCCATACGCAAACAAAACAAAAAATATATTTGTTCACTAATTCAAAGGAACAAAAAAATCTCTTAACCCCCCCCCCCCCCCAAAAAAAAAGCCAGCTGCCATAAAAAAAAAATAAATAAAACAGTAAAATTTACTAAATTATTCCGGTAGTTTTTTTTTGTTTTTATTTTCTTTCATTTTTGTTCGTTTTTTTTTTCTTGACTTCTGTCACTCGGTATAATACAGGCGTTGCCTAACGAGATTCAAGGAAAAAACAGGCTTTAAACGGCAGAAGTACCAATAAAATTTGATTTTCTTTATAAAAATCAAACTATTTGATCATTTTACAAGATTTTTGGAATATGATACTTTTGTTTCATCACGGCTACTTACATAATACAGATTTTTGTTTTCCAATATACTGGAAATTCTGGACACGGACCGTGTCATGCTAAATACATCCCTTTCAAAAGCATTCAGTGATGGGCATGATGAATACATACATGCAGTCATCAAAATTATATACAAAAATAAAAAAAAACAAAACAAAACCCAACCAAATATCATATTCCAAAAATCATATAAATTGATCAAGTAGTTTTATTTTTAAATAAGAAAATCAAATTTGATGAGTATCTGAAGAGAGAGTGTCTCGCCTACCATTTTGAAAACAATCTTAAAAAAAGAGAAAATAACTCAACAACAATTCGAACTTACTAGATTTTTGTAAAAATACCTGCAAATTTCCATTAAATGTTTAAAAACTTATTGTTTATAAAAAATAAAATTACTTGAGCAATTTACGCAATTTTTGGAATATGATATTTCTGTTTCATTATGAGTATGTAGGCCATACAGACTTTTCTTTAATTTTTTTTTTTTTTAATATAGGGGAATATTCTGGACATGGACCGTGTCATGCTAAATACATTCCTTTCACAAGCATTCAGAGCTGATCGTGATGAGCATACACTCGGTCCTTAGAATTATATACAAAAAGAATAAAAAAATAAATAAAAATAAACAGCAAAAACAATAAAAAAAATAACAAAAAACAAGACGTGAATTTCACATGAATCTGATTTGTTGACTGTTATTGTTGCTCCAATTCAAACCCTTCATCTGCATCGTGATACGACTCCTCCGACTCTGACCCTGGGTCAGGGATTGGGTCCGTTACATGTGCCGGCAGCTCCTCCCTTTTCTCACGGGCAAGAGCGGCGATCTTCTTCCACTTCAACTTGTACTGCCGTTCTAAGTTCCGTGAGCGCCAGATTTTCACTGTGTGATCGTCACTCACTGTGACAAGCATTTCTCGATTTTTTGGGTGGAATGCGACAGAATTGACAACGTCTTTGTGTGGGAACTTGTGTAGGCATAGTCCGTAGTGCCGGTCCCATAGATACCCAAACTTATCCTCGGCCCCACTGTAAAAAAAAAAAAAAAAAAAAAAAAAAAAAAAATTAATTTAACGAAAAGCCATTCAATAAATCCAATAAACTCTATACTCTTATAAATTTGGGATTTTTTGCGTATTGATATTCGTATTAAAAACACCTTTTTTTTATTTATTTAAGTATTTATTTGCTTCCCTACGAAAGCAAATTAGACACAAGATTGTTTTTAATGTGTGGGGAAAAACCAGCTCCCCTAAAACAAGGGCACTTTGGCATTATCCAAAAAAAAAAAAAAAAATTGTCTCAGTATGAAGGGTTTCCCCTACATTGACCAAGGACCAATTAACCTAAATTTTAAATATTCATTTTAATTAATTCTCTATTAGATATTTTACATGATTTATACTTGCATAATATTTGCATAAAAAGGTTATAGTAAACCCAAACCTCTTTCTAGAAATATATATATATATATATATATATATATATATGCGTATATGTATATATATATATATGCGTATATGTATTTGTTTAAAAAATCTTGCCTACCAAACTCCCCTGCCAGTTTCTGATCTACAGACACGAAACTTAATATATAGAGTATTCAGCCCCATGCCGGGCAGCCTGCTAGTATAGCATACAAAAGCAGAGTACATAACTTACTAATACTCCTACCATTTTGAAGATGACAATATGTGTATATACCCTCCCTATTCACAAGCCTTTCTACAAACAAACTGTAACCAGTAAATCGAAAATGGACAAACAAATAAAGCAAAAAAAATAAAAATCCAGGGCGGCATTTTCTTCTTTTTCAACAAGTTTTTTTTTTTTTTTTTTTTTTTTTTTTTTAATTGTTATAATCGTTTCGCCACGGCTTAAAAGTCTCTCACCATTGTCCATCTTGCCTGGTGTACGCTTTTCTGATCTCACACTGGCCGCAGCCAGCCAATTCTTGCCTTTGCTTTACATGTCCATATTCTTGGACGTTCACTTTGTTTCTTCCACCTCACGCCGGTCGTCGTACCCAACGATTTCTCGCCTGTGTCTTTACACGTCTATTCTCTTCAATTTACAATTTGTTTTTCCCCCCGAGCACGTGCTGTTCCTTTTTTTCTTCTTTTCACACACACTTTCTTACTTGCATATGCAGTTTTTCGACTACTACTGCTAATCTCTTCGCATGCTGACCATCCTTTGCTGCTGCTGCTGTTATTTTCCACCGCGCTCATACACCCAGTTACACAACTAACTAATATATATATATATAGGATGAAACCCTAGTGTCTGTAGGTATTTAATTATTATAGTAGAAAATATTTATATATATATAAAAGATAAAGAGAGTCGCAAATCTGATAGGCCCTAAACTGGCATCAAAACTTCAGCCTCTGTCCCATCGTCGAAACGTTGCATCCCTCTGCCTGTTCTACAAGTATTATAATGGTGAATGCTCTGAAGAACTGCAAGCACTTGTGCCCCCACGACGTGAACACCCTCGACAGACCCGACAAGCTGCAAAATCCCACCCCCACACTGTAGAGATCCCTAGATGTAAAAGATCTTTCTACTCCAGTAGTTTCTTCCCCAGAACTGCTAGACTTTGAAATTCCATTCCGGGTCACTGCTTCCCCAACTGTACTGACATGCATAAGTTCAAGTGCAACGTGAACCAACATCTCGCTGCCCTAATCCCTACATAGTACCCCAGTAGATGTTTCCCCTGATAGTAGCACCCTACACCAAAGTGGCAATGTGCCTTGTTTGGGGTGAAAATGTAATAAAAAAAAAAAAAAAAATACATATATATATATATATATATATATATTTATATATATATATTTATATATATATATAGCTTAATGCGTAAGAGGAAAAGAGAGAGTTCAATTCCACAAGAGGAGACTTATCTGGATAATGCCAAGCTCAACAATTATTATTGGAGTTTATACAATAGGACAACAAGAGTATGAAACGAAGACACAAAACTTTATATTGGTAGATATAGAATGGATCATTTATTTAATAATGGAATACAAGCAAAATTTGGAGGATAGAAGGGACTCTTTATGCCAGGTCATTTCGAAGCCTAATGCTTCTCATCAGAAGAGTAGAGAAGGTGCTAGGTAGCATGGGGAAGATGTGGCGTCTAGCGTAGGGTTCATTAGGGACGAAAAAGATTAAGAGGAATTATAGAATGTTGGGGGAAGCTTTATTGAATTCTAAATAAATAAAGGAGAAGCTTGTTATATATAGTATGATATATAAGATTGTATATGGTCTTTAACATAGTGTTGAGTTTAAGGGGTATATGTTTTAGGGTTAAATTGGGGGTGTATTGTTGCTGCGTGGTAATTTTATTTTAATGGTTCAAAACTCAACATGATTTTAGGAATATGGCATCTTTGAATTAAATCAAATTGTTGCTTGATTACTCACCGACAATAACAGGTGTAGACGAGTATGCGTTTGTTGTAAAACGCATGTATGCTGCATGTGCGGTCTCTTGTTCAACATTTGACGACGGTTATGAAAATATTATACTGCTATATTACTATAGTATTATGTGACCAAAATTTTTTGAGGCCACAACTTTGGTACCTATCTAGTATTTTTTTTTTTTTTTTTTTACATAGACGTCACCACTTATCAAGGCCGATAGGCCACTCAAGGATAAGGGTTAAAGAGTGTAGAGTAGTCAAAAGGACAATATAGTAATTGATAGTAATGGAAGTTCGGTAAATTTGTTAACTTAAGTGGAACAGCTCATCAGAAACTTGTTCACGTTGGACTTGAAGACAACCATATTATAGAAAGCTGGAAAGCAGGAAAATGGAAGACAATTCCACAGGTGTGCAGTTCTAAGAAAGACGCTTTGATCATGGAATCTATGTTTAGGTTTAGGTACAGATAAAGAGTGGGGAAAATTATTGATAATGTTTTCAGCTAGTCTAGTGTTTCTTGTGAAAGTTTTGCGAGGGGGGACCATAGATTGAAGCTCAGTTGAACACTTTCCATGAAAATAACGATAAAGCAGAGACAAACTCGCAACATCTCTTCTGTGAGATAGAGGTTGCAGCGAAGAGAAAAGGACATCTCTCACTAAGCCACGAAGTCTATTTTGAACCCTATCAAGGCAGGACAAGTCTTTTCTAGCAGCTCCTGCTCATATGTGGCAACAGTATTCCATCCTTGGACGTATCTGGCTCTTGTATAGATAGAGAATTGCATCAGCAGTGAAATATCTACTGGATCGATAGAAGGATCCGACCATTTTTCCAGAGGCCTTAGCAACAGATTTGATGTACGTATTCCATTTAAGATCAGGAGTAAAGGTCAAGCCCAGAAGCCTGTCAAAACTTGAGGCCTCCCCAAGACGAGAGCCATTCATTTTAATTGATGCCAGATGGGGATCAGGACGTTGATGATGTAAAGATAGAATACAAACATCTTTTACTTTTTTGGCAATGATATCATAAAAATGCAGGGAGATACAAGAGGTATTCCAAAAGTAATGACTCCTCTTTTTTTTTATTCTGCCTGGATGGATCAGATTGCACTGTTATGATGACTGAACTTATGCATTCATGACCTGAAAGTTTCATCTTTGATTTCAGATATTGACGGTGTGAGACTATAAAAAAGCAACCTGTCATGGACGCACGTCAGAAGCAGAGATATGTCATTGAATTCCTAGCAAAAGTGTGGTGACTATGTGAATGGTATCACTTCCATCTTCATAGCTCTTTTACTTAAGAAAATTACTTCTGTACCAACCCTCATACTTTTTCGTATCTGCATCACTCTTCGCCTTGCAACAAATTCATTAGATTTCGTGTTTTTCGCAATTCTACTAAAAAGCCCTTTTGCTACAATTATAAAAATATATAGGAATACGTTTTTGTATAAACATAGGACTACTTTTTTTGCATAAAAAATGTATGGGACTACTTTTTTGCATAAAAAATGTATGGGACTACTTTTTTTGCATAAAAAATGTATGGGACTACTTTTTTTGCATAAAAAATGTATGGGACTACTTTTTTTGCATAAAAAATGTATGGGACTACTTTTTTTGCATAAAAAATGTATGGGACTACTTTTTTGCATAAAAAATGTATGGGACTACTTTTTTGCATAAAAAATGTATGGGACTACTTTTTTGTATAAAAAATGTATGGGACTACTTTTTTGCATAAAAAATGTATGGGACTACTTTTTTGTATAAAAAAATGTATGGGACTACTTTTTTGCATAAAAAATGTATGGGACTACTTTTTTGTATAAAAAAATGTATGGGACTACTTTTTTGTATAAAAAATGTATGGGACTACTTTTTTGCATAAAAAATGTATGGGACTACTTTTTTGTATAAAAAATGTATGAGACTACTTTTTTGCATAAATATGTATGGGACTACGTTTTTGTATAAAAAATGTATGGGACTACGTTTTTGTATAAAAAATGTATGGGACTACTTTTTTGTATAAAAAATGTATGGGACTACTTTTTTGTATAAAAAATGTATGGGACTACTTTTTTGTATAAAAAATGTATGGGACTACTTTTTTGCATAAAAAATGTATGGAACTACTTTTTTGTATAAAAAATGTATGGAACTACTTTTTTGTATAAAAAAATGTATGGGACTACTTTTTTGTATAAAAAAATGTATGGGACTACTTTTTTGCATAAATATGTATGGGACTACTTTTTTGCATAAATATGTATGGGACTACTTTTTTGCATAAATATGTATGGGACTACTTTTTTGCATAAATATGTATGGGACTACGTTTTTGTATAAAAAATGTATTGAACTACTTTTTTGTATAAAAAATGTATGGAACTACTTTTTTGCATAAAAAATGTATGGGACTACGTTTTTGCATAAAAAATGTATGGAACTACTTTTTTGCATAAATATGTATGGGACTACGTTTTTGTATAAAAAATGTATGGGACTACTTTTTTGTATAAAAAATGTATAGAACTACTTTTTTGCATAAATATGTATGGGACTACTTTTTTGTATAAAAAATGTATGGGACTACTTTTTTGTATAAAAAATGTATGGGACTACTTTTTTGTATAAAAAATGTATAGAACTACTTTTTTGCATAAATATGTATGGGACTACGTTTTTGTATAAAAAATGTATGGGACTACGTCTTTGTATAAAAAATGTATGGGACTACTTTTTTGTATAAAAAATGTATAGAACTACTTTTTTGCATAAAAAATTATGGGACTACTTTTTTCATAAAAAATCATGGGACTACTTTTTGGTATTGGTATTATTACTCACCTTGCAACGAATTCATCACAGACATCCAGAAAAATGAAAAAGCATTCGTCATTTGGTGTATAAGCCTTGTGGGAACGATGCATAGTTCCGACCTCTTTCATGCGTAATAAGTCTATGACATGAATATCAATTTCCTGAGCAATCGGCGGAGGGTAGAGCGGGTTCTCAATGTAGTAGTTCTCTGGCCACGGACGACTATTCACATATAAATACCTGTGCAAGGAATCCAAGGGATCGAGAAAGAAAAAGGAAAGTTTCATTCAGTATAATAAATCAGCTTTGTGCAAATAATAATGGCTGCAAGATTGTTGATAACAGGACTGTTGCGAATATTACAGCGCAGCGAATTAAAATCTGAACTGTACGAAATAAAAAGCGTCTGGCATGCGAATGTCATAGCTATGAGGTGCCTTCAATAATTTTTCAGACTTTTCTCATATTTTTTTGCACTATCCAGAAAAATATTAGCTTTATCGAAACACACTTTTTTGATTAAATATAAGTCCCATTCTGCGGAATTTCCACGGGTCACGCTAGTCATAAAAATTATCTTTAAATTATAACATATTAAAAGCTCAACATACGAGGTGCCCTCAATAAGTTTCCAGACTTTTTTTCATCTGGGCACTTTTTATTGATAGTGCACACATGAAACTCTTGTCCCCTTCAAAGTAATCTCCTCCAGCTGCAATACACTTGTTGTACCGTTCCAACAACTTCTGGAAGGCCATATGGAAATCCTCTTGTGTGAGCGTGTCAGTGACCCTCGTCACAGCCTCTTTCATCTCAATTGTCTCATAATGACAGCCTCTAAGATTTTTGAGCTTAGGAAATAAATAAAAGTCACAGGGAGCAAGGTCTGGATGATAGGGAGGGTGAGGAACCGCTTTGATGTTCATGTTAATCAAATAGTCCGATCTTCTCTGAGCACCATTGGGACAAACTTTGCGCAAATCTTCCGCACCTTCAATTCCTCACAAATAATTGTATGTACAGTTCCTACACAATCAACTCTGTTTTTTTTTTTACTTCCTTACTCCTCCCACAATCCCTTACAGACTTCCTGCCTTCCTTGAATCTCTTATGTCACTCAAAAACTGATGCTTGATTCATGCAAGATGGTCCAAAAGCAGTCTGAAGCATTCCATACATTTCTGTCACATTTTTTCCAAGTTTAAAACATAATTTTATTGCATATCGTTCTTCTAAAGTGTCCTCACGTCATGATTGCATTTTTGAAATTCACAAGTTCTGACAATCAGGATTTAGTGGGGTGTATTCCAATTCCTGGACTATAGGGAGGATGAGGAACTGTCTTGATGTCCATCCTGATCAAATAGTTTGTGACAAGAATGAAGCACCCTTGAGACAAACTTCGCACAAATCTTTCACATTTTCAGTTCCTCACGAATAATTGCATGTGCAGTTCCCACACTGATATCAAACTACGCATTTATTGTCTTTGTAGACACACAATCGTTCTTATCAATCAAATTCTTTATTTGGCCAATCAACTCTGGTGTTCTGACTTCCGTACCCTCCATTCCCTCTCATCATCCCTCACAGGCTCCCTGCCTTCCTTGAATCTCTTATGCCACTCAAAAACTGATGCCCAGTTCATGCAAGATGGCCCAAAAACAATCTCAAGCATTCCATACGTTTCTGTCACATTTTTCCAAGTTTAAAACATAATTTTATTGTATATTGTTCTTCTAAAGTGTCCTCACGTCCAGATTGCATTTTTTGAAATTCATCTGTTGCAAAAATGCAATAAAATTATGTTTTAAACTTGGAAAAAATGTGACAGAAACGTACGGGATGCTTCAAACTGTTTTTGAACCATCCTGCATGAATCGAGCATCCACTTTTGAGTGGCATAAAAGATTCAAGGAAGGCAAGGAGCTTGTGAGGAATGATGGGAGGTGTGGAAGGAGTAAGAAAGTCAGAACACCAGAGTTGATTGGCCAAATAAAGAATTTCATGGATAAGGACCATCGTGTGTTTATAGAGACAATAAGTGCACAGTTTGATGTCAGTGTGGGAACTGTACACACAATTATTGTGAGATGCAGAAGATTTGCCCAAAGATTGTTGCAAGGGTGCTCACAGAAGCCCAGAAAGATGTTGTCACAGGCATTTAAACAGTTCTTCCCCCTCCTCATAGTTCCGCCCTTGCTTCTTCTGACTTTTGTTTATTCCCTAAGCTCAAGGAAAACAGAGGCTATCGTTATGAGACAATTAAGAAGATGGTTATGGGGAAAATAGAAACGGACATAGACACAACCTACCTGTGAAGCGCCTACGTTTCTGCCTGTCATGCGCGCTGGACAGGAAAAAGAAAAAACAAGATGGCGGCTGTGATATTTAACAGAAACGGTCTTGTGTAATCTCGCAAGATTCACGTGGATGAATTTAATATAAAGTAGGTCACTTGGAGGGGTTGGGGAGCTTTGGCTGCTCAGATGCTAAACAGGGGACGTTACAAGACATTGTATTGGGATGAGTGAAGGAGGTTCCAGAGGATGTTACAAGACATAGCATTGGGATGAGTGAAGGAGGTTCCAGGGGACGTTACAAGACGTTGCATTGGGATGAGTGAAGGAGGTTCCAGGGGACGTTACAAGACGTTGCATTGGGATGAGTGAAGGAGGTTCCAGGGGACGTTACAAGACATAGCATTGGGATGAGTGAAGGACTTCCAGGGGACGTTACAAGACATTGCATTGGGATGAGTAAAGGACTTCCAGGGGACGTTACAAGACATTGCATTGGGATGAGTGAAGGACTTCCAGGGGACGTTACAAGACATTGCATTGGGATGAGTGAAGGAGGTTCCAGGGGACGTTAAAAGACATAGCATTGGGATGAGTGAAGGAGGTTCCAGGGGACGTTACAAGACATTGCATTGGGATGAGTGAAGGAGGTTCCAGGGGACGTTACAAGACATAGCATTGGGATGAGTGAAGGACTTCCAGGGGAGGTTACAAGACATTGCATTGGGATGAGTGAAGGAGGTTCCAGGGGACGTTACAAGACATAGCATTGGGATGAGTGAAGGACTTCCAGGGGACGTTACAAGACATTGCATTGGGATGAGTGAAGGAGGTTCTAGGGGACGTTACAAGACGTTGCATTGGGATGAGTAAAGGAGGTTCCAGGGGACGTTACAAGACATAGCATTGGGATGAGTGAAGGACTTCCAGGGGACGTTACAAGACATTGCATTGGGATGAGTGAAGGAGGTTCCAGGGGACGTTACAAGACATAGCATTGGGATGAGTGAAGGACTTCCAGGGGACGTTACAAGACGTTGCATTGGGATGAGTGAAGGAGGTTCTAGGGGACGTTACAAGACATAGCATTGGGATGAGTGAAGGACTTCCAGGGGACGTTACAAGACATTGCATTGGGATGAGTGAAGGACTTCCAGGGGACGTTTCAAGACATTGCATTGGGATGAGTGAAGGACTTTGAGGGGACGTTACAAGACATTGCATTGGGATGAGTGAAGGAGGTTCCAGGGGACGTTACAAGACATAGCATTGGGATGAGTGAAGGACTTCCAGGGGACGTTACAAGACACTGCATTGGGATGAGTGAAGGAGGTTCCAGGGGACGTTACAAGACATTGCATTGGGATGAGTGAAGGAGGTTCCAGGGGACGTTACAAGACATAGCATTGGGATGAGTGAAGGACTTCCAGGGGACGTTACAAGACATTGCATTGGGATGAGTGAAGGAGGTTCCAGGGGATGTTACAGACATAGCATTGGGATGAGTGAAGGAGGTTCCAGGGGACGTTACAAGACATAGCATTGGGATGAGTGAAGGAGGTTCCAGGGGACGTTACAAGACATAGCATTGGGATGAGTGAAGGAGGTTCCAGGGGACGTTACAAGACATAGCATTGGGATGAGTGAAGGAGGTTCCAGGGGACGTTACAAGACATTGCATTGGGATGAGTGAAGGAGGTTCCAGGGGACGTTACAAGACATAGCATTGGGATGAGTGAAGGACTTCCAGGGGACGTTACAAGACATTGTATTGGGATGAGTGAAGGACTTCCAGGGGACGTTACAAAACATAGCATTGGGATGAGTGAAGGAGGTTCTAGGGGACGTTACAAGACATTGCATTGGGATGAGTGAAGGAGGTTCCAGGGGACGTTACAAGACATTGCATTGGGATGAGTGAAGGAGGTTCTAGGGGACGTTACAAGACGTGTCATTGGGATGAGTGAAGGAGGTTCCAGGGGACGTTACAAGACATTGCATTGGGATGAGTGAAGGAGGTTCCAGGGGACGTTACAAGACATTGCATTGGGATGAGTAAAGGAGGTTCCTGGGGACGTTACAAGACATTGCATTGGGATGAGTGAAGGAGGTTCCAGAGGATGTTACAAGACATAGCATTGGGATGAGTGAAGGAGGTTCTAGGGGACGTTACAAAACATAGCATTGGGATGAGTGAAGGAGGTTCTAGGGGACATTACAAGACATTGCATTGGGATGAGTGAAGGACTTCCAGGGGACGTTACAAAAAATAGCATTGGGATGAGTGAAGGAGGTTCTAGGGGATGTTACAAGACATTGCATTGGGATGAGTGAAGGAGGTTTCAGGGGACGTTACAAGACATTGCATTGGGATGAGTGAAGGAGGTTCCAGAGGATGTTACAAGACATTGCATTGGGATGAGTGAAGGAGGTTCCAGGGGACGTTACAAAACATAGCATTGGGATGAGTGAAGGAGGTTCTAGGGGACGTTACAAGACGTTGCATTGGGATGAGTGAAGGAGGTTCCAGAGGACGTTACAAGACATTGCATTGGGATGAGTGAAGGAGGTTCCAGGGGACGTTACAAGACATTGCATTGGGATGAGTGAAGGACTTCCAGGGGACGTTACAAGACATTGCATTGGGATGAGTGAAGGAGGTTCTAGGGGACGTTACAAAACGTTGCATTGGGATGAGTGAAGGAGGTTCCAGAGGACGTTACAAGACGTTGCATTGGGATGAGTGAAGGAGGTTCCAGGGGACGTTACAAGACATAGCATTGGGATGAGTGAAGGAGGTTCCAGGGGACGTTACAAGACATTGCATTGGGATGAGTGAAGGACTTCCAGGGGACGTTACAAGACATTGCATTGGGATGAGTGAAGGACTTCCAGGGGACGTTACAAGACATTGCATTGGGATGAGTGAAGGAGGTTCCAGGGGACGTTACAAGACATAGCATTGGGATGAGTGAAGGACTTCCAGGGGACGTTACAAGACATTGCATTGGGATGAGTGAAGGAGGTTCTAGGGGACGTTACAAGACATTGCATTGGGATGAGTGAAGGACTTCCAGGGGACGTTACAAGACATTGCATTGGGATGAGTGAAGGAGGTTCTAGGGGACGTTACAAGACATTGCATTGGGATGAGTGAAGGACTTCCAGGGGACGTTACAAGACATTGCATTGGGATGAGTGAAGGACTTCCAGGGGACGTTACAAAACATTGCATTGGGATGAGTGAAGGAGGTTCCAGGGGACGTTACAAGACGTTGCATTGGGATGAGTGAAGGACTTCCAGGGGACGTTACAAGACATTGCATTGGGATGAGTGAAGGACTTCCAGGGGACGTTACAAGACATTGCATTGGGATGAGTGAAGGACTTCCAGGGGACGTTACAAGACATTGCATTGCGATGAGTGAAGGACTTCCAGGGGACGTTACAAGACGTTGCATTGGGATGAGTGAAGGACTTCCAGGGGACGTTACAAGACATTGCATTGGGATGAGTGAAGGACTTCCAAGGGACGTTACAAGACGTTGCATTGGGATGAGTGAAGGACTTCCAGGGGACATTACAAAACATTGCATTGGGATGAGTGAAGGAGGTTCCAGGGGACGTTACAAGACGTTGCATTGGGATGAGTGAAGGACTTCCAGGGGACGTTACAAGACATTGCATTGGGATGAGTGAAGGACTTCTAGGGGACATTACTAAACATTGCATTGGGATGAGTGAAGGAGGTTCCAGGGGACGTTACAAGACGTTGCATTGGGATGAGTGAAGGAGGTTCTAGGGGACGTTACAAAACATTGCATTGGGATGAGTGATGGAAGTTCCAGGGGACGTTACAAGACATAGCATTGGGATGAGTGAAGGAGGTTCCAGGGGACGTTACAAAACATTGCATTGGGATGAGTGAAGGAGGTTCCAGGGGACGTTACAAAACATTGCATTAGGATGAGTGAAGGAGGTTCTAGGGGACGTTACAAGACGTTGCATTGGGATGAGTGAAGGAGGTTCCAGGGGACGTTACAAGACGTTGCATTGGGATGAGTGAAGGAGGTTCCAGGGGACGTTACAAGACATAGCATTGGGATGAGTGAAGGAGGTTCCAGGGGACGTTACAAGACGTTGCATTGGGATGAGTGAAGGACTTCCAGGGGACGTTACAAGACATTGCATTGGGATGAGTGAAGGAGGTTCTAGGGGACGTTACAAGACATTGCATTGGGATGAGTGAAGGAGGTTCCAGGGGACGTTACAAGACGTTGCATTGGGATGAGTGAAGGAGGTTCTAGGGGACGTTACAAGACATAGCATTGGGATGAGTGAAGGACTTCCAGGGGACGTTACAAGACATTGCATTGGGATGAGTGAAGGAGGTTCTAGGGGACGTTACAAGACATTGCATTGGGATGAGTGAAGGAGGTTCTAGGGGACGTTACAAGACGTTGCATTGGGATGAGTGAAGGAGGTTCCAGTTCAACATGACATGCTCACACAAGAAGACTTCTATGGGGTCCTCCCGAAATTGTTGAAACTGTACAAGATTACTTCGAAGGAGGCTAGAGTTTCATGTGTGTACTATCAATAAAAATGCTTGTATGAAAAAAGTCTTACTAAAGACACCTTGTATAAAGGAAAGTTGTGTGTGTGTGTGTGTGTGTGTGTGCATTTAGCAAGCGATTGGGTTGAAGGGAGGTATAGAGGTAGAAGCTTTAATAGAAATTGGTTACACTTTTGCACCAGACATTGCCATGTAGCCCTGCTGGTAAAAAATGAAACAACAAAAATGAAAATATAAAAAAATAAACAAACAAATAAAAACAAAAAAATCAAATAAAAACAAAAAATAAAATTTAAAAAAAAAAACAAAACAAAAAATATAAAAAGACAAACAAAAAACAAAAAACAAAATAAAAAAAGCAAAGCAAAAACCAAAAAAATAAAAATAAAAAATGAAATAAAACTAAAAAATAAAACAAAAAAATAAAAACAAAATATAAAAGACAAAAAAATATAAAAACAAAAATAAAAAAAACAAAATAATAAAACAAAAGCAAAAAAAAAATTAAATAATAAAACAAAAAATATAAAAAACATAAAAGTAAAAACAAAACAAAAAAAATACATAAAAACAAAAAATGAAAATAGAATAAAACTTTTAAATAAAATAAAACAAAAAAAAAAATAAAAATAAAAAAGAAAATACTTTTCATTACCTATGATCCGGAGATAAGCACATTCCAATTATATGCCCATCAAGTTCTATAAGATGATCGACCTCGTCGAATTTCAGCGGTGAGCCTGGCTGGCTATCTTCGACGTTCGGCATGAGCCTTACTCCTTCCCCAGTTTCTTCAACGTTCTCGTACCGCATCGCCTCCAACGACTGAACCTTTTTGATCCCAATCTGGTGTGGCGTATACGTCTTTGAGCCCGTTGTGAAAATGAGATATTTGTCCTGGAATTTCGACAAAGATTTCAAACCAATCCCGTTGCCCTGCACGAGGCCATCTGCTGCCTGCAAATCGGTCGTCATAGATTCCGATGATTTGGGAGGACCTGATTGTACACCACTTGCATCTGATTTAGCTTCCGTGTCCCGATGGGGCACTTCAGGCTGACTGGAGTTCGTGCGGAAACTGCAGCAGCAACTGTATGAAGACAGTGCCACTTCGATATTATCCTTCTGACACGAGTTTTGCGAATAGGCATCTGTTGTTTCATCATGAGAGCTATTTCGAGCAGCGCAGAGACATTTTAAGTTCGGAACGTTCTCCTTGCCCGCTCGTAAATCTTCACACAACGTCACTTGCTCACTGCTGTCCAAGCCCTCATGCCACGTTACCTCAGCCTTCCGGTAATCCTCATTGTATTCAATTGTCCCATTGAGCTGTTCCTCAGAGTCATCACCTTCGACCTCCAGCATCCTGCTCTGTAATCGTCCATTCTCCATAACGGGGAGACACTGCAACGTCTTACAGCTCCGCTGATATGCATCACTATTATTTGCAGCCACAGCTTGCTGCGCTTTTTTATCTGCCCGTCGCTTTAAACAGTTCGGACAGTTGTGAGCCCTCGTGCACGAAGTCACCGGCACGGGGCTCTTTTGCCTGTGATTTCGGGCAGATGGACTACTCCTTGCTTCACTGCTACCAATAGTGCTCGGCGTTTTAACATTAAATCCACTGGACGCGGTTGTAATGTTCGCAGATTCTGTTTCCCTTTTTAAACTTCCTTCTTCATCGGTCACACAGTTCGCAATCATTATGGCCCGTATGGAACTTGCGTTGAAATTGCTGAACCGATAGAGACGCATAACGACAGACTCGTGCTCAGAGTCTGTAGCCTGAAATGCCTACAAAAAAAAAAGAAAAATATAATTCTTCATTAGCAAGGACAACTAAAACGAAGCCCCACCCCCCAATTTAACAGTTAAAATTGATGCAATTCTCTAATGATTATGATATTAGGTACAATATAATAATCATTAGATGACCTGGCTACCAACTTTTGCCAACCTTTCTGATCTTCTTCCTTCCTACTTAGGGCCAGCCTTGTCCACTCTCAAATGGTGTTCTCCCATCTCTTCCTTTGTCTGCACCCCCCCCTCCCTGCTCCGTACAGTTCATTCAAGGGCATAGTTAGGAAGGACCAAGGGTGGAGGTCCAAACTTTTGTAGCAAAAATTTTCCAAAATATGTTTCATTTGTTTTGTTTCAGTAAAATTTGGTTTCATTCATTTTTGATTGCAACTTTTTGATTGTAACTATGGCAACTTTTGATTGTAACTATGGCAACTTTTGATTGTAACTATGGCAACTTTTGATTGTAACTATGGCAACTTTTGATTGTAACTATGGCAACTTTTGATTGTAACTATGGCAACTTAAAAATTGCAATTAATGTTCATTGAATGTTCTTATAAACATGAAATTTAAATATTCTGATTTATGAAATTTTTTATAAAATTACTCCGTCAAATTATTCGACCTGATTAATAAACGCAATTTTTGGGTTGCCTTAATTATAACTTTTCATGTTTCTTGGGGGTTTTTTTTTTTGGTACTGTTTGCCACATTCTGGTTGTAATTAACTATGAAGCAAAATGACAAATCAACAAAACAAATAGGAAAAGTTTCGTTTCATTTTCATACAAAAAAAAAAAAAAAAATGAAAATTAGTAAATATTTGGAACGAAACAAATCCAATCCCGCATGTAGGTAAACTTTTAAATGTTATTGTGAAATGGCAGGCAAAAATCAATTTGCAAGCAGTGAATACTCCCTCCCTTCATTAGCAGGCAAATTATTTACAACAAGGCAAACACCTGCCTGCTTGCCTGCCTTACTGAAGCTTTAAATTAGGGAAATAAATTTCAGTCGACTGAATATACAAAAAAAAAAAAAAAAAAAACCTACATATGTTTGAAAAATATATTAACAAAAAAGTTATAAAAATATATAAAAATACAAACTTTTTATCAATTGCTTTTTTTTTTTAATCGCATATCTTTTTAAATAACTGTTTAATTAAGTTAATATGTTTATATATAAAAGATATTTGATTAAAGAATAAAAAAAAAAATAATTGATAAAAAGTTTACATATTTCTACATATTTTTATTATAAGGGGGGTGAAAAAAAAAATAAACAAAAAATATATTTGAAAATTGTATCAATTCTGTGCTGCCATACTTCAATTGAGAGACACAGGTGCCAACTTCCGGTGTATTTAAAAGTTAGTGTCGCCTTTTCTGCATTATTACCTATATATATATATATATATATATCTGTAGAAATATATTTTCTAATAATATATACCAATCCTCAATGTAATTACAGAGCAATATAGAGAATAAATGACAAAAAGTTATATTCCAAAATTCATGATGTTGACCATCTTATAATTTATTCCTTTAATTCAGTTGACTTATACTGTCAAGAATTGCATAAGTCAACTGAATTTAAGGAATAAATTATAAGATGGTCAACATCATGAGTTTTGGAATATAACTGTCATTTATTCTCTCTCTCTTTCTCTCTATATATATATTTCCTTATAATATATACCAATCCTTATTTAAAAAGCTCAATGTAATTACAGAGCAATATAGTGAATAAATGACAAAAAGTTATATTCCAAAATTCATGATGTTGACCATCTTATTATTTATTCCTTTAATTCAGTTGACTTATACAATTCTTGACAGTATCTGTTTTGTAGCGCAAAATCAATCACTTAATTATTATTTCAATCAGTGAATCTATTATGCCCTTAACTCATCAGAAGAAATAGCAACTATCAATCCGTCAAAAGGAATTGAAATGTGATTTGACATGGTAAAAATCCAAAAATTGGAATATTATAAATAAGAGATATATATATATATATCTTATTTATATCTTATATATAATATTCCGAATTTTATTATGTTTATATAATTGAGAATTCGGTAATCGTTCATATACCAATAAATTTTAAGTCAGTATGAAGTGACTTAATTTTTAATCTTCAAAATTACCAGTTTTTTTTTAATCGAACATTCATATATTATTTTCACAAAAACAAGACAACAAAAGTTGGATTGATAGCAACAAGTAGTGTATTTTCATTGTTCGTTACAAATGTTTCGCGACCATTCGGACAATTTCAAACCTTATATCGTTTGAAAATATTCACAAGAGCGGCCTGCCTCTCTTCAGACTATGAGAAAAAACACTTTTTTAATAAACAATATGGAATCAATTTCCCTTTTAAGGAAAACTACTTGTTGCTATCAATCCAACCTTTGTTGTCTTGATTTTGTGAAAACAAAAAATATATATATAAATATATCCATATTATTTTTACGCAGATCAAAAAAATACCAACTTTGTGGGTAATTGTTTGTACTTATCATGCCGCTTGGCATTGTCCAAGCGTAAAAAATGTTTAAATATGATATGAACAGCTTTCGGAATAAACACCCCCAACCTCCCCATGTTAAGAATGGCTTTTGGAATAAACACCCCCTCCAACTTCCCCAGGTTAAGAACGGCTTTCAGGTTAGACCCCCCCCCCCCAACCTCCCCATGTTAAGAACAGCTTTCAGAATAAACACCCCCTCCAACTTCCCCATGTTAAGAACGGCTCTCAGGTTACCCCCCCCCAACCTCCCCACGTTAAGAATGGCTTTCGGAATAAACACCCCCTCCAACTTCCCCATGTTAAGAACGGCTTTCAGGTTAGACCCCCCCCCAACCTCCCCATGTTAAGAACGGCTTTCGGAATAAACACCCCCTCCAACTTCCCCATGTTAAGAACGGCTTATAATTATCTTGTAATTTCATGACATTGTTCCCTCCCCTGTTTCTTATAAACAAATATGGCCGGCACGTTACATTACCATACAAAAAATGCGGAAAAAATATGTTTGCAATATTGTGAAAACTAGTTGTCTGCCCCAATTTTAAATGTGATATTCGTTTTCAGCACATCCAAAAATCCCTAGAAGTTTATAAAAAGTTGTGTGTTGGTCTACCAAAAATATGACTTGGATGCCATTAGAATCGAAACCAAAACATACAACTTTCCAGCTTCATTCCTTGGCATCTGAGTTATGCATATATATATATATATATATATATATATATATATATATATAGTTAAAAAAACAAAGTTGTTTGACTTAAGAATGCAGATTTGTGCATGGAAACAGGTTTAGTCAGATTTTCCTGCCAACGTCAACTGTTTTGTTTTTAATTTTGATCTAAATACCCTATATATCAAATTTCAACTCTGTAGGCCAAATATTCAGAGGAGTTTGGTAGAGACTTTCGCACTGAAAAGGCCATATTACACTATTTATTACATACAAATAATAGTTATCTACGTATTCCTCGTATTTTTAAGATGATTATATACCAAAATTATGAAACTTGATATGGTGGAAAATTATTTATTAAAGAAAATAGAAAATAGAATTTGAAGAAAATGTTCATATTTGCTTATGTAAGACACAGGAGAGTTCCAAGTGGAGGTAATTTTCAGTTTTGATTTATTTTATAAAAACAAGGTGACCGCAATTTTTCATCTGCTAACACGATTAAAGTTTTTTTTTTTTTTAATAATTCAGTAATACTCAGGTAATTTTGACTGTATAATTTGGAAGCTAACATTGTAATCTATAATATAAATCTCACCTGTCTGATTAAATGTATCTATGTATGTATGGATGTCTACCTAAAACTTTTGACAGAGGTGACAGATTTTCACAACATCGGTATCGTTTTGAAGATCGACCTTTTGGATGACACATATTGAAAAATTGGCTAAAAACATTAATTCCTTCACCCTCAACTGGGCACTTTTCTACAACCTTCGCCACTTCTGGTTTGGCAATGAACGCACGGTCCTGGATATGACCTAAAACTATATCCGATGGTGAGGCCCCAGCTTGCGGGCTTTGGGGAGTGTGGAGCCACACTTTAATTTCCATTGCTCCCAGGTCCACTCTGACTCCGAGTGGTAGTACCTGTTAGGGTCCCAACTATGGGTTAAATAGAATCCGACTTAAAAAACAAATATACTCCATTAAAAGTCGTTCCTCAAAATAACTAGATTCGGCATTAAATAACCTGAAAAAGGTTGATATGCCGTAAAACAAAAACAACCAACAACCAATGAACGCAACAGCAAAGACGTCACTTTTTTTTTTCACATTCTTTTCCTCCTTTTGGTACGAGTTCAAGCCTACCTGCCTACTACCACTTTTTTTTTTTTTTTTTGTTCAACCCCCCCCCCCCCCCAAACACTTGGGCAATGCTGGGAACCCAGGCTAGTTTATAAGAATTTACAAAAAAGAAAAAAAAAAAAATCAGTAGAAACCATTGTTTTTTATCTGAAAACTCCATTCACAGACTACAATATTTCGTCCCAATAGTGTAGAAGCGCCCGATTTTATAACTGGAAGAATTACCATAAAAATAAGGAGCTGATGTCAGTAAGTGTATTCTAGTGACTTTTTTTTTTTTTTTTTTTTAATTCGATTTTCACTCCAAACAAGGCACAGTGCCACTTTGAAGCAGGGGGCTACTATCAGGGACTTATTTTGCAGGGTCATTATGAAGGGAGATGAGTAGAAAGATGTTTGTTCACATTACACTTGAACTTCTGCATATCAGTACAGTTGGGAAAGCAGAATCCCGGAAGGGAGTTCCAAAGACCTGCAGTTCTGGGGAAGAAACTATTGGAGTAAAAGGCTTTCTTGCACCTAGGGATCTCTACTGTAAAGGGATGAGACTTACTAGCTTGTCGGGTTTGTCGGGGGTAGTTACGTCGAGGAGGTACAAGTGTTTGCAGTTCGTCAGAGCATTCACCATTAAAGTATTTGTAGAACAGGCAGAGGGATGCAACATCTCGTCGATGGGACAGAGGCTGAAGCCTAGATGACAGTTCCGGACCTATCAGGTTGGCGACTCTTTTTTGATCAATCATGCTTCAAGCATCATTCGGAAAGGGAGATAATTTTAGTCTACAAAAGAGTTTTCTCCCTTTGAATGTAAAAATATTTAAATATCATTACGCATCACTCAACATCCTTTGACTGTAAATTGTCTGTTGGATGCTTATTCAGATTGGCACTTATGGCGCTAAAAAAAAAACATTTATCACGTTCCTACTTGTCACGGAATGAAGATGATATATATATATAAAAAAAAAAAAATCATTCAAAAACAAATTTGGGTTTTTTACTGATTAGTGAAGACCAAAACATTTTAAATACTCTTCAAAATTTGTTTTTAACTTATGCAAAACATGAGCTTGTGTCTAACATCCTGAAAAGAGGTAAATAAAATACTAGGGCCGACTGGGCATACAACCGAAACAACCGAAGCACTCCAATGGAATCTGCATGACATTGGAGTCCAAGACTTCATTTTTTTTTTTCTGCCACGTATCTCTATCCTGCATCACGATGTTACATGGAAAAGGGCTGTCCCCTTTCCATGTAAATAAGAAGAATAATAAATAAGTGAAAATGAGATTAGGATAAGCCTAGACTCGAACCTTGTAAGTAAGGTTTAGAATTGGAATGTTAAAAATTTAGTCCATTATTAAATTCTATTAGAATAGTTAAATATTGTTTATATCAGAAAAAGTTGATTGTCCATTCTTTTAGAAATCTGAATATTAAAAATGTCAGCTAAAAGAAAAAACAATGCAAATTAATATTGTTTAAAAATAGGTTGGATTAGAATTGAGGATTCTTTTGTTTGTCAAAAGTGTGTTTGGACAAACACATAAAGCCACGTGAAATTGGTCACTTTTGAAAAACACACTTCTGACGTCATAGACAAAGGACATTTCTCCATATTATGGGTTCGGATTTTAGTCAGTTAAAAAAAGTTAGTCAGTGAGAAGAGAGCCAGTCAGTTGATCTCTTGGAAGCGAAGGGGGAGCATTTAGACTATGTAGATCCAAATTTGAATCCCTGACGTCATCGACCGGCCGATCAGATCAATAAAGAAATCATCATTGTGTTTTGTAACTGTTGTCTTGTGTCGTCCTTCATCACGAACGAAAGGTAATTGTGTCTATCATCTTATAATGAATATTTTATGTATCTCCCTTCTCCTGTGTTAAGAACTGTGTATCATATCACCCTCTCCTCGGTATGTGTGAAGAAGAACAATCCCCTGTCTGATATAGAAATGTTTTTCCCTCAGCAATTGTCACAGTCATCGTCACGATGCAATATAAATCTCATTATCATTCTAATATCGGTGTTATAAGAACTGTTAATACGAAGTCCCCAAGAAATATAAGAACTGTTAATACGAAGTCCCCAAGAAATATAAGAACTGTTAATACGAAGTCCCCAAGAAATATAAGAACTGTTAATACGAAGTCCCCAAGAAATATAAGAACTGTTAATACGAAGTCCCCAAGAAATATAAGAACTGTTAATACGAAGTCCCCAAGAAATATAAGAACTGTTCATACGAAGTCCCCAAGAAATATAAGAACTGTTAATACGAAGTCCCCAAGAAATATAAGAACTGTATAAATGTCTCCCTCACCATTGTTCTATATGTGCCCCAATATGAACTCCCCATCATCCTTAAAAATGAGCCCCCTGCTATTCAACAACAACCTGTTTCTTGATTACAGAGTTCCCATTTGCTAACCTTGTTTTGTGTAACTTACTGTTGTTGGTTGGTTGTTTGTTTTATGGCATATCAACCCTTTTCAGGTTATTTAATGCCCAATCCAGTGATTTTGGAGAAAAATGTTTTTAATAGAATATATTTGGGTTTTTTTTTTCAAGTTAGTTTCTATTTAACCCATAGTTGGGACCCTAACAGGTACTACCATTCCGGGTCAGAGTAGACCTGGGAACAATGACAATTAAGGGGTGGCTCCACACTCCCCAAAGCCCGCAAGCTGGGACCTCATCATCGGATATAGTTTAAGGTCATATCCAGGATCACTGACTGTTGTAATACTATCAAGGCTTCCCTGCCTCCGGTGTTGGAAAGTATGAGGGGGGGGGGGAGAAAGAGAAAAAGTAGTATGACAAACAAAAAAGAAAAAAAAAAAAGAAAGAGAAATGGGTTTACTGAAAAAACCAAAACCAAAAAAAAAAAAAAACCAAACAAACAATTGACAGGAAGCTGCTTACAAAGACGCACAAAACGAAGTTGACGTAGGATTGTTGGTCAAGGTATGGTGAATAAAAGACCAGACATAAAAGGTCGATATATTTTTAGTCTATGGGCAGTTTTAGGTGTGGTTGTAAGACCCATGCCACACAATGTTGATGCTGACAAGCGAGAAACTATATGGGTTTACACTGTGTTGTCTACATGTGTTCCCCAAAAATAAAAGAATTTAGAATATGAAAAAAAAAAGAGGTTTACCTTATTCAACCAAAGAGCCGAACAGGACTGAAGTGGACCAAACCAAAGTAAACTACCCGAAAGCAGGTAATTTGAATTGTACCAAGTACCAAAGACATCATATGGCTTGTTTAGAACGCGGCACTGTAACTGGAATTCCCCTATGAAAAAAAACAATATATGTAAGCAAGAATATGTGGACAAATAATTGCAGATAAATATGTAGACAATTTTTTTTTTTTTTATTTATTTATTTTTTTTTTTACATGGGGATCACCACTTATCAAGTCCCATAAGCCACTCGGGGATAAGGGTTATTTTGTGTACAATAATCAATGGGATAATATCGTAGTTATAGTTGGTATTGGAGATTTGATAAAGCGTCTTACTTAAGTGGTACTTAAGCAATAAAAAATGAAATAAGGTGTTTGGGAGTTAACGAAGATAAAAATAATAAATAAAGATAGCCATGAGCGGCGAATGGTTATCTTATACTTTGATTGTAGTCTAGTGGAAGCCATGTGTAGCTTGACGTCAACACAATTTTTTTTTTTTACATGAGGATCACCACTTATCAAGGCCCATAAGCCACTCGGGGATAAGGGTTATTTTGTGTACAATAATCAATGGGATAGTATCGTAGTAATAGTTGGTATTGGAGATTTGATAAAGCGTCTTACTTAAGGGGGCGATTAATCGGAAATTTGTTTATGTTGGACTTGAAGACGTCCAAGTTGTAGTCAGGTGGGAAACAGGCAAACGGAAGAGAATTTCACAGGCGTGCGCTTCTCAGAAAAAAGCTATGTTCATGGAATCTACGTTTTGATTTAGGCACAGATAAAGAGTGGGGGAAATTACTGACAGTGGTTTTAGCTAGACGGGTGTTTATCATGAAGGATTGGCGAGGAGGGACCAGAGATTGGAGCTCGGATGAGCACTTGCCATGGAAATAACGATAAAAAGACAGGCTCGCAACGTCTCTTCTGTGGGAGAGAGGTTGCAGGGAAGAGAAGAGAGCATCCCCCACTAAGCCACGAAGTCTATTTTGTACTTTGTCAAGGCAGGATAGGCTGTTTTTTGAAGCTCCAGCCCAGATGTGGCAGCAGTACTCCATCTTTGGATGTACTTGGCTTTTATAGAGATAGAGAATTGCATCAGTAGTGAGATATCTTCTGGAGTGGTAGAAGGATCCTACCATTTTCCCAGCAGCCTGGGCAACAGACTTTATATACGTGTTTCATTTCAGATCAGGAGTAAAGGTCAAACCCAGGAGCTTGTCAAAACATGAAGCCTCCCCAAGACAAGAGCCATCCATTTCAATTGATGCAAGATGAGGAACAGAGCGTTGATGATGTAAAGTTAGGAGCTTGGTTTTAGATGCATTAAAAGTAACCAGCCATCTCTTCCCCCACTGAATGATGCGCTCAAGATCAGAGGAAAAGGAATCAGAGAAAGCTTTATCTTTACGGCCTTTGATGTGTTGCCGTAGATGGTCGCGTCATCAGCATAGATGTCAATGAATGAATTTAGTATGTGTTTTGGAAGATCATTGATGTAGATCAGGAAGAGAGTTGGGCCCAGGATGGACCCCTGGGGGACTCCAGCATTAATACTGTGGGCCTCAGAATTCTGCCCATCAACCACTAATCTTATGAACCTATCAGAGAGAAATGATTTAATTATTGAGAAAACATTTCCAGTAATACCGTAGCTAGAAATCTTGTGAAGTAGGCACTTATGTCAAACCTTATCGAAGGCCTTTGATATGTCAAGAGCAATTGCCCTAGAAAGGAAGCCTTTGTCGAGAGATTCACTAATCCTATGGGATATAACTGTTAGCACATCAGCTGTAGATCTAGCAGAACGGAAACCATATTGCATGTCACTAAGGAGGTTATTTCTGCTGAGGTGGTTGACTACTTCTTTATTTAATATGGATTCCAGTAACTTACTCATGACACACAAGAGACTTATTGGTCTGTACTGAGAGGGGGATGATTTATCACCTGAGTTCTTAAATACAGGGTATACTGATGAGGTTTTCCAGGGTGTTGGAAAGCACTTCTTCTTAAGGCAACGCTTAAACAGTTTTGTAAGTATGGAGGCAAGTTCTGGTCGAAGCTTTTTCAACAATATAATTGGAATGCCGTCTGGGCCAGTTGCTTTACTGGAATTAAGGTTCTTGATTAGTTTGGCGACCTCATGCACAGATATTTGTATGTTGGATAGGGTGTTGTCTGTTGTAGGAGGAAATACGGGGAGTTGATTCTCTTCGTCGCAGAGGGTAGAATTAGCTGAAAAGTTCTTGGCAAATAGTTTGGCCTTGTCTGATGCTGACGAGATGACCTCAGGTTCATTGATGATGGTTGGGATGGAATGCACGCTTCTGTTCAGGATCCTGTTTGCTATTTGCAAAACTGGTGGGAATCAAGCCGCTGCTCAGCTACTTTGGATTTGATGGATTGAGCATAATATAGCTCTCTTGCATTTTTTATTACTCTTTTGCAGTGGTTGCTGGCAGTCCTGAAGGCAGCTTTAGTCTCAGTACATCTATTACGTTGGTAGCTATGGAAAAAGTGATTTCTGCGCGCAATGGCAGCGGCACATTCTGGGGAGAACCATGGCTGACTGTTAGGTTTTTGTTGGAACTTTTTGGATAGTATGAATCGGTCTATGCCTACAGTTAACCATTCGGTAAGGTCTGATACTATAGAGGATACATCCTTTTTAAACATGGAATGCAGAGGTAGATCAGATATGAATGTACGGAAGCTATCCCAGTCAGCCATAGAGTATCGATATACAGTACGGTGGAGAGGTATATCTGAAGACTTATTACATTTCATTTTTATCTTAACTGATACAACTGTGTGATCGGAGGATCCCAGGGGAGATAGGACAGAACATGAACATAGCTCAGGGGAAGGTGTGAGAAAAAGGTCTAGAAGGCTTGCATACTGACCAGTAGTATCGGGTACACGGGTGGGTTCATGAACAATCTGAGTGAGGTCATAGGCAATCGCAAAATCATGACAGAATCTCCCCTCATCATCTGTCTTATTTGAGTGGGTCAGCCATTCCACATTATGGACATTGAAGTCACCGCAAATGTGAATGGTAGCCGAGGGATGAGCAGACAGGATGAGGTGAATTTTCTCAGATATACTCTTAAGGACAGTAACCTCGCTGTTGTGGGAGCGATAGAGAGCAAATATGAATGTGATGGTGTAAGCAAGTGCAACCCGGAATCACATATAAGGTAAATTAGGGTCTTCTCTGGAGATATCTCTACCACATGGGAAGCCATCTTTAATGTAGGCGCATATTTCATGCCCATGGCGATCTTGGGGCTCAGATTTAGATGTTAAGTTAGAGTATCCTTTTATTATGGACTCATCTAGGGAAGTGGTTGGCCCTATGCCAGTTTCGCTTAGAAAGAGTAAGTCCGGTTTCGTCTCCTGTAATTGGGTTTCAACCTCTGAAAGGTTGGAACGTAGACCCCTGATGTTGGAGAAGGAGACATTGTAGTAGGGGTCTACATTGGAGGATGGGGTTTTAGGTTTTTTTTTTTTTTTTTTTTTTTTTTTTTTTAGATATTTCATGTTGAGTTTTTGGGGTTTGTGGAACAGGTCGACAGACTTGGTTAGAATAGGACAGAGAGGGAAAGTAAAAGAGAGAAAGAGAGGACATATTTTTTTTTTCTTTGAACACAGACAAATTGAATGTAGACAAATATATGTAGATAAATTAGATGTAGACAAATGTAGACAAGTTAGATGTAGACAAAGTAGATGTAGACAAATTGAATGTAGACAAATTGAATGTAGACAAATTGAATGTAGACAAATTGAATGTAGACAAATTGAATGTAGACAAATTGAATGTAGACAAATTGAATGTAAACAAATTGAATGTAAACAAATTGAATGTAAACAAATTAAATGTAAACAAATTAAATGTAAACAAATTAAATGTAAACAAATTAAATGTAAACAAATTAAATGTAAATAAATTAAATGTAAATAAATTAAATGTAAATAAATTAAATGTAAATAAATTAAATGTAGACAAATTGAATGTAGACAAATTGAATGTAGACAAATTGAATGTAGACAAATTGAATGTAGACAAATTGAATGTAGACAAATTGAATGTAGACAAATTGAATGTAGACAAATTGAATGTAAATAAATTGAATGTAGACAGAGCAAACATCACAGCCAGAGTGACCCCAGGAGGTGATGGTCTGGGCTGGACAGTGACCAAGCAGAAGAGGTCCACACCATTGAAGTATGTTTTATCGTTTTTGAATACGGTTTATTCACACCGATGGGTCTGATGTCGTTCGCATGAGGAATCAAGTAACTACCTGACAAACGACCGTTTGTTCACACTGGTGGAGCCAGAAACGACCTCAATCATGTAACACTCCACTGGCAAACGGATGGATTATAACATCTATTTTTATTTTACATGAAAAAAAATTTTGTATTTTGAAACATCGAATTTTCATTGAAAGCAAGGGCAATAAGTCAAAATAGATTGCAATTACCTGCCCTTGACTTTTACAACCATTCTTCATTAAAACATACGATAAAACTCTATAATTCAATAAATTTTATTTTTATTTGTAACTAGCAAGGGGTACCCGGCGTTGCCCGGGTGTTTGTAGGTGTGTGTGAAAAAAAAAAAAACAGGTGCCCGTGAAAAAAAAAAAAAAAAAAAGCCTTGACGACACGCAGTTGGAAAATAGTAAAGTGTGAAAAAAAAAAAAAAAAGAAACAGGTGCGCGTTTTTGATTGACGTGACGGTGATAGGTATTCAGCAGTTAGAATTTTGTGCGGGACAGTTTTTAATGAGGTCAATAAATCGGTTTGTTTGTTTTTAAAAACCCGCTCCCTGTTTATTAGGGGGAGCGTCTCATCTCGAAATGAAAGCTACCGTCTGATATGACGAAGTCGACATTGACCAAACGTTACTTAGCTCTCTAGAGACCACTGGCTTTAGAGTCGAGTTTCGCTTTTTGTTTATACCGAAAACCGAATGTAACGCGTGCCGATGCAGGAAATGTCGAATAATTAACGTTTGAAAGTCAATAAAATTAAATAAACAGGCGAGCTCCGTGGTTAACTGCGAGATATTACAATTTATAGATGATATAAAAAGTTTTAAGAAGTTGTGAAGCGAGCGAGCGCTTCTCTGAAAGAAGCCTTTTGTGGACATCGAGGAAAAGCGTACATACATACATACATTTTCGCTTTTATATTTATAGATTATTATTCTACTGCGTACATTTTTTCGTAATTTTTGGAATTTACGCTAATTTCAACAGGACATTCAAGTATGTAATAATGTTTTAACCTGAAATGCGTTAGTTTGAAATCTCATTCAGAAGCCATGGCTGTTTTTTTTTTTGTTTTTTAATAGAAATTTTTCAAGACAAAATGAAGAAAAAATTTTTTTTTTTTCTTTACAAACCAACAAGACTGAAGACTGCAATTTCTCCAGAGGTACTGAGTACCCCAAAATGCACCCCGGATACAAGCAATAGGGTGTCCGTCTCATTGAACTGGGAAAACTGGGTATATTTCCACGTCAGCATTTTCATATTATATTTATAGCGCAGGCTTACCGGGTATGTAGAATTCCATACCTTAAAAAAAGAATTTAAAAAGAGAAATAAATAAATAAAAATAATTAAAATGGAAAAAAAATAAACAAAAACTTAAAAAATGGAAGAATAAATAACAAAATAAAAAATAAAAATTGAAAAAATTAGAAAATTAAAAAATAAAAAAATTAAAAAAGAGGAAATACATTAAAAAGCGAAAATAAACTTTAAAAGAGAAAAATTAAAAAGGGAAAATAAATAAAAATTTGAAAATAAAAAAGGGAAAAATAAATGAATTTAAAAGGGAAAATAAATAAAAAAAAAATTCAAAAGGAAAATAAAAAAATTTTAAATAAGGAAAATAAATAAAAAAATTTATAAGTGAAAATAAATATAAAAAAGATTTAAAAGGGAAAATAAATCTAACTATAGATTCCATGAACAAAGCTTCAAGTCCAATGTAAACAAATTCTTGATGAGCTGTCCCCCTCAAATAATCCAATTTATCAAATTTACACTTTTAACGATTACTATAATATTGTCCCTTTTACTACTGTACACTCTTTAACACTTATCCTCGAGTGGCCGCTGGGCCTTGATAAGTGGTGATTCCCTTGTAAAAAAAAGAAAAAAAAAAATTTAAAAAAGGTATAAAGAAAAAAAAAAATTAAAAACGAAAAATAAATTAAGAAACTTAAACGGGAAATAAAAAAGTTAAAATTAAATTAAAATAGAAAAAAAATTTAAATTAAAAAAAAAAAAAAAAAAAATTAAAGAAAAAGAAATTTATTTAAAAAAATATAACAAATTTAAAAATAAAAAACAAAAATTAAGAAAAAAAAAATCTGAAAGAAAAAAAAAAAAAAAAAAAGGAACTTTTTCCCATCTTTGAAAACATTTTTTAAGTTTAAAGTTAAAATATTAGAAAAACAATTTTATGTTATATAATTTTTTAAAAATTTATCACAAAAACCGTTTGTTTTTTTTTTCCTCTTCATTTTGCTGGAGGTAATAACCCCAAGAGGTTGACCCCTCGTGAAAAGAAGAAAGACATATATGTCTAATGCTATTGATAGCTGTTGAAAAGTCTGAAATCATGTTTGTGTGGTTGGCACAAATATTAAACAGAAAGAACTTTCATCCATTCTTTTTTATGGACTGTTATCCTTATCTTCATAGTTGTTCTTGTTTCACCACGTCTTGGCCAACTCATCCTCTGGCCTTCTTCAGGTGGTTAACCAGAATAAGATAGGAATGCTGAGTCTTGTAACTGTATCCCCAGTAATTACTGCCTTCCATAGTTGTTGTTGTCTCACCAGGTTTCGGCAAACTAATTCTTTGGCCTGCTTGGGTAGGATTGAAACTACCATCTTCACGCAATGATCATTTGAAACTGTAGAGCATCAATGCCTCTATCCACTGTGCCACAGGCCCCAAAGGCCAGAGGATGTTGGCTTAAATGTAGTGAAATAACAACAACTATGAAGATGAGGATAACAGTTTGCAAGAAAGAATACAAAAATTACTCATCCCAAAGAATTTCAATAAAAAAATAATATGTAAGCCTCTCCCGCCCAGGTCAGCAGATGGCCTCTGACCTTGTTGAAAATGAAATGGTCGTGATCGTCTTCTCCCGGGAGATCTTCACATAAATTCTCAGCGTCTCAGGTTTCATGTCGATACTGCTGAAAAATCAATTAGCTTTGCATGCAAACCAGGAAAGGAAAACACTCCGAGGTTTTAACTATGAAAAAGTTAATTTCACAAAAGTTACAAGTTTTTACATATATACATCGTTCAGTTCGATTACACCAAAAACATCAAGATTCTCTAAAAATCTTATTTTTTGTTCCTCACGATGGCAGTCAGGATGGATGGAGAGGGGTCTGTGGTGTTCTTGGAGCGTGCGTTTTTCGAGATTTGGCTTTAATCCGTCTAATTCGGCCTGGGTATTTTCTTAAATACTAAGGTACAGAATTGGTTGGAATGATCCGCGCAACCAACCAGAATTCAACACGTCAAACGGGGAATACCCAACCCTTTTGCGTGTGTGCCTTTCAACAGGTCGTACATAGTTTGCGAATCTGGGACCAAAATTAAATTTCTCTCACACGCCCCTAAAAGGTCACTCCTGTCACTCAGGAAGCCCAGACGTCTGAGCAGGTGTCTCCTTAGGCCAGACGACTGCACGATTACATTCAACATTATTCTGACATTTTCTAAAACAATAAAATATCTGTCTATTTTCACAAAGCACAATAAATTTATCCCTTTTTATAGGTCACTTGCCGCTGTCCGGGATTCAATCAACGTTTAACGGACAATCTCAGCATATTTACCTGGCCTTACTCATGGTTTTAGGGGGTTTTAATCTCCTCAATGGGGAGCAGTATCGCTCCTCTAGACAGTCACATCATAATATAATACCAATTGGTACGGACCAAACAATGGAAGACCAGATAAGACCAAAAAATCCAACCTTAATCGCCCTTCTGGGCTCGTAGCACAGTGGATAGAAGCGTTAGCTCTGTACGGTTCCAGATGAGCATTGTCTGAAGATAGCGGTTTCACTCCTACTCAAAGCAGACAGGAGGATTAGTTGGCCAAAAAATGTGGTGCGACAACTATGGAAGGCAGTAATTACTGGGAATACAGTTATGAGACTCAGCATTCATATCCCATTTTAACTTGCTTCTATTTTTTGTTTTTATTATTGGAATCCTTTGAGATGACGTCTTCATAATTTTTGTATTCATTTTTTTTTTTTGCAGACTGTTATCCTCATCTTTATAATTTTTGTTGTTTCACCACATTTCGCCCGACCCATCCTCTGATTTTCGTTAGGTGATTAACTGCGACAAGATAGGAATACCGAGTCTCGTAACTTATCTCCAGTAATCACTGCCTTCCATGGTTGTTGTTGTCTAACCACATTTTGGGTCCAATCTTTTTCAAAAAACACCCGACTAGCTGAAACCACCGTCAATAATTTTCCCACTCCTTATCTGTGCCTAAATCAAAACGTAGATTCCATGAACAAAGCTTCTTTCTTAGAACCGCACGCCTGTGGAACTCTGTTTTGCTTGCTTGTTTCCCTCCCGACTTCAACCTGGATGTCTTCAAGTCCAACACAAACAAATTCCTGATAAACCGCCCCCCCCACTAAGTAATGACAGCTTACCAATTCTCCAATACTACTGCTACACTATCCCATTGATTACTGTACACACAATAAACCTTATCCCCGAGTGGCCATTGGGCCTTGATAAAAAAAAAAAAAATGTAAAAATTTTTCTTAGGCGTTCAATTCATGATATAAAAAAGAGGTACCATATATTAAAAAAAAAAAAAAAAAAAAAAAAAAAAAAAAAAAAAAATCGAAACATTAATCAGAAGTGAGTTTCCAGGGCATTCATCATCAGCCGACGTTATAAACAAGCACAGATGGAATTTGACGAACTACATTATCATTATTTATCTTATTTTTATTTTTTTTGCGAATTAATCCACGTAATATATAATATTCAATAGAGGATTTTTTTTTTTTTTTTTTGTTTTTTTAAATTTCATTTTCACCCCAAACAAGGCACATTGCCACTTTGGTGTAGTGGGGCTACGTTCAGGGACATGAGCTACAGGGGTACTATGTACGCAGTTGGGCAGCAAGATGTCTGTTCACATTACACTTGAACTTCTGCATGTCAGTACAGATGGGGAAGCAGGGACCTGGAAGGGAATTCCAAAGTCTAGCAGTTCTGGGGAAGAAACTACTGGAGTAGAAATATCTCTTACATCTAGGGATCTCTACTGTGTAGGGGTGGGATTTAGCTGCCTGTCGGGTTTGCGGGGGTATTTACATCTAGAGGGCACAAGTGCTTGCAGTTTGTCAAAGCATTCACCATTAAACTATTTGTAGAACAGGCAGAGGGATGCAACATTTCGTCAGTGAGACAGAGGCTGAAGCTTAGATGACAGTTCAGGACCTATCAGGTTGGCGACTCTCTTTTGAACCCTGTCTAGGAGCGAGAGACTAGCAGCAGATGCACCAGCCCAAATATGACAACAATACTTCATACATGGGCGAATAGTGGCCTTATAGAGGTACTTTTGGGTGTTAGTAGCTTTCTAGCACGGTAGAGAGAGCCTACCTTCCTTGCAGCGGTCCCGGCAATTCTCTCAATGTAATTGTTCCAACTCAGGTTTCCTGAACTTTCAGATAGTGAATCTTTGGCCATTGCTGTTGGTGGTAGAGAAGGTTTCTTGTAATACGTATGTGATCTGCATAAATTAAAAAATCATGTTCAAGTATATTGTACGACTGAGCAACGCCGGGCATCCAGCTAGTTCTTTACAAATCTCTATGAAGTCGTTATTTATTCCCAATTACTATAAAAACATGTTAAATGTGCAAATGTTTTCTCAAATGTAAAAATACACTTGCAAAGGATGGTCTATAAGTTTTGGTCTTCGTTAAAAATCAAATATTTATTACAACCAGCAGTGGAAAATTTTGTTTGTCTTTTTATTTTACGGCATATCGACCCTTTTCAGGTTATTTAATGCCGAATCCAGTGATTTTGAAGAAAAATTTTTTAATAGAGTATATTTGTTTTTTTTTTAAGTCGGTTTCTATTTAACCCATAGTTGGGACCCTAACAGGTACTATCACTCTGGCTCAGAGTGGACCTGGAAGCACACTCCCCAAAGCCTGCAAGCTGGGGCCTCACCATCGGATATAGTTCAAGGTCATATCCAGGACCACCAGCAGCGGAAGATTTTGCTTTTAACAAAATTAAATAAAAAAAGACAAAAGAATCATACCAAACTCCTCCGACAATTTTGGGTCTAAACACTGGAAATTTTAGATATAGGTTCCTTGGACATGGATCTAACTTAATAAGTTGATTACAGCCCAAAACAATAAATGTCATAATAGGAGTCAAAATAAAAAAAAATTTACCACTTCGGTCTCTACCAAATTACTCAGACAATTTCTAGTCTAAACATTTGAAATTTTACATAAAGGGTATTCAGAGATAGGGCAAGCTTTTTAATCGGTTTGGGTCGAAAATTTGAGTTACCAATCTATAAATGTATGTATGTTTGCATGTCTGCCTAAAACATTTGACAAAGGTGAGGGATTTTTATAAGATCAGTATCGTTTTGAAGTTCAACTTTTCAGACGGCAAATATCGAAAAATTGGCTAAAAACATTAATATCTTCACCTTCAACTGGGCTCTTTTCTATTGGGGGGGGGGGTCGCTTTTTTTGTCTGATATTTTCGAAAGTCATCCTCTCTTTTCGAGTGTCTAGCCTTAATTAAAACCTACATCACTTCTGGTTTGACAGTGGTGGTAACAGCAAAGATGTCAGGTTTTTTCCCCCCCGTCCTTTTCCTCCTTTGCGGTGCGGGTTCGAGCCTGCCTTCCTACTACCACTTTTTTTTGCTCAACACACACCTCCAAACACCCGGGAAACGCCGGGCTGAAATGCTAGTATTATATGTATCTATTTTGTTTATGATTCAACTAGTAGTGGTTGTAGCAAACAAAAAAAAAAAAAACAAGTGCACAGTAAATGAGGCATAAAAAAAAAAATGACAAAAATACGTTCAGCATTGCCCCCCCCCCCACTCCACCCAATTTAGCCGCACAAGTCCCCAGTGAATCCTAGTGAAAATGAACAAACGGTGCAGTTTTAGGCCTTAACATGTGTAAATTTGAGTTCTGCACCAAGCAAAAAAAGGAAATGACTATGTTCATCACCCCCCCCCCACCACCCCATTTAGCCCCAAAAGCCCCCAAGGCCTTAACATATTTAAATTTGAGTTCAGCACCATGCAAAACTGCTAAATAGACATACAGAGAAAATTTTGGACAAATATAGTCAAATAGTCCCAAAAATGGAGTGTTTTTATTAGCTCTAAAGAGTTTCTGGGGCACACCCAAGAGTTATCGTGAAGTATAGACAAACAAAATTATATAGAAATCAGTTAGTTACAACTTTTCAGAAGGTTTTATAAAAATCCAAGACATCAATTCTTTTTTTAAGCACAAAAGTGTCAATTTTAGCCATTTTAACCCGAAAGGCACCCCTGGTGGGAGGGAGGGGGAGACAACTTAAGTTTTCCCGGAAAATCCGTTCTGTTACTTTTTTACTCATATCATGTTTAATGTTTGTGCAAAATTTTTTAAAATTCGTAATTATTGAGAAAAGTGCGAACGGACGAACGAATGAAGGTGAATTTACAGGTCCACTCTCCTTTTATCAAAGGACCCCCCACCCCCCCACCCCCCAAAAAAAACTGTCAAGGCATAAAAATGTCCCTTTTGGTTGTTGCTCAATCAGGTCACAATGGATTAATAATTGTTTTTCTACCTTATCGTTCTCCAAAATCTTTGGATATGTTACTGTCTGTGACATGACAATTACATAGGTACAACTCTATTTACAAGACATTTTGTGAATGTAAAGATTAATGTCCACAAACAAACAATAGAAAGCGGTCATCGTAAACAGTTCATGAAATGAATGCTTTCTTGCAATATTTACATGCATTTATGTGGAATAAAACTCACGTGCCATAAAAATAACGACAGAGCAGATTAAGTATCTCTTCTGGCCAATCCACAAACTTCTTAAAAGGGGAGACAACTAGAGTGACTAACAACAAAAAAAAAAAATCACTTTGAAAATATGAAGGAATTGTAACATTGTTTCGATTGCAGAACGACACCAAATCTGCATTTTATGTGCATAATTGAAAAGCTTTGCATCATTGAATGCTTCTTGCACTTTGCAATTGCTGCACGTTAAGCAGTGCAAGGAGGCGGGAAGAGGAAGTGATGGTTTTAAAGTGGATTCTTTTTATGATGTGCATTGTATATGCATGAATGCATGCTGCAATATGCACAATGGCAAATTGAGGTCAGGCAAGAAAAAGGGGAGGGGAGGTTAAAAGGGAAGAGTTTAGATGGAAATGAATAGGGACGATGAGACGGGGGGGGGAGATGAAAGAAGGTGTAGTTGAGGGGAAAACAACAGACAAAGAAGTGAGAGAGAAATCTAGAGAGAGAGAGAGAGAGAAAACACATCAGAAGAAGAGAGGGAGAGAAAATTAGAAAGAGATGAAAGAAAAGGGAGGAAGGGAGAAGTATGAAAGATGCAGAGTTGGTTGGTTGGTTGTTTTTGTTTTACGGCATATCAACCCTTTTCAGGTTATTTAATGCCGAATCCGATGATTTTGAAGAAAATTTTTTTAATAAAATATATTTGTTGTTTTCAAGTCGGTTTCTATTTAACCCATAGTTGGGACCCTAACAGGTACTACCACTCCGGGTCAGAGTGGAGCTGGGAGAAATGGCAATTAAAGGGTGGCTCCACACTCCACAGAGCCCGCAAGCTGGGGCCTCACCATCGGATATAGTTTAAGGTCATATCCAGGACCCCTGTTGAGGGACTTTTACCCTCTGCAGGTGGGCAGTCGGCGTATTCTAATGCCCCACTGACAGGGCCATGCAGAGTGGGAGACAGAAAAAAAGTCGGGGAGGGATGGAAAGAGAGAGGGCAGGGGAAGGAAAGAAAGGGGAAGAAATGAGAGGGAGAGAAAGAAGGAAAGAAAGCGATAGGGAGGGAAGGAAAGAGCGAAGGGGAGGAAGGAAAGCGAGAGGGAAAGGGAAGAGAAGGAGGAGGGAGAGGGAAGGAGGGAGAGAGAGAAGGGAAGGGGGATGGAGAAGGGAATGGGGGAGGGAAAAGGGAAGAGAAAAGGAAGGAGGGGGAAAGGAAAAGAGAGAAGAAGGAGAAGAGAGCAAATTAAGGGAAGAGAGTAAGAGGATTGAAGAGGGAGAGTAAGGTAAAGAGGGTGAGGAGAGTGAACGAAATAGGGCGAAGGGAGGGAGGGAAGGAAAGAAGGAAAAAAAGGAAGGAGAAAGGGGAAGGAAGGAGAAAATATAGTTCTTTTTCTCCATTATGTTTCTGAATTTTTAGATAAGGATTAAATATTCATATTATTTGGATTTTTCAGACTGTTGTTCTCATCTCGAGTACAATTTTCATAACGTTTCAATCAATGTAACCTCCAACCTTGTATCTTGTTGAACTCAGGAATCAGCATGAAATTACAGATGAAACCCTTTATTTAATCCATAGAGAGCGCATGCTCTCATTCCGTCAGCCATGACTAGGTAATAATGTTATGGAATCCATGACATGAACAGCGCGATGGCGTTGATTGCGATGGGGTTCCATCAAACCCAACGACACCACTCTAACGTGTTGTGGATATGGTGGCTTGCAGATGCATCTGGTCGGAGATCATCCACACACACTTCATCCCCAAACATAAAAAAATAGAGATGCACATGCGTTGAGTTGAGTTTGACAGGGTTAGGGTTAAGAGGGAATCGCAGAGAGTTCTTGGGTAAGACTAGACTCTTGATTGAAGAGAAAAAAATGCAAAAAAAAATAAAAAAGTCTGAATCGATTCAGCGATGCAGCGGCCATATCAACGATGGAATCCAAATAAAGACTTCTCCAAACAATAAAATCAAATTGTGTTTTTGGGGAGCAGGCATGAATCGTCGCGAGGGAACACCAACCAAGAACGAGAAAAAGGTACATGTTTTAAGATCTTCTTATATGTGACACACACACACAATTGTAGGCACACATGTTCACACACAGAAAACAAACGATCATGGCCATGTTTAATTATACATACATGCGAGAATATATACATACCCCCCCCCCACAACAGAACATTAGCTTGCACCTCTTCAACGGTCCTAATTTTCCGTTGTCAATGTGCCATTTTTACCTATTATTCACTTTTGCCATTTTTTCCTGTGCCATTTTTACCGAGCATCGTCTACAGTATGTGAATAAACAAAATCACACGACATCAGGTCAAATCCGGTGGCCATTTTTTCCAAATAATAAGAAAAAAAGGTGTGTGTCTTGAGATCTTAGATGTGACATGCACATATGCACAAACCCATGACTGTAGACGATCCTGGATATGACCTTAAACTCTATCCGATGGTGAGGCTCCAGCTTGTGGGTTTTGGGGGAGTGTGGAGCCACCCTTTAATTGCCATTGCTCCCAGGTCCACTCTGACCCTGTTAGGGTCCCAACTATGGGTTAAATAGAAACCAACTTGAAAAAATATATATATATATATATATATATATATATATATATATATATTCTATTAAAAAAATTTTCAAAATCACTAGATTCGGCATTAAATAACCTGAAAAGGGTTGATATGCCATAAAACAACCAACCAACCATGACTGTGCACACACAGAAGACAGAGGTCACAGCCATATCACAATTATATAGACACAACATGCACGAGAATATATATATACACATCCCTCATCTCCCTGCCCCGCCAAGTACATAATAATCCTAAGTAATTCGTAATCATATTTTTTTGAGTGCTGCCTTCACTGAGGATTGATCCTTAAACCTCAGGAAGAGCGCAACTTACGACTGAATTTTAACTCGTACTCCATCCGTTACACAAAATTTCCACGTTTCGAATGAACAAAACCTGTACTCACTTTAATGAAATCATCTTTGGAGCAAGTCACAAACACGTCTCCATTGTGAGAAAAATAAACATGGACTTGTAACTAACACCTACTGCTTCCACTACTTAATAAAGTAGTTATCTACATTTTCTGTTATTGTTTTGTTCTCTTTTTGTGCGATATGACAATAGAGATAGAGATGAAAAATTTCTTTAGTTTTTTTTTTTTTTTTTTTTTTTACTCTAAGTAACTGCAGAATTCCCACGGATCCCATTTTTAATAAAGAAAAAAAAAAAATCGGAACTGGATCATTGGATCATTTGGACTATTATTCTCATTTTGAGTGTTAATAGCACAACATTTCAATCTCCCTGCACAATAAACCGTGGCTTAATGGATAAAGTACTAGGTCACATTCAGTTGTTAAGGGATACTCTTCTGGAGATTGAGGGTTCAATTCTCAGTGCTAGTGATACAAAAAATACAATTGTGAATTACTTTAGACTTCCTGGGGGAGGGGGCAATGACTGGGGCTAGGTAGTTAACAGCTTGGACTAAAAACCAAGGGATGCCAAGTTTGAATCCAGTTCGTTCCACACAAGCACTCATCCAAACCCACATCTGATCTTCCTCCTGGACAAGAGAGGAGTAAATACTTAAGACTTCTACCTGGTTATGGCTGACAGAATGAGAGTATGTCACTCGCATAGGCTAAATGAAAAGTTCCGTTCGAAATTCTGTGCAGATTCCTGAATTCGACAGAAAGACTCCCAGAGTCCGACGGAAAGGTTCCCAGAGTTCGACAGAATGGATTCCCACAGTTCGACGGAATGGATTCCCACAGTTTGGCGGAATGGATTCCCACAGTTTGGCGGAATGGATTCCCACAGTTTGGCGGAATGGATTCCCACAGTTTGGCGGAATGGATTCCCACAGTTCGACGGAATGGATTCCAGCGTTCGATGGAAAGGATTCCAGAGTTTGACAGAAAGATTCCAAAGTTTGACATGGAGAGTAGATAATGCAGTGGATGTGTTATCGACAGCTCCAGTAACTCTCACTTCTCCTTTTTTGTCCCTCAGTCCTCATTTCTAATGAGTGATGTTTCTGACAAAGGGTGAAGAAAAAGCTGCTTCCCAGGCTGGTAGTACTTCGTGAACAGTAGTCTGAGATATCGGAAATTTTCTAGTGGGTAATTGTTACGGCTTTACCTTATCATGTGCTATAAAAAAAAAAATTTCTCGTCTTTTCTCTCTTACTTTCCCTCTCTGTACTGCTCTAACCAAGTATGCAGACCTGTTCCACAAATCCCAAAATCCTCAACATGAAATATCTCAAAAAAAAAAAAAAAGAAAAATCACGAATAAACCTAGAACCCCATCCTCCAACATAGACCCCTACTACCATGTCTCCTTCTCCAACATCAGGGGTCTACGTTCCAACCTTCCAGAGGTTGAAACCCAATTGCAGGAGACAAAACCGGACATATTCTTCCCAAGCGAAACTGGAATAGGGCCGACCACCTCCCTAGATGAGTTCATAATTAAAGGATACTCTAACTTAACATCTAAATCCTCCAAGATCGCCACAGGCATGGAATATGTGCCTACATTAAAGATGGCTTCCCATGTGGCAGGGATATCTCTAGAGAAAACCCTAATTTACCTTATATGTGCTTCCGGGTTGCACTTGCTTACACCACCGCATTTATATTTGCCCTCTATCGCCCCCACAACAGCAGAGTTACTATCTTTAAGAGTATATCTGAGAAAATTGACCACATCCTGTCTGCTCATCCCTCGGCTAACATTCACATTTGCGGTGACTTCAATGTCCATAATGTGGAATGGCTGACACACTCAAATCAGACAGATGATGAGAGGAGGTTCTGTCATGATTTTGCCATTGCCTATGACCTCACTCAGATTGTTCCTGACCGAATGGTTAATTGTAGGCATAGACCGATTCATACCATCCAAAAAATTCCAACAAAAACCTAAGAGCCAGCCATGGTTCTCCCCTGAATGTGCTGCTGCCATAGGTGTATCAGAAACTTTGTGAAAAATATTGAATAATTCGACCCCCTTCCTTTCCAAGCTTGTAACTTCTCGAAAAATGTAATTACAAACCCTAATTTTTTTTTTCAATTGAAGGAGCAAGGACAAAGGTTTCATTTAAAAAAAAAAAAGAAAAAAAAAAAAGGGTTTTAAATTTCTAAAAAACACTACTTTTTTTGTTTTAAATTTGAATATATTATTGATCTTTTATCTTCAATTTGTGATATATAAAACTTTGGTGAGTAAATTAATTATTTACTTTTTTATAGACATTTCAAAATGGGGGCGGTGAATTTAAAAAAAAAACGTTTATCTAAAATATTATATTCGATTTATTGGAAAGAGCATAAAATTTCACATTGATCCTGAAAATATTGTAAAAATAGAATCAATAGAAAAATTTTGATAGATTTTTAAAGTTTAAAAATTGAAAAATATTGAGTTCGTAAAATTGAATTAATTTCATTACTGTTTTTTAAAAAATAAAAAAATATTATTTCTATTACTTTTTATACAACTTTAATAGTTTATTTTGGAAGTATAATCATAAAGAAAATAAACAACCCACTTTGAAAAGAGAAATTACGAGTTTTTTATATTTTATTCGCAGTTTCGTGTTAGGGGCGTAAAAAATTCCTACAAAAATTCTGATACATCTACTGCTGCCATTGCGCACAGAAATCACTTTTTCAATAGCTACTAACGTAATAGTTGTACTGAGACTAAAGCTGCTTTCAGGACTGCCAGCAACCACTGTAAAAGAGTACTAAAAAATGCAAGAGAGCTATATGCTCAATCCGTTAAATCCAAAGTAGCTGAGCAGCGGCTTGGTTCCCACCAGTTTTGGCAAATACAAAATAGGATCCTGAACAGAAGTGTGCGTTCTATCTCAACCATCATCAATGGACCAGAGGTCATCTCATCAGCATCCGACAAGGCCAAACTATTTGCCAAGAACTTTGCAGCAAATTCTACCCTATGCGACGAAGGCCATCAACTCCTCGTATTTCCTCCTATAACACACAACACGCTGGGTAACATACAAATATCTGTGCGGAGGTCGCCAAGCTAATCAAGAACCTTGATTCCAGTAAAGCAACTGGCCCTGACGGTGTTCCAGTTATAGTGTTAAAAAAGCTTAAACCTGAACTTGCCCCCATACTTACAAAACTGTTTAAGCGTTGCCTTAAAGAGAAGTGCTTTCCAACACCATGGAAAACCTCATCAGTATGCCCTGTATTTAAGAACGCAGGTGATGTCATCTCCCTCTCAGTACAGACCAATAAGTCTCCTGTGTGTCATGAGTAAGTTGCTGGAATCCATATTAAATAGAGAAGTAGTCAACCACCTCAGCAGAAATAACCTTATTAGTGACACGCAATATGCTTTCCGCTCTGCTAGATCTACATCAGACGTGCTAATGGTTATATCTCATAGGATTAGCGATTCTCTCGACAATGGCTTCATTTCTAGGGCAATTACTCTTGACATATCAAAGGCCTTCGATAAGGTATGGTATAAAGGCCTACTTCACAAGATTTCCAGCTATGTTATAACTGGAAATGTTTTCTCAATCATTAAATCATTTCTCTCTGATAGGCTCATAAGAGTAGTGGTTGATGGACAGAAATCAGAGGCCCACAGTATTAATGCTGGAGTCCCTCAGGAGTCCATCCTGGGCCCAACTCTCTTCCTGATCTACATTAATGATCTCCCAAAACACATACTTAAATCATTCATTGACATTTATGCTGATGACACGACCATCTATGGCAATACATCAAAGTATGTAAATGACAACGTTTTCTCTGATTCTCTCTCCTCAGATCTTGAGCGCGTGGTACAGTGAGGGGAAGAGGTGACTGGTCACCTTTAATGCATCTAAAACCAAGCTCCTATCTTTACACCATAAATGCTCTGATCCCCATCTGGCATCAATCGAAATGGATGGCTCTCATCTAGGGGAGGCCCCATGTTTTGATAAGCTTCTGGGTTTGACCTTTACTCCTGATCTGAAATGGAACACATACATCAAGTCTGTGGCCAAGATCGCTGGGGAAATGGTGGGATCCTTCTACCACTCTAGAAGATGTCTCACTACTGATGCAATTCTCTATCTATATAAAAGCCAAGTACGTCCAAGGATGGAATACTGCTGCCATATCTGGGTAGGAGCTGCTAAAAACAGCCTATCCTGCCTTGACAGAGTACAAAATAGACTTTGTAGCTTAGTGGGGGATGCCCTTTTCTCTTCCCTGCAACGTCTCTCCCACAGAAGAGACGTTGCGAGCCTGTCTTTGTTTTATCGTTATTTCCATGGTAAGTGCTCGTCTGAGTTCCAATTTCTAGTCCCCCCCTCGCCAATCTTTCACGAAAAACACCAGTCTAGCTTAATCAGCTGTGAAAAATTTCCCCCACTCTATATCTGTGCCTAAATCAAAACGCGGATTCCATGAACAAAGCTTCTTTCTTAGAACTGCACGCCTGTGGAACTCTGTTCCGCCTGCCTGCTTCCCTCCGGACTACAATTTGGATGTCTTCAAGTCCAATGTTAACAAATTCCTAATGAACCGCCCCCTTAATTAAACACTTCATCAAATCTCCACACTAACGTAATGTACTTGCAATAACCCTTATCCCTGAGTGGCTTCCGGGCCTTGATAAGTGGTGATCACTATGTAAAAAAACAAAAAAAAACAAAAAAAAAAACTAACGATTCCTACGATACTATCCCTATCGATTACTGTACACACAATAACCCTTATCTTCTGGGCCTTGATATGAGGTGACCTCCATGTAAAAAAAGATTCCAGAGTTCGAAAGAAAGATTCCAGAGTTTGATAAGATACATCTGAAGAAGGTTGAAGATTACATCGGCCAAAATACTATGCAAATAACATTTAAGATGAGAACAATAGTCCGAAGAATCCAAATGATCAATCCTCATCTAAAAAATTGCCAAACAAAAACTCACTTTAACAAAAGCCACCTTTAGCGCAAGTTGCGAACATGTTTCTTACGAAGACGAGCACCACTTACAACTGAATTTACCTAATACTTCATTCGTTACACTAGAACTAATGACAAAAAAAAACTGTACTCACCTTAACGAAGCCATCTTTGGAGCAAGTCGCAAACATGTCTCCCTTGTGAGAAAAACTGACATGTAGGACCTGATCTTTGTGTTCATAGAGAACCTCACTCTCCACAGCCGGGGTGTGATAAGAGAGTCGTTTGTATTCCTCCATCCAGGACTTTTTGCCCGGCGACATTGGAATGGCTGGGTCGATGTTATAATCATGGTAAAAGAGTTTCTTCCACAGCAATTCGTCGTACGTGATTCGGTGCCATTTGCTGCATGTCAGCGAGCAGCTGAGGACACTTTGCGCCGACAGATAACAGAAGATGCGTAGGAGCAGGTGTTCGGGGAGGAGGTTCCAGTCCGGAATCGTCTCCTCGGAATCTTCGCTTTCCACTGGCTCTCCATCGCTACTGCAACTGCTAGCACCACACCCTCCAGGTGGGGATCGATCCATTTCAGCATTTGGTCTTAAAACTTGCGTACTCATACGCAGACTGGTGAGCATAAGGAGGTAGGAAGCAAAAACAAGAAAAAAAGAAAGAAAAAGAAAACAATTTTAATTTGAATAAGAAGTAGTTTGCTTGAAGCATTGTTTAGCATGTATATAAAGGAAATTTAAATTTATAGGTGGCAGTACAATGCAGAAGTGTAAAGGATAGACAACAACTGAAGTAAATTAAGATATAATGGTGGAATAAGCTATGTGGATTCAACTTTATCAATACTCTGCATATATATATATATATATATATATATATATATATATATATATATATATATATATGATGATTGCAACGTCTTGTCAGACGAGTGCCACTCCCTCAGTCACTGAAAGTCCATGAGCCCGAAAATAACTTTTTTTTTTTAAAATTTTTTTTTTAGTCCTGCCAGCGAATTCACATGCTCAAGCAAACATGACATTGAAGACGGTCCTTGGCATACATACATATATATACATACATACACACCCATAAACATACACACATCCATACATACACAATACATATAACACATACATACCAACATACACAAGCACACACATATACATATATATGCATACACATATATACTATCATATACAAATACATACACACATATACGTACACATGTATACACATAAAGTTACCTACATATACATACATATACATACATATACATATATATGCACCTATACGCATACATATATATGCATATATACATATACACAAATATATATACGTATATGCATACAAACACACATAAACATGTATACACAAATAAATAAATAAAACTATATACACACATACATATATACATACATATACAAATAGGTATACATACACTAGTACATACATACATACATACACACACACACCCATGCATATATAGAATGATGGCAGATCAATTATTACATGCTTGCAGCATTTCAGGGCTACACACGACACTTTTTCCATCACCACGGACAATTTTTATAGACAAATGCCTGAAGAAGTATCTATACAAAGATGATGTTACAGAGTTTTAGCTTTGTACGACAGCTAAGTCTCTCTCTCGGTTCAAAATGTCGAGATCCAGCAACAAGCATGAGCAAGATAGCCAGCAACAAATCAAACTGCAGACCAGCTTAATGCGGGTACTGGTCTCCCGCTTTATGGATTTTTTTTTTTTTTTTTTTTTTTTTTTAAATCAGAGATTTGCTTCACCCAGAGGGGTTGTCTTAACAGGGCTTTTGGGAGTCCTCTCCACCCCACACACATATTGAAATAAAGATATACACATACACATACAAGCATGCATACAAACAGATGCACGCAAACATACATACGCAAGAACAAATACACATGACAACATGCACATACACTCATACATTCATAAATACACGCATATACATACATATGCACACACACGTACACATACATGTAGAATATATATGAAGGAGCATTTATGATGACGATGATGATGGTTGTTACGAATAGGTGAATTCAACATGAATAAAAGAGTAAAACAATCCCAAATACACAGAAGATAGAATTATATATATATATATACACACACACACACACACACACACACACTAGTCTACCCGTTGACCCCTAAAGGGTAAGATGAAAAATGTTCAAAATAAAAAGTGATTTGGAGATTATATTGTTTTTTATTGTCTTGTGAAAACATTTTTTTTTTTAAGTGGTGAGTGAAAAAAATTAAAACTCAGGAAGCCTCTAGAGCACTACTGCAAGCACTAATTAAAATTAAGAAGGCCCTACTAAAAGCTACCTCCTCCATGAAGAGAAAATATTTTTTAAGTCAGGCCTGAAAAAAAAAAAAAAAAAAAAAAAAAATCGCTAGAATCCACAGGAGCAGTATGGTTATAAATATGATTATAGTTATATATTTATATTTAAATCAGTTTTTTCTTTCTTTTTTTTATTTTTTTTTTTTAAACTCAAAGGGGTTAAATTATATTTATTTATAAGGAAAACATGATAAAATAAGTTAAAACAAACAAAAAAATATTGTCGACATTGTGTATGCTTTGCATAGCAGCAGTGGTTTTTAATATCAGACTTAAGACAGGGTGGCCATGAAATAGGTAAACAGACAAATTTTTCAAACCGGAAGTCAGAAACCAGGTGTACGGTTAAACGCCCAAGCAAACAAACTGGTCTGATATATATATATATATATATATATATATATAAAAATTAAATTGTGAACATAGAGGACAACAGGCTACATTTCTGGATTTAGATATAAAAATTGAGGATGGAATTTTTCTTTATAAAATATTTGATAAAAGAAACGCTTTCCCCTTTAAAATAGTACGTATGCCCCATAAGGATAGCACCTGCCCCGTTTTTGTGTTTTATGGAACCATTATGTCAGAGTTTTTGAGAATAGCTCGCGTTACTCTAAAATTAACAGATTTTATACCACCAGTTTCTAGCTTAGTAATAAGGATGATAAAACAAGGTGGAGATAAAAATAAAATATTTAAACAGTTAAATAAAGCATTTGTTCGTTATCCTGATGCTTTTGAATCGTTTAAGATAAACCAGACTATATTGATAAAGGAAATCCAAAACTATATTAGCAATGTATAAATGGATTTATAATTACATATAATAAATTTATATAGTTAAAAAAAAAAAAAAAAAAAAAAAAAAAATGTATATATGTAAAAATAAAATATTTTTAACCTTTATATATCTAATTTTAAATAAATAAGAATGTAAATATACAAACTACTAACTATAGTGGGGGTGATAAGTAGTTAAATGGATTAATCCAAATCTTATAAATACAAGACTGATAAATTAAAAAATTAAAAAATGTATCCATTTTAAATGTGGAAATTGATGAATCGCACAGGTAAGAAATTCATTTTTATACTATGAAAAGGTTAGTAATTACAATTAAGAATAGGAAATTGGGGAAAAAAAATTTTTGTAACTTGTCTTCTTCCTAAGATTAAGGGTGGTGGTGTTTGATCAACACTGCTGGGGAGCCATGATGTAATACACTGTTTTGTTTTTAAATCCCCGAAACAGTGTTTCATGGTAAACAACTGATGATCCCTTAAAAAATATAAAAATTGGTATTATAGTAAATTTGAGAGTTGATGCAGTGATTGCAGGTGATTAAATGACTTACTGACTAGATGTTTTTTTTGATGAATGATAAAAAATAATTTTTTGTGTGGTTTCAAATGTTAAAAACTTCAAAGACTATATATAAATATAAATTTAAAAAAAAAAAAAAAAAAAAATAATAATATATGCTTGTAAAACTTGGACCGTACAAGCCAGACATGCCAAGAAACTAAACCATTTCCATATGACTTGCCTCGGTAGACTGTTGAAAATCAAGTGACTAGATACTAGTCAAACCTTCCGTCAGTACACGCACCATGTTACAGTAGTGCCAGGTTTGTTGGGCAGATCATATGTGCTGCATGTTTGATTTAAAGCTCCTGAAGCGTCGAAAGGAAAAAAGACCCACAGGAGGACAGCAGAAACAGTTCAAGTCTCCCTTAAATAGTTTGGTTTGTATTCTAACTCACGGAGAAAAAAACTAACCCAAGGCAAATGTTCCTGGAATGCCGCAACTCATGATGGGACTATAATTGCTGAATCTGCACATAATGAAGAACGCAGGAGGTAGTGTGACATTAGAAAAAACAGAGCTGTCAACACCTCTGATACAAAATTATTCCATTGGTATCCAACATGCGAGAAATACTTCAGAGCTTGAATTGGTCTTACAAGCCATCTTCGAACTCACAGAATAAGGGCATGATCATGGACATCTTTGCAAGCAATCGACGACTATTATATATATATACATATATATATATATATATAATTTAAAGGAGATTAGACTAATAGTCTAAAGAGCTAAGTGTATTTTAATGTAACAGTGAAATTATTAGTTTAATTAAAATACAGGAAATGCTCGTTGTAATTTAGATATATAATAAGCTCGATAGTTAAATGTCCTAGAGCTAATTCAATATTAAGTAATGTGATTTACAATTTAAAAAAAAAATTTTTTTAATTTAAAAATCAAATTTTAATTAAATTAAAAATCAGTTTCATAAGAAGGAACAACAACAAAGTCAATTATCTGTACGATCGTTTCGGAAATCCGTGCTTTTTATTTGTGGTATACATGAAGTTATGTAGAACAATTATATATAGTTTTTTTGGTAAGCACGGTCTCCTCATCAGCAAATTTAGGAGGATTTTTATTGAATTTAAAAGACACCATAAATAAACCTAGCATTAAAAGTAAGGCAGATGAATCTTTTAGTTTTTCTTTTTTTGAAATCAGGAACTGTGTTTAAAGTAGTCATTTAGATGTTTGCTATAGCTTTTTATTTCAATAAAATAAAAAGCTATAGCAAACATCTAAATGACTACTTTAAACACAGTTAAACACAGTTCCTGATTTCAAAAAAAGAAAAACTAAAAGATGGGGGAGGGAGGTTACCTATACTGTGCTCTCACCCAACAATTTAATAACTAAAAGATAACCAAAAATCAATTTAAAACGAAAAAGCAACCAGAAATGAACTAGGAACAGTAATCGTAAAAGTAACCAAATTATAAAATCGGTTCTTGTTAAAATAAAGTCGACAGATCGATTAAAAAAACAAAAACCATGTGGTTTTAAACAGAAACAACAGTACTTACTTGTTATGTCGAAAATAGTAATATATGCAAAAATTTAGAAAATTCATCGAGTAGAAAATTATTTGGTAAAATTTTACTTTAAAGCCCGTCTCCCGTTCGTTTTTTTTTTTTTTTTGTAGATTTCGGTGTGCTAAAAACGAATCTGCTAACCGTTGCAGAGAAATATTTTTCATGAAATGAAGAAATTATTTTTTCCCCAAAAATGGGTGATCATTTTTCCATGCAAATTTAACTTAAAGTGAGCACCCACTTTCTGGCCACATTGTGAAGAGGGCATTTGTTGCTTGTTTATTGGCTAAAGGTTTTTTTTTTTTTTAAACCGCTTTCATCTTTCAGTAAAACACAAAGATATTGAAAAACAAAAATAAAACAAAAAAACTGTATACAGTACGTGTAATTCCTTATGTTCTCAGTGGTGACCATACACACAAACGCACAAGTAGTTTTCCAGATATAAAGCAATGTAATATTTTTTCAGTGTTGGCCAATTTTTGACGCGCACGTACAGAAATGGCCACCACTGACACTATACAGAAATACATTGCTTAATATCTGGAAAATTACTTTAAATTGTCTGCCAAATATTACTACGCTATGTGAGAAGGCAGTTTGGTACGCAAGTGCGCGTGAATACTGTTAAATAGCGGAAAATAGTCCCAGGGTTCAGAGGTTAATACCATGCAAACAGTAAATTTGCGACGGAAAAGGTTATCATATTCTTTTAAAGCACACTGAAATCGACAAAAAAAAAAAAGGAAAAAAAAAAAGGAAAAAAAAAAAGGAAAAAAAAAAAAGGAAAAAAAAAAAAGGAAAAAAAAAAAAAGGTACTTGCGCACTTTCGCCACTGTGCTGCAATAACGTTATTTTGAAAGCCATTCTTAACATGGGGTGGGTGGGAAGGTGTTTTGTAACTATTCTGTGTTTCCATCTAACAATTTAATAATTGAAGGCTGCGATTAGAGGGGATATACTTATTTATCCTCATGTCGCCTAGGCCTTTTGGTCAAGATCAAAGTGTAGTATCTGTCCTTCAGTTCTTGTTCTCTTTCGGTGGAGGAGAAATCCTTCACGACTGAGACAATTTTTTTTATTTTTGTACCTTTTCTCCACGTTAAAAAAACGACCCTGGTGTCTAACTGTCCCGTGGGGAGGCATAGTAAATAGGTACTTTAATAGGTGACGTTTTGTTTTGGACCATAGCAAAATACCTTTTTGGTAAAACTTGGAAAACGGTCTGTTTTACGGTTGTTTTAAAAATGGAACGGAAATTTAAATTTTGTTCGATTTTAATCTTTTTTTTTTTTTTAATTGCGCAAGCGATGCTCTTTGTGTAAACAAATCGAGCTTACGCACTTGGACGATGTCAAAAACATCGTTAATTCACTACTCGCACAGCAGCAGCCATATAGCATAATGGTTAGAAGCTTTGACTGTCATTTGAGTGGTCGGGTTTCGATCCTAGCTTGAGGTAATTGCCTGTCTAGTCGCACTGATGAGCTGTGATACAGCGAAACAGTACTGTATGTGGATGATATATATATATATATATATATATATATATATATTAGCAGTTCAACCCAGCTTTGCTCGGGTCCTATGTACTGTTCATAACTTTATGTGCATATATATATAAGAGCAAACAGTTAAAACATGTTAAAAAACACTTTTAAAAAGAGTTAAAAACATATTTAATCTGAAAAGGAAACACTTAACAAGTGGATAGTCCTTAATCCGCGGATTTGAAGAAATACTTTCCTTCTCATCAGAGGGTAGGAATTAGCAAAATGCAGGATCGGATTTTGCATACAAAAGTATTTGATGAAACAACAAGTAAGTCAAAGATCTTACTTGATAACAAAAAAAAATTGAAGCAAAGGGAATATGGTGAACAAAAAGGTGATTTCACGTGAATGGATAGTCTGGTGAAAGGTAAAGTATCCAATGACGGTAAAATCCAAAAATGTAAATCCAAGAAAGTTAATTAAATTTCCATTTGCACAAACAAAATACAAGGAAATCGCGCAACTGGAAGATGGTCTAAAATAATCCCAAAGGCCGAAATCCTTGGAATAATTCACAAACATGCACAAGGAAAAGGGGAAAAATTCCAATAATATTAATAAAAGAAAAATAAGATATGCGATTAACACAGCTGCCGAGACAAAGCGTAATTAAGAAAAATATATTAAAAAGTTTGACTCATATCCAGGTAACATACATCTAAAATTTCAAGTGTTTAGACCCAAAATTGTTGGAAGAGTTTGGTAGTCTGCAAAGGTCAACTCTCTCAAACTTTGATCTCTTGACAGACAAATTTTTGGCCAAAAACCGATTAAAAAGCTTGCCCTCTGTCTGAATATACTTTGTCAAATTTCAAATATTTAGACCCAAAATTGGCTGAGAGGTCAAACTTTAATCCCAATTTAAACCCTTTAACATTTATTGTTTTGGGCTCAAATCAAATTAAAAAGTTTGATCCATGTTCAAGAGACCTACATCTAAAATTTCAAGTGTTTAGACCCCAAAATTGAAAACTACCAAACTCCTCCGTCAAAGGTCAAATCGGTGAACTTTGACAGCCAAACTTCTGTCCGAAAACCGATTATTTTAATTTTCCCAAATCTCAATACTTCTTATGTCAAATCTTGAGTCTGTAGACTGAAGATTGACAGAGTAATTTAGTAGAGAAATGTACACACACACACAATTTCACTTATATATATATATATATATATATATATATATATATATATATATATATATATTACACACAAGTCCTAGACGACAAAACACGTGTCAGTGGATAATTATATTTTAAAACAATATATATGCCGCTCCCCATTTGGGGGTACTAAATTAGTCAAAGATAAAATTATTCCCAACTGGCATTTAGGTAAAAATGCGCTTTCATATAAATAATTGAATTCCGTAATGGTGTAGAATTGGCCTTCCTTTGTTTACAAAGCCATTTGACGGAAGTGACGTCAGACATTTTTATCTACGGATGGCCAAAAAACCGTATAGAATGAACCTTTTTTCTTTCTTTTTTTTTTTTAATAAGTTTTATTGAAACAGTCTTTATTTGAACTTAATGTACTGTTTTTTTTTTTGTTTTTTTTTGTATTTATTAACTGTTCCATTCTTTTTATCAAACAAAAATAGAACTTTTATAATGAAATATATTATGGACTGTTTTTCAAACATCGAAATTTTAAAATTAAAGTTTTATTTTAAAAAAAAAGAGAAAAAAAAGACGAGGTGTTTTTTCTTTTCGCCATTTATCACTTTGAAATTTTATTGAAAAATGAAATGATAAAAAAATAACAAATAACTTTTCGTTAAATATATTTTTAAAAAAATTATAAAATATCTATAAAATCTATTTTTTATGTCTGTAAAAGTTTGTTGAAAAGTTCAAATAAAGTTTATAATTGAAAAAAAAAAAAGAAACCTTTTTTTTTTTAAATAAATAAAACTAGCTTTAATTTTAAAATTTCCATGTTTGAAAAACGGTCCATAATATATATATTTCATTATAAAAGTTCTATTTTTGTTGGATAAAAAAGAATAAATCAGTTAATAAATACAAAAAAAAAAAAACCCCAAAAAACACTTCATTAAGTTCAAATAAAGACTGTTTCAATAAAACTTATATATTAAAAAAAAAAAAAGGTTCATTCTCTACGGTTTTGGCCATCCGTAGATAATATGTCTGACGTCACTTCCGTCAAATGGCTTTGTAAACAAAGGAAGGCCAATGTACACCATTAACATATATATATATATATATATATATATATAAAACGAAAGACTTTATGATATATGAAAACAAAATAAGACACACCCAACCTCCCTATGTTAAGAACGGCTTTCGGAATAACTCAAGCTAACTGGATATATTTTTCGTGTTTTTATTCAATGTAATATGTTTATTCAGCTCGAAAAGCATACAATGTTTACCGATGTATTGGAAAATTCAAAATGGCGCCCGACTCTCTCTTTAACACGGTCAGTTCAGGAAAAGATGTTACAAATAATAAACTAGACAACATACTGTTAGAAATTCGCTCAATATATGTTACCGTGACATAAGTTGACATATATTCAGTGTTTTTTTAATAGTATTTTTGTCTAGTTTATTATTTATAACACCTTTTCCCAAACTTACCATGTTAAAGAGAGTGTCGGGCGCGGGCGCCATTTTGAATTTTCCAATACATCGGTAAACACTGCATGTTTTTCGAGCTGAATAAACATGTTACATTGAATAAAAACACAAAAAAAAAATGTATCCAGTTTGGTAGAAAAGTAACTTATCTTGCCTTTGATAATATTTATTTGTTATATATTTGTTTTTTGACAACTTTTTCGAATCTATGTGTACAGTAATACAAACCCATAAATAAAAATGGTTTAATATTTTTTAAATTTATCAATGCATGAATTTAAACAAAAACAAAACAAAAAACTATATTTACGAGCAGAGATGAAATTATTTAAAAAAAAAATAATAAAATCTTCAAAGTGATTGTAATTAAATAGATATAATTATAATAATTTAAAATTATAGATATAAAAATAAATTCAGTACTTATTCAGATGGCGGCAATTAAAAGTAAAGAAAATTGGGTCAAGGTGAGGTGCACTCATTGGTTGTCCAACCTCCAAAGTTGTTCATTCCGAAAGCCGTTCTTAACATAAAGAGGTTGGGAGGGGGGTGTTTATTCCGAAAGGTATTTTCTTATTTTTAACTTCCTCGGAATCAACTTCTTAGGTAAAGTCTTTGGGTGGCTCCTGGGCTCCTGGCTCCCCCAAGTGCACTTTCACCGAAAATTGAGAAAAGTCTGCATAATATACGTTCCAGTCACGGAACGAAGAGGAGATATTCCAAAAATCACAATGTGATCATTTTTTTTTTTTTTTTTTTTTTAGTGCACTTATTGATCCGTGCTGAATTAATATTGAGAAAGCCATTCTTAAAATGGGGAGGCGAGCGCGGATCAATAAGTGCATTAGCAGCGTTTTTTTTTTTATTCAAGCAAATCAAATTTTACGACTAAGCGAGTAGTCGTACTGTTTTCGTCCGCCATGATTGAATCCGATGAAATAAAAAAGGGGAGACAACTTAATAGGTTTAAAAAAAAAATCAGCCTTACGTTAAATGCAGTTTAGTAGTAAAATCGCTAAAAATCGTAAATTTGGATTCTCTTACTTTTGAATAAAACTACTTGATCGATTTATGTGATTTTTGAAAAATATCTTCGTTCTGCAAAGAGTTCGTACATCATAAAGACTTGGTATTTTCTTTACTTTTTAATTGTTGCCATAAGTGCTTATCTGAATAAGCACCCCGAATTAAAAAAAAAAATTGTAAATATAAAAAAATAAATAAATAAATTCCTTTCCGGTTGTTATAAAAATAAGATCAGTTTTTTTTTTTTTAAATGAAAAGAAATAAATCCACTTCTCCCATCACAAAAAAAAACGGTTAGAGATAAAAACAAGAAATTTTAAACTGAAAACAACACAAATAAAAATAAATAAACGATTAAATTAAATTAATAAACATAAAAAAACAGCTAAAATTATTTTTTAAATTTAATTATTAAAATTTAATATTAAAAACCAATTTTGTTGCGAAGATAAAACCGGAAAATCGCGCACGAGAAAAAAAACAAAAAAAAACAGAGTTATAAAAAAAAAAAAGTGGAAATTCGAAACTACACCGTTTGGAAAAACAAGAAGGAATTAAAACAAACAAAAATGAACTTCAACAATAAGAATGGGATAAATGGATTGGAAATGGTCCGTGGATTCCTTGGAAGAGTTTATTTACCCTTTGTCGTCGACGGGGTCCGATGAAGGGGCTTCTTCTTACCTCGTTTAAAATTCGGAGATTGCCTGGTCCCTCCTGCTACAATAGACGAAATACGAACTGCCATGTTGAACGAAAGACGAGAGGAAGATAGAGAGAGGGAGAGACATACATGGAGGAAGGGGAGTAAAAGAGATAGATACATAGATAGAGGGAGGGAAAAGAAAGGAGTGTAATAATGAGAGAGAGAGAGAGAGAGAGAGAGAGAGAGAGAGAGAGAGAGAGAGAGAGGGGCATATATAGTATATAATATATATATATATATATATATATATATATATACATACATACATACATACACACACACACGCTGTCACACACACACACACACACACACACACACACACACACACATATATATATAAGAACAAGTAGTTAATAAAACATGTTATATATATATATGTTAAAACATGTTATATATATATATACATGTTATATATATATATATATATATATATATATATATATATATATATATTGTTTGTGCTTGAAACCGACGGTACCAATGTTTTTCTGAACTTCTGTAAAACTAATATATATATATATATATATATATATATATATATATATATATATATATATATATATATATATATATATAGAGAGAGAGAGAGAGAGAGAGAGAGATGAACAAACCAATTCAGCAATTCACACACGTCCATCAACGTTTCGTCTTTATTGCAAGACTTCTTCAATTCATTCATCCAGAAAAAGTCTTACGATAAAGACGAAACGTTGATGGACGTGTGAATTGGTTTGTTTTCCATTATTCTCATCATACATATATATATATATATATATATATATATATATATATATATATATATATATATATATATATATATGAGAGAGAGAGAGAGGGGAGAAAGAAAGAAAGAGAGAGAAAAGATAGACAGAGGCTTATTTTACTGGATCATCATCATCGCAATAAGTAAATATGAACAATCAGATATAAGCGCATGCACACACATATACGCGTAGATACACACACACACACACACACACACACACACACACACACACACACACACACACACACACGTTCGTGTTTTAATATGAGTAGTGGTCCCAATTATTTAGCAGGCTGCCTAGTTAAATAAGTCCAACTACCTCACACGTCTTTAGCCCTATTTACAATGTCTCCCGACTGGACCTTCTTTTGTTGTTGTGAAACAGATTATTTCTCGAGGCGCGTGTCTCATCTTATAAAGCTACCCCCCCCTTCCATCACGCACTTTAAAAAATTGGAGGGGGGGTGTTGTCCAGAATTCCCCCTTTATTAAAAACAATAGTTCTCCTGGAAGTGACGTTTCCCTGAACTACTTTTTCGCCTTTTCTCGCTCACATGACCATATTCCGAATTCGTAGCAGTGGGCCGACATCAGTGCACATTTTTTTTTCTACCCAAAACGATTATTATTTAAAAGCTAAAAAAAAAAAAAAGAAAAGAAGTTTAACGTATTTCAAACTAATATAAATAATTGCACAATAAAAAAAAATTAAATCAAAACAAAAATCATTTTTTTAAAATTCTGTTGAGTGGTGTGCACTGCACTGGTGCACTGGTGCAGTGGATGCACTTTAGGTGGAATTGAGATAGGAAATGGGTTAAGATTCAAAGGAGGAAATATAAACACATATGGACGGATAGAGAGAAGAAAATTTTATTACGGGGCAAAAAAGGGACTGTGGGATTTTTACAATCACAGGAACAGATGGTGTTTATTTGCTCCCCCACCGAGCAAATTAGGCACAAGGCCGATTTTTAATGTGAGGAGTGAAGGGAGGGGGAAGGGGAAAAGGGGACCAGCTCCCGAGAGGTGGGAAATGGGAGCTGGTTAAAGGTCAGGCATGTGGGGTTGCCCCCACATCTAGTCTTTGCTAGTCAAAGCTAGTCATAGCTTGCAGCATCTGCCGGAACAGATGGTGTTTATTTGCTCCCCCACTGAGCAAATTAGGCACAAGACCGTTTTTAATGTGAGGTAAAAACCAGCTCCCCTAAAAGTAGGCAAAAAGGGGGCACTCTGGTTACCAAAAATAATAATTGTCCCAGTATAGAGGGTTTCCCCTCCATTGACTGGTACAAATTATCTTAAGTGCAGCATCTGCCGGAACAGATGCTACACTTTGATCTTGTCTCCCGTGCCGCCGAAGCGGGGGGGGGGATGTTTGGATTTATTTGCTTCCCCACTGAGCAAATTAGGCACAAGGCCGTTTTTTAATGTGGAGAGAAAGGGAAGGGGAGGGAAAGGGGGGGGGATCAGCTCCCGAGAGGTGGGAAATGGGAGCTGGATAGTAACTGTTAGTCTGTAGGGTGATCCCTACATTGACCAAGGTCAGATATGTGGGGTTACCCCCACATATGGTCTTTGCTGGTCTTTGCTTGCAGCATCTGTCGGAACAGATACTGCACTTTGATCTTGTCCCCCGTGCCGCCGAAGCGGAGGGGGACAAGTTCCAACCCCCCCCCACCCCCGCTTGCTTTTAGAATGTTATTGTGTATATTGCATAAGAGTATCGTATTTAAAGTCCAAAAAGAAGTTCTTTGAATCTATCTAACTTTGCTCGGGTTGGGGGTTTCGTCAAAATGTCTGCTAGCATGTCATTTGTAGGACAATAGATAATTTTTATGTCACCGTTGTTTAAGGCGTCCCTTGATGAAGTGCTATTTTATGCCTATATGTTTGCACCTCTGTCGGTGCACAGGGTCCCTGGAAAGTGCTATTGCACTCTAGTTATCTCCGAATATCTTAATCGGTCCGTAATGTTTGCATAGGTCCATTTCTGTGAGTAGTTGTAGGAGGTACATACCTTCTACAGTGGTCTTCGCTAATGCCACATACTCAGCTTCGCATGTGGATAATGCTACCTTAGGTTGTTTTTTTGATTTCCATGAAATGGGTGGGCCGTTTTTGTCAAACTGAAGCAGTACCCAGACGTACTGCGTCTGTCGCATTGATCTGACGCCCAGTCAGTGTCTCTGTACACAATTAGCTGGAGTTGGTCGTTTGTTTTTGTATAGCATAATTGATATCACACAGTGCCCTTTATGTATCTCAGTACATGCTTGGCTGCGGTCCAGTGCTGTTCGCATGGCTTGGATAAATACTAGGATAATTTTCCGACAACATAACTTATATCTGGTCGTGTACAGATCATCAAATAAATTAAGCTACCGACGACTTCACAGTATTTTCTGGGGTCGATCGTGTCATTGGAGTTATTGTCGGTTAAATCCAACTTCTGCTCACATGGTGTTGTCCTGGGCTTACAGTCGAGCATGTCGAACCTTTCCAGTATTTTTGTCGGATACCACCCCTGGCTCATTAATATATATTTTTTGGTTATGTTGAAATCTATTCCTAGGAAATGCCGGAGTTTTCTGAGGTCTTTCATCTCAAATTCGGACATCAGCATCTACTTGGTAGTGTTTAGGGAATCATTATTATCAGCTGCAATAATTAAATCATCGATCCGTGAGATGACAATGACTCGTTCTTTATTGCTGTGTCTTATGTAAACGCAATGATCCACTTTATTCTGAGTGAAGCCATTTTTGGTGAGCCGATTATGTAGGGTTTGGTTCCAGTTTCTGCCCGATTGTTTTAGGTCGTATAGGGATTTGTTTAACATACAGACTGGTTTCTCGCCTGTTTTTCATTTGACTTCAAATCCTTCTGGTTGCTCCATGTAAATTTCATGGTCGATAAGGGCATGAAGATATGCTGTTTTTACACCCAATTGATGTATGATGATATCGTATTGGATAGCCATTTGCATTAATCTGCAGATTGATGGGATGTCGGCTGCCGGTGAGAAAGTCTCTGTATAATCTACTCCTTTGCTTTGGTTATAGACCCTTGCGACAAATCTTGCTTTGTATTTTGGAGTTCCGTCAGGATTTCTTTAATTTTGCATACCCATCTGCCACTGATTGTTGCTTTACCTTTAGGTAAAGATATTAGTTCATATACGTCATTGTCTTTTAAGGAATTGATTTCCTCCTGCATTGCTTTGATCCAGTGGTGTGCTGCTGGGGAGGTTGTAGCTTCTTTATAGGGGTGTGGTACACCATGTGTGGCTTCGTAGCAGTAATCGATGTTGATTAGTGTGTGACCATTCTCATCTTGAACTGTTGTTACATAGTCCTCTAAGTAACTGATTTTTTTTTTTTTTTTTCACAAGGTGGTCACCACTTATCAAGGCCCGGAAGCCACTCAGGGATAAGAGTTATTGTACGTTAGTGTGGAGATTTAATAAAGTGTCTACTTTAGGGGGGCGGTTCATCAGGAATTTGTTTACGTTGGACTTGAAGACATCCAGGTTGTAGTCAGGTGGGAAGCAGGCAGACGAAACAGAGTTCCACAGGCGTGCAGTTCTAAGAAAGAAGCTTTGTTCATGGAATCTACGTTTTGATTTAGGCATAGATAAAGAGTGGGGAAAGTTTTTGACAGTGGATTCAGCTAGACGGGTGTTTTTCGTGAAAGATTGGCGAGGAGGGGACCAGAGATTGGAGTTCTGACGAGCACCTGCCATGGAAATAACGATAAAACAAAGATAGGCTTGTAACGTCTCTTCTGTGAGAGAGAGGTTGCAGGGAAGAGAAAAGGGCATCCCCCACTAAGCCACGAAGTCTATTTTGTACTCTGTCAAGGCAGGATAGGCTGTTTTTAGCAGCTCCTGCCCAGATATGGCAGCAGTACTCCATCCTTGGATGTACTTGGCTTTTATACAGATAGAGAATTGCATCAGTAGTGAGATATCTTCTGGAGTGGTAGAAGGATCCAACCATCTTTCCAGCGACCTTGGCAACAGACTTGATGTACATGTTCCATTTCAGATCAGGAGTGAAGGTCAATCCCAGAAGCTTGTCAAAACATGGGGCTTCTCCTAGACGAGAGCCATCCATTTCAATTGATGCCAGATGGGGATCAGAGCGTTGATGATGTAAAGATAGGAGCTTGGTTTTAGATGCATTAAAGGTCACCAGCCACGTCTTCTCCCACTGAACCATGCGCTCGAGATCAGAGGAGAGAGAGTTTTGTCATTTGCAGCCTTTAATGTGTTGCCGTAGATGGTCATGTCATCAGCATAGATGCCAACGAATGATTTAAGTATGTGTTTAGGGAGATCATTGATGTAGATCAGGAAGAGAGTTGGGCCCAGGATGGACTCCTGAGGGACTCCAGCATTAATACTGTGGGCCTCTGATTTCTGTCCATCAACCACTACTCTTATGAGCCTATCAGAGAGAAATGATTTAATGATAGAGAGAACATTTGTCCTAGAAAGGAAGCCTTTGTCAAGAGATTCACTAATCCTATGAGATATAACCATTAGCAAATCTGTGTTAGATCTTGCAGAACGGAAACCATATTGCATGTCACTAAGAAGGTTATTTCTGCTGAGGTGGTTGACTATTTCTCTATTTAATATGGATTCCAGCAACTTACTCATGACACACAGGAGACTTATTGGTCTGTACTGAGAGGGAGATGACTTATCACCCGCATTCCTAAATACGGGGCATACTGATGAGGTTTTGCAGGGTTTTGGAAACGCTTAAACAGTTTCGTAAGTATGGGAGTTCTGGTCAAAGCTTTTTAACACTATAATTGGGATGCCGTTAGGGCCAGGGTAAGTTCTTTTTAACACTATAATATGAGGAGTTGATAGCCTTCGTCACATAGGGTAGAATTAGCTGCAAAGTTCTTGGCAAATAGTTTGGTCTTGTCTGAAGCTGACGAGATGAACTCTGGTCCATTGATGATGGTTGGGATAGAACGCACACTTCTGTTCAGGATCCTATTTGTTATTTGCCAAAACTGGTGGGAACCAAGCTGCTGATCAGCTACTTTGGATTTAACAGACTGGGCATATAGATCTCTTGCATTTTTTATTACTCTTTTAAAGTGGTTGCTGGCGGTCCTGAAAGCAGCTTTAGTCTCAGAGCATCTATTACGTTGGTAGTTATGGAAAAAGTGATTTCTGTGCGCGAGGTCAGCAGCACATTCTGGGGAGAACCATGGCTGGCTGGTAGGTTTTTGTTGGAATTTTTGGATGGTATGAATCGGTCTATGCCTACAATTAACCATTCGGTCAGGTCTGATACTATAGAGGACACATCCTTTTTAAACATGGAATGCAGAGGTAGATCAGATATGAATGTACGGAAGCTATCCCAGTCAGCCATGGAGTATCGGTAGACAGTACGGTGGAGGGGTATGTCTGGGGACTTATTACATTTCATTTTTATCTTAAGTGGTCGGAGGATCCTAGAGGAGAAAGAATGGAACATGAACACAGCTCAGGGGAAGTTGAGAGAAAAAGGTCTAGGAGGCTTGCATATTGACCTGTAGTATTGGGCACACGGGTGGGCTCGCGAACAATCTGAGTGAGGTCATAAGTAATGGCAAAATCATGACAGAATCTCCTCCCATCGACCGTCTTATTTGAGTGGGTCAGCCATTCCACGTTATGGACATTGAAGTCACCACAGATGTGGATGTTAGCCGAGGGATGTGCAGACAGGATGTGGTCTATTTTCTCAGATAGTAACTCCGCTGTTATGGAGCCAATAGAGGGCAAATATGAATGCAGTGGTGTAAGCAAGTGAAACCCGGAAGCACATATAAGGTAAATTAGGGTCTTCTCTGGAGATATCTCTACCACATGGGAAGCCATCTTTAATGTAGGCGCATATTTCATGCCCATGGCGATCTTGGGGCTCAGATTTAGATGTTAAGTTTGAGTATCCTTTTATTATGGACTCATCTAGGGAAGTGGTTGGCCCTATGCCAGTTTCGCTTAGAAAGAATATGTCCGGTTTTGTCTCCTGTAATTGGGTTTCAACCTCTGGAAGGTTGGAACGTAGACCCCTGGTGTTGGAGAAGGAGACATTGTAGTAGGGGTCTATGTTGGAAGATGAGGTTCTAGGTTTATTTGAGTTTTTTTTCTGGGTATCTTGTGTTTCCGCTCAGGGTATCTCCATATATGGATATCCACTTCCCTGGCATTGTTTTGGGTTTTCTGTCAAACGTCTCTCAGGAAAGTCCCCATCGTCATCATTTGGTGGGGAGGTTTGAGTGTGTTGTTCACTAGTGCTGTTGATAAATTTTACTTGTCTGTGTGTTTTTTTTTTGTTTTTTTTTTTACAAAGGCATCACCACATTATCAAGGCCCAGAGGCCACTCAAGGATAAGGGTTAAAGAGTATACAGTAGAAATTGGACAATATAGTAATCATTAGTAATGAAAATTTGGTAAATTTGATTACTTATATGGAACGGCTCATCAAGAACTTATTTACTTTAGACTTGAACACAACCATATTGTAGTCAGCCGGAAAGCAGGAAAACGGAAGACAATTCCACAGGCGTGCAGTTCTAAGAAAGAAGCTTTGTTCATGGAATCTACGTTTAGGTTTAGGCACAGATAAAGAGTGGGGGGAATTATTGATAGTGTTTACAGCTAGACGAGTGTTTCTTGTGAAAGTTTGGCCAGGGGGGACCATAGATTGAAGCTCAGTCGAACACTTTCCATGAAAATAACGATACATCAGAGACAAACTCGCAACATCTCTTCTGTGAGATAGAGATTGCAAGGAAGAGAAAAGGGCATCTCCTACGAGGCTACGGAGTCTATTTTGAACTCTATCAAGGCAGGCCAAGTCCTTTCTAGCAGCTCCTGCCCAGATGTGGCAACAGTATTCTATCCTTGGACGTACCTGGCTCTTATATAGATAGAGAATAGCATCAGCAGTGAGATATCTACCGGATCGATAGAAAGATCCCACCATTTTTCCAGCGGCCTTGGCAACAGATTTGATGTACGTGTTCCATTTAAGATCAGGAGTAATGGTCAAGCCCAGAAGCTTGTCAAAACTTGAGGCCTCCTGAAGACGAGAGCCATTCATTTCAATTGATGCCAAATGTGGATTATACACTTTTCCGTTTTCTGCGTAGTAGATAAGGTATGCTGTTTCTGTCGTATCCGATAAATATTCCTCTCTGGCATTTTGGGTCAAGTTTCCCTCTTTTTGTGTTAGAGTAGGCGTAGCACACAGAGCCGAAAATATGCATTTTTGAGAGGTTGGGTTTTCTGCCGGTTATTTCATAATAAGGAGTCTGTCTGAAGCGGTTGTTGAAGCATCTGTTTCGTATAACTATGGATGTCATAACAGCGTATGTCCATAAAGTTTTGGGCAGGCTGCTTTCTATGATCATGCATCTTGCCATTTCAAACAATGTTCGCCAATTTCTTTCGGCCGTTCCATTCTGATGAGGTGAGTACAGCGCCAAAGTTTCATGATTTATTTTATTTTTGCGGAGTAGCTTCTGGAAATCATTTGATTTGAACTCCAAACCATTGTCCGAGCTTAATATTTTTATTTTGCCGTAGGGGGAAATGTCTGCGATGAATCTCTCGACGGCGAGTGTAGTGTTGCCTTTATTCATAATGAAATATACGAATATGGTGCTGGAGAAATCGGTGAACGAGACAGCATAGCGGTTTCCGCTTAAATCTGCTGGGTCTATTGGGCTAGCTAAGTCTGAACGTACCAAGTGTAGTATACCAGTTGCCCGTTCATTAGGTTGTTTATTATTATGGGGGAATTTCCCTTAAAGGAAGATGTCACGGGTTCTGTTGCTGGAGGTTTTATTATTTATTTTCATTCCGTTGACTACAGCGGGTAGTTTTGCTATGTCGTCGTAGTTACCGAGTATTCTGTGCCACATGTGGATGTCGTAGCATTAATGACAGCTATCTTCATCACTTTCATCCTCTACAGTCATTAGATAATATAATCTTTTGTGTGCATATATTTTAAATTTGGTTCCATTTTTGTGCATTAGTTCATCTTCATTTTCTTTGAAGATGACTGTTGCTCCATTTTTCACGGAGAAAATATCTTGCGGATAGATGGGTACCAGTGACAGCATTTTCAGGGTTACTGTGAAGCTGTCTCCATTTTCGTCTAGTAAACATATTTCGGCGTCTCCTCTTTTTAAGGCTATACCGCTGGTTTTTGTTCTGTCCGCTAATTCCATGTAATGGTTCTCTGGTTGGAATGTAACACCAAAGTTTTTTAATTTCTTTTCATCTTTAATTAAAGGGGAGACAATCATAGGAAGAGTTCCAACAAATTTGAATTATTTTCATCATATTTTCAAGTTAAATCCAGTTTTTATGATATATTTGTTTATTGAATTATTTTAATTTTATTTTTTCAATTGATTTCTAAATTTCAAAAGTCTAAGAAATTTATTCTAGCAAAATTGCCTAATTAAATAAATTATATAATATATAAATGAAATAATTTAATAAATTATATAATATATAAATGAAATAATTAAATAAATTATATAATATATAAATGAAATAATTAAATAAATTATATAATATATAAATGAAATAATTTAATAAATTATATAATATACAAATGAAATAATTAAATAAGTTATATTATATATAAATGAAATAATTTAATAAATTATATAATATATAAATGAAATAATTAAATAAATTATATAATATATAAATGAAATAATTAAATAAATTATATAATATATAAATGAAATAATTTAATAAATTATATAATATATAAATGAAATAATTAAATAAATTATATAATATATAAATGAAATAATTTGATAAATTATATAATATATAAATGAAATAATTAAATAAATTATATAATATATAAATGAAATAATTAAATAAATTATATAATATATAAATGAAATAATTTAATAAATTATATAATATATAAATGAAATAATTTAATAAATTATATAATATATAAATGAAATGATTAAATAAATTATATAATATATAAATGAAATAATTAAATAAATTATATAATATATAAATGAAATAATTTAATAAATTATATAATATACAAATGAAATAATTAAATAAGTTATATTATATATAAATGAAATAATTTAATAAATTATATAATATATAAATGAAATAATTAAATAAATTATATAATATATAAATGAAATAATTAAATAAATTATATAATATATAAATGAAATAATTTAATAAATTATATAATATATAAATGAAATAATTTAATAAATTATATAATATATAAATGAAATAATTAAATAAATTATATAATATATAAATGAAATAATTAAATAAATTATATAATATATAAATGAAATAATTAAATAAATTATATAATATATAAATGAAATAATTTAATAAATTATATAATATATAAATGAAATAATTTAATAAATTATATAATATATAAATGAAATAATTAAATAAATTATATAATATATAAATGAAATAATTAAATAAATTATATAATATATAAATGAAATAATTTAATAAATTATATAATATATAAATGAAATAATTAAATAAATTATATAATATATAAATGAAATAATTAAATAAATTATATAACATATAAATGAAATAATTTAATAAAATAAAGATTGTAAACACTGTGTTATACCGGCCTTCCTTGAACAGAGGAATTTACACCGATTAGCACTATAAATAGCGCTAATAATTCCAACACCGGTGAGAGAGATGCGACTGCACTTCACCTGCTAGCCGAGTGCCCAGCAGATATACACGCTTTCCTATCTTTGTACATTATTGTTAATACACTTGTTCCTTAACCGAACTTCGACTTGATTGTTCTTATTTTCACTGTTGTTCCACGACACAACAGATTGGCGACAAGGAACTGAAATGACCATCACTGCAGAGAATCACCAAAAGTGATTGAAAAAAAGATTCGTAAAATCTCAACAGCAGAACACCGTCATTTCAACAGGTATTTGGATATGCAAGGATTAACACTGAATTAATTACTACAATAGTAATTTGGCGACGGGAAAAACTTGCTACAAAAATCTAAAGCGGAAAACACGAATGTAGTCAATTATTTAATAATTGAACACACTTACCAAGTGTTTTAGAAAGGGAAAAAGGGCTCATTTTTTCTTCACCAGAAGCCATTTTTCCTACGGTAAGAATTTTCTTCTGCAAAGTTAAATGTCCAAAACCAACTAGCAAATACCATGTAAGCTTATCGTTATTTCGATAACATCTGGGGAACCCCCCCCCAAAAAAAACACACTTAACTTTGTCAAGAGAAAAAGAGACAGATCGTGAAACATAATTATTCGCGTACATCATTTGTGCTTAGCAAACACGTAAAAAATCAAGTCATTTTTTACAAAAGGACTGCTAAACTGTTGTTCCTCAAACAAAAGAATTGGGAAAGAAAACTTGGTTGATTTTTTTTACTAAGAAATATTTCTTTAATACAAGTGTAAATTGTAAACTGAATTTGTATGATGGATGGGAAATTCAAAGATTCACTGTTGGAATTGCTCCAATTTCAGACAGAGCAAAATCTCGTGTTGCAAAAGCAGCAAATTCAACAATAAGTAGAAAGAAAAGACAGATTTAAACAAGCATTTGGAGAAAAATGCTTCAATAACAGAAACGCTTTGATGAAAACACAGGAGGAACAAAGAAAAGTTCTGGAGGCGACACAGTTAACTAAAGCGGATGATAATCATAACACATTTTCTCAAACAGCTGTGTGGGCCGCTATTGAAAATTTCAATTATAATCCAGAAGACGATGTCACTTTTGTCCAGTACTATAGACGATGTGAGGATATTTTTATATCGGATTGTAGTACTTGGTCAGACGCAAAAAAAGTTAGGAAATTGGGAACAACCGAGAATACAAAGTTCATGGATTTTATTCTCCCAAAAATACCAGTGAGTTGAGCTTCCAAGAAACAGTTTCGCTACTTACAGAATTGTTTTCTGCAAAAATGTCTCTTTTCATAGGCGATATAAATGTATGAATGTTACTAGAAGAGAGGAAGACGACTACACTACTTATGCAAGTATAGTGAACAAGCATTGCGACGATTTTAAACTGGAAGAATTATCAGAAGATAATTTTAAATGTTTAATATTTGTGCAAGGGCTGGTCTTAAATAAAGATGCTGAAATCAGGCGTCGTGTTTTAAATAAACTCGAAAACGAACCGAATTTAAAACTACAAAACTTAGCGGAAGACTGTGAACGGTTTATTGCGTTGAAACAAGACAGTTGTGACATAGAGAAAAGCGGAGTGTCGCATATTAAAAAGATTAATCAAAAAAAAAATTCGACTTCAAAAAATAACCAGTGAAAGAAACAGGGAAAAGATCCACCTGGACCATATTGGAGGTGTGGAAATAAACATTGGTACAATGAGTTTCGCTACAAATTCAAACAATGTGACACCTGCCACCAGAAAAGGCATAAAGCATCACATTGTAGAAAAAAATCTGGTAGAAAGACATCTATTAAACTTATGAAAATTGAACCTGAGGAACAAAATATCCGAAAATATGTACAGGTCAAAATGTTTAAAAAGAAAATAAGGCCACAGCTTGATAGTTGGTCTGACATTTCCATTATTAATGAACAGACATGGAAGAGGCTTGGGAGACCCACTATGATTAAATCACATAAAACCGCGAGAAGCGTCAGTGGCGAAAAAATTACCTTCGAAGGAGAATTATTGACGAATATTTTTTTTCCAGAACAGGTCACAAAAAAGCAAGAATTTTTGTCATGCGAAAATCAAACAATCTTTTTGGAACTGATCTGTTCGAAAAGTTTAGACTATGGGATCTGCCTTTAAGCTCATTTTGCCAAAAGGTTGAGGATTCGAACGTTGAAGCAGAAAAACTTAAGAGGGAGTTAAAAGAGAATTTCCCAGACGTATTTTCAGGCGGTTTGGGAAGGTGTACAAAAGCGGTAGCAAATTTTGACATAAAAGTAAATGAACAGACAGTGTTCAGAAAGAAAAGAAATGTTCTATACGCCACTATAGAACAGATAGACGGTGAATTAGAAAGGCTCGAAAACATGGGTGTCATCAGAAAAATTGATCACAGTGAGTGGGCTGCACCAACGTTTTACATCAAAAAGAAGAGTAAGGAGATTCGGGTTTGCGCCGACTTCATGATAGGCTTAAACAGGGCATTACAAGATTACCATTATCCTCTTCCGAGCCCTGAAGAGATATTTGCACAACTGAGTGGAGGGAAATATTTTTCTAAAATGGACCTCAGTGGCGCATACTTACAAGTTCCAGTCGATGAGGAGTGTTCAAAGCTGCTATGTATTAATACCCATAAGGGATTGTACAAGTTTAACAGATTTCCTTTTGGGGTCAAAGTCACCCCTGCGATTTTTCAGCGAATTATGGACATTATGTTAAATGGGTTGGATTTCGCAGTAGGGTACCTGGACGATGTGTTAATGAAAAGCGCTAGCAAAAAAAACACAAAGCTCATACAAACCAAGTACTCAAAAGGATCCAGGATTATGGATTTAAAGTAAATAGGAAAAATGTACATTTTTCATGGACAGAATAAAATATTTGGAGCAAATCATCGATAAACATGGAAGAAGGCCAGATCCAGATAGATCGAGTGCAATAAATAATATGCCTGCTCCAGAAAATATTGCGTCTTTACAAAGTTTCTTAGGTTTGGCAAATTACTACAATGTATTTGTGCCAAATATGCATAAACTAAGGTCGCCTTTAAATGAACTGTTAAGGAAAGACCAAAAATGGGTCTGGATGCAAGAGTGCGAAAAAGCATTTCAGGAAATTAAAGAGACTTTAACGTCTGACTTGTTTCTGGCACATTATAATTCCAAGCGTGAAATTATAGTTGCAAGCGATGCCAGCTCCTATGGCATAGGAGCATGCATTTGACACAAAATGAATGATGGAAAAGTGAAACCCATAGCACATTCATCCCGATCACTTTTGCCAGCCGAAAAGAACTACTCACAAATTGAAAAAGAGGCCTGTATATAAAGATTTGCCCGCAAAAAAATCAAGTTAGTTTCCTCTTCAGTTTCTCAAGAGCAGCACATGTTTAGGAAAACTCTATCTGCGGGAGATGTTAAAACCCTCATCCTGATATTACGCGCAGTGTACATGAACTTTCATTCTCACCATGGAAAGTTACTACATTCAACGAGAATTTAAATCTTCCTTTAAACAATTTTATTTTGAAATACTGTTCTTATGACACACACACACACACACACACACACACACACACACACACACACATGTATTCATTTATATGGATTTTTGAACTGTTGTTCTAAAAAAAAAAGAAGCCACACGAACCTCTAAGCCCATGTTCGGCACTCTGATCATAAAAAAAAATCACTAATTTCAAACCTCGTGCTATTCTCACAAAATTCTCACTCCAGTAATCTGTAGCAGAAACAAACAGAACTTTTTTCTTTTGCAAATCAATGCCTCTCCCTTGTTTTATTTGGCCATATATTGACCAATCAGGGGCGTGGCGCATTGCTCCCTTCTCTCCCCTAGGGAATCGGTTGGAAGAAAAAAACTCTTTCTTACTGAGAGAGACACCAAGCAGATCAGACCCTCTTTCTTCGCTCTCTCCACCTCAGTGTTATTTCATCCGGTATCGACGATTCCCACTGGGAATAACTACCGCGATAGCACCAGGTAGCCAGAGTCCATTCGCCTGAATAAGCCTTTTTTTTTTGTTACATTTATTGAAGTTGTTGTGTTCGTCATTTCAGAAGCTTGTGTTGAATTATTTATTTTCCTAGGTTGTGCCCTAAAATCACAAAACCCTAAAAATCCTTCATTATAAACATTCCACGCAAGAAAACACTTAGGTTGTAACGATTAGAACTAATATTCCTAACACGTAAATAAATGTTGTTCATTTCATATTAATACAGTGATTTCGAGTTCTTTTTTTGAGTGTTGTTATTTTCCGGATTTCATTTTTATTTTTTATTTTTTTATGTTGGTTGGTTGTTTTTGTTTTACGGCATATCAACCCTTTTCAGGTTATTCAATGCCGAATCCGGTGATTTTGAAGAAAATTTTTTTAATAGAATATATTTGTTTTTTGCAAGTCAGTTTCTATTTAACCCATAGTTGGGACCCTAACAGGTACTACCACTCCGGGTCAGAGTGGACCTGGGAGCAATGGCAATTAAAGGGTGGCTCTACACTCCCCAGAGCCCGCAAGCTGGGGCCTCTCCATCGGATATAGTTTAAGGTCATATCCAGGACCCCCATTGAGGGACTTTTACCCTCTGAAGGGGGGCAGTCGGCGTATTCTAATGCCCCACCGACAGGGCCATTTTTTTTATGTAAGGAAGTAGATTGGTGAAACCTATCTATTAATCAGCGGTTCCATTAAATTTACCGTTAATGGTCCCGCAGATACACTCCTTCAATAAAATTGCGACACATGTAACCTCAGTCCTAAAAATTGATAAATCCCGATTATAAATTGGCTATCCCATCAATCTCAATATTGCAGCATTAAGAATTTTTTTTAAAATTCAATTTATAACATTCTATAATCAATTCTTAATGCTGCAATATTTTAAGTTATAAATTTATTTTATCTTTTTTACTAGAATATCTTGTCCTTTTCTTTTCCAGTTTTAACAACTAGTCCTTTACTTTTCCATGTTTAAGCTTAACCAGATTACTTTTCATGTTTGCATTTTTCTATTGTAATCCATGCTTTTTCCAGGCTTCCAATGAATTCGCTTGTTCTTTGTTTAATTTCAGTTTTATTTTTTGTCCCTATAAATACATATGTAATAACAATGTATGGCACTCATCTGCTTTCAATAAAATCCCCCCAATTATCTCAATTTCATTCTTCTTGTTTCACTTGTTACTTCTCTTTCCGCAACAGCAGTGAATTAATAGCAACAGTAGTTGCTGAAGAGACGTAGTTGCTATGGAAACCAGTCATAAAAAGTGTTGCTCGCCTCCTTACATATTTTTACGATTTTGAACACCAGTAAATTCATAACTTCTGTTTTACTGCACGAAAACTGAAATTTTTTTTCTCACAATATAACTGAGAAGGTGATCTATAAACTGTAATAATTGTTTGAAATTTGGTCGAAAAATGGGTGAGCGGTCAAGCAGTTCTAAATGACTAAAACTGCCACTTAACCATATATTCAAACATATAATGATATTAACCATATATTCAAACATATAATAATATTAACCATATATTCAAACATATAATGATATTAACGATACATTCAAACATATAATAATATTAACGATATATTCAAACATATAATGATATTAACCATATATTCAACCATATAATAATATTAACCATATATTCAAACATATAATAATATTAACCATATATTCAACCACTACCGTGTTTGAATTTATAAATATATATATATATGTGTGTGTGTGTTTATATATATATATATATATATATATATATATATATATATATATATATATATATATATATATATATATATATATATATATATATATATATACTGTGCTAATTAGTCATGGTTTATCTCTTTTATTCAACAAATTCCCGATTTTTCGCCTTGCACACATTTCCTAATATGAAGGCCACTACAAATAAAGTGTTACAATATCCAAACGCAACAAAATCAAGATGAGTTATCTCCCTTTCAAGTAAGGTAAAGGTAAACCGAAAGAAGATGAACGCTGTAGTGTACACGTTAACAATTTACAGGTTAGAAAGTCTCGTTATCAAAAGCAAAGAAAAAAACATAATTTATTTAACAATATTGAATTTTCTTGCTCTTATGCTGCTATACCGAATTCGTGACTGTTTCTGTTGTACCGAACGGTCGTCGTGCGCAACGATTTAAGTTTTATTAGGACGATTTCAAATAGATATAAATAATTACACTAAAAATAATTGGCACTTACTTCTCCTATATTATAATGACGGAAAAATATAGCTTTTCAAGAGAAACAAATGGTACCTCTGGTCTCAAATAGGGGTCTGTATTACTATACACATAGACTCGAAAAAGTTGTCAAAAAAAAAAAGCAAAACAAAACAAATATATAACAAATAAATGTTATCAAAGGCAAGATAAGTTACTTTTCTACCTAACTGGATAATTTTTTTAGTGTTTTTATTTAATGTAACATGCTTATTCAACTCGAAAAACATACAGTGTTTACCGATGTATTGTAAAATTAAAAATGGCGCCGGACTCTCTGTTGAACACGGTAAGTTTGGGAAAATGAGTTAAAAATAAAAAAAAAACTATACAAAATACTGTTAAAAACCCACCGAACATATGTCAGCTTATGTCATGGTAACATACATCGAGCGAGTTTCTAACAGTATTTTGAATAGTTTTATTTTTATTTTAACTCGTTTCCCCAAACTTATTGTATTAAACAGAGAGTCCGGCGCCATTTTTAATTTTTCAATACATTGGTAAACAGTATGTTTTTCGAGCTGAATAAACATTTTTTTAATCAATTCTAATAAATTACAATGCTAGCTTCCAAATTATGCAGTCGAAATTACCTGAATATTACTGAATTATTAAACCAAACAACTTCAATCATGTTAGCAGGTGAAAAATTGCCGCCATCTTGTTTAAATCAAAACAGAAAATTACCTCCCTTTTGAACTCTCTGTGTCTTACGATCGATTTCATCAATTTTTTTTATTTTCTTTAATAAATAATTTCCTACCTTATTGATTTTCATAATTTTTGGATATAATCATCTTAAAAATACGAGGAATACGTAGGTAGATACCATTGTCTTAATGTGAAATTCAGTTTTATGATTTCCGAAATTTCGTCCCAATAGTGTAGAAGCACCAAAATCTTAAAGATGTATGTACTTGTCACGAAACGGAAATCTCATATTCCAAAAATCACGAGAATTGATCAAGTATTCTTTTTACTAAGAAAATCCAATTTTATGAGGAATCAATGATGATGTGTCTCTGTTCACCATCTTTAATAAAGAAAGGGAGACAACTCAATCCGAACTCAGCCTTGTAATGTCTACAATTTATTATTAAAGTTAATAAAAATCGTAAACAAAATGATTATATATCTATACTCCTATAAATTTGTTTTTTTTTTTGTGTGTGTAGATGTTTATATTAAAAACCTTTCTTCTATTTATTTGAAGAGAATATACATATATGTGTATATATGTGTATGTAGGTGTATGTATGTTTATGTATGTGTATATATTGTGTGGATATGTATTTACGTTTAGCGTAAGTATATAGATGTGTATATGTAGAAGTATATGTATCTGTGTATATTTGTGTGTATATGTACACAGATGTATGAGTGTGTATGCTGTACTGTTACATTTTATATTTTGTATTCTTATGTATATATACATATATATATGTGTGTGTGTGTATGTGTGTGTGTATGTGTGTGTGTGTGTGTGTGTGTGTGTGTGTGTGTGTGTGTGTGTGTGTGTGTGTGAAGAAATACACTAAATGTGTCATCTACGCCTGTGTATTTGCGTGTATTTATACTTTTGAAGTCTGTGTGTGTAAAAATCGGAAATATCGTTTTGTCCCTACTGGGTGGCTGTTTAGAATTGTTGACCTCCATAACAGTTGACTGTAGTTACTGACGCCAAATTGGCGAACTTCTAAAGTATTTTATAATAGTATACCAGAGAATGTATACTTAATTTTAAGGTTATAAAATGAATAAAAACAAAAATTGCCCTCTATGGAAGTTAAGATGAAATAAAATAAAAGCAGGAGATAAATAGATAGATCTGCGGTATGCCATTACTTATCCTCCCGCAGACCCCCCCCCCAAAAAAAAGCACATATGCAAATTAGAAAGTGTACACGAGCTTACGTGACAAGAAAAAGAAAAAACAAAAGGACACCATGTGGTTGGAAGAAGAAAATGTGCAGTCAAAAAAGATAGATGTGTAAAGTCGATGACGAGAAATGGCTGGCTATGTCCGGTGTGTAATGAAGCAGAAAAAAATCACGTGCTGGGTGAGATGGACGTGAGGTCCTGCTGTGGCGCCAAGAGACTTTTAAGCTGGTGTCGAGATGGCAGGGTTTTGTTAATCTCATGGCAGACGAAATGAATAGTTAGAAAAACAAGAAGTAGACGTTGTTTAGAAAGTGATCGTAATAAACGCCTTTTGCTAAAACAGAAAGAAAAGCAGAATCGTTTTTTTTTTTTTAATCTTTTGTTGTTCCTTTTCAACGGTAAAAGATGGTGTGGTGGTCCTAGAGAGAGGTTTGAACTGTAACAAACACGGTGCAACCATAACGGTTACGTTACACTAGGATGGGCATGCTAAGTGCAAACTAGGAGACTCTAAATTCCTGTTCACCAAGCCACTGTTTCATAGGATTGCTTAATTTTACACAGGATCGTTAATTCTAGAGTTTGAGACGATTTTTATTGTATTTTGAGTTTCCATGTTCCTGTGAAAACTGACTTGATGAAGAGAGCAAATATCAATATAGCTGAAAAAGGGTAGTAATTCAATCCATTTGCTTCTTAGTGCTCGTAAAAATAACTTCATGATTAAATCACACAATTCGATCCTGTGAATACAATTTTGAATTACTTCTATCCATTTCATGGCTGACAGAACGAGAACATGCTAATCTTTTCAATGATCGACAGTATTGAACATATCTGAAAATCACCCCTGATCATGTTTATGATACTCGTATCATATAAAAATCCTAAAAACATTGGAGGCATGTGGAACTAATCTCATCCTTGCTATACTGTTAAAAAAAAAAAAAAATGTTCCGCTGAGGTTGCTGCAGTTCTTTCCAAATTGTACAATAAATGCCTTACCAAATCGTGCTTCCGTGACAGCTGGAAAATTGCTCCTATGACACCAGTATTCAAAAATTCTTATGAAAGAACTGACTCACTCAATTATCACCCCATTAGCCCACTTTCTCTCTTTGTTAAAATTTTTGAGACCTTAATCAATCAAGCTCTAGTTCACCACCTCATAAAGACTAAATTTCTTTTCGACCGACAGTATGGGTTTTGGTAAGCTTGTTCTGCTGCAGATATCCTAACTATAATTTCTGGGCATAAGTCCAGAGATTAAAGTTAGGATACCATGCACTGGACAAGACAAGGCAAGGGAGGCTAAAGTAGTGACTCTTTATATATCGAAAGCCTTTGACAAGGTCTGGAATGAAAGACTCTTAATTAAACTTAAACTATATGGTATTACTGGATAAATCTATCTATATATAAAAGTAAAAATGTCTGTGCGTGTATGTCGGTCTGTCTGTGTACATTTCCTTATAATTTTCAATCGAGATTTGACATAAGGGGTATTGAGATTTGGGAAAATCGTTTGGATCGCTTTTCAGCCAGAAATTTGGCTGTTAAGAGGTCAAAGTTCAACGATTTGACCGTTGAGAACTTTACCAAACTCCTTCGCCAATTTTGGGTCTAAACACTTGAAATTTTAGATATAGGTTCTTTGGACATGCGTCTAACTTGATAATTTTATTTGAGCCCAAAAACAATGAATGCTAAGGAGTCAAAATTGGGGTCAAAGTTTTAAAAAAAATTGACCTCCGCAGTCTCTCTTTTCTCTATAGTTGTTAAGGAAGTCTATTATATAGAAAGGCATTACCGTGCATGCGCACGCTCTTTAATATATACATATGCACATGAAGTTATGAACCGTACAAAGGGCCCGAGCAAAACCGGGCTGAACTGCTAGTATTTAATATAATTAGATCCTTCTTAGACAAAAGAAAAATTTAAGCTGTCCTCGATGAACGTACACGGTGTCCAAAAAGTCACTGAAGCGTTGAAAACATTTGTCATTTTTTCCATTAATGCTTTTTTTTCTCGACTTCAGATATTTTACAGATAATATTTTAGAAAATTAATTATGGATAAGTATAGCATTGAACAACGTACACAAGTTGTAAAATTGTTTTACCAAAATCAGGAGTCAATTTTTTGACCCAAAGAGCCTATCGATGGCGTTTTCATTTAAGAGATAGCCCAAGTCACAACCCAATTCAAAACATTGTGCACCGATTTGAAGACCAAGGAACTGTACTTGATCTTCCGTGAGCTGACACGCCTCGAAACGTCATCATGAAAACAGGGAAAGAAAGCAGCATCCTGAAACATTGATTCAATGACGTTCCACACAACTTGGGATATGTCGAAGCTCACTACACAATATTTTGCACAGTTTAAAACTCTTCTATATATATAAAAGCGAAAATGTATGTATGTGTGTTCGCTTTTTGTGTATGTCTGCAAAAGGCTTTTTTCATCGGCCTTCTCGCTCGGTTCACTCCTTCTTAAAACTTTTTATATCACGTCTAAATGATAATATCTACGACTTAACAAGGGGGGGGTCGCGTGTGTATTTAATTTGCCCGACTTTTACCAGCTCAACTTGGGATATGTCGAAGCTCACTACACAATATTTTGCACAGTTTAAAACTCTTCTATATATATAAAAGCGAAAATGTATGTATGTGTGTTCGCTTTTTGTGTATGTCTGCAAAAGGCTTTTTTCATCGGCCTTCTCGCTCGGTTCGCTCCTTCTTAAAACTTTTTATATCACGTCTAAATGATAATATCTACGACTTAACAAGGGGGGGGGGTCGCGTGTGTATTTAATTTGCCCGACTTTTACCAGCTCAACTTGGGATATGTCGAAGCTCACTACACAATATTTTGCACAGTTTAAAACTCTTCTATATATATAAAAGCGAAAATGTATGTATGTGTGTTCACTTTTTGTGTATGTCTGCAAAAGGCTTTTTTCATCGGCCTTCTCGCTCGGTTCGCTCCTTCTTAAAACTTTTTATATCACGTCTAAATGATAATATCTACGACTTAACAAGGGGGGGGGGGTCGCGTGTGTATTCAATTTGCCCGACTTTTACCAGCTCGCCGCGTTTTTGAAAAGCGAGTGATGGAGCGGGGAAAATAGTAACTGGCTTGCCGCGCAAAACTATGCCAAACATCACGCCACTTCCTCGCACCTGTATGTATATTTCACTTTATAACCCTTAACTTAACACGCTTATCAATTCCTCTTCCCTCGTGGCCGAGATGTTTAGGTAACTGGCTTTTTTCCCCTTTCGTTTCCACCTTGGCGTCAAGGCTTCGGGGTTCAATCCTACTTTCCCACTAAAACTTCTTTTTTCTTTTACACCTCCAAGCACCCGACCAACGTTTTTTTTTTTTAACACACACATACCTCCAAACACCCGGGCAATAACTCTGTGTGTGTGTGTGTGTGTGTGTGTGTGTGTGTGTGTGTTTGTGTGTGTGTGTATGTGTAAGATTGATTGATATATTTATTTTTTTTTTAGCGATTCTGTGTTATTTAATTGTTACATTCACCTGAACGTTTTAAAGGAGTTACCTGTCCTATGTTTATATTCGAGTCGCCCTCATTTCGGACTTGTTTTTTTTTTTTTATTTATTAAGCATTTGAATATAATATAGTCCAGCTCGTGCCTTCTCGTGCGGTTTAGCTACTAAGCCCAGCAAAACAGTTTATACTAGCTAGAAGAAAGGAAACGCCTTAAAACCAATCACTTCAGGCAGGTGGGGCTCGTCAACTTTGGATGGTAGCTCACTTGGGAGCTACCATTCAAAATCACCGCCGCTTTGCAAGATTATCCCAAGAGAGTAAACCCCAATAGAAAACTCAGAAACAGTGTACCTAAGGTGGCCTGACTTTATATTGCTATCATCAGCAACTCTTGTGGTTAGAGCGCAGCTGTAGCAACTCTGTTTTTCCTTTGGATCCTCTGACTTCATGAAGAGGGGGAGACTACTCATCCCATATCACCCTGCACAGGTTATGTAGCTCCATTGCTACATCATCATCTACTGAGACGGACGGTTGCCAATAACCAACAACATTGAGAACATTGCCAAGGCGGCTGCAAAGAAGGTAGGCTCCCTCTATCGTGCTAGAAAATTACTCGCACCAGAGAGTATCCTGTTTCTCTACAAAGCCACTATTCACCCATGCATGGAGTATTGTTGTCATATCTGGGATGGTGCAAAAAAGAGTCTTTAATTTAATAGGCCCCACACTATCAATCAAGCTAAAACCTCTGCCCCATCGCTGCAATGTTAGATTTCTGTCCTTATTTTACAAGTATTTTAATAAAATGTACTCTGATGAACTCATAGCACTTGTTCCTCCTGAACATACAGAATGGATGGAACGATAAAGTTTTTGCCCTGAACAAAAACAACACCACAGCTTTATTTTAGAACTTTTATTGAAAAAAAAATCAATCCACGTAACTTGACTATGCAGATTAGAGCTGGCATCTATTCAATGGAGCCGCCTTCAGCCTCAATCACCACCTTGATACGGGTCATGAACTGGAAGCATTCCCTATCCACAAGCACCGACGGGAGCTTGGCGAATACTTGGCAGATGGCAGTGATTAGGTGCTAGCTTTGTTGTTGTGGGAGGTCATGTTGGTGATGTTCTCTGATGAACTCATAGCACTTGTTCCTCCTGAACATACAGAATGGATGGAATGATAAAGTCAATCACCACCTTGATACGGGTCATGAACTGGAAGCATTCCCTTTCCACAAGCACCGACGGGAGCTTGGCGAATATTTGGCAGATGGCAGTGATTAGGTGCTAGCTTTGTTGTTGTGGGAGGTCATGTTGGTGATGTATGACCAAACGAAGTAGTCCAATGGGTTTAGGTCGGGAGAGGAGGGGGATGGCAGTTAGAGAAGGACACAGTCGTAACACTCCTTCTGAAGCCAAGCCTGGGTCTCTTTGGACATATGCGCTGAGTCCTGCAGTCACATCTAGGGTCTGCTAGCATCCACCTGATTGCACCAAGGGATCACCACACTCTTCAGTGCATCTAGGTACACTTTGGTGTTGACTTTAAAGATGCGAGGTGGCATGATGTGACCCTCACTTGAAACCACACCAAAGACTATAACTGTGACCAGAAACTTTGCTTTCGTGACCTTGGGCACGTCCCTGTTATTTGTGGTAATCAAGCAATGCATTTTGAGTGTGCTGGCAATGGTCCTGTTGTCATGATTTTGATCGGTAGAGAGCATAAGTTTTACAGCGGTGCAATTCCTGTCTCGCTCACTAAATACTGCGTCACTTTCAGGCATGATAGAAGGCTCCTATCGCACTTACAATTTGTGCACTAGTAGATGGTCTTTAACAAAAAAAAGAAAACCGGTTTTCATCAGACGGAAATGGAATCATGCCGTCTTTTCTAGGGCGACAATTTTATCGTTCCATCCTGTATTAACCTGCAGAAGTCTAAATGTGATGTGAGCAAAGATCTTGCTGCCCAACTCCCCACAGTACATGATTAGAGAAGAGACTTAATAATAGTAAGTGGCAATGAGTAAAAAAAAAAAAATGCTCCTAGGGATGACTGTAACAGAGTGCATATAAGCGGATGCAAAGGTATTAGCAGCAGCAGTAGCAGCTGTTTGAACATGTATGCAAATTGGCAAGTGTGCAGGAGCTTGCGTCAGAAGAAAAAGAAAAAAAAGGAGAGAAAAATGCACCACATGGTGAGGAGCAGAGAAGAAAAATGTTTCCCGGCAGAAAGGACGCGTGGTCTTGTGGTGGTGGTGGTGGTGGTGAGAGACTTTTAAGCTGGTGTTGAGACGGCAGGGTTTTTTTAAGCTCATGGCAGACGAAATAAACAATAAAAAAAAATATCAAGAAGCAGATATTGTTTAGAAAGTAACCATAATAAATGCCCTTTGCTAAAGCAGAAAAAAACTGAGTTGGATTTATTTATTTTTGTTTGTTTGTTCCTTTGTGATGATACCGGATGGTGTGGAGCGTCCGAGAGAGGTTTGAACATTAACAAAGACAGTTCGAGCGCAACAGCCAGTTACATGACTAAAACGGAAGACTCAAATCCATTGCCAGAAATAATGGTTGCATCATTCTGCTGCTCCAGAAACTACCTCTCTCTTGATGAGTTTGATATGCCCTTAGATGGAGTATTGCTACCCCATATGTTGATGTGCCACTAACAGTAGTGATGGGACGATTCCAATATTTCTCCCAATTTTGATGCAATTACCGATTCTTTTCTAAATCCCTGGTTTCGATCCAATTACTAATTTTGATTCTTTTAAAATCTCTAAATATTTAGTTATAGAGTTGTTGTTTTATTTTTTCACCCCTACAGAATCTGACAATGGACTATTCCTGACGCCACTTCCATTAATCAGTTTCTGCTATCAAATAGTCTGGTAGGTTGGTTGTTTTTGTTTTACGGCATATCAAGCCTTTTCGGATTATTTAATGCCGAATCCAAAGATTTTGAAAAAAATCTTTTTTAATAGAATATATATATATATTTTTTTTTTAAAGTCGATTTCTATTTAACCCATAGTTGGGACCCTAACAGGTACTACCATTCCGGGTCAGAGTGGACCTGGGAGCAATGGCAATTAAAGGGTGGCTCCACACTCCCCAAAGTCCACAAGCTGGGGCCTCACCACTGGATATAGTTTAAGGTCATATCCAGGACCCCCATTGAGGGACTTTTACCCTCTGCAAGGGGGCAGTCGACGTATTCTAATGCCCCACCGACCGAGCCTCAAATAGACTGGACCTGAGACTCTGTGGGAGTGGGTTGTAACTTTACTTTGTCCTTCCAGTTGAGCGGAATCTTACTCAACCAATATACATTTCTGTTAATATATATTTCATTGTTTCCAAGCCTTCTCGTTCTTCTTTCAACATTAAACCATAACAAACTGGCGACGAGGTTTTGAAAACTCATGAAGGAAAACCGAAGTTTAAAATACCCTAGTGTTCCCACAACAAATTGCGACGAAGAAATTCAAATTCAAAATAACAATTGACGATGATTCGAAAAGAATTTACGTGTGGAAATTCACAAGCAAAACTCGATTGGTGTTAATTTGAAAAAAAAAAAAAAAAAAACCAAACATTTTCTCAAATGTCCCACGTCATAACGGACGTCGAAACTACTCACACAAAAACAAAAAACAAATGCAAGAATGAAAACTCAAACCGTTAAAATTTGTTGTCTTTTCTTGAGAAAAAGTGAAAAAAAAAAACAAACAAACAAAAAAAAAACGCTCTGACTTCTATTACAAAGAATTTTATAGTTGAACTTTTTTACTTGTTATCAAAAGAAAGAAAGAAAGAAAGAAAAATCACAAAGATAAAACGACGAGTTTGATAGAAAGATTCTCAAGTTTGATAGAAAGATTCTCAAGTTTGATAGAAAGATTCCCGAATTTGATAGAAAGATTCCTGAATTTGATAGAAAGATTCCTGAGTTTGATAGAAAGATTCCCGAATTTGATAGAAAGATTCCTGAATTTGATAGAAAGATTCCTGAGTTTGATAGAAAGATTCCCGAATTTGATAGAAAGATTCCTGAGTTTGATAGAAAGATTCCCGAATTTGATAGAAAGATTCCTGAATTTGATAGAAAGATTCCTGAGTTTGATAGAAAGATTCCTAAGTTTGATAGAAAGATTCTCAAGTTTGATAGAAATATTCCAGAGTTTGATAGTAAGATTCTCGAATTTAGTTGAAAGATTCTTGAATTTGATGGAAACATCTCGAATTTGATAGTAAGATTCTCGATTTTGGTAAAGAAATTCTCGACTTTGATAAAACGATTCTCGAATTCGATACAAAAATGGTCGAATAAAATAGAAAATTCTCGAATCTGATACAAAGATTCTTAAGTTTGATAGAAAAATTCTCGAATTTGATAGAAAAATTCTGGAATTAAATAAGAAGGTTTGCGAGTTTAATAGAAAGATTCACGAGGTTGATAGAAATATTCTCGAATTTGTAGAAAGATTCTCAAGTTGACAGGAAGATTCTCTAGTTTGATAAAAAAAATATTTTCGAATTTGATAAAAAGATTTTCGAATTTTATAGAAAGATTCTCAGGTTTGATAATAAAATTCTCGAGTTTGGCATAAATATTCTGAAATTTGATGAAAGATTCTCGAATTTGATAGAACGACTCTCGAGTTTGATAAAAAGATTATTGGAAGAAAGATTCTCGAGTTTGACAGTAAAATTCTCGACTTTGATAGAAATATTCTCGAATTTGATAGAAAGATTCTCGAATTTAATGGAAAGAGCTCGAGTTTATAGAAAAACAGTCGATTTTAATAGAAAGATGATCGAGTTTGATAAAAGGATTCTGGGTTTGTTAGAACAATTATGGAGTTTGGTGGAAAATTTCTGGAGTTTGAACGAAACATTCTCGAATTTGATAGAAATATTCTCAGGTTTGATGGAAAATTCACGAGCTGGATGGAAAGATTGTCGAATTTGATAGAAAGATTCTCATAATGATAAAAAGATTCTCGAGTTTGATAGAAAGTTTCTCGACTTTGATAAAACGACTCTTGAATTTGATAAAAATTATTATCTAATTTGATAGAAATATTCTCAGTTTTAAAAGAATGCTTTTCGAATTTGATAGCAAAATTTTCGGATCTGATATAAATTTTCTCGAATTTGATAGAAAGATTCTCGAGTTTGATAGAAAGGTTATAGAAGTTAATAGAAAAAAATTCTACAATTTGATAGAAAGATTCTCGAGTTTGATAGAAAGGTTATAGAAGTTAATAGAAAAAAAAATTCTACAATTTGATAGAAAGATTCTCGAGTTTGAAAAGTTCTCGATTTGGATGGAAAGATTCTCGGACTTGTTAGAAATATTCTCGATTTTGATAATAAGATTCTCGAATTTTATAAAAATATACTCAAGATTGCGAGAAAGATTCTCGAATTTTATAGATTTACATGTTTGATAGCAAAAATCTCATACAGTCAGTGAACTTTCACACACACACACACACACACACACACACACACACACACACACACACACACACACACACACACACACACACACACCCATACACACACAAAGCGCCTTTTATATATAAGTAGCGATAAAAATGAAATTGTCTGTATGTGTGTGTGCATGCAGAGCAGTCTCTATCAAACTACTCTATCAATATCTATAGACTTGAAACAAATTCGATTTGGCTTTTAGCCAGTGAAAAAAAACTGCTAAGAGGTAAAAATGGAAAAATTGGAACTTGGCAGGCATAAGTCGACTTAAAATGCTCCTCTACGCATGCGTAAATATACATTCATATGTCAAACTGCGTTAATTTTTAAAGTTTTGATATCTATCTGTCCTCAGGCCATTTGTAGTGAATACTGCTGGAGAGTTAAATGTTTTAGTTTCGATTCTAGCTGATGGCACCCAAATCATATTCATTTTTCAAAAACTTTTGAAATTATTATTATATATTGGGTACAATATAATAACTAGTAGAAAATTAGCTCTATAATAATAAATACGAAATCTGCATGAATTAAAATATCATATTTAGGCGCATTTTATAACTGGGTTCCATCAGACAGTCTGCTAGTATGTATATAAAAGTGACCTTCTCTATGTGTGTGTGTGTGTATGTGTGTGTGTGTGTGTGTGCGTATGTGTAGAATGGTCGCTATCATACTACTTTGTCAGTTTTGAAACTTGATATGTAGGGCATTCGGACCCGTGAAACAAATTCAATTTGTTTTTTAGCCGGTAAAAATAGCTGCTAAAAGGTCAAACTGAATTGGAACTTGGCAGGCGTGAGTCGACTTAATTTTTATTTTCTAATGCTGTGCAAATATACGTTTATAAATTAAACTGCATTCGTTTTTTTTTCTAGTTGATGGAATCCAAATAATATTTAAAAAAAAAAAAGGAACTTTTGAAATCACTTCTATATATTGGGTACAATATAATAATCAGTAGAAAAATGGCTTTATAATAATATGAAATCTGCATGAACTCAAAGATTATATATAAGCATATTTTACGACCGGACAACGCCGGGTGGCCTGCTATGGTATCACTTTCTATCCTCCTTTTTAATAAATAGGATCTCCCGATCAAATAATTTATAATCTGGAAACCGTGACACACGTACGTACGTACATACGTTAAAGGTACTATGGTATTAGTATATATATATATATATATATATATATATATATATATATATATATATATATATATATATATATACTAGCAGGGAGATACGACATTGCCCAGGATCGAATGATGATCAATTAATGTTTCACACTCCTACAGGGTGGGCCAAAATAAGGGTCCTATCTTTAAATTTGAATAACTTCCACAAAATAAAAGTTAAACTCACCAAACTTTATGTGTGTGTAGACTGACCCTTCCGAGATTTATTTGAAATAAACAAAACAAATTTTGGCCGAAAAACACTTCTTAAAACTTACATGAATTTATGAATTTTTAAAAATAGGACCCTGGTTTTGGCCCACCCTATATATATATATATATATATATATATTCTAGATGTAAATGTAAATATTCATGTTTCTGAAGTTTTTAGATGAGGATTGGTTATCTGTATTATTTGAATTCATCGGACTACTGTTCTCATCTTGAGTGTTTTTTTTTTTTTTTTGCAAAATTTTTCAGTCGATGTAACCTCCAATCTTCTTTTGGTGTATCTTCTCGAACTCGGGAATTTAAAAAAAAAAATACAATTGTGAATTACTTAGGACCTCTATCCAGTCACGGCTGACGGAACGAGAGCATGCTACAACAAAGTGTAGTATCTGTTCTTCAAATTTTGGCCGAAAAACACTTCTTAAAACTTATATGAATTTATGAATTTTTAAAAATAGGACCCTTATTTTGTCCCACCCTGTATATATATATATATATATATATATATATATATATATATATATATATATATACACTTGTTTATTGTTATATAAACATGGTCACATACTGCCGCACTATCGTTGAATTCATTAGTCCATTACTTTTGAATAAAAAACCCTGCAGCAGGATGTGACCATGTTTATATAACAATAAACAAGTATTATCAGCTCTTTTTATTGAGCACTATCTAACAACCTCGTTGAATTCATTAGTCCATTACTTTTGAATAAAAAGACCCAAGTATATATATATATATATATATATATATATATATATATATATATATATACACACTCCTATATTTTTTTTTGTCATCAAAATCAGTGAAATCACCAATTTTTCAATCAAATCGATTGATTGCCTGCTCTAATTGATGACTCATCACGATCCACTGGGAGGAAGCTTCACATGCCTCCCTGCAGTGATTTGGCCCGCAATACATAGTAGTCGACATTGTGCTGTAGAGGGTCTACTGTTGATTTTATAAAATTATTTTATACAGGGTGGGCCAAAACAAGGGTCCTATTTTTAAAAATTCATAAATTCATGTAAGTTTTAAGAAGTGTTTTTCTGCCAAAATTTGTTTTGTTTATTTCAAAAAAATCTCGGAAGTGTCAGTCTACGCACGCATAAAGTTTGGTGAGTTTAACTTTTATTTTGTGGAAGTTATTCAAATTTAAAGATAGGACCCTTATTTTGGCCCACCCTATACTTGACCGTGGCCTTTATTTTTAGACAGAAAATATTGTCAGTACTATATAGATGCAGATTTGGGGCCAACAGTGTGTGGGGGGGGTAAACTAGGTAGGTATCACAAATCAACATACTTGTGTCGTGACAGTGGCTCATCCGAGAAATATCGGTTATCTTCTTTTGGGATGCACAATTGAGCAATAATACAGGGTGGGCCAAAATAAGGGTTCTATTTTTAAAAATTCATAAATTCATGTAAGTTTTAAGAAGTGTTTTTCGGCCAAAATTTGTTTTGTTTATTTCAAAAAAATCTCGGAAGGGTCAGTCTACACACACATAAAGTTTGGTGAGTTTAACTTTTATTTTGTGGAAGTTATTCAAATTTAAAGATAGGACTCTTATTTTGGCCCACCCTGTATAATGACTTGAATTCAAGTTTAAAGATATATAGAAAATAAGAAGCTAAGACCAAGAGTGTTATTTGCCCAATGTTTCGGTCGATGTAGCCTTCAACCTTCTTCAGATGTATCTTGTTGAACTCGGGAATCTTTCTGTCAAACTCGGCCATCTGCGCACGATTTCGAGCGGAACCATAATACAAGTAGCAACAATAAAATTGTCACCTTAAAGAAAACAACACACTTATCAAGGCCCGAAGGCTACTCAGGGATAAGGGTTATTGCGTGTACAGTAATCAATGAGATAGTATTGTAGTAATCATTAGTATTGGGAGGTTTTGATAGAGTGTCTTACTTAAGGGGGCGGTTTGTCAGGAGTTTGTTTATGTTGGACTTGAAGACGTCCAAGTTGTAGTCAGGTGGGAAACAGGCAAGCGGCAGAGAGTTCCACTGGCGTGCAGTTCTAAGAAAGAAGCTTTGCTCATGGAATCTACGCTTGGATTTAGGCACAGATAAAGAGTGGGGAAAATTATTGACAGTAGTTTCAGCCAGACGGGTGTTTCTCGTGAAAGATTGGCGAGGAGGGACGAGGGATTGGAGCTCAGACGAGCACCTGCCATGGAAATAACGATAAAACAAAGACAGGCTCGTCACGTCTCTTCTGCGGGAGAGAGGTTGCAGGGAAGAGAAAAGGGCCGCCTTCAGCCTCAATTA
>NC_136525.1:7662654-7687654 GCF_053919585.1 Euprymna scolopes | reverse complement strand
TAGCATAAAGCGCTAATTATAAATCGACAGGCTAAAAAGTGTAGCTTTTAAAAAATATTTTTTGAGAATAATGCAATGAAAATAATACAATGAAAATAATACAATGAAAATAATACAATTAAAATAATACAATTAAAATAATACAATAAAAATAATACAATGAAAATAATACAATGAAAATAATGCAATGAAAATAATACAATTAAAATAATGCAATGAAAATAATGCAATAAAAATAATGCAATTAAAATAATGAAATTAAAATAATACAATTAAAATAATACAATGAAAATAATACAATGAAAATAATGCAATGAAAATAATGCAATAAAAATAATGCAATTAAAATAATACAATGAAAATAATACAATTAAAATAATACAATGAAAATAATACAATGAAAATAATACAATGAAAATAATGCAATGAAAATAATACAATTAATATAATACAATGAAAATAATACAATGAAAATAATGCAATTAAAATAATGCAATGAAAATAATACAATGAAAATAATACAATGAAAATAATACAATGAAAATAATACAATTAAAATAATGCAATGAAAATAATACAATGAAAATAATACAATGAAAATAATACAATGAAAATAATGCAATAAAAATAATGCAATGAAAATTTGGAAAAAAATAAACTCCTTCTTTGTAAGAGATCGCATATGAAAATATCAGCAACAGCGAAGGATGGATGGCAAGCGATTATATTCGCAGCAGGAGCAGCGTTTGAACGCGTATGCAAATGGGCAAGTGTGCGCTAGCTGGTGCGAAAGGAAAAGGGAAAACAAAGGACACCACATAGTTAGAGAGAAACAAAGTCGGAGCCGAAGGAGACGGACGTATAAAGTGAAAGCGAGAATGAGCTGGCTGTGGCATACATTTGGTTGGAAGAAAGAGAAACATCAGGCAAGATGAACATGTGGCAGCCAGAGACTTTTTGACGAAACGGGAGAGTAACGATAATAAAAGCTGTTAAAAAGAGAAAAAAATGCCCGGATTTTATTTATTTCCAGTTTTATTTTTATGAATTATTGAAGTAAAGTTTTATATTTTATGAATTATTGAAGTAAAGTTTTATTTTTATGAATTATTGAAGTAAAGATTTATTTTTTAGGAATTATTGAAGTGAAGTTGTATTTTTATGAATTATTGAAGTAAAGTTTTATTTTTAATGAATTATTGAAGTAAAGTTTTATTTTTTAGGAATTATTGAAGTAAAGTTTTATTTTTATGAATTATTGAAGTAAAGTTTTATTTTTATGAATTATTGAAGTAAAGTTTTATTTTTATGAATTATTGAAGTAAAGATTTATTTTTTAGGAATTATTGAAGTGAAGTTTTATTTTTATGAATTATTGAAGTAAAGTTTTATTTTTTAGGAATTATTGAAGTGAAGTTTTATTTTTAGGAATTATTGAAGTAAGGTTTTATTTTTAATGAATTATTGAAGTAAAGTTTTATATTTTAGGAATTATTGAAGTAAAGGTTTATTTTTTTAGGAATTCTTGTAGTAAAGTTTTATTTTTATGAATTATTGAAGTAAAGTTTTATTTTTATGAATTATTGAAGTAAAGTTTTATTTTTCTAGGAATTATTAAAGTAAAGTTTTATTTTAATGAATTATTGAAGTAAAGTTTTATTTTTATGAATTATTGAAGTAAAGTTTTATTTTTATGAATTATTGAAGTAAAGTTTTATTTTTTATGAATTATTGAAGTAAAGTTTTATTTTTATGAATTATTGAAGTAAAGTTTTATTTTTATTAATTATTGAAGTAAAGTTTTATTTTTATGAATTATTGAAGTAAAGTTTTATTTTTATGAATTATTTAAGTAAAGTTTTATTTTTTATGAATTACTGAAGTAAAGTTTCATTTTTATGAATTATTGAAGTAAAGTTTTATTTTTATAAATTACTAAAGTAAAGTTTCATTTTTATGAATTATTTAAGTAAAGTTTTATTTTTTAGGAATTATTGAAGTAAAGTTTTATTTTTTAGGAATTATTGAAGTAAAGTTTTATTTTTTAGGAATTATTGAAGTAAAGTTTTATTTTTATGAATTATTGAAGTAAAGTTTTATTTTTATGAATTATTGAAGTAAAGTTTTATTTTTATGAATTATTTAAGTAAAGTTTTAGTTTTAAGAATTATTGAAGTAAAGTTTTATATTTTATCAATTGTTGAAGTAAAGTTTTATTTTTATGAATTATTGAAGTAAAGTTTTATTTTTATGAATTATTGAAGTAAAGTTTTAGTTTTATGAATCATTAAAGTAAATTTTCCCCACTCTTTATCGGTGCCTAAACCTAAACGTAGATTCCATGAACAAAGCTTCTTTCTTAGAACTGCACGCCTGCGGTATTGTCTTCCGTTTTCCAGCTTTCCGGCTGACTACAATATGGTTGTCTTCAAGTCTAACGTAAACAAGTTCTTGATGAGCCGTTCCATATAAGTTAACAAATTTACCGAATTGGTTACTATATTGTCCGATTTCTACTGTACACTCTTTAGCCCTTATCCTCGAGTGGCCTCTGGACCTTGATAATGTGGTGATGCCTGTGTAAAAGAAAAACAAAACAAAACAAAAAAGCAGACAAACATAAAACAATCATATACCAGAAAATAAAAATACCCGTCAAATTACAAAACACTTTCTCCCTTTTTTTACTCGCTGTTAAAGTGAGATTTACCTCTATTCTGTTGACCTTTTGATGGAAAATATTTTTTTTCTTTTTCTTTTTGTCTTCCCCTTACAGGATATCAGAATCGGTATCGGAATCGGAAAGATCTGTGCTTATCTTTTAATTATGTTTTTCATTTGATTTTTGTTTAAAGCAAAATATCCTATTGCTGATAGTCATGATAAAAATGGTAAATATTGATTTTAAACAATAAAACCAAAATGTATGGATCTTTTTTTTTTTTTTTTTTTACACAGTGGTCACCAATTATCAAGGCCCGGAAGCCACTCAGGGATAAGGGTTATTGCAAGTACGTTACGTTAGTGTAGAGATTTGATGAAGTGTTTACTTAAGGGGGCGGTTTATTAGGAATTTGTTAGCGTTGGACTTGAAGACATCCAAGTTGTAGTCAGGTGGGAAGCAGGCAGACGGAACAGAGTTCCACAGGCGTGCAGTTCTAAGAAAGAAGCTTTGTTCATGGAATCCACGTTTTGATTTAGGCACAGACAAAGAGTGGGGGAAATTTTTCACAGTGGATTCAGCTAGACGGGTGTTTTTCGTGAAAGATTGGCGAGGGGGGGGACCAGAGATTGGACTTCAGACGAGCACCTGCCATGGAAATAACGATAAAAACAAGGATAGGCTTGCAACGTCTCTTCTGTGGGAGAGAGGGTACAGGGTAGAGAAAAGGGCATCTCCACTAAGCCACAAAGTCTATTTTGTACTCGGTCAAGGAAGGATAGGCTGTTTTTATCAGCCCCTGCCCAGATATGGTAGCAGTATTCCATCCTTGGACGTACTTGGCTTTTATATAGATAGAGAATTGCATCAGTAGTGAGATATCTTCTGGAGTGGTAGAAGGATCCCACCATCTTTCCCTCCCCCAAGTGTTTTTTATGCTTGAGAAAATGTAGGCATATTTAATGGGTGTTTTTATTTTAATAAGGAAAAAATAACAACTTTTAGTTAAATATTTAGAGTTTTATAAAGAATCAGAATCGGAATCGGTAATTGTATCGGAATCGGAAAAAATACTGGAAGCACCCCATCACTAATTAGTAGTGATCTATCACCATCCATTCTTTTAATGTGAATTTATCTATATAATATTCTACTTATTCATTTCTTAGTTAGTCTGTGCGTTATGCTTTGAAAAAAGCCAGATACAATTTTTGAAGGCCAAATTGCTTTAAAAAAAAAAGGCCAAATTCACAAAGTTTGGTTTTAAAAGAGCCAGTCTAACAACCTTGTATAAGAATATGTGTTACCTCCCTTTAATCGAAAAAAATCAATCTGTATAATATTCTGCTTGTTCATTCCTTAGTCTATACGTTATGCTCTGAAAAAGGCCAAATACAATTTTTATGTCCAAATTGCTTTTAAAAAAAGGCCAAATTCACAAAGTTTGGCTTTAAAAGGGCCAATCTGGCAAACCTGTACAAGAACATGGTGACCTTCCTTTGATGGAAAAAAAAATCTACATAATATTCTGCTTGTCCCTTCCTTAGTCCGTACGTTATGCTTTAAAAAAGGCCAAATACAATTTTTGAAGGCCAAATTGCTTAAAAAAAAAGGGCCAAATTGACGGGATTTAAAAAATCCAATCTGCCAACTTTGAACAAAAAATATGATCATTATCATTTTCCTATGTAAGCATTCTACTTCTAGAGTGGGTAGTATGGTTCTACAGATGTAGTGACCTCCCTTTGATGTAGCCTCATTTGTGAATATCTATATAATATTTTCTGCTTGTTTCTTTCTCATTTAGGCTATACATTATGCTTTTAAAAAGACGATATACAACTTTTAAAACATAAATTCCTTAAAAAAAAAAAAGGGTAAAAATCGCGAAATTTGTCCTTAAAAAGGCCAATTTCGCAACTTTGGACACAAATATGAGAGTGACCTCCCCTTGATGTAGCCTCGTTTTCGAATATCATTTTGATAATTATTGTTGTAATGGGTGTAAGAAAGGAACTCGTAGTAATTTCGAGATGCAGGAAAAAAAAAGTTGAAGAAACGTTATGTAAAAAAGGGAACATTTGAAAGAAACAGGGAAAAAGGAAGTACATTGTCTGCTGAAAGGTGCGGGATTAAAGGAGTAAATTAAGGATTGTTTCTTATAATGTGGATTTTTTTATTATTTGTATTGAACTATGTAGCACAATATTACTTTCTGAGTACTTATTAATTTATCTCATTTGGGGCAGTGCTATATTTCATAGAAATGTTAGTGAACTCAGATTTGCTGCGTGTTATTGGTTTTGCTGTTCAAAAAACTAATCCAAAAAAACTATCAGTTTTATTAAAACATATTTTTTGATTCAATATAATTCTCATTTTGTGGAATTTCCATGCGCCGTGCTAATAGTATCATGTTCTGTTTATGATATCAGATCAATAAATCGATATACGATTCAAATAATTAAAAAAAAAAAAATTAATTTGGTAGTGTCATTATTAGGCCTATGACAAGAGAATATTCTTATTGTTTTGACTCTCGAGTATATATCCGACACAGTTAATCAATCAAGAACCACATCACTATCTAAAAACATAAGATTAACTGATATATACTAGAGAGTCAAAATAATGAAAAGAATATTCTCTTGTCATAGCCCTAATAATGAATTACCCAAAACCAAAGTGACACTAACACTAGGCGTGTTTAACCGGCTTCCTCCGAAGGAGGAAATTTCTAGGGAATATCAAATTCATAACTGATCTCCAGTTGCTTGTATATCCACCGAGATGGCAACTTAGGTTTCTGCAATTCCTGCAAGGAGGTGTTGATACCCTCCTACATGCAGCACCTAGCCAGTACCAACTGGGTGACCATTTGGTACTGACTAGGCTCAACGTTGCTTAACTTTGGTGATATAATGAGAACCAGTATGTCAACGTGATTATGCTGTATAATAATTTAGGTCAATCTTAAAATAAACAATGACTATTATTATCGACTCCTGTTGTGCTATGTCTGCCACCAAAGTGACACTAACACTAGGCGTGTTTAATCGGCTTCCTCCAAAAGAGGAAATTTCTAGGGAATATCAAATTCATAACTGATCTCCAGTTACTTGTATATCCACCGAGATGGCAACTTTAGGTTTCTGCAATTCCTGCAAGGAGGTGTTGATACCCTCCTACATGCAGCACCTGGTCAGTACCAAATGGTACTGACCAGGCTCAACGTTGCTTAACTTTGGTGATATAATGAGAACCAGTATGTCAACCTAAAACCATGTAAGACATTAACTGATATATACTCGAGAGTCAAAATAATGAAAAGAATATGCTGTTGTCACATCCCTAGTCATTATTATGAAATTTATACCAGCTAGCAAAAATTAATTATATTTTTGTATAAAAATTACTCCAGACACAATATGGAGCCACTTGACGTAAAGAGCAAACAATAGCAAGAGATTATTATCGCAAAGACCAAGAATGCAGGTGAAAAAGCACGGAAGTTTGGGATTGCAGGGAGTTTGACCAACCAAGGAAAATTTGGAAGCGAGTAATAAGACAAGACCATACAGAGTGAAATTTTCTTTTTGCTTTTTAATGGAAATCACTCCAGGCAAGACATAAAGCCACTTGATGTAAGGGGCTAACAGGAACGAAAGATGCTTGTTGCAAAGACAGAAGACTTTAATCTGAAAAAAAAAAAAAAGGCAATATGTAGAAGGAAAACAGTCAGCAGGCAGAGAGTTCCATAACGCTGCGGATCTTGAGAAGAATCTACTGGAATAGGAAGCTGTATTACGATGAGGAATCAAAACAGTAAATTAATGGAGACCACTGGATCAAAGAATCAATTCTCGCGTTGCCCACGCACAGTTCAAGCATTTCAAAATACAACCGCTAGAAACAACCTCTGGTTTTAACCGACCATTTGTCCAAAATATTAGCATGTCCAGTGCCGCGACCACGTAAGTTGGTTTATATTGATAAAAAATGTCTTGCTCTTCTTATATTGAGCACTCTTAATAACTTTGCTAAATTTATTAGTTCTCGCACTTGAATACCTTTAAACTGGAACATATATATATATATATATATATATATATATAACAATAATATAAAACTGAATGTGTGTGTGTGTGTGTGTGTGTGTGTGTGTGTATGTGCCTGGTCACGAATAGGCTCCTATATGGTTGACTATTTAAAAAAAACTGATTACATATAATGATAGAAGATGTATCGAGACACAGGAATGGGTATGTTTGATCTGACAGAACGGTGGTTCATTAAAGTTGTGGGGTCTGTGTTCGCGCCTGGTCCACAAAGTATGGAAATAAAAAATTTAAAAATTAAAAAAAAAAAACGTTTACAAATGTTTTTGATATAGATGTACATAATAATACTTTGATAAGTATGTTTTAACTTAAATAGGGATGGTATAATAAAATTGTGGGGTCTAAGTTCGCGCCTGGCCTCCATAGAATGGAAATAGGCACACACTTTAATAAAGACTTTTCATATCTGTCTGCGTAAGTATACTTTGATAATTATGTTTCAGTTTGAAGAAATATGGTATAATAAAATTATGGGGTGTTCGTTCGCACTTGATCTCCATAGAATGGAAATATGTCACAACGTTTAACAAGTTTTTTTTAATATAGATCCACAGAATATTGTGATAAGTGTTTCAGTGTGAACATGTATGGTATAATAAATTATGGTGTTTATCTATTTTATTTTTACTTTCATCATATTTTGCTTTGGTTTTGATACCCAAAAATTCAACCCAAATTTACAACCCTTCCTTTTTATAACCTATCATACTTTCATAAATGAGAGTCCATTTTCTGTAGGCTGTTTTTGAACCCAGTCAACGACGGGTACTTTTGCTAGTATATATATATATATATATATATATATATATATATATATATATATATATATATTTCTTATGAAATGATTAAATATATATATATTATAATCATTTATATTTATAATATATTTTAAGTTTACCATTTTGATTACCTTGGTAAACTTATTGTAATTTATATATATATATATATATATATATATATATATATATATATATATATATATATATATATATATATATATATATATATTTCTTCTGAAATGATTAAATATATATATATATATATAAATATATATATATATACATATATACATTTCTTATGAAATGATTAAATATATATATATATATATATATATATATATATATATATATATATACATTTCTTATGAAATGATTAAATATAAATATATATATATATACATTTCTTATGAAATGATTAAATATATATATATACTAGCAGGGGTGCCCGGCGTTGCTCGGGTGTTTGGAGGTGTATGCTGTGCAAAAAAAGCAAAAAAACAAAAATAATGGTTAATTTTTTAAAACTTTGACCCCTATTATGACCCCTTAAAATTTATAGTTTCGGGCTCAAATCACTTTATTAAGTTAGATCCAGGTTCAAGGAACCTATATCTAAAATTTCAAGTGTCTAGACCCAAAATTGTCGGAGGAGTTTGGTAGAGTTCTTAAAGGTCAAATCGTTGAAATTTGACCCCTTAACAGCCAAATTTCTGGCTGACACCCGTCACATCGATTTTCCCAAATCTCAGTACCCGGTATTTCAAGTTTCGAGTCTATGGACTAAAAATTGACAGAGTTATTGCGTAGGGAAATGTACACAGACAGACAGACGCACAGACAGACAGACAGACAGACAGACAGACACGTTCACTTTTATAGATATATATAGATATAGATATATATATTTAATCATTTCATAAGAATATATATATGCATGACTTCTTTATGATTTCTTTTGCATTGACAAGGCATTAAGTAATCCAAGAATTCATATTCAGATGCGTTTCTTATCTTAGAATCAGCTTTTAATTCCGCAACACGCAAGGGTTAAATTATTGACTCCCTCTAAAAAATGATTTTATTAATAGAAACCAAAAATAAAAATGATCAATAGTCCGAAAAGAAAATCAGAATCGATTTCTTTCTAAAACTCTAGAAGAAATCGATAAGCAACCAATTTTTTTTTATTAATCGAACGAATTGATTTCTGTTTTTCTATTTTCAGTCTTGATCAACATGAATCGCTACATGAACCGATTCCGTAACTTCTACGGCAACATGTACCGCGGTAGGTACCGAGGTATGATGGAACCGATGTCCCGCATGACCATGGACTTCCAAGGAAGATACATGGATTCCCAGGGAAGAATGGTTGACCCCAGGTACTACGACTACTACGGAAGATTCAACGACTATGACCGTTACTACGGAAGATCCATGTTCAACTACGGATGGATGATGGATGGTGATAGGTACTACAGGTACAACCGATATATGGACTTCCCCGAGAGGTACATGGACATGTCTGGCTACCAGATGGACATGTATGGACGTTGGATGGACATGCAGGGACGCTACTGCAACCCGTACAGTTACTGGATGATGTACAACTACAACAGACACGGTTACTATCCCAACTACTCCTACGGCCGCCATATGTTCTACCCTGAGAGATGGATGGACATGTCCAACTACTCCATGGACATGTACGGACGTTACATGGACAGGTGGGGACGTTACTGCAACCCGTTCTACCAATTCTACAACTACTGGAACCGCTACGGCAACTACCCCGGGTACTATAACTACTACTACATGTACTACCCAGAGAGATACTTCGATATGTCTAACTGGCAGATGGACATGCAGGGACGCTGGATGGATATGCAGGGAAGACACAGCAGCCCCTATTGGTACAACTGGTATGGAAGACAGATGTACTACCCCTACCAGAACTACTATTGGTACGGCCGATGGGACTACCCCGGAATGGACTATTCCAACTGGCAGATGGATATGCAGGGACGCTGGATGGACATGCAGGGACGATACATGGATTTTCCCTTTAACTACTACAACTGGTATTAAAACGGGAAGCAGACCACGAGAATATGTGATAAAACCTTCCACAAGGATTTGCGATTTGAATTTATTGGACGGCTGAACAATTGCTAGAAGAACAATATCAATAAGAGAAATATTTTATTTATTAACACAATTTAAGAATGAGGCCCAAAAAGGGAGAAAAGAGGAAGTAAACTTTCAGGTCACTTCTTTTATATGGCTGATAACAACAACAAAGCCACATAAACCAATGGTTGATCGCCTCCTCGTCACGTGATCTGGAAATCAACATATTAGAAAAAAAGTACCACCTATATATATATATATATATATATATATATATATATATATGGTGTAGCTATGTTTTTTAATTGTTCTACCAAGCATATTTCATTGAATATGATAGACTGTCTATTTGATATTTTATCAATTTTTTTTTCAAACATTGTAATAAATTTTTTGCAAATCATTGTGTAAGGTAAATAAAAATGTCCCCCCCCAAAATAGTCTGTAGTTTGTACGTCATTTTTCGATCTTCCGACAAATTTTCAGTCACAATCCGGATGTACTATTTTATTTATTTATTTTTTTAATTACATTTTTACCCCAAATAAGACACATTGGCACTTTGAAGTAGGGGGCTACTATCAGGGACATAACCTACAGGAGTACTATGTAGGGAGTTGGGCAGCAAGATGTCTGTTCACATTACACTTGAACTCCTGCATGTCAGTACAGTTGAGAAAGCAGGGACCTGGAAGGGAGTTCAAAAGTTAAGCAGTCCAGGGGAAGAAACTACTGGAGTAGAAAGCTCTCTTACATCTAGGGATCTCTACTGTGTAGGGGTGGGATTTAGCTGCTAGTTGGGTTTGTCAGGGGTATTTACGTCGAGGGGGTACAAGGGCTGGCAGTTCGTCAGAGCATTCATCATTAAAATACTTGTAGAACAGGCAGAAGGATGCAACATTTTGTCGATGGGACAGAAGCTGAAGCTTAGATGACAGTTCAGTACCTAACAGGTTGGCGACTCTCTTTTGAACATCGTCTAGGAGCGAGAGACTAGTAGCAGATGCACCAACCCAAATGGGACAACAATACTCCATACATGCGAATGGTGGCCTTACAGAGGTACAAGATATTTTCAGGCGTTAGTAGTTTTCTGGTATGGTAGAGAGAGCCCATCTTCTTTGCAGTGGTCTTGGCAATGCTCTCAATGTAACTGTTCCCTGTGAATGTTAGTTCGAGGTGTTTAAAAGAAGTACTTTCAGGTATTATATATTATTCTAGTTTTCATATGCTAAATAGAAAACGAGGATCATCAACTGTTTACCATGCAGCTGTTTTGGGAAATTAAAGACCAAAATTTGTTCCTATATAATTTTATATGCTAACGTATCAGCATCATTATTATTTATTTATATATATAGATATAAAGGTGGAACGATAAATTTGTCGCCCTAAATGAAACAACATTACGGCTTTATTTTAAAACTTTTATTGAAAAAATCAATTCAGGTAACTTGATTATGCAGTATAGCTGACACCTATTTAATTTAGTTGCCTTCAGCCTCAATCACCGCCTCGATATGGGTCTGGAACTGGGAGCAGCCTTTTCAACAAGCACTGGCGGGAGCTTGGTGAATACTCGGCGGATGGTGGCGATCAGGCTGGCTTTGATGCTGTGGGGGATCCTGTAAGTGATGTTCTGGACATATGGCCAAACGAAGCAATGAAAGAAGTGTACGAAGTCGTAGCACTTCGTCTTTCGATTTTACAGTTTAAATGCTTCCATTTTCCTTTCAATTCTTCTTCTCCATCTTATCATGCGTATAAATCAAGCAATAAAACTGGTCAACGCAGATTACGTACATAAATACGTATTATTAGGCGCCGTTTAACAAATTTGATTATTAGTGTTAAGTTTGCAGGTTGAAACAAGTAACGTAGAAAGCAATACAAATGACGACTCAACAAACAAAGGTAGATCAAATAAGAAGTGTATTAGGAAAAGGTATATTTACAGGATATTTACATAATGGTGTCAAATAAGAGAGTCTTTGCTGGAGAAACATATCTGCTCTCGGCGGCCTTCGGTGGCTTCTGGTGAACACACACTCAGACTAACTGAGTCTTCCTATTTATGTGTAATTACTATCCACATATGCAAATGAATGTGTGCCACCACAACAATTAGTTTCTTTCATTATCAATGCTCTCAATGTATCTGTTCCAACTCATGTTCCCTGTGAACGTTAAGACGAGGAGTTTGAAATACATACTTTCAGGTAATGTATTTTTAGTCATAGCTATTGGAGGTTGAGAAGGTTTCTTGTAATTATGGAAGGAAACAAGCTTAGTTTTGGCAGCATTGAATGTGACCATCCATTTTTGTCCCCATTCCACTACAGATTGGAGGTCATCCTCTAGCGTTTCTGCCATTTCCTTAGATATGTGTTCATTTGTTTTCCCCTCATGCCTGTTATAGAGCGTGGTATCATCAGCAAATGTACCTATCTTAGAAACAATTTTATCAGGGAGATCCTTTATGAATATTGGGAATAATAAATGTACTCCCGCATTTATATCATATTGTTGAGCTGAGGACAACCTGGATGTTTCAATGGGCACTAGCTTTTCAAGACACATGGGAACCACACCAACTGATTTCATAAGGAACCTTTTTTTTTTTCTTTTTGTACTAAATTAGTTGACACTTATCAAGACTAAAAAAATCTTTGAAGATTAACATTAACGAGATGAAATAGATTGACAGATGAATAGTGATGAATATTATGAGAGGATTTAAAATCTCCACATATCATCGACCCAAAACAACAGCTGACCCAGAAAATAGAATTTTTTTTCTAGTGTTGGGATGATTAATCAGAATCGGGAATCAAGAAAATCAGAATTTTTTAAGGTATCAGACTGGTGCTACCAGATCAGGCTGTCTGAAGATATTGGTTTCCTGTGACGAAATGTAGCTAAAATTGATGCTTTTTGTTTTTCTGCTTCCTTTTGCAGAACTTAATTAGGAATAATAAAGGTCCGATGATAGACCCCTGAGGTACACCCGCATTTATATCATATTGTTTAGATGTACGATCATCGAGGACAACCTGGATTCTTCTTTTAGAATCACTTCAGATGCCGGATGGGACTTGTGCAGTTTACGGACCGTGTTATTTTTTAAATAATATTTTCGGGTTTGTTTTACAATCAACAGAGGTACGAAATAGTGATGGGACGATTTCAATATTTTTCCCGATTCCGATACAATTACCGATTCCAATTCAGATTATTTATAAATTTCTAAATATTTTATTATTTAACAAATTCAAAGACGAGAGATGCTAATTGACCTTAGTCTTGAAAGGACAAAATATCCTGTACCTCTACAAGGCCAAAGAAGGTGGGTTCCCTCTATCAAGCTAGAAAACTACTCACGCCTGAGAGTATCCTGTACCTCTACAAAGCCACCATTCGCCCATGCATGGAGTATTGTTGCCACATTTGGGCTGGTGCATCTACCACTAGTCTCTCTCCCTCTAAGATAGGATGCAAAAAAGAGCCATCAATCTAATCGGTCCCACTTTGTCAACTAAGCTCCAGCCCCTGTCCCATCGCCGCAATGTTGCATCACTGTGCATGTTTTACAAATATTTTAATGGAATGTGTTCTGATGAATTCGTTGCACTTGTATCCCCTCGACGTACATATCCCCAACAAACCTGCTTAGCAATAAGATATCACCCCTTCACTGTTGATGTCCCTAAATGCCAGAAAGCTTTCTATTCTAATCGTTTCTTCCCCCGAACAGCTAGATTTTGGAATTCCCTTTCCTGCTGCCTGCTTCCCTGGCTGTACTGATATGCAGAAGTTTAAATGTAACATTAACAAATATCTTCTTAATCTTTGCTAGACATGACCTCAATTAGTAGCCCCTTACGTCGAAGTGACGATATGCTTTGGATATTTATGCAAATTACGGACCTTGCTGAAATAAAAGCGTTTATTATTCATTGACTCAGTTTTAACATAAGAGACATTGAACAATTCAAAAAACAGTACTTACCATATACACTTACCCGTGACCACCAAACGCCTCAAAATAACACGACATGCCAGTTCCTACCAGTGCTCGCTACTAGCATCCAGTGATAGACAATTTGATCTTGGAGCAGTGGGAGGACCATAGATTGAAGCTCAGCTGAGCACTTGCCATGAAAATAATGATAAAGCAGAGACAAGCTAGCAACGTCTCTTCTGTGGGAAAGATGTTGCACTGAAGAGAAAAGGGCATCCCCCACTAAGTTATCAACTCTATTTTGAACTCTGTCAAGGCAGGATAAGCTGTTTCTAGCAGCTCCTGCCCAGATGTGGCAACAGTACTCCATTATTGGCTGTACCTGGCTTTTATATAGATAAAGAATTGCATCAGGAGTGAGATATCTACTGGAGCGGTAGAAGGCTTCCACCATTTTTCCAGCAACCTTGGCAATGAATTTAATATAAATGTTCCATTTCATGTCAGGAGTAAAGGTCAAGCCCAGAAGCTTGTCAAAACATGAAGCCTCCACCCCTTCCCAAGACGAGAGCTATTCATTTCAACCGATGCCAGATGGGGATCAGAGCGTCGATTATGTAAAGATAGAAGCTTGGTTTTAGATGTATTAAAAGTAACCAGCCACCTCTTTCCCCTTTGTACCACATGCTCAAGATAAGAGGAGAGAGAATCAGAGAGAACTTGGTTGTTTAAAATCTTTGATGTGCTACCATAGACTGTAGCGTCATCGGCATAAATGTCTACGAATAATGTAAGGATGTTATTTGGAAGATCATTAATGTAGATCAGGAAGAGAGTTGGGCCCAGGATGGAGATACATTCCTCTATAAGACATTTACAAGCATACATGGCGTTACTTGTTTTAGTTTATTCTTGTTGGGTGTTAAGTTATTGCTTATTAGTAAATAAGTTGTTTTAATTTTTTAAGTTGATAATTTATTTTTAATGGTACAAATGAGTTTATGTACGATAAATCTCATTTTTTTTTTCGGTTTTATAAACAGAATATGTCGTTGTCGTTGTTGTTGGTGTTGTTTGTAATGGCGGCTAAAGTGTGTTTAATTTGTTGGTCGACGATATAATGTGGGAAGTTGTTATTAATCAGGGTTTATTTTATATCAGAGAGTGTCTACTATTTCGTTAGTAGATGAATTGGTTTTATGTTTTATTATAAAATATTTCGTTAGTGGATAAATTGCGTTTGGCTTAGTAGATGAGATTTTTCACTAAGTATCGCAAGAAAAATAATACAGGGATTACCCCTGCTTGTTCAACAAAATATGTATATGAGAAAAAATGCTATATCTTCTTCGGTACTCTTATAATTTTTTTTTTTTGTGTGTGTATTGATGTTCATATTAAAAACCCCGTTTTCTATTTATTTAAAAGGAAAATACAACTTTGTTATATATGAGCCGTGGAATTGCATTCACTAGCAAGATATCTAGATAATTTGCATATTCTTTTAAACATTCATTTTAATTAATTCCCTATTAGTTTTTTTTCTCGGTTTTCTTTTAGAATGATCGTCTTTAGTTATTGCGTGTAATTATATTCATGCAGATATTCTACATGATTTATACTTGCGTAATATTTGCGTAAAAAGCTTATAGTAAACGCAAACATCTTTCAATATATATTTATGTATGTGGATATATATTTGTTTGAAAAATTTTGCCTACCAAACTCCTCTGTCAGTTTTTGGTCTACAGACATGAAACTTCATATATAGAGTACCTATTTACTATGCCTCCCCACCGGACAGAGTTAGACACCAGGGTCGTTTTTTAACGTGGAGAAAAGGTACAAAAATAAAAATTGTCTCAGTCCTGAAGGATTTCTCCTCCACCGAAAGAGAACAAGAAATAGAAGTGCAGCATCTGAAGAACAGATGGTATTTATTTGCTCCCCCACCGAGCAAATTAGGCACAAGGCCGATTTTAAATGTGAGGAGTGAAAGGAGGGGGAAGCGAAAAAGGGGACCAGCTCCCGAGAGGTGGGAAATGGGAGCTGGTTAAAGGTCAGGCATGTGGGGTTGCCCCCACATCTGGTCTTTGCTTGCAGTATCTGCTGGAACAGATGGTATTTATTTGCTCCCCCACCGAGCAAATTAGGCACAAGGCCAATTTTTAATGTGAGGAGTGAAGGGAGGGGGAAGGGAAAAAGGGGACCAGCTCCCGAGAGGTGGGAAATGGGAGCTGGTTAAAGGTCAGGCATGTGGAGTTGCCCCCACATCTGGTCTTTGCTAGTCATAGCTAGTCATAGCTAGTCATAGCTTGCAGTATCTGCCGGAACAGATGGTATTTATTTGCTCCCCCACCGAGCAAATTAGGCACAAGGCCAATTTTTAATGTGAGGAGTGAAGGGAGGGGGAAGGGAAAAAGGAGACCAGCTCCCGAGAGGTGGGAAATGGGAGCTGGTTAAAGGTCAGGCATGTGGAGTTGCCCCCACATCTGGTCTTTGCTAGTCATAGCTAGTCATAGCTTGCAGCATCTGCCGGAACAGATGGTATTTATTTGCTCCCCCACCGAGCAAATTAGGCACAAGGCCAATTTTTAATGTGAGGAGTGAAGGGAGGGGGAAGGGAAAAAGGGGACCAGCTCCCGAGAGGTGGGAAATGGGAGCTGGTTAAAGGTCAGGCATGTGGGGTTGCCCCCACATCTGGTCTTTGCTAGTCATAGCTAGTCATAGCTTGCAGTATCTGCCGGAACAGATGGTATTTATTTGCTCCCCCACCGAGCAAATTAGGCACAAGGCCGATTTTTAATGTGAGGAGTGAAGGGAGGGGGAAGGGAAAAAGGGGACCAGCTCCCGAGAGGTGGGAAATGGGAGCTGGTTAAAGGTCAGGCATGTGGGGTTGCCCCCACATCTGGTCTTTGCTTGTAGTATCTGCCGGACAGATACTACACTTTGATCTTGGCCCGAAGGCCAAGTATAGTAATGAATATAATAAATATAGAGTATTCAAACTTTATATTTGAGTTTTAGTCGGGGAAAATCGGTTCAAAAGTGTGGCAATTAAAGAAATGTAATTTGCCAGGTGAAGGTCGAACGACAGCATTCCGATTATGCATGCGTAACGTAATAGCTATTGGTTCATGTTTTAATTTTTAGTCCTGCAACGAACGTGTCTTCATAGCTCAGGTATTAACGTCAAAGGAAAAAGTAAAGATTAAGCTAAAAGTTTTGGTTTCGATTCTCGATGGTGATGCACGAGTCATTTTTTTTTTTTTTTTAACTTTTTAAATCATTACTATATATTGGGTCCAATATAATTTAATAATAAATCAAAATACCATATTCAAACGTATTTTACGACCGGGCAATGCTAATATATATATATATATATATATATATATATATATATATATATATATATATATATATATAAATTTCTGCCTTTGAATTATTATGGAGCATCTTCTTCCAATTACGGGATGTCTTTGGATTTTACTTGTACAAATGGAAATTCTTTTTACTTTCTTGAAGTTTTACATTTGGATTTTACCGTCACTGGATTTTTTATCTTCCACCAGACTATCCATTCATGTGTAATCACCTTTTTCTTTACCATATTCCCTCTGCTTAACTTATTTTGTTTTCAAGTGAGATCTTTGACTTATTTGTTGTTTCATCAAATACTTTTGCATGCAAAATCCGATCCCGCATTTTGCTAATTCCTACCCTCTGATGAGAAGGAGAGTATTTCTTCGAAACTCCGCGGATTAAAGACTAGCCATTTATCTAGTGTTTCCTTTTCAGATTAAATATGTTTTTAACTCATTTCAAAGTGTTTTTTAACATATTTTATTAACTGTTTGCTCATATATATATATATATATATATATATATATATATATATATATATATATATATATATATATATATACTAGCAAAAGTACCCGTTGTTGACTGAGTTAAAAAACAGCCTACAGAAAATGGACTCTGATTTATGAAAGTATGATAGGTTATGAAAAGGAAGGGTTATAAAGAGATAGCTTCGAATTTGGAGGTATCAAAACCAAAGCAAAATATGATGAAAGTAAAAATAAAATGGATAAATCCCATAATTTATTATACCATACCTGTTCACACTGAAACGCTTATCACAATATTCTGTGGATCTATATTTAAAAACCTTGTTAAACTTTGTGACATATTTCCATTCTATGGAGGTCAGGCGCGAATGAACACCCCATAATTTTATTATACCATATTTCTTCAAACTGAAGCATAATTATCAAAGTATACTTACACAGATAGATATGAAAAGTCTTTATTAAAGTTTGTGCCTATTTCCATTCTATGGAGGCCAGGCGTGAAGGCACACCGCACAATTTTATTATATCATCCCTATTTAAGTTAAAACATACTTATCAAAGTATTCTTATGTACATCTATATCAAAAACACTTCTAAACTTTTTTTTTTAGTTTTTAAATTTTTTATTTCCATACTTCGTGGACCAGGCGCGTACGCAGACCCCACAATTTTAATGAACCACCGTTCTGCCAGATCAAACATACCCATTCCTGTGTCTCGATACATCTTCTATCATTATATGTGATCAGTTTTCTATAATAGTCAACCATATAGGAGACTATTCGTGACCAGACACAGACACAGACATTCAGCCTTATATATATATATATATATATATATATATATATATATATATATATATATATATATATATATATATATATGTAAAAGCTCGATAAAACCAAGTAGGAGATAGAGCTTATAATAAGAGCAAATAGTTAATAAAACATGTTAAAAACACTTTGAAAAAGAGTTTAAAACATATTTAATCTAAAAAGGAAACACTTAATAAGTGGATAGTCCTGGATCCGCGGATTTCGAAGAATATTTTCCTTCTCATCAGAGGGTAGGAATTAGCAAAATGCTTGATCGGATTTTGCATACAAAAGTATTTGATGAAACTGCAAGTAAGTCAAAGATCTTACTTGATAACAAAAAGTGAAGCAGAGGGAATATGATGAAGAAAAATGTGATTTCACGTGAATGGATAGTCAGGTGAAAGGTAAGGTATCCAATGACGGTTAAATCCAAAAATGTAAGTCCAAGAAAGTTAATTTAATTTTCCATTCGCATAAGTAAAATCCAAGGAAATCGCGTAATTGGAAGATGGTCCAAAATAATCCAAAAGGCTGAAATCCATGGAATAATTAACAAATATGTACAAGGAAAAGGGGGAAAATCCCAATAATTACAAAAGAAAAATAAGATATACTTCTTACACGGCTGCCGAGAACAAAGTTCTTTGTTCTCGGCAGCCGTGTTAAAAGCATATCTTATTTTTTCTTAACAATTGTTAATACTTTCTGAATTGTTTTTACATCATTCATTTCCGTATTACGTTTAAGTTATTTTAACGCAATTTTCTTACAAATAAATCTACTTTAACCCATTGACAACCATAAGAGCATTTTACAACGGAGATTTACCCACCGCCTTCATTTTTATTTCAATTTATTCTCCATTTTTTAATACACCTTTCTTAAAAAAACATTCATACATTTTCTTCTACACTACCAACATAAATAAATAACACCGAAAATATGATTTTTAATTTGCGTTACAAATAAATAATCAACGCGACAATAAAACGTTTTGTACTTTGTGTACTTTTCAGCGTCTCAATTGCTTTTGTGTTTTTTCGCCTTTAAATTAAAAAATGTATCAAAATTTGAATTTAACTTTAAGTATTATGGTATCTGTTCAGTGCACATTTATCTATAAGTATGACAAACTACTTATAATTTAATGGCTGTGAGTTTTTTTTTTTTCAAAAATAAACAATTATAAACAGAACGACTCATAGAAATGTATCTATATTCTTTTTTCATTTTAATATACTTTCATAGGAATGTTTCTCTTATGTCACAGAAAACTATTTTCTTTACGCCACAACTGTCATGCTCATATATTAATTCCATAGCTAATATAACATACTGACCCAACGGGTTACAGGTAGTCTAGTATTAATATATAGTTTTTATACTGATTGGCCAACTAGAAATCCTCAACATATATAAAAACAAGAAGCAACAACAGAATTCGCGCATAAGCCTGACGAATCCTATAGTTGGATGAAACGCAGAATATTCAGTGTAGCTTAATCGCCATATATATTTTATAAATTACTAACTACCTCTACCAACGTATTGAGCACTTTTGAAGTAAATACTTAAAGTTTACGCATAAATCTATACTTTCGTATATTAAATTTATGTGAAGAAATGAAGTAGTTATAATATATATATATATATATATATATATATATATATATATATATATATATAGATAGATATAGAAATCCCCTATATCTATTTATAAATAAGCCTTTTTATTTGAACAAACATAATATTATGAATGCCCCAACCGACTAAGATTAAAATGAAAATCACAATAGAAATGTGCCTGGCAGTGTTCTTAGATAGGTTTTGCCTCGGAATGTCTTCAGAAAGTATCAACAATCGATAATCAAAAAAATCCGTTGAAAGAAGGAACAGTCGATTTTTTCTAAAGTAAACACTTTATACAGCCTAACATCACAAGTGCATTTGAGAAGTCTTATTACCACACAAGCTGTAAGCCCCGGCATATAAAACTAGCAGTAGATTCTTTGTGTATGACAGGGGCGTGTTCGAAACGAATGCTTCTGTTTAGAGCACAATTGAAGCATGATACTTGACTTTTGCACTTTAAACTTTAATTCAAGCCATATATATAAAATAATTTCATAAAATCAGCAGTAGGTTCTCTACAGTGCAATGTAGACTATTATGAACTAAGTTATTGCAGAAAGGCACGTGAAGTTTTCTCCTCGTATTCTGTGATGGGTCCCCAACTAGAGCAAACGAACCAGCAATTTGATTGGAAAATGGACGATTTCTGGATGATAAAAAAAAAAAAAATGGGAGTGTGAAAAATTAGTTGACCATCATTTAATCCTAGGTAACGTCGGATTTCGCTCTTGAGGTAGTTGCTTGTCTAGCCGCACTGATGAGCTGTGAAACAGCGAAACAGTACTGTATATGGATGACACTCTCTTTCTCTCTCTCTCTCTCTCTCTCTCTCTATATATATATATATATATATATATATATATATATATATAAATTCCACAGCCAAACAACGCAGACCACAAGAGCCATAACAGTCAACGAACCAGAAGACCAAAACTCGAGTTTCGCCCCCATTTGGGCTCATCAGTTAGACACATCCCAACTCAGGATTCGAAACCCGAGCCTCTTGCATGCGAGGTAAGCACTCTACCAACTGAGAAAACGCCCCGCACATAAGAAATTCTTGTTTGGCTTTGGAATTTATTATATATAATCTCTCACATTCTGAAAATCATATATATATATATATATATATATATATATATATATATATATATATTATTTTTCCCGATTCCAATACAATTACCGATTCGATCTGTAAATATTTAATTACAAATATTTGATTACAAACACATATTACAAATATTTAATTATAAATACAATTACCGATTCGATCTGTAAATATTTAATTACAAATATTTAATTACAAATACATATTACAAATATTTAATTACAAATACATATTACAAATATTTAATTACAAATACATATTACAAATATTTAATTACAAATACATATTACAAATATTTAATTACAAATACATATTACAAATATTTAATTACAAATACATATTACAAATATTTAATTACAAATACAGTTACGGATTCGATCTTTAAATATTTTACTATAAAGTTTTTATTTCTTTCCGATTACTGTAAAAACACACTTGTAAAGTGAGGTGATCGATAGGCTTTAGTTTAACTGATAAAATCAATAAATATTTATTAATTTATTATCATTACCAGTAGTTGAAGATTTTGTTTTTAAGCAAAATTAAATGAAAAATTAAAGAAATCGTTTTTGTCATCGGAAAATAGCACATTTTTTCCGATTCCCTCAAAAGTTCAAATTTTTTTGATTCCCGATTCCGATTAATCGTCCTCAAAAGTCATGTGTGTGTGTGTGTGTGTGTGCGCGAGTTCCTTCCTTCCTCATAGATTCCGAAACGGCTGAGCTTGTCTTTTGTAAATTTTACATTAAGCTAATTCATATATCTGGTGCAGTTTTTTTTATATACGTTTTATACAGAAATTCATCCGATACAGGAGAATATTTTAGTTGCACCAACAAAGGGAGTTAATAAAATCTCAGCAAATCATTTCTTTTTAAAAAATGATTTCTTATAATCTGCAGATATAGCTTAGTGGTAGAGAAATCACCATTTTATTTTATTTATTTATTTTTATTTAGTTCAATTTATGATAAAAGAAGAGATACTATTTAAAATCGCCGCAAATCATTTCTTCTATAATAATAGATATGCAATCTGCATAAATTTAAATCTCATGTTTATGCTAAAGAAGATTTGAGTAAAACAATGTAAAAATAAAAATAAAAGAACGCAGTTTAAATTCCCACACAAAAAAAACTAAATTTAACCTATCACAGACTTAGCACTTACATAATCTTTTAATAAAAAAATTCTATATTTGAAAATTAACCTTTTCAAATCATAAAATTTAAATTCCTAAATGTCGATATATATATATATATATATATATATATATATATATATATATATGTGTGTGTGTGTGTGTGTGTGTGTCTGTATGTGTGTGTGTGTGCGCGCGCGCATGTGTGTGTATATGTGTGTGTGTGCATTTCGTTAGAATTAGCATGCTATCAAAAATAATAAATAAGAAAGTACAAAATATTGTCGAAAATATACAATTTTATTTGAAAAAAATCATACAGACTCAAAAAATCAAAATGAAACCAATGATTATTTTCTTATCATCGCAACAATTCTTCTTCAATTGTTTGAAAAGAAAAGAAATTGTCCTTCAAAGTTAAAATTGAATAAGTTCGCTTAGGAAATTTTCCAACCGGACAATATATTATTTCCTTTCTTTAATTTGTTATTTCCTGCTATCCCAGAATTCCCAGCCAACGTTTATCCGTCCGCCATCTTTCTTTTCTTTTTTTTCATCTTCTCTTACATTTCCCAGACGATCTTACTTTTTGTCTTCAAGTTTAGCATTGGGCGGAGTAACAAAAATGGGCGGAGTAACAAAAAAATGGGCGGAGTAATAAAAGTCGATGTAGGTCTAATAATAATTATTATAGTTATCATACATATTTGACATGGACGAATCCATGTAGCGTCCCTGCATGTCCATCTGGGGGTTAGACATATCTGAGTAGTCCATGTAGCGGCCAGAATAATAATTAAAATTGGGATAATGCATATTTCGGCCATACATGAAGTGAGAGAACGGGTTGACATGGCGTCCATAGTTGTCCATCCATCGTCCTTGCATATCCATTTGGTAGTTGGACATATCCATCATCCTCTCAGGGTTACACATGTTACGATTGTACGAATAATAACTGGGATAGTTACCGTGTCTGTTATAACCATAATAGTTGAATGGGCTGTTGTAACGACCTTGCGTGTCCATCCATCGTCCGTGCATGTCCATCTGATAATTAGACATGTCCATGTACCTCTCGGGATTGTCCATGAAGCCACCGTAGCGCTGACCACCGTCCATGTAAGATCCGTAGTTGAACATAGATCTTCCACTGTAACGGTCACTGCTTCCGGAGAAGTCGTAGTACCTGGGGTCGACCATTCTACCCTGGGAGTCCATGTATCTTCCTTGGAAGTCCATGGTCATACGGGACATGGGTTCCATGACTCCACGGTATCTTCTTCCGGTTCTGCACATCTGGTTGTACATGGGTCTGTGTTTCATCATATACCTGTTCATAATGGCGACTGAAATCAGAAAAGAAAACAATTTTATTATTTAAATACCCGGCATTGCCCGGGTTGCGGTAATCAATCAGTTTTGTCTGCACGGATTAAAGTTATATTCAGAAAAAAAAAAACCCCTAAAATTTTAGTTTTTATTGTGTTTCTTTTACTAAATCCACACACACACACACACACACACACACACACACACACACACACACACACACACACACACACACACACACTTATATATATGGATTTATATATATATATATATATATATATATATATATATATATGGATTAAATGAAATAGTCATATATATATATATATATATATATATATATATATATGACTATTTCATTTAATCACATAAATTAGTATACGAAAGTATAAATTTATAAGTAAACTTTAAGTATTTACTTCAACAATGCTCAATACATAGGTAGACCAAAGTACAAAGTTATAAAATATATATGGCAATTAAGCTACACAGAATATTCCGCGTTTCATTCACACTAGGATTCGTCAGGTTTATGCGATGAGGACACACACACACACACACACACACACACACACACACACACACACACACACATATATATATAGTATTATTTATAGTATTCCGAATTTTACTGGGTTTATAGAATTGAAAATTCGCTTATCGTTCATATGCCAATAGTTTTTAAGTCAAAATGAGATGACTTAAACTGTAAGCTACAAAATTATGATATTTTATAATTGAGCATTCATATATTGTTTTAACAAAATCAAGACATCAAATAGACTGATAGCAACAAATAGTGTATTTCATCGTTAGTTACTCTGCATAATGTTTGAATTTGTCCGAATAGTTTTGAAACAATTGTAACTAACGATGAAATACACTATTTGTTGCTATCAGTCCATTCTTTGGTGTCTTGGTTTTTTGTTAAAACAATATATGAATGCTCTAATTATGAAACATGGTAATGTTGTAGCTTACAGTTTAAGTCATCTCTTTTTGGCTGAAAATTTATTGGTATCTGAACGATTACTGAATTATATAAATCCAGTAAAATTCGGAGTATTACAAATTATACTATATATATATTTGTGTAAACAAATCGAGCGGAGGTATTTCAGACGATATCAAAACATCGTTAAACTCACTACTCGTTCAAGCAGCCGCCAATAGCGTAATGGTTAGGAGCCTTGACTGCCGTACAAACGGTCGGGTTTCAATCCTGGCTTGAGGTAGTTGCCTGTCTAGCCGCACTGATGAGCTGTGAAACAGCGAAACAGTACTGTATGTGGATGACTATATATATATATATATATAAGCGTATTTTACCACCAGACAACATAAAATACGCTAAAATATGATATTTTAATTTATGCTGATCCCGAATATTATTATAAACCCAATATTGATTATTATATTGTACCGACTATATTGTAGTGATTTCCAAAGTTTG
>NC_136525.1:7652654-7657654 GCF_053919585.1 Euprymna scolopes | reverse complement strand
AAAATAGCTATGACGATAGACATACAGATAATAAATTGTAAATTTTTAATGAACAGCCAGTGAGTAAACCAGAAAAAAAAAGAAATAGAACAGATGACTTTAGTAACAGTGTGGGTCAGGAATGAGCCTTTCAGCTTACCAAAAGATAAACACGTCAATCAGAAATATGTGTTATGAATATTTTTGTTGCATTTTAAAACTGTGAAACTAAGTGTAATTTTTAATGAAAAACAATATGTACTTTTGATGAAAAACAATGGATAGGTTCTGCAAATGTGATTTTTTTTTTCTTTTTTCACTAATTGTACGATTATTTTTTCTTAGGAATTTTTTTCTGACGTGGACAATTTTAGTTCCATCGAGTGTTAGGATTGTCTTAGACTTTATAAGTGAGTCGTTTTTATTTTATTTTAGAAACGACTATGTATTTTAATTGTAAATGTCTAGGTATTTTTTGTAAACGACTGTGATTTTTCTTTAATTTTGAATTCTGTGGAATGGTAAAGGTGATACACTATGCAGCCGACCCCATGACGTGGTCAATTTTGGGTTTCCACGAATCTGTGTTTTGTTATTTGGAATTTTGTTATTAGTGAGATGGGACTTTGTGATTGCTTATAGGATATTTTTGTATTTTTTTAATTTATTATTTTTATGTAATTGATGTATTGTCAAACGGTATTGTGCAGAATTTTCTTGTTCTTTGACATGTATTTTTTTTCGCAGAATGGGGAGGTGGAATCTTGGCTTGTGGGGTCTATTGAAAGAATGATTAATAAAAGAAAGAACGTGTTGTTAATTAATTAATTAATAATCATAATAGTAATAATAAAATTGGGAAAAAGAGAAAGAAATAAGATTTAAACAGTGTAATAAATAATAATAATAATAATAATAATAATAATAATAATAATAATAATAATAATAATAATAATAAAACACTACTGGGTTATGTATAAGGGATCAACTAGTTCTTAAGTTTCGGAAGAGTCAAAGGTTCAGTCGGTATTAATTTTAATTTTCGAAATGTAGAATAAATGTTCTATTCGGCATGGGTGACGTTTTGACCACATAAGTAAGGTAGAAAAAAAAGGATAAATATAGGGTTAAATAAACTAGATGAAAAATGAAAGAAAAAGTGGGGCGTGAATGGAATTTAATTTCTGTGGCAAGCATGTTAGAATTTTGGAGAGGTGTTGAATTACATGGGTAGTTATTAATTTCATTATTCTCGAGAAGTGATTCGAATTTTATTTTTTTATAGTGATTTCTATTGATTTCGAGTAGAATCAACATGGAGCAACTTTGAGTAATTCATGTGCGGAAATCCGATGTTTTCCGTGAAGCTATGTGTCTTCAAGGCAGGTTGCGCTTACCGACTTTGGAAAAAAAAAGTTTTTTCTGACATAGCAGTAAACGGAATGTATTCTGTCCAGCGTGAGCGGATCTAGTTGTAATCAACTCCAGGGAGCAAATGAAATGCCCTCTGACATGGCGTAAGGGGCAGAGGGGGTGCAATGGCTGACGTGACCATTATGTTACGAATCGCTCAAGAGAAGATGAATGAAATATGTATGCAAGTACTTAGGAAAATAGAAGGCTACCTATCATAAGGAATGTTAAGAGGTTTTTTGTTTCCCACAAAATACTAGTAATAAGAGTAGGCTTATGATGAATAGGATAAGGCTTGGGATGGGAAAAATTTTTTTTTTGTGTGTGCTACCTATGGGAAGAAAAGCTGATCTGTAAAGCCAAGGACGATGATAGTCCGTTTTGAAGAGGCAGATGGACCTCGATTTTATTATTCGGTTGATTGCCGAGAATTTATCGATCACACGTAGTGTCGACGGGAGTAAAGGATGCTCCTGAAATTCTGATTTAAATTATGAAGAGACCATGGGGTCACAGGGAGTTGTTGACCTTCGAGGGCGCAAGGACCAGCGCCACATGGTATTATTTGTTGATATTATTTTACTTAGTATATGTTATTAATTATTGAATAAAGGTATGACAGTTTTCTTTGCCAGTGGGGTGAGCATATATATCCCATTCTTAGTAAATGTAGGAAGTAGAAAATGTATGCCTTCGCCATACATTTTGATAAAAAGGGGGGGAAGGAATGTTACAAAATGGATTGAGAGAGAGAGAGAGAGAGAGAGGTGAGTAAACGTGGAGTGTAGACACGTTTACCAGAACCGAGGGTCAGCTGACCAGATTACGTATGAGTGACGTGGTCAGGTTGGCTAGATCTGTGAGACTCGATTTGGGCTTTGAAGAAGACGGACGGCTTAATAGCTGTTCCCTCCCCTTCACTGGGGGTGGGGGACGCTGACGTGTTCAAAGCAAGCAAGATTCACTTCCATATTCTGTGTCGACAGTTGGAAGGTAAATAAAAAACTATAAAACCAATTCATCGTCTTGGAGTGATAAATCTTCGTCTAACAGGTACCAGTCTCCCTCCAAGAGAAGATGAATTCCAGATGGATCAACATCGACGACACATGAAGTAAGATATGTCGAAGAAAATGCATGTAACACACACACACACACACACACACACACACACACACACACACACACACACACACACACACACACACACACACACCCGCATATGAAACTAAACGATCATACGCACACGGAATTCTTTTATAACACGCATAATCTCCTGTCATTCTAATAATAATCATTCCATGACAACAAATACAATTATGGTCCTCCCCTTTTATGTTATACACCAAACGTCAATTTGGTGCCCCTCTATGATAACCCTAGTGATAACTTCAATGATAACTCTATGTAACATATATATATACATATATATATATATACATATATATATATGCATATATATATATATATATGTATATATATATATATATATATATATATATATATATATATATATATATATATATATATATATGCATATATATAGTAGCAGAGGGACCCGAGGTTTTCCCGGGATTTAATGAGGATCACCGAATGTTTCACACTTTCAATACAAGTGCTCGTCCGAGCTCCAATCTCTTGTCTCCCTCGCCAATCTTTCACGATAAGCACCCGTCTAGCTGAAACCACTGTCAGCAATTTTCCCCACTCTTTATCTGCGCCTACATCAAAACGTAGATTCCATGAACAAAGCTTCTTTCTTAGAAGCGCACGCCTGTGGAACTCTCTTTCGTTTGTCTGTTTCCCGCCTGACTACAACTTGGATGTCTTCAAGTCCAACAAAAACAAATTCCTGATATATCGCCCCCTTAAGTAAGACACTTTATAAAATCTCCAATATTAACGATTTCTACGATACTATCCCATTGATTACTGTACACGCAATAACCCTTATCCCCGAGTGGCTTCCGGGCCTTAATAAGTGGTGATCTCCATGTAAAAAAAAACCAAAAAACAATTATTGTCATCGAAATCGGTGGAATTGCACAGTTTTCAATCAAATCGGTTGATTCTCTGCTCCAATATAACAATGGAATTCCATTCCTGTCTCCTGCTTCCCTGATCTGTACTAACATGCAGAAATTTAAATGTAATGTGAACAGGCATTTCGCTGCTCAACTCTTTACATAGTGTCCCCATAGATATCGTCCCAAGTAGTTGCAATATGCTTGTTTGGGAAAAATAAGAAAAAAAAATGACTTAGAATATGCTTACTAACTGAATACTATGCAGGGGAGATATAGGTGTTATTTTAACCAATAGAGAATTACGTTATTTGATATATTATTTAAAATTTTCGTCATTGCAACAATCTTTCTAACTGGAATAATTTTTCAGTCAAACTAATTTTTGATATATATATAAAAAAAAGACATGCTAAAAGGAAAGAAAAGGAAGTGGTTAGACAGAATCAAATATTGATATGTACTATGGAAACGGCACTAACCCTATGCGGGTTTAACTGGCTTCCTCCAAAGTTCCATGGGAGTATGAAATTCACAAGCGGTCCCCAGTCGCCTTTAATATCCCCCCATCAGAAATGATGACGATGTTGGGATTTTGGCCAAGATCAAAGTGTAGTGTCTGTTCTGAAGTGCAGCATCTGCACTTCGATTTCTTGTTCTCTGTCGGTGAAGGAAAAATCTTTCACGACTGAGACAGTTTTTATTTTTGTTACTTTTTTCCACGTTAAAAATCGACTCTGTCCCGTGGGGAAGCATTGTAAATAGGAACTCTTGTGGGGAGGTGTTGACGTCATCCTACATATAAGGCCTGGAACTCCCAAATTAGTCACCCCATCTGATACTGACCAGGTTCAATATTGCTTAACTTCAGTGATCTAATGAGAGCCGGTGTGTCAACGTGATTGTGCCGTATATGCGATACTATTTAGATTTAAAATCCGACACGACAACTTTGTAGAATACTTTTTTGAGCAATCGCTCCAGGCAAAGCATGAAACCATTTAACGTAAATATGTTTTCAGCTAACAATAGACTCTACTATTATATTAAAGGAACTTTGTGTGTCTGTGTGCCTTAGTGTTCGTTCCCTACGGACTCCAAAACAGCTGGGTCGATTTTTATGAAACTTCACACGATGGTACTTTATGTGCCTGGCAGTGTTCTTTGATAGGTTTTGTGTCGAAATGTCTTTGACGAATATCGACAATCGATAATCGAAATAATACGATGAAAGAAGGAACAAGCGATTTTGATCAAAGTTAACACATGCTTAACATCACATGTGCATCTGAGAAGGGTTTTTTTTTTACCACAGAAGCAGAAAGGTCCGACATATAAAATCAACCGTAGTTTTTTTTTTTTTTTGATATGACAGGGGCGCGTTCGAAATTAATGTTTCTGTTTAAAGCACAATTACATCATGATACGTGACTTTTTCATTTTAAACTTAAATTCAAGCAATTATCACCGCATAACCAGTAAGACCAGGCATATAAAATCAACAGTAGGTTCTTTGATAGCACAAGGACGTGTTCGAAATGAATGCTTCTCTTTAGAGCGCAATTGAAGCATGATACTTGATTT
>NC_136525.1:7635154-7647654 GCF_053919585.1 Euprymna scolopes | reverse complement strand
AACTCTACTGCAATAATATATATATATATATATATATATATATATATATATATATATATATATATATATATATATATATACTAGCAACTGAGTCTTAGAATTTCACTGGTAGCATGTATCCCAGTGCTAGCTGCCTCATGGTCGGGTCGTTGGCGACTAAACCGGCTCCCCCGCCTGAGGTAACCTAGGTGAGGAGGGTGTGGGAACACCCAGCAGGACCAAAAACAAGGCCTATCAAAGGTCGGATGAGCTTCTTATGAGCCAACGGCCATCTCCTGCAGCCAGAGTCGGTACCAACGTATCGACCTTGTCTTTCCTTGGGTTCTACCGGTTCTGGTCAAGTTCCACTTATGCTTCTTGGGCAACGCACAAGTTTCTTCGCCCAGGCTCTCGCAACGGTGGAAGATAGTTACGAGTTAAAAGTCTGGTCAAATTGACGTTGCGACCAGGCGCTTCAGATCCTCCGCAACGGTGGGAGGGGCTATTTAGCCCCAGTGGGTGGCTACCGCCCGCCTCAAACCAGGCAGCCCCTGGTCAGTAAGGTGCTACTCCATCACGTCCGCCACTTTGATGGGGTGGTCAGGCAATCACGGACATAAATCATTCACCTGTTACAAATCACAATTCAAAGACTACTTTCCGACTCGGAAGTTTGAACATTCGTACACTGTGCCCAAGTTTCATGCATGACCCGGATCTCAACCTTCGTGCACAAGGTCTGACTCGTAAGACCGCATTACTTGACCGTGAACTTGCCAAGCTGTCTGTCGACATTGTCACTCTACAGGAGACCAGATTGGCTGGAACTGGATCCATCTCGGAAAAAAACTACACTTTCTTCTGGACTGGCAAAGCAGAAGAGGAACATCGCATCCATGGAGTAGGTTTTGTGGTGACAAATTACTCAGAGAACATGTAGTCGACATGCCGGTCAGCATTTCAGAGAGAATTATGACACTGAAGATCAACTGCGCCGATACACCAGTACACTGCCTAGCGAAGATCATGTGAAAGATGAATTTTACGACTGTCTCAACGAAATACTGGGCAGAATCCCAGCCAGCGATCACCTCCTAGTATTCAGAGACTTCAACGCCAGAGTCGATGCAAACCATACTGCCTGGCCTGACGTCATTGGTCACTTCGGTACTGGTAAAATAAATGACAATGGTCAAAGAACTCTGGAGCTCTGTAGTCAACAGGAACTCTGTATTGCAAACACCTGGTTCAAACAGAAAATGTGTCATCGTGTCTCTTGGAAACACCCTCGTTCCAAACATTAGCACCAATTGGATCTTGCATTGTGTAGAAAAAGAGACATCGGTTCTGTCAAACGATCAAGAACTCACTTGTGCTGACACAACTCGATCTCCCGAACGAGAAACCTGCACCACGTAAGCCAAGACCACGTCGTAGTCTCAACACGGCTCAATGAAGAACAACGACAGCATCAGTGCGTTTCGTACTGCGCTCGGAAATAAGCTGAGATATTCTTTACCAGCAGATGCAGTGAACCTGGATAAATCCTGGGAAATCCTGCAAACTGCGATGCATGACGCTGCAGTCACATCCTTTGGAACCAAGCAGCCAGTTTTGGGGCGAAAATTTGGTTGCCAAAAGGTCAAATTGAAAGATTTGACCGTTGCAGACTCTACCAAACTCCTCTGCCAATTTTGGGTCTAAATACTAGAAATGTAGATTACCTGGACATGAGTCAAACTTTTTTTAATATATATATATATATATATATATATATATATATATATATATATATATATATATATATATATAGTACATAGGGCCGAACAAAGCCGGGCTGAACCTCTAATATATATATATATATATATATATATATATATATATATATACTAGCATGGATACCTGGCGTTACCCACGTGGACATGAAATTCGATTTGGACAGAGCTATTATACGAAGGATATTGAGTAATCCCTTCCCCAGAAAAGAACGGAAAAAGTAGGTGACAACCTGGATCCCTCCCCCAAATTAATCAAAACAACTTTTGTTTCAATAAAAATAGCAGGGGTAGCAAGAGATGTCACATCGCTTAAGGATGAAACGATGAAACGATGAAAGAAAACAGCTTTATTTAAAAACTTTTATTGACAAAAAAAAATCAATTCCGGTAACTTCATTATGTAGTAGAGCTGTCTGTACACTCTTTAACCCTTATCCTTGAGTGGCCTCTTGGCCTTGATAATGTGGTGATGCCTATGTAAAAAAAAAAAAAAAAAGCTGACATCTAATGAAATCTCATAAAACAATAATTTAAAGAAACCACCACCACAATAGCTATAGTTTGTTGAGGTTAAAAGGGCCACCCACCATGGCGTAGCGGATAAAGTACTTGATTACATTCTTCTGGCGGTTGAGTGTTCAATCATCAATATGGCTGACACTAAGTACAATTGCAAATCACTTAGGATTCTTACCTAGTCATGGCTGACAGAACGAGAGCATGCTATCCCTATTAAATAAACGGTTTTATTCAAAATTCTGGACGACAGTTAGATTTTCAATAAGTTGCGATCTATTTCTAAATTGTGAAAAGAAATTGATTTCTTTTTATTGTCACATTTAAAAGATAAATTCGTATCAAAATTACGAAAATGTTAATGTTTACCAATACAGGTTGGAACGATAAAGTTGTCTCCCTAAAGAAAACCACATTACAGCTTTATTTTAATACTCATTGAAAAAAACCAATTCAGGTAACTTGATTATGTAATAGAGCTGACGTCTATTTAATGCAGCCGCCTCCAGTCTCAATCACCACCTTGATACGGGTCCGGAACTGGGAGCTCGGTGGATGGGGGGGCGATCAGGCTGGCTTTGGTGTTGTGGGAGGTCATGTTGGTGATGTTCTCGATGTATGACTAAAGGAAGTAGTCCAGTGGGTTAAAGTCAGGGGAGGAGAGGTGCCGGGAGGGAAGGAGGGCCCCCCCCCTTCCCCAATTGTGAACAAAGTCATACAAATTTGTGAGAAGGGTACAAAGTGGTAGCTGAAGTGGGTTCTCAACTTTGCCCAGGGATCTGCCATAGACTAGCGGAGTGAAGAAGGCGCCTAACTTTTCCTTTGACAGTAGTGCTGTCCCGCCATCCTATACAGCACCTAGTATTCCCAAACGGTCACCCATCTAATATTAGCCAGACTCATTGGTGCGCTTAAATTCAGTGATCTGGCAGGAACCAGGTGTGTCAACGTGATTATGCTGTATATAGCAAATTAGAACGATTAAAATTCATGTTTTTTTTTTCTGTCGTCTTCGATCTCTGCTTCGGTTCAGACTTGAAATCAAACTGTCCTGCCATCCTATATAGCAACTAGTATTCCCAAACGGTCACTGTTATTGAAAAAAATCAATTAAGCTAACTTGATTATGTAGTAGAGCTGACGTCTATTTAATGTAGCCGCCTCCAGCCTCAATCACCACCTTGATACGGGTCCGGAACTGGGAGCATGCCTTTTCCACAAGCGCGAGTAGGTTGGTTGGTTGTTTTTTTTTTTTACTGCATATCAACCTTTTTCAGGTTATTTAATGCCAAATCTAGTTATTTTGAGGAACGATTTTTATGGAGCATATTTTTTTTTTTTTTAGGTCAGATTCTATTTAACCCATAGTTGGGACCCTAACAGGTACTACCACTCCGGGTCAGAGTGGACCTGGGAGCAATGGCAATTAAAGGGTGGCTCCACACTCCCCAAGGCCCGCAAGGTGGGGCCTCACCATCGGATATAGTTTTAGGTCATATCCAGGACTCAGCGCCAGTAGGAGCTCGGTGATTAAACAAAATTGATATGAAAAAAAAAAAAATGATTGTTATGTAGATGTTTAAACGTGCCTCTTTCTATTACTTTTTTCTTTTCCTCTCATTCTCTCTCTCTCTCTCTCTCTCTCTCTCTCTCGTCTCTCTTTGTCTGACTGTCTGCCTTTTTCTCTCTCTTTCTCTCTCTTTCTCTATCCTGGCATAAAGCACATATTCTAAAACATAAGTCAATTAGCAATTACTTTTGCCCGTTTTTTACCGGCTAAAAGGCAAGTAATTAATAGCATTGCCTATGAAGCTAGTTATAGTGTTTTTAAATGCTTAACACGATGAAATTTTATACAGTGACGCATCACGAAATTTAAATTAAGATCTTTCCTGGAACAGTGCGAAAACGTTATTTAATTAACTCATGCGTTTGTTTCACACCCACTTTTTGATATTATCTCCTTTTTTTCAGCTTTTTTTTCCATTTAATTTTTTTCACCTGATAATGATTTGACGAAGAATCGAAAACGTTCATGATACATACGTTATGCATACGTTAACACAAAAAGATCATTAAGAAAATCGAAAAAAAAAAAAAAATTAATATACAGATATACATAAGCAGGAGTTTTCTATTATTCATCTCTCTTGTTTCTCCCTTTTTCAATTTTTACTCTCTCTATTCATCCTTCCATTATGCTCATTGGTAGATAAAGGCGTAAACGTGATGTCATACGAGGACGCCATTTTGAAAATGTTGATTCGAGTGCCACCTGTCAGTAGAATCTTGTATTAATTAGCCAAAGCAATATCATGGACATGGACGATTGCGCGCCCGCACGCACGCACGCACGCACGGACACACACACACACACACGCACACACACACACACACACACACACACGCGCACACACACACACACACACACACACACACACACACACACACACACACACACACACACACACACACACATATTATTAGATACAAGAGAGACTTATCCAACCATAAACTAAGTTATCAAGTTTATTATCAATAATTAAACAGGTTTGTAATTTTATTTGTCTGCAGAATTCCGTATGAGCGTACACAAAATGTGTGTGTGTGTGTGTGTGTGTGTGTGCGCGCGCGTGCGCGTGCACACACGCGCGCGTGTGTTTTCGTGTTCGTATTCGCGCGTTCAAACCGACAAAGAATACCGCATTGATTGGGACTATGATGTCGCCGGATAGAACCCGAGACAGCGAACCTAATCTCTATTATATTTTTTCGTAGCCTATCAGTCTGTCCGTTCTACTTTTATCCACTGGGGCGATCAGATTGAAATTTTGTATGAACCTTTGTTATGATAAGGTGCGGCGATTTAAGTATTCTGGTATCCGTTAAATCCACAGTTAGGGATTACGAGGGATTAATAGGAATTAATCACAACGATAGCACATTTAGAAAAGGATTAATCACGTTTATTCTAGAAATTTCCCCGGAAAATACTGGTCTGATGTGGTTGAAATTTTGTATATGCCGTTGTTATGACAAAGTGGAGCGAACTAAGATTATGCTATCTGTTCAATACACTATTAGAAATTAATAGGGGCCAATAGCGATTAACGCAAACGTGAGCGCTAATGTAACCATATTGAACAATTGATTTGGTATAAAGCACTTATTCTAAGTTAATTGGCAATTACTTTGCTCGTATTTGACCGGCTAAAAGCAAGTAATTAATAACATTGCCTATGAAACTAGTTAAAGTGTGAATAAAATAAAATACGCATCAAATTATTTATAATTTTACGTTGTGATTTGATGCGTATTTTATTTTATTCAAATTAAAACAACGTTTCTATATTGAACTCTGATTCTTTTTATTTATAGTGTTTTTAAATGCTTAACATGATGAAATCTTACACCGTGACGCTAATTCTGGCACTACGGCATTAAAATTATTAAGGTCTTTGCTGGAACAGTGCGAACACGTTCTTTAACTAAACTCATGCGGCTGTTTCACAGTCACCTTTTGACATTATCTTTTTTTTTCCAGCTTTTTCTGTCTATTTAATTTTTTCACCTGATATTGATTCGACAAAGAATCGAAAACGTTCATGATGCATACGGGACATGCGTTATTGTGTTCTCGCTTTAACACAAGGAGATCATTAGAAAAATCGAAAAAAATAGTTTAAAATAAACATATAGATAAGCAGGAGTTTTCTATTATTTTTTAACAATGTTTGCTTAAAAGAAAATATGCTGTCTAAGTACGCACAATTCATACACACACACGCACACGCACACGCACACACACACACACACACACACATATATATATATATATATATATATAGAGAGAGAGAGATAGATAGATAGATATATGCTATATATATATATATTTCATTTCGATATTTTTTGTGACGAAGAGCAGAGGTCCACTTAAAATATAAGTGAACGTGTGTGTGTGTGTGTGTGTGTGTGTGTGTGTGTGTGTGTGTGTGTGTGTGTGTGTGTGTGTGTACATTTCCCTACGCAATAACTCTGTCAACTTTTAGTCTACAAACTCGAAATTTGATATACAGGGTACTGAGATTTGGGAAAATAGATGGGATTGGGTTTCGGCCAGAAATTTGGCTGTTAAGGGGTCGAAGTTCAACGATTTGACCTTTGAAAACTCTACCAAACTCCTCCGACAATTTTGAGTCTAAACACTTGACATTGTAGATATAGGTTCCTTGGACATGGATCTAACTTAATAACTTGATTTGAGCAAAAAACAATAAATGTTACGGGGTAATAATAGGGGTCAAAGTTAAAAGAATTACCATTTTTTCTTTTTTTTTGCTCAGCATACACCTCCAAACACCCGGGCAACGCCAGGCCAAAATACTAGTATATATATATATATATATATATATATATATATATATATATATATATATATATATATATATATATATATATAACCTTGAAAACTATATAAAAAAAGGTATAAAAATTTAATTTTTAGTTCTTCATTGGAAAATTATTTTGTCAATAATTCATTTAATCTCCTGCAATCGCCAGAACAACTTTCTTTCTCGAAGTCACAATAATTCTAAGTTTGTAGGAGTAATTAGCCATGTAATTTACCATGAAACACTATGTTTCAGAGATTTAAAAACAAAACGGCATATTAAATCATGACTCTCTAGCAGTGTTTATCAAAGAGCACCCCCCCCCCGCTTAAACAAAAGAAAAAATTGTTTCGTATATATATAGCACAAAATACTAACTGCTGAATAGCTATCGCCGTCACGTCAATCAAAAACGCGCACCTGTTTTTTTTTTTTTTCACACTTTACTATTTTCCAACTGCGCGTTGTCAAGGCTTCGTTTTTTTTTTCACGGGCATCTGTTTTTCTTCGGGGGTTTTTCACACACACCTACAAACACCCGGGCAACGCCGGGTACCACTCGCTAGTACTTTAATAAATCAGAGTCCATTTTCTGTAGGCTGCTTTTGAACCCAGTAAACGACGGGTACTTTTGCTAGTATATCGGACGATGTCAAAACATCGTTAAATTCACTAATAGCGTAATGGTTAGGAGCCTTGACTGCCATACAGACAGTCGGGTTTCAATCCTGGCTTGAGGTGGTTGCCTGTCTAGCCGCACTGATGAGCTGTGAAACAGCGAAACAGTACTGTATGTGGATGACTATATATATATATATATATATATATATATATATATATATATATATATATATATATATATATATATATATATTCATTTCGTGGAAAGGAGACCGTGCGACTTTTTCTTTAATCTCATACTTAAGAACAGAGGATAGGACCGCCAATTACATATCGAAAGGCGACCTCGTCCTCTACAAACCTTAAAAAATGGTGACTCGCAAAATAAAATAAAATGAAACAGCGGCAGTACAGTGAATCATTTCGAAATTGTTAGACAGTTTCGTGACCACTTGGAATATTGTTATTTCTTCAGTCCTAATGAAATCATTGTCATAAACACCATTTACAAGACTTATTGGAAGCATTCTAAGAAACCAGAGGCCATTTTTTTCGGTATTATTATACAAACACCGTGACAGCGAATTAGTAAAAACAGACGTAGTATTCTGTTACGTTTCGGTGTGCTGAACACGAATCTGAAAACCGTACCCCTCGCAAATTAATAGTTTCGGAGATATTAACATTTTTAAAAGGGAATATTTTCTTTCAAAAATGGCGTACATCGGCTCTACTCTTAAATCAAAACAAGTGGAGATAATCCATAATGAAAATAAGCGATAATAAAAAAATAAATAAATTAATTATTTCCTTTTCTTTTTAATTAATTCCCCACCACTTCACCACCCCAATTTTACTTGCTCATGCGCAGTATCCCAATTTTACGCGCACAAAATCGATTTTTACCCAATTTCGGATACACTTTCGGATTTTTACCCAATTCGCTGTCACGTTATTTGTATAAATTTACCTTTTTTTCTAGGCTGTTATATTTATACATCATCAGCTTATGATTGAAATGTTTATAATTCAAATTTTTTGGTTTCAGTAACTTAACGAAACGAAGCCAACTGACAAATCCAACTAGTATATATCTATATAATTGGAAAACTGAACTGACTTTGTAACCGGTGTTGTAGCCCAACATCCGGTGTACGACTTCTGATTGCGCATGCATACATACGATACGATGCTCCCGTTCAGTTTCGAATGACAAAGGACACCCCCAGTAAGGGCAGTTGCGCATGTAATTGTGTGGTAGAGATTGCGCAATTTCCAACCATACTTCTCCTGAATCGACACTGTTTGAGTCCAGTGGCAAGGAGAAGACCAGGACGACTGGAAACAATGCCGAGATAAGCGGAGAGCACATACAGCACCTGGAAGTCCCAAATGGTCACCCATTTAGTACTGACCAGGTTCAAAGTGGCTTAATTTCGGTGATCTGACGGGAGTGTGTCAACGTGATTATACCGCACATAAACATAAACCCATAACAGCGTAAACAAATAAACAGAAATCGCGCACCGAAATATTAACGTTATTATTTCGAAATTATCATTTAACATGGGAAGGGTGGGGATCGTTTTGCAACTATTCTGTATTACAACTATACTGTCGCAATTTTCTTACAAATAAATCAACTTTGACCCGTTGACAACTATAAGAGCATTTTACAACGGCGATTTACCCACCACCTTCATTTTTTTAAATTTATTTTTAAATTTATTCTCCATTTTTTAATACGCCTTTCTTAAAAAACATTAATACAATTTTTTTACACTACCAACACAAATAAATAACCCCGAAAATATATTTTTTTATTAATTTGCGTTATAAATAAATAATCAACGCGACAATAAAACTTTATGTACTTTGTGCACTTTACAGCGTCTCAATTGCTTTTGTGGTTTTTCGCCTTTAAATTCAAAGATATATCAACATTTGAATTTAACTTTAAGTATTATGGTATCTGTTCAGTGCACATTTACCTATAAGTTTGGCAAACCACTTATAATTTAATGGCTGTGGGTTTTTCTTTTTTTTTTTTTTTCAAAAATAAACAATTATAAACAGAACGACTCATAGAAATGTATCTATATTCTTTTTTCATTTTAATATACTTTCATAGAAATGCTTCTATCGCGACACAAAAAAAAACCTATTTTCTTTACGTCACAAGTGTCGCGCTCATACATTAATTCCATAGCTAATATAACATACTGACCCAACGGGTCACGGGTAGTCCAATATATCTATAAAAGTAAGAATGTGTGTATGTCAGAACACTTCTCAACCTATATACTCAACCAATTTCTGATCCACAGACTTGAAATTTGGCATATAGGCTATTCAAACATATGGAAAATGTCTTAATCGAGTTTCATCTGGTAAAAAAGGGCTGGTAAGGAGTCAAAATTGAAATATTGATACGTGGCGGTCATCGAGTTTTAACTGATTCACGAATACGCGTGGATCGTTCTCATTATAGATTCTCATTACAGATAAGTAGGTTTGCAAACAGTTTTAAATGAATGTGTCAAGTTGGCCTAATGGTTATCGTACTTCACTCAATAACTTTAGCTTTTGGTTTCGATCTCAGCTCGAGTAATTTTTTTTTTTTTGCTTATAAGAAGTGAACTGTTTAGAAAACAAAACATAATACTCGTATACACATGGTTCAGTTTCTGTACGAATTAAAATATATTTATGCGCATCTCACGACCTGGCAATGCCGGGCGGTCTTATTGAATAAAATTCATTATTAGTATAAACCGGATCGTGTGCATTTTCTTTTTGTTTGCTTTTAAACGTAATTTTTAAAGCATTCCAAATCCCCCCCCCCTAAAAAACCCCAGTTATTATTCGTTATCAACAGCTTGTTTTTACAGTAAGCTTCACTGTTCCAAATCAAATGACGTCATTTCCGGTCGAACAGGCGTTCTTAACGAAGGCCGTGGCTTCTGTTAATGATTCCGTCAAACTGTCTGCGTGCTGATCTCCCAATTAAAACCTTTACGCAATCAACTTCGATACTTAACATTGCGAAGTATTGATGAGAAATGCTGTCTTTATTTGGTTGGTCAATAACCGTGAAATCTGTAGAGGTTGAGGAATATCTCAATTAATAAGACATGTTAATTAAATATTAAAGGGAATCTAATTAGTGCGTTCCTGTGTAATGAGGTTGAGCACAGGCGAGCAAGCGAACGAGCCAACAGATATGCAAAAGGGCGTACAGACACGCGCGCACGCACAAATATGAGGTTGACAAGAAAGTTCTTGCGGGTTTTAACGTTTTAAATTCAGATGAACATATCTCGGTTTTTAAAAAAACATTCGTTGCTCGAAATAAGCAACACCAGAATCAACTTTTGCCAACACAAAACAAGTTTATTTATGCCAATAACGTAAAAATCGTGTTCTGGTGACCATGAAGTCGCTGAAAGTCTTTTTGATATCGCTTAGGTTTTTGAAGTGTTTCTCACGCAGAATGTTGTTTAAGATGGTTGAAAAAATAATAGTCAATAGGTGAGAGGTCTGGAGAATATGGTGGATGAGACAGAGTTTCCTAGCCTAATTCGTTCTACTTCAGCAGGGTCGGTTTAGCAACGTAAAGTAGAATTGGGCCTTTTCTGTTGACTAATGCTGGGTGTGGTTGTTTCTGATTCATTTTTTTTACACAGGAATCACCACTTATCAACGGCCGGAGACCACTCAAGGATAAGGGTTAATGGGTATACATTAGTCAATGTGATTATAGCGTAGTAAAAATATGTAGTGGGAATTTTGTAAATTGGATTACTTAGGTGGGCGGTTATCAAGAATTTGTTTACGTTGGACTTGAAGACAATCAAATTGTAGTCAGCTGGAAAGCAGGAAAACAGAAGAGATTTCCACAGGCGTGTAGTTCTAAGAAAGAAACTTTGTTCATGGAATTTTCATTTACGTTTAGGCACAGATAAAGAGTGTGGGGAATTATCGATAGTGGTTTTGGCTAGACGAGTGGTTTTTGTAAAAGTTTGGCGAGGGAGGGGACCATAGATTGAAGCTCAGACGAGCACTTGCCATGAAAATAATGATAAAGCAGAGACAAGTTCGCAACGTATCTTTTGTGGGAAAGAGGTTGCAGTGAAGAGAAAAGGGCATCCGCCACACTAAGCTACGATATCTATTTTGAACTCTGTCAAGGCAGGACAAGCTGCTTCTAGCAGCTCCTGCCCAGATGTGGCAACAGTACTCCATCGTTGGCCGTACCTGGCTTTTATATAGGTAGAGAATTGCATCAGGAGTGAGATATCTACTGGCGCGGTAGAAGGATCCTACCATTTTTCCAGCGACCTTGGCAATAGATTTGATATATGTATTCCATTTTAGATCGGGAGTAAAGGTGAAGCCCAGAAGCTTGTCAAAACATGAAGCCTCCCCAAGACGAGAGTAATTCATTTCAATTGATGCCAGATGGGCATCAGAGCGTTGATGATGTTAAGATGGAACCTTGGTTTTAGATGCATTAAAAGTAACCAGCCACCTCTTTCCCCATTGCTTAAGATCAGAGGAGAGACAATCGGAGAGAACTTGGTCGTTTACGGTCTTTGATGTGCTACCATAGATGGTAGTGTCGTCAGGTTGACAGTACTTTTCTGCCGTAATGGTTCCGTCGGCATTTAAAAAAATAATAATGGATGGAACCGGTCACAGACACTCAAACAGTCAGCATGACCTTTTTTTGTGCGTACTGAGATAACTTCTGAATATATATATATATATATATATATATATATATATATATATATATATATATATATATATATTCTTCGGAATAGTTTTGATTTAACAATCAGTGGTTATGTAAACGTGAGATTGTAGGTTTACAAAATATTACTGGCAGTAATATTCTATAAGTTATCCCATCTAAACAAGAATTGCTCGATATGCAAGATAGAGCAAATAAATTAAATTGTAATTCAATGAATTTCAAAAAAACTCTCATTGAAATGAAATGAATTGGTTGAGTTTCATATCAAATAATTTTTATTATTCTAAGCAAGACAAAGAATGTTTTAGAAAGTTTATCTCCTTAACCTATAGGGTTTCGATGTCTACCATCTCATCAGAGGAGTGAAAATATTAGCAAATAGTTATAAAGGTATGCACCCTATTTGCTAAAGTCAGTGAGACATGGAAAGTCAAAGTGAAAATAATACATTTATCA
>NC_136525.1:7625154-7630154 GCF_053919585.1 Euprymna scolopes | reverse complement strand
AAAATAAAGCCGTAATGTTGTTTCATTTAGGGCGACAAATTTATCGTTCCACCTTTATATCTATATATATAAATAAATAATAATGATGCTGATACGTTAGCATATAAAATTATATAGGAACAAATTTTGGTCTTTAATTTCCCAAAACAGCTGCATGGTAAACAGTTGATGATCCTCGTTTTCTATTTAGCATATGAAAACTATAATAATATATAATACCTGAAATAGTCACATCCTCGATAGAAACTAAGATGTGGATAGAGGTTTCCAACCAGTGGGTTGCGACTCCTCTAGGGATAACGACACCTTGGCAGGGGAGCTTGTAGTCTTATTAGAGGTAGCTTTGGATAACATTAATTTTATTACATCAATTACATTTTTCAAGTGTAATATCAATGTGGCTAACGGGACTCTGGCGAAAATCCACAAGGAATCAACATCAGGATCTGTCACCCTCTGGTCATCTTTGCCTCTATATTTTGCAAACGAAGACGTATTAGGCACAAAACAGGATCGTTCAAATGTGTTATGTTGTTAGTCTACCGGAAAAAAACCGGAAACTATTAAAAGGGTTGATTATTATGATGAAATTATGATAATAGTCGATTATTATGATTGGTAAAAGTGGAATGTCAGAAGGAATGTTATCGAACGTAAATAGATAATTACAGTAGAAATATTTACATTTAATAGTTCCCAGGAATGTTATCTTGATGTTAATTTGATGGAATTTAAGCTAACTATAATATAAGCAAAGATACGTGACAAAAAAACAGCAAAGATCTTTAGGCTACGTGTAGTGATGATGTAATGGAATAGATTTTGGAAAAGATAGATTTTGTAGTTTTAGTTACGAGGGAGATCAGTTCGATACGCAACGCATTAGCGAACAGTTGGGTTTTTTTGGATAGGACGTCCATGGAAGTCAGAAGGGGGCGACTTAGCAAAATATAATCTTATACAAAACGTGCAAACTCTGAAAAGGAACCCAGCAAGGAATAAATGATTATATCAAAATATAATTTCCGTTGAGTGTTTCGAAAAAAAAAAAAAAAGCACTTCTAATTTCAGGACGCAAGGAAGGAAGAGTGGAGGTATGTGTTTTTACTGGTGTTCCAACCGACAATGATGTCCGTCTCTTGCTTACACCCTGTCTATAAACTGTTAATATATGTATACATACTTCAACACACAATAGAGAATACAAGGCAATAACAGATCATAACACGGTTAAGACGATCATAAATGTTATATGTTTTGTCATAAATATACATTAGACGAATCACATTCGGAAAATTGAACACTCATAACTAGGGCTATGACAACAGTATATTTTTTCATTGCTTTGACTCTCGAGTATATGTCCGACATATTAATCAACCGGAAACCCCATCACTCTATATAAAAGCATATAAGATATCAACGGATACACACTCGAGAGTCAAAACAATGAAAAGAATATGCTGTTGTCCTAGCCTTACTCATAAGTTAACAAAGGTAAAAAGATTCATTAAGTATACAATGACAATATTGCTGTACACAACCACCAGCTACATTACAAAAGGAAGACCTAACTTTCAACTAAAAAACTAAAATGTTGAAGAGCTACAAAGACAAAGAGTTGTACCATTAAAACGAGCGACCTTTGTGCTCTATAATTTATTTTCCTACATAGTCACCACCTTTCTCAATGCATTTTTTGTCTACCTGTTTCGATAACTTTTCGGTCATAAAAGTTCGGAGTGAGCTTCGCCACTCACATCTCCAAAATCGACGAACCCATCTCTAAAATCGACGAACCCATCTCCCAACTGTGCTGACATCGAGTGCATCGGCTTCGTAAACGTTCACAACAGGCGCCGGTGGATGTTAATCGGTTCAATTTTTTTTTTTTTGCTGCATGGAGGAATTCAATGACGCCTTTCTAATTCTGACTGACACCGTCAATATATGCAACACAGAAGTGAAAGCTTCAGGTCGTGAATGCGTAAGTTCAGTCATCATAACGAAGCAATTTGCAATTCCCTCTGATTCATTCGGGTGGAGCAAAAAAGGTAACCGTTGCAAAAGTAAAGGGGAAGCACTAGAAGGTGCCTTAAATAAGTTTTGTACAGGCATTTAAAATTGTTGTTGACGCTTGAAAATTCAGTATGTTATTGCTATACATCTTATGAGATGACTGACAAATTTTTATGATTTCACCTTCAAATGAACAGCTACAGCAGGAATTGGAATACACTCTACTAAAGCCCGATTGTCACAGGTGATGAATTTCAAAAATGCAATCTGGACGTGAAGACAGTTTAGATAAACGGTATGCAATAAGAATCGGTTTTAAACTTGAAAAAATGCCACAGAAACGTATGGAATGCTTCAGACAGCTTTTGGACCATCTTTCATGAATCAAGCATCATTTTTTTGAGTGGCATAAGAGATTCAAGGAAGGCAGGGAGTCTGTTAGGGCTGATAAGAAGTGTGGAAGGAGTAAGGATGTGAGAACACCAGAGTTGATTGGCCAAATAAAGAATTTCATGGATAAAGATCGTCGTGTGTCTATAGAGAAAATAAGTGCATAGCTTGGTGTCAGCTTTTTATTAGATCGAAAAGTCTCCATCTACACAATTTTTATATACTTCTTTAACCCCCCCATATATATATATATATATATATATATATATATATATATATATATATATATATATATATACTTAATTTACTCACATAAAATTAATATACAAAAGTATAGATTTATGCGTAAACTTTAAGTATTTACTTCAAAAGTGCTCAATACGTAGGTAGAGCTAGTTAGTAATTTATAAAATGTATATGGCGATTAAGCTACACTGAATATTCCGCGTTTCATCCACTCTAGGACTCCTCAGGCTTATGCGCATAAGCCTGAGGAGTCCTACAGTGGATGAAACGCGGAATATTCAGTGTAGCTTAATCGCCATATATATTTTATAACTTACTATATATATATATATATATATATATATATATATATATATATATATATATATGTGTGTGTGTGTGTGTGTGTGTGTGTGTGTGTTTTATTTTACAATCTGAAAATACTAACTTAGACCAATTTATTTGGTTCCGCCGACAGAGAAATTTCTTGTCTGTTTCTTCAAATGGTAAAAATCAAAAATATGAGGGAAAGGGAATATGCTTTTTTTTTTTTTGGAACAATTATAAAAAGAATATTTATATAAAGAAAGAACAGATAGAGAAAAGGAGAAGGAAAGGAAGAAGAAGAAAACATAAATATGTGCCATGGACAATATATATATATATATATATATATATATATATATATATATATATATATATATTGTTGGAAGTTTTTAACCTTTAAAACTATTCAAAAATTTTTTTTTATCATTCGTTAGAAAACTATTTAGTCAGTAAGTCATTCAACCACCTGCAATCACTGCATCAACTTGCTCTCTCGAATTCACTATAGTACCAGTAATAATTTTTTTTTTTAGGGATCATCAGTTGTTTACCATGAAACCCTTTTTCGGGGATTTAAAAACAAAACAGTATATTACATCATGGCTCCCCAGCAGTGTTGATCTAACACCACTTACCTCAATCTTAGGGAGAAAAACATGTTACAAATATTAGATCTAGTCTCCTATTCTTAATTACTTTATCTAACCTATTCATGTTATAAAAATAAATTTCTTACATGTGAGATTCGTCTGTTTCCAAATTCAAAATGCATATATTTTTTAATTTACCATTCTTGTGTTTATAAGATTAGGATTAATCCATTTGACTATTATCCACCCCCACTGTGATTAGTATTTTGTATATTTACATCCTTATTTATTCAAAATGAAATATATATAAAGGTTAAAAATATTCATGCATATATACACTTTTTTTTTTATAAATACATTTTATACATTGCTAATAAAGTTTTGGATTTCCTTTACTAATATGTTCTGGTTAATTTTAAAGATTCAAAAGCATCAGAATAACGAACAAATGTTTTATTTAACTGTTTAAATATTTTAGTTTTATCCTCACCTTGTTTTATCATCCTTATTACTAAGCTAGAAACTGGTGGTATAAAATCTATTGATTTGAAAGTAACGCGAGCTATTCTCTAAAACTCTGGCATAATGGTTCCATAAAACATAAAAACAGGGCAGGAATTATCTTTATGCGGCATACGCACTATTTGAAAGGTGAAAGAGTTTCTTTCATCAAATATTTTATAAAGAAAAATCCCATCCTCAATTTTTATATCTAAATCCAGAAATGTTGCCTGTTGTCCTCTGTGTTCACAATTCAATTCTAACTCCTTTGGACATATAAGATGTTTATTTTTTTTTTTTTCGAATTCTCAAAATACAGTTTGGATCATTTTACAACACTGTTACAACACAACTCCGAATTTTACCATGTAATTTGGGTGTGAATTTTTATATCCTTTTCATTAACTTCCCTTACTCTTTAACATTTAAATACTTAAACAACTTTTAATTGTGATTTTCCATGTCTAAAGGTGTAAACCATTATAACTATTTGCTAATATTTTTGTCCTCTGAAGAGATGGTAGACATCGAAATCCTATAGGATAAGGAGTTATAATATTTCAAATGTATTCTTTGTCTTACATAAAATAATAAAAATCTTTTGATTTGAAATTCAAACATTTCACGTCATAAATTTTTAAATTCATTGAAGGACTAAAATTTGAGCTGCTTTTTATTACTGGTTTCCATAGCAACCACGTCGCTTCAGCGACTACTGTTGCTACTAATTTACTGCTGTCGCAAAAAGTAACAAGTGAAACAGAGAGAATGAAAGGCAGATAATTGGGGGGATTTTATTGAAAGCAGACGAGTGCCATACATTTTTATTACATTTGTGTGTGTTATGTTTATGGGGGCAAGAGTAAGACTAAAATTGAACAAAGAGCAAGTGAATTTATTGTAAGTCTGGAAAAATCATGGATTACAATAGAGAAATGCGAGCATGAA